>NW_026606155.1:9507916-10160833 GCF_029834395.1 Sorex fumeus
AAGATAGTAAACTAATATTATTTTTATATGTAGCAATAAGGTCTTTATAAAAAGAAATATTTTTCAGTACAGAGTTGCAATTAAATAAAATAGTTATAACTTTGGTTCTTCCAAAACAGGTGTCAGATTAAAAATATTTACTAGGATTTGTTGGTTATGTGTTTCATTTACTTCAAACTTCTATTTCTAATAAAATTGCTAGCACAGAAAACAGTTTAAAAAAAGGAATGAAAATTGCTGCTAGTTAAAAAAAAATTTATACAGCTTTGACCTATCTTGATGGACTGAAGGGATGGTGATGAAAACTGTAATCTTAATAAATCTCCCACAGCTAGAGGTTTAAAACTCATACTGTTTCAAATTAGTGAGGACAGCAATATTTATTTGCTGCTGAATTCTAGTCAGCATGGCATTTCAGCAGGAAACACTTTATAAGACTTAAACTTATGAGTAGCAAAGTTGAAAACTCATGTTAAAGCAAAGGAGCAGAAACTCAATAGCCTCTGTGTTTTCATTCTAAATCAAAAAGAAAACAAGCCACACTTTATCAGTCCCTTCTCTTTGTCTTTTCTTACTACCACTGGCTTGTGTAACAAATGATAGCAATATAGGCTGGCATTACTAAAGCATTTCAGAATGTTCAAGGAGCTTTGGAATGCATCATTTCATTAGATTAACATAATATTGGTGACTCCCCATCACGGTCACGGTCCTCCCATTGTTCATCGATTTGCTCGAGCGGGCCCAGTAACGTCTCCATCATGAGACTTGTTACTGTGTTTGGCATATCGAGTACGTCACGGGTGACTAAAGTCCAAAAATATTATCTTCGACCTACAGAAGGGGTAACTGAGGGAACATGCACAATTATGCAAACTTATGCTTGTAGGTGAGACATCACTAAAAGCCATGATTGTTGAGGGCTGGAGCCATAGTACAGTGAGTAGGGCATTTGCCTTCCATGCTACTGACCAGGGTTGATTCCCAGCATCCCATATGGTCCCCAGAGCACCACCAGGAGTAATTTCTGAGTGGAAAGCCAGGAGTAACTCCTGTGAATCACCAGGTGTGACCCAAAAAGCAAATAAATAAATAAAAACTATGATTGCTACTGGCAACTTCTCATTTTTATACTAAACCTAGAATCTTCCACGAGACCAACTAGTGATAGTATCTGTGTGGTAAGAAGAAGTAAACTCCTGAAGGCAAAGGCCATCAGGCAGCTTGGTTTCTCCTTGAATTCATACTTAAGGCCTCACCTGGTCAGAACACCAACCATTGGTTTTCCTTATTATCTCAAATCTTGATTGTCTCAGTCTCTTTTGTTTATCCTTTTATCTAATTGGAGAGCTTTCAAAAATCAATATCTAGGTCTTTTCCTCGAAGCTATTAGATCCTTTTGTGGCATTGTTCAATACCATGGCTTTCTATTATCTCTTTCCTGCAGATGAATTCAATTTTTTTTTCTGCATTACTCTCATTTCCCTGAATTTCAGATTTCATGTAGAATTGCAACTCAATCACTCTCCTCAAATTGGAGATATCAAGACAGAACTCATGATTTTTTCTGTTCAAATCTACCCTTCTACTACTAAGTGAATAATCTGACTAACCACAGTGCTGCTTAGGAAACAAATTTGGAGTTGTCCTTACTTTCTCTTTATTTCAAAACCCATCCTTAACTAGACCACTAACAAACACTTTTAGTCTTCCTCTTAAATATGCCTCCCGAGCCTCACTCATTACCTATATGATTCCAATATGCATTGCAAACCATCACATTCTCTCACCTAGGATTTTACAGAAGCGTCCTGCCTATATTTTTTGTTTTACCTTTGACATTCTACAGTTCTGGTTCATTCAACACCCACACAAGCCTCTACAAATGTTAACAATTTTAAGTGATAATCCTGTCAAGACTCTCCACCATTTTTCTGGACATTTACTGTAAATTTTGGGCTACATATAGTCTGACTGCCAACTATGCCTTTAAATATCAATTCCAACAACTTGCTCATACATCAGCTGCTATATCTGTTCACTGAATATGCCAACCAGATTACTATCTTAGAGTGTTTGTACTTTTTACCTGCTCTGCTGGAATTTTCTTTGTCACCGAGTGAAGATTCCCCTCATTCATTCCACTCTTCACATATTTGTTCATTTATTTATTCATGTCTTCCACACTTGAATGCAAAATTTACTGGAAAAGATTTTTTTTTTCTATCCTACCTCTAGCACTTAGAACAGTACCAAATTGAGAGTTGACAAAATGTCAGAAGGCAAAAGTGCAGAATGCAAACAGGAAAGATTAACAGGAAGGAAAATAGGTAGAGTGAAAGGAGGAAATGAAAAAAAGAAGAAAGTAGCTTCGTTTCCTTCATTTGACTTATAATTATGCAGTTATAGATAAAATTCTGTTAGAAACATCCAAATCAATACCCATGTCTGTAAACCTATATGCTTTGTTGTTTCAAAAATAATAAAAATAGGTTGAATTATTGTTAGTACTGTAGGTAGCCCCGGGTCCCACACACCTGGGTTCCTCTGCCAGTTCTGTTATGTCTGAGGCTTATCCAAGTGTGTGGAGAGTGGCCCCAGTAAGACCTTGGTTGGGGACTGGAGATCTGGACCCGGGGCTGAGATCTCGGAATGCAACAGTTATATATACCTAGGTCGAGAAATCAACATGATGAATGACCTGGCACCTGAGTTGCGCAGGAGGAAGAGAGCGGCTTGGAATGCCTTCAAGAGCATTGAAGAAATAACTAAAAGGACAAAGAACCTCCAGCTACGAGCACATCTCTTTGATTCCAGTATTCTTCCTGCATTAACATATGCCTCAGAGACCTGGACCCTACGAAAACAGGATGAGAACGCTATTCGGGTCTCTCAAAGAGGAATCGAAAGAACTATGCTTGGGATATCACTATTCACTCAAATGAGAGATAGAATCCGGAGTTCTGATCTTCGTCAACGCTCAAGAATCAGGGACGCTGTCTCATTTGCCAAGACATCAAAAATCAGATGGGCTGGACACGTAAGGAGGTTTACAGACAACCGCTGGACTAGAGCCATTACTGATTGGATTCCACAGGACATCAAAAGATCACGTGGACGCCCACCTATAAGATGGTCAGACTTCTTCGTCAAGACCCTAAATGATCGGTTTGAGGCTCTGCATGTTCCTAGAACGAACAGATACCATTGGGCTACGCTAGCACACAACCGAGATGAATGGAGACGTTACTGGCACCCGCTCTAGTAAATCGATGAATAACGGGGATTAAGTGATTAAGTGATTAAGTGACTGTAGGTAGCCTGATCAGTAAATAGTAAGCCAAGACCAAGAATTAAAATTTTTGAAATATCTTCTACAAATTAAAATAGAAAATCTTGGATATCATAAAAACTAGCTGAAGTGAAACAGTTATAAATAAGTTAAAATTTTTCTAAAGACCTTTGAATAAAAGTTCACAGAGAATAAAATTAGAGAGGAAAGATGTATAACTTGTTTTTGAATCTCTAAAAGAAAGGCAAGCCCTGCCTTGTCCACATCTAAAAGAAGCGTTTTTCCCCACCACGGGAGCACTTTTCAAAGAAAGGACAATCTTATTCCTTCAAAATGAGCTCAGTGGCATGTAGAAGAGATTTTAAGATGACTACATATGATATAAAATCAATGAAATTCTGAAAGAAATTCCTCATTTGTGTATTTATACTGATTCTCTGATTAACATCTTTATATTATATTTTAGACATTTAAAGTTTTTGATGAAATTTTGCATTTTCAAGTAAATACATAAAGGATATAAAATCCCTCTTTTCAAAGTATCACTCATGCTATTGAAATCAAGGAGTTGTGATCAGAGGTACTGACTGACATCAACTTTAAAGATAATCAACCCTTAGCCATATCCTATCTCAAAGTTTAACCCTCCATTTGTACCACACAAGTTCTTCTTTTGTCACTTGTACTAATCCACTCTTTGCACTATTCTGGTGAATTTGCTCCAGAAATCATTTTACACATTCTCATCTAGTCATTCTCATCACAAAAAGTGTGACCCTGAGTTCAGGGTCTTATTGCAAAATGATGGAAATGACCATAATGTTAGTCACATTATTTCTACTTTCTTCACTTTTAATCTCTTATTTAATTCAACATCCAAAACAAAGTTGAATTTTTATACATGAAAATCCTTTCTGAAATCACAAAGGAGATTAGTCCTGTGATCTGTTAATGATCAGTATCAGATAAGATGAACACATAGTATCGATGAGTTATGTTCAAAAAGATGTACAAGAATTCATTGCCCAAACTAAAATTACTTGTGCCTTTAATATATGCTACAATATCATAAATTTACGGGAGTGGGGGATGAGAAGCACCTGATGGAGCTTGGGATCTATTTCCATCTCTGTGTTTAGCATCAATTCCTGCAGTGCTCAGGAGACCATGTGGTAACAGAAATTGAACCACTGAGGCAAGGTCAGAAGTATGGATAGGAAGAAATATAATTTCTATACGCCCTTCAGTTCCTGTCATTATTTTATCTTTTTCTATATAAGCATACCACTGTTAGAATTCCTACTTAAACTTACAGACATACCTCTTCCCCCTTCAGAATGCAAAAATGCTACTATCTGAGCCAATGTAATATATCCAGTTGAACTGGAGTTGGCCATGTGCAGGTCATCAACTTTTAACTTTATATTATCTCTATAGCCCTTAGTTTTGTTTTGTTTTCTTTTTGAGGCTCAAATTTGTGCTAGAGTAGAATGAAGTTATGACAAACTGGTTTATTGTAGTCTAAAAATTTTATTACTGTATCTTTCATAAAAAATGCTTTCAACCCTGTATTAACTGATATTTAGGTCTAAATTATCTTCTCCCACATCTTTACATTTTTTAAATTTCATTAATATTTCTTTCAGTTCAGTCATATAATGCTCCAAAACCAACTCAACTGCGCAGCATCCTCATTTTCCCTCCCACCTTTCCCAGACCTGACTCTGTGCAGATACTTTTCTTTTCTATCTCTCTCTCATTTTCCTTTTAAGCATCGTGGCTCACAATACAGGAGCTGAGAGGTTATCATGTATATCACTTTACCTCATTTCAGCACTCAGTTCTTTTCCAGAGTGATAATTACCAACTATCACTGTCACAGTGTTCCCTTCTCTGTTGCAACTGCATCCCTTCCCCTCCACTTATGGCAAGCTCCCAACTGTAAAAAACTAAACTCGCAGAAGGTTGTGTGTTCATGGGCTCTCTGGATGGCTCTATCTCACCGACTGTGTTCGATGCCCTAGAGCCACTGTGTGTGACCTGCATCTGGACGGCTGTTGACCAAGGGCAGATGAAGTAAGAGATGAGAGCCAGGCTGGTTGGTCTTAGTTGCAGTTTATTCTAATCTTCTCATTTCTCTGTCCTAGGCTCCCTCACTCTCTTGCCTCTCTCCAGCTATCTTGCCTCTCCAACTCCCCTGCACTCTGGGCTTACACTCCACCCAGTCAGATAGCAAAATCAACAAAAGAAAGCCCTTCCTGAGGGCCCATATAAAAGATATTCTAAAGCCCTTCCTGGCTGCCCCAGGCAAAATACCTCCTTAAGGTGTTTTTCTCTTTTCCTCAGTCCAATAAACTACCAACTATTACTGAGGCTATTCAGGAAGGAAAAAACAGTGTTATCCTACACCCAACCATGGAGCAGACCTCCTGGATCTCATTTCTTCTGTCTTTGGGTATTAGTTTCATAGTACTTTAGGTACTATGCTTTCTTATATCCCACAAATGAGTGTAGTCATTCTATGTCTATTCCTCTCCTAACTCATTTCATTCAGCATGATACTCTCCACGTCCATCCCTGGAGAAGCAAATTAACTTACTCTTCTAGTGGAATATTATATTTTTAGCAGAAAGTTTGTTGGTCTCCATATATGCTTATATGACGTCTGACAGTAGATTCTCAACAAATATATTGTCACTGTCCCTGTCACTGTCTTCCCATTGTACATCGATTTGCTCGAGCGAGTCCAGTAATGTCTCCATTTTGAGAGTCATTGTTACTGTGTTTGGCATATTGAATACGTCATGGGTAACTTGCCAGGCTTTGCTTTGCAGGAGAGATACTCCCAGCAGCTTGCCAGGCTCTTCTAGAGGGGTGGAGGAATCGAACTCTGCTCGGCCGGCCTGACTGCGCGCAAGGCAAATGCCCTACCACTGTGCTATCGCTCCATATCTCTCTCAACAAATATCTAGTTCATAAAAAAAATACATAAATTTGAAAAATTATAGAAGAAATTTAACAGAGAAAGTTGTTACTTTAGCACAATAGACTTATCAGAGCATATTTTAAAGATGTTTACTGAAGTGTAAACAAATAATAAAGTAAAAAACTAAGAAATTATAGAGTACAAGTTTAGGAATTTCAAAAAATCTTGCATCAAGATGAAAGTCATATTCCCAAAATGCAATCTAAATAACTTGGTTAAAGTTCATTTCAACTTATCAAAACTTGTTTGATGTAATAAGAAGTGAGTTCAGATTCAGTGAATCTTCAACTTAATTGAATGTGAAATTACCTTGATGTAGACAATAAATCTGTAACTCAACAGCTGACCCAAGTGTCTTGGATTCATAGATATTGACAAAATGTCAAACTGACAGCAAAATTATCTAAACTTTCTCATAGGACCTGAGCTGTCATGAATATGAGTCCTTTAATTGTTACTCTAATAAACACGGGGATAAAGTCATTGACTCAAGCTGTAGATCAATCTTTTACCAGGCAAACTAGGGAAAAACAAAACAGCTGTTTCCAAGATTATGTAGATTGTTTCACTATGTAAAGAATGACTTAGTGATATTTTTTGTGTATTCATCCATCCACCTAAGTGTTAGCAAAAGGTTGAAAAAGTTTTGAACTGAATCACACTATTGGAAATTTAGTATTTCAACATTTAAAAAAAATCTTGACAATTTTCATATATTCCTCTCATAGTTCTACAATCCAAGGCTAGCGTGTTTAATTATTTACCCGTTTACTATAAAATGTGTGACCCAGAGCAAGTTCTATGGCTTAACATGAGGCAAAATGATGTTTCTGTGATATTTGGGGGGGGGACATGTATTACATATCCAATTGTCCATGAGAACCCTGTAAAGTGACTGGAAGTTGTTAAAGATGGGTAAAAGTTAATTTTATTTAGACTTCATAATTTACCTGAGTTACTGATGGCCAAAGCCTTCCCAACAGGTTTGAAACTTTCTGTGAAGCCACAATTGGTTCAAAAAGCACCCTCTTCTCCTGAACATAATTATTCTGTAATAACATTTGATAAATAGCTGCTGGATTACTAGTCGGTTGTGATTAAGATCGAATACTTGTCTAGGAGACACCAAGCAAACATGAGAACTAAGCTGTCCCTCATGAATGGAGTGTTAACTGATCTACTGAACCATAAATTTGGCATAACAACAGAATTCCTTCACTAAAGGAGAAATGTGATATATGATATTAACAGTGAAATGAAGTCACATTGATAATCTCTTTATATTAATTTAGCTCTGAAATTAGCAAGATTGTAATTTTTTTCAAATCACACTTAACCTAATCTCAGGGATTTTCTTCTGATGAATTGATCAACAAATTAAAAAAAAACATAAAAATATATATGATATATTCTGGCATCATACAAACTGTTCTTTAACTTCATAACTGTATGCTAGAGAAGAAACTAACAGGAGAAACTTAACTAATACAACTATTCCCTTCATTTGCAAGGAAATGTAGATAAACATTTGATTTACTTTGACTCATTCAAGTGACTAATGTTTATATAGATCATAGAAATTGTGAGAGCGATATGCAAAGTTCAAATAAGATTTTCTCAGAAGCTGTATGTGAGTTGACACCTTGAACTCATAAACATGCATTTCTTTGCTTCATGTTAATCTGGTTCCTTGTATTACTTAGAATTAACTTAGTGCAGTATGCTGAAAAATGATTCCCAGATATGTTTAACAGCGAACCCTCTAAAGCACATGGACACTACTTTATTTGGCCAAACGTAGGCTAGTAGATGTAACAAAAGCAATAACATCACTTATCACTTAATCACTTAACTTCCCGTTAGTCGTCGATTTGCTCGAGCGGGCGCCAGTAACGTCTCCATTTGTCCCTGTCGCGTGCTAGTGTAGCCCAATGGCATCTCTTCGCTCTGGGAACATGGAGGGCCTCAAACCGATCGTTCATGATCTTGACAAAGAAGTCTGACCATCTGGTAGGTGGGCGGCCACGCGGTCTCTTGACATCCCGTGGAATCCAATCAGTAACAGCTCTAGTCCAACGGTCGTCTTTAAATCTCATTACGTGACCAGCCCATCTGATTTTCGACACCTTGGCATATGAGACAGCGTCCCTGATCCTTGATCGTCGACGGATGTCAGAACTCCGGATTCGTTCTCTCATTTGAGTGAAACGTGTTATTCCAAGCATAGCTCTTTCTATTCTTCTTTGGGAGACCTGAATGGCGTTCTCATCTTGTTTGCGTAGGGCCCAGGTCTCTGAGGCATATGTTAATGCAGGAAGAACAGTGGAATCAAAGAGATGTGCCCGGAGCCGGAGGTTCTTCGTCCTCTTAGCTATTTCTTCGACGTTCTTGAAGGCGTTCCAAGCCACTCTCTTCCTCCTGCGCAGCTCGGGTGCCAGGTCCTTTGTCATGTTGACCTCTCGATCTAGGTAGAAATAGCTGTTGCATTCGGAGATGGTCGTTCCATTGAGAGCGAATGGGGCGTCAGGAACAAGGCTGTTTCTCATAAACATTGTCTTCGTAAGATTCAGCTGTAGTCCTACCTTTCCACACTCACGGTCAAAGTCGGCCAGCATTTGTGCCGCTTGGCTGATGTTTGGTGTTATTAAAACAATGTCATCAGCAAAGCGGAGGTGGTGTAGTTGCCGACCATCTATCTTCACTCCCATTCCTTCCCATTCCAGTCGTCGCATGATGTTCTCGAGGGTGGCACTGAAGAGTTTCGGTGAAATGGTATCACCCTGCCGCACCCCTCTCTTGACATCAACGATCACTTCTTTGTAGAATGGTGAGATCCTGGTAGTGAATCCGCAATACAGCTCACGGAGGATCCTGATGTATTGGGCTTGAATGCCCTGATTGGCTAGGGCTTCAATGACCGCTTCCGTCTCAACAGAATCAAAGGCCTTCTTTAAATCAATGAACGTTAAGCAGAGCGGCATCTTGAACTCCCAAGAAACCTCAATGAGCTTGGTTACCGTGTGGATATGGTCGATGGTGCTGAATCCTTTGCGGAACCCTGCTTGCTCGCATGGTTGTCCTTCATCTAGTGTTCTGCCAATCCTATTCAGGATGACTCGAGTGAACAGCTTGTAGATGACAGACAATAGGCAGATCGGGCGATAGTTGCCAATGTCATGGATGTCTCCCTTCTTGAACAGTAGTACGGTCCTGCTGGTTTTCCATTGGGACGGAACCTTGCATTCAGACAGGTAGCGAGTGAAGAGCCGAGCCAGTGTATTGATGAGTACTGACGGCAGGTTCTTCAGGTGTTCAGGTCTGACCTTGTCTGGGCCGGGTGCTGTTTGCTTCTTTACCAACGAAATGGCGTGTCGGATTTCGGAAGGGAGAACGTTAGGGACGACATATGAAAATTATATACTGTTAAACACAGAGATCTTTCATTGTACTAAATTGTACTAAATTGCTGAGGGCCAGAAAGTAAAATAGTTCCTACCTATACCTGCAACTTTGAATCTTGATATGTGAAAGGGTTTATTAAGTACAGGAAGGTAAAATAGCCTCAGCTGGTGACTGATGATTCTAGTGACTTTGAACTTGATTTCATCCTTAGAACACTAGGTATTTCGTATATTGATGGTAACTAATCCTGATAGTGATGCAAAGAATTTATTTATGTCTGAGGAGAGTCTATATAGTCATTTTAATACAGTGATTACTAGTAATGAGTTAATATTAGCAAAAGTAGAGATAGATCCGTTTTTTGTTTGTTTGTTTTCAGAAGTGAGCATAGGTCAATTGATCTGTTAAAAAACTATAAACAGTTGAGATGCTTCTTTAAAGACAAATGCACAGTGAAGGAAGGAGAGAACAATAATATGACTATTGGATCAGCTATAGAAAAGAGGAAAAGCACAGCATATTCTTTTCCATGTATTAATTTTCTTTGTTCCCCTTAAAATAGGTTTTTTCCACTGTACTTGAATTTGTTATTAGAATTAATTGCTTAATGATAATTAATAGAGAAAACTGAAATTTACTAAAGTAATGCCATCACAAAAACTGAGAAATATTTATAGGGAAAAATAATCTCAATATTGGAGGAATTGGATAGTTATATTAGTTTAAGGTCAAGAGTGTCATCATTGTCAATGATTTTTCAAGTTTAATATTTTAGAAAGTAAATATTTGTATTGTTTGTATCGTGTAGCACATGGAGAGACTAAACCACGTCCTTTTTTTAACAGCTCAATAGTATAGAACTTCCCTTAAATTCATTCATTCATCCTAGGAAAGAAGTTTGTGGCTAGTTTTCCAAATTTCCTGCTTTTATTATTTTTATTACTCTAATCCATGGTACTTGATTGGAAGGAGAGAGTTCATCATTGTCTCACTCCAGTTGAGCTCTCAAAAACAAAACAAAACTTTTTTAAAGCTGATCCATATCTATAAGAAACTTGAATAGATTATCAAATTCCCTGAGGTTTTTCTATTTTTCAGCAAGTTCATTTTTCCAGCAAGAATCTCTCCAGTCACTGATTCTGTACTGACAGAAGCTGAAATGATAGAAAGAACAATCAACAAAACCTAGACAATCTCAATAAAATTGAGTGGATAAAATGCTGTGATATATATACAAATATATGTATATGTATGCAACAGACTATGCAGCCATAAGAAAATATGAAATCATGCTCTTTGCTGCAACTTTGATGGAACTGCAACTTTGATGCTGAGGCTGAGTGAAATAATATTACTTATCTTTGTTATTCAGGAAGAAAAAAAACAAAGGAATAGATAATACCAATTGATAACTAACTCTTGGTGTTGTAATACAAGCCTCAGATTCCAGACTAGAGAGAGGAGTAGAGTAAATGAATGGGATGTGACACAGGGACCTGGTTGTATACTTGGATGCTAATGTGGTGAGGTAACTTTGTACACCAAGAGCATATATGTCAA
Organism: Sorex fumeus; assembly: GCF_029834395.1. Classification (NCBI taxonomy): domain Eukaryota; kingdom Metazoa; phylum Chordata; class Mammalia; order Eulipotyphla; family Soricidae; genus Sorex; species Sorex fumeus. Next base: position 9,519,157 of record NW_026606155.1, read on the forward strand.
TACCATTGTAAACACATCGCCTTAACTACAGTTTTTAATGAAATTTAAAACCTGGCATTCTCTGTTTTTATTATCCCATGACTATAGCAGTGATATCCGTAATCTTTGCTACCCTGGTTTGTTAATAGTTGTATAAGCATTCTAACATATTGTATTTCTGTTTGAATTGATGATTTTTTGTGGGGGTGGGGGGTGGGAGGACACACCTAGTGATGCTCAGGGATTACTCCTGGCTCTGCACCAGAAATCACTTCTTGCAGTGCTTGGGGGACCATATGGGATGGCAGGGATTGAAACCAGGTTGGCAGTGTGCAAGGCAAGCACCTTCCCCATTGAATTATTGCCCCGGAACTCAAATGATTTTTGTTTTATGTTTGAATTCTGACTTATTATTCAGTGAAATCATAGATAAATAATTCAATATAGATTTTGATATTTTTCTCTTATTCAATTAAAAAAGTGAGCAATCTTATGAGAGGAAAACAGTTTATGAAAAGTTCCTCAACTAAAAAATTATTTGGTGACTAATAACTAATAAATAAATTGTCAGAGAATTGATAAACAAATGAATATTGATAGACAACATGGAGTAAGAGGAAGTAACATGGATTAAAAATACAAAACTTCAATATGAACATTCTTTAGAACACTAGAAATTGAGTTCCCATTTGACACAGAATATATCCTGGGAGCCTAAAATCACACAGCAGAAACTCCATCTTCATTCCAATGCTCATTGCAGCAGTGTTCACAATAGCCAGAATTTGGAAACAGCCTAAGAGCTCAACAACAGAAGACTGGATAAAGAAACCATGGTACATCTACATAATGGAATACTATGCAGCAACTAGGAAAAATGAAGTCATGAAGTTTGTTTATTAATGGATGGATATGGGGAGCATCATGCTGAGTAAACTGAGTCAAAAAAAAGAGGGACAGATATAGATTGCATTCATTTGTGGGACACTAAAAAAATTAGTATGAATAATGGATATTAGCAAAGAAAAAACAGGTGCCATGAGGACTGGAACTTGCCACAAGTGTGTGTGGGGAAAAGAGCAGTTAAGAGAGAGAAGGGGTAGAAACACCAGAGTTTCTTTAACCAGTCGTCTCTTCTCAGGCATTTGGGTTGCTTCCAGATTCTGGCTATTGTGAACAGTGCTGCAATGAACACATAAGTGCAGATGTTATTTCCGCTGTGCTTTTTTACACCCTCAGGATATATTCCCAGAAGTAGTATTGCTGGGTCAGATGGAAACTTAATGTCTAATTTTTTGAGGAATGCCCATATTGTTTTCCAGAGAAGCTGGACCATCTGACATTCCCACCAAAATAAAAAAGAGAGTCTCTTTCTCCCCACATCTATGCCAGCACTGGTTGTTCTTTTTCTTTTTGATGTGTGCCAGACTCTGTAGTATGAGAAGATATTTCATTGTTGTTTTGATTTGCACCTCTCTGAAAAAATTTAATCACGTGCCTTTTTGCCTTCTTTGAGGAAGTTTCTGTTCATTTCTTCTCCCCATTTTTGATAGGATTGGAGGTCTTTTTCTTGTGCACTTCTATGAATGTCTTGTATATTTGTATATCCTGGATACTGGGGACATTGGTGGTGGAAAATGTACACTGGTGGTGGAGGGATGGGTGGTAAATCATTATATGACTAAAACTCAATCATGAAATCTTTGTAACTATCTCAGATGATTCAGTAAAAAAAGAGAGAGATATAGAAAGACCCAGTAGGACAATAATAGTTCAAAAGGATCACTCTGGAGAATTGAATACTGAAAGAAAGGGACATGCATGATAATTTTTTAGTATCTGTATTTCAAGTCACAATGCCACAATGTTCAAAAGAGGGAAGAGAGAGAGAGAGAGAGAGAGAGAGAGAGAGAGAGAGAGAGAGAGAACAAAGTGACTACCATAGAGTGGGAGTTGGGGGACATAACATAAGGATACTGGGGACACTGGTGGTGGGAGATGTACACTGGTGAAGGGATGGTATTGTAAGATTATATTACTGAAACCCAGTCATGTGAAACCTTATAACTCTGTATCTCACTGTGATTCAATTAAATATATATGGATATATATTGAGTTAAATATGTATGGCTTAATAGTAATTTAACTTTGGCTCACTAATAACATTCCAAAAATTTTCTAAGTTATTATATCTAGGAAACTAAGAATGGTACAGTTAAAATTCCCTTACCACTTATAAGTTAGAGGCTATTTGCTTCTAATTCTAGAAATCTATATCTTTCACTTTACCATCCAGAGGAGAGAACCAGAGTATATACGTCCTTGTTGCAGGACCTGACCAGGTCAAAGGCAGAGGCAGTGCACCAATGGCATCAACTAAGGGACCAGTCTTATTCTGTAACTCTTCTCATGGGACAGAGGCAATGGCTCCCCTGGTAACAATAACTCTAAATTACGTAGAAAAATATTACTGAGAGATCACACTTGAAATATTTTATTTGCATTTTCTAATAAATGTGTTATCTTTTCCTCACATCATGTTTGCTTTTAATTACCTGGAGTTACTGCTATAGTTGCAAATAAAACTTTCATCAATAAGCATTGTATCCAATGAGAGCTAGATTTCAGAAAAAAATACAGTGAAACTATGAACCGTGTACAGAGGAGTTAATCAATTCTCTATAATTTAATTTTATTGGGTCTGTGCGAGAAAGAAAACACAAAATATTTGAGTACCAGAGAATGAATCATAAGCATGATATGGCACATTGTGATATTATAACTGCACATTTATGTCACAATTTATGGTTTTTAAATATATTTTCTAGTACCTTGAATCATTGTCAAATACATAAGATTTCTATTATCTTTTATAAAAAAACAAACCTCCAAATATCAGTGCTATTAATTGTTAATGTATAATTACCTTAGAGAAGATAATATTTTCAATATCTAAGTAAAAGCCCAGACAGATAGCATAGTAAGGAGATTGATTATGTGTGACCAAACTGGGTTCAATCCAAGGCATCAAAAATGGCACTGAAAGCACTGTCATCGCTGAACAAAGCCAGAAGGTAAATCCTGTTACATTGCTGGGTGTGGCACCAGAGAAAACAACAAAAACAAAGAAAGAACAATGACGACAACAAAATGAACTATCTACATAGTGAATCATCACTTGATTATTTGACATCCCATGACACATTGATTTGCTCGAGTGCATGCAAGTAACTTCTCCATTAGACCCTGATGTATGGTAGTGTAGCCCAATGCCGTCTGCTCGTTCTAGGAATACAAAGAGCCTCACACCGATTGGTCAGGGTCTTGACAAAGAAGTCTGACCATTTTGTAGGTGGGCGGCCACGTGATCATTTGACATCCCGTGGAATCCACTCAGTAGTAGCTCTAGTCCAGTGGTCGTCTCCAAATCTCATTACATGTCCAGCCCATCTGATTTTCGACACCTTAGCAAATGAGACAGCGTCCCTGATTCTTGACCATTGACGGAGGACGGAACTTTGAATTCTTTCACTCATTTGAGTGAAGCATGATGGTCCAAGCATAGCTCTTTCAATTTCTCTTTGGGAGACCTGAATAGCATTCTCATTCTGTTTTTGTAGGGCCCAGGTCTCTGAGGCATATGTTAATGCAGGAAAAACAGTAGGATTGAAGAGATGTGCCGGGAACCAGAGGTTCTCTGTCCTCTTAGCTATTTTTTCGACACTATTGAAGGAGTTCCAAGTCGCTCTCTTCCTCCTGTGCAACTCGGGTACCAGGTCATTCATCATGTTGACTTCTCGACCTAGGTACACATAACTATTGCATTCAGAGATATTCATTCCATTGAGAGTGAATGGAATGTATGGAATGAGACTGCTTTTCATACACATTGTCTTCATGAGATTCAGCTATAGTCTGACCTTGCCACACTCATGGTCAAAATTGGACAGCGTTTGTGCCACTTGGCTAATGTTTGGTGTTATTAGAAAGATGTCATCAACAAAGTGGAGGTGGTGTAGCTGCCAAATGTCTATTTTCACTCCCATTACTTCCCATTCCATTTTTCGCATGATGTTCTCAAGGGTGGCACTGATGAGTTTCTGTAAAATGATATCAACTTGCCCAAACCCTCTCTTGACATGGATGATCACTTCTTTGTAGAATGGTGAGATCCTGGTAGTGAAACCGTAATACAGCTCACAGAGGATCCTGATGTATTGAATTTAAATGCCCTGTTTGGCTAGGCTTCGATGACCACTTCCGTCTCAACAGAATCAAAGGCCTTCTTTAAATCAATGAACATTAGACAGAGCAACATCTTGAACTCCAGAGAAACCTCAATAAGCTTGGTTATTGTGTGGATTTGGTTGATCATGCTGAGTACTTTGCGGAACCTGGCTTGCTCGTGTGGTTCTTTTTCATCTAGTGTTCTGCCAATCCTATTCAGGATGACTCGAGTGAACAGCTTGTAGATAACAGACAACAGGAATATTGGGCTATAGTTGCCAATGTCATGGATGTCTTCCTTCTTGTACAGTAGTACGGTCCTGCTGGTTTTCCACTGGGATGGAACCTTGCATTCAGACAGGTAGCATGTGAAGAGCAGAGCCAGTGTATTGATGAGTGCTAACTGCAGGTTCTTTAGGCGATAAGGTCTGACATTGTCTGGACTTGGTGCCATTTGCTTCTTTACCAAAAAAATGACATGTCGGATTTTGGAAGGGAGAATGCTGGGAACAACATATCCATCCTGCGGAATTTGGTATGTGGGCAGGTAGACGTGGCTATCGAAGAGATCTGAGTAGAAGTCATGGATAGTCTTCATTGCCCTTCTGGAAGATGTGATAGATATATCAGGATTTCGGAAGGCAGTCATCTTAGTCTTGTAGTTTGCAAATGACAGGTGGGCTTTGCAAATGCTTTTCCAGGCTTCTGCCACATCTGCCAGCACTGCTGCTCTCCTCTCTTTGAGGTCTTCCTTTATCACTTTACTGCACTCTTTTGTGAGCTCGGACATTCACTTGTGGTTGCCTGAGACTTTTGCCGAGCCACGTTGGTGAAATAACTCAAGAGTTTTCAAAGACAGGCTTTTTTTGTGTGTGTGTGTGTGACTATCTCTCTCTTTGTGTTCCTCGCACAATCATGATGGTGCTGAACCAGTCAATTATATTCTTCCTGATTGTTGTCAACAATGGCATCTTCTGATGTTGCTGCAATAGTTTCTTAGAGCTCCCAGTTTGTGGTTGTTCTTGGACCTCCACTACCTCCATTACTCAGCCGTCACCACACTCCAAGACACTTTCCGGATGCTCAGTCAGGAACTCATGCACTTGTGAAGCCCCACAGAACCAGGTATGTGAAACTCTGAGACCTTGGAATCCAGGCTCAACGGACCCAGGAACAGAGATCTCTGCCTGCTCTCACCAACCTCAGGTGACCAAAGGTTTAAAATCAGAAGCCCCATCAAACGCTTCTTCCACCAAACACAAGGAACCAGGGATTACACACAGAAGACCCACCCTACTGGTACCAGATAAATACCGCACGGCAGACCTCCACACCTCCACTACCTCCACTACCCAGCCGCCACCATGCTCCAGGATGCTTTCCAGACACATCATAAGACACTCAATACCCATCTTCCAGGATTGCTGCACCATATTTGATAGGATTAAAATATCATTTGAACCATGGGAACACCTGCAAGGGCCATTACAGGCCACTCTAAAAGCCTTTATCCCTCTCAGAGAGCCTGGCAAGCTACAGAGAGTATCCCGATCACAAAACAAAGCCTGGCAAGCTATCTGTGGTGTATTCGATATGCTAAAATCAGTAAATACAATGGGTCTCATTCCCTCACCCTGAAAGGGTGGAGAGCAGCAGTGCTGGCAGATGTGCCAGAAGCCAGGAAAAGCATTTGCAAAGCCCACCTGTCATTTGCAAACTACAAGACTAAGATGACTGCCTTCCAAAATCCTGATATATCTATCACATCTTTCAGAAGGGCAATGAAGACTATCCATGACTTCTACTCGGATCTCTTCTACAGCAGCTTTAAGAAGGATGAGGAAGGAGAGGCTGATAACATCTCAAGGCTGAACTTGGCTGCCAAAATGAAGAAAGACAAAAATGACTGTCTGTACTTTCAATCAAATATGCTGGCATCGGATGCATCCAACGAGAACCTAATGGTACAAGCACAAAAGATCAAGTATGACATCATTGGTCTGACTGAGACAAGAAGGCATCAATCACATCACACCATTTTCGACATTGGAGAAGAACTGTTCCTCAGAATATGCAACAAAAGACCTATATTTACTTATTGCTTCTTGATGTTAGGGTCTCTGAGTCATCATTGAGCAGGGGTTGACCTAAGTTCCTAAAAAAGATGATGTTTTCCAGAACAATTTTTCAATGAAGAAAGTCTTATGCCCAAAAAAAAAAATGCAGCGAAAGAGGCAACAGTGGTGTCGGTGTCCTTGTCAACACGAACTTATTCAAAAGCATTGATTCATTTTAATGCATAACAACCTGACTAGGATGATTACACTTGAATAGATGTGGCTCACTGCCAGCAGTTTCTGTCTTCATTGTCTACGCACCAACATCCAATTATGATGAAGGAGAAATTTAGAAGTTCTACATGGAGCTGGAGAAGTCCTATAAAGAAGACCACACCTTCTACAAGATCATTGTCAGTGATTTTAATGCCAAGATAGGAACGAGAAGATTAGCCAAAGAACTCCACATCTGGACCCATGGCCTAGAATGGAACAGAGTGAGAGACTGTCTGAGTTCATCATGTCGACCAAGACCATCCATGGAAACTCACAGTTCCAGAAGACTGAATCTAGATGTTGTTCATGGGAGTCTCCCGGTGGATTGTTCCACAACAAAATTGACCACATCGTATTCAATTGATGGTTTTGCCTGACCGATGTCACTGTTCTCCCAAAATTTCAAATGTGATCTGACCACTGTCTCCTTCGTGCAAAATTCTACTTCACAAGCGGGGAGAAAGGGATGCAAAGTGAATCATATCTTATATTTGTTTATTTATTTATTTATTTATTTGTTTGTTTTCCTTTTGCGGTCACACCTGGCAGTGCACAGGGCTTATTCCTGGCCCTGGACAAGATCTCAGCACTCTGAATTACTAGGAGGACCCTTCAAGGATGGAATTCCATACAGGCTATGTTGCTTTCTCCTTTGCTCAGATAGTAATCCATTTAACCAAACATAATAAATTTACTTGTTATAATATTTCTAGTCATTTTGTATGAACACAGTAAGAGATAATATTAAGTTTAAAGGTTGTTTCTTCCTGGGAACATCTCGCTATATATACCAGACAACAGTCCTCAGTCCAGGTTAGTCTTTTCTAACCCCAGCAGAGTTCTTATTCAGTTACTTCTTTGGGGGTCATGACAGAATTTGTTTTATGACCATAATATGCAAGGTTCCTCTAATAAAATTCACTGAACATTTATCTCAATTACTATGCCTTATTCTGTTTACTCTCTTAGGATTTAGTACAGTTCAAATATAATAATAATATCTCAAGACTGTGGCTCAGTGATTTAATAAAAATGACTTTTCCTAAAAATTCTATTATAGAAATCTGCTTTCTTTTATTATATATCACTATATGCATATTAATATATATTAATGAGGTGTCAATTTATTGCTTTTCAATGTTTGTTGTGTCCAGAATCTAGACTGTATTGAATGAAAGGAACACATAATTTTGATAACATATTGGAAAATCTGTACAGATATTAAGTATAATAGGATAAGAAAAATTTGAAAAGGATGGTATGAGTTTAAATGAATTTTAGCCTAATGACTGGCTTGCATGATTAAAATATAATTATTCACTTGTGGAAAATATGCATTCTTTCAGAGAAGCATATTTTAGTCTCAAAAGACATTATTTTTGCCAAAATTTTCTTTCTTGCAGTAATAACAATTTAAAGAAATCTACTGTCTTATAAAATACTTTTCAGTATTGTATTAAACAAGTTCTAAGTAGGACAAGTTGTCCAACTTAATTATACATAATTTGTCTTCTTTTATTGAGTTGATAAAATTTAAAAACTGCAAACATGGAGACAACCCTAATGTTACACCTGAAAAATCTGAATCCCAGGTAGGTTTAAACATACAGGACAAAATTTTTAAATTTTATGAAGCCCTAATGTTATCTTAACTTACCCTTGAAAATTGACATTCTAAATAATATGGCAACAATCTGACCTAAATATCCAATTGTTGGAATAAATTTTCTTACTATACTTACCATAGCACAGGACTGGAATGATAGCACAGTGGGTAGGACATTTGCCTTGAGAAGGGTTGACCTGGCTTTGAATCCTCTGTCCCTCCTGCAAGTTACAGAGAGTATCCCGCCCTCAAGGCAAAGCCTGGCAATCTCCTCATGGCTATTCCATATGCCAATATCAGTAACAACAAGTCTCACAATGGAGACGTTACTGTTGTCCACTCGAGCAAATCGATGAACAAAGGGAGACAGTGCTACAGTGCTACAGTGCTACTATACTTACTGTTATTTTTATCTTCAGTAGTAGAATTGCAGAAATGATGCAGTTATACTAAAAGCATTAATCCTAATCCTAGAAATCAAAACACATGTTCACAATTTATATTTATTAAGGTCTTAAAGGAATACATTACGATCCACCTATTTCATTTTCTCTGACCCTTCAAATAAGTCAAATCTTTATATTACATGGGGCATTGACATTATTGAGAATAAATCATCCAGGAACAGTGTAGAAAGAGCATAGTTTGAAGCCTAAGGAATTATTCAACTCAGGGAAACAGAAACCATTCACTCAGCCAGTGAGAGACTTACCATTACATAGCATTATTAACTGAAAAGCAGCCAAAGGATTCATTATGTTTCTCATTATTGATGATCACATAGAAAGGCTATATAATACTTTCCTAATCTACTAATATATGATTATTTTCTAATTTTTCTAAATTTTAGATGAGGATGATTTGATCCCATTCAAGTAAATATCTTTCTTCTGATATTTTAACAATTTTTCCAATATTATACAGTTTTTGAAATGGGCATATGGACTGTATTCAATAATGGTGCAGAATAAAGAAATATACATAATCCATCTGTTTTTAATCCTTGCTATATTGGAAATGATTAGTTCATTGGCAATGATTAGAAAGTTAAATTATAAATAAATAAACATGAGAAAAATCTATTGGGAGAGTGGCCAATGATGTTGCAGAAACTCAAATTTTTCTCTATAATGATGAGTATTGAAATTATTTTTTCAAATATTGTGAAGAAAATTCTGTAAACATTCTAGAATTTTTTCAAATATTGTGGAGATTTTTTTATACTTTCTTAAAAAACCTTTTCGTTCTCTTAAAAATTTTTACAATAAACATTGTAAATTATAAATAAACATGAAGTTATATATTCAATATTCTAACACCAATTCCACCTCCATTATACCTTCCCATCATCGTTATTTCAAATTTTCCCAACCATCACACAAGCCTGCCCCAATAACAGGTCCTAAAAAATTTATATTTAATTACTTGTTATGAATAATCCACTAAAAATGTTCAAAAAAGTTTCTTTAAAAGGAAGTGTGTGAAGATTGTTGTATCTCACTTTGGAACCATTAATTCCTTGCATAAGACATTGCTAATATGTAGTTAAGGTCGGACTACAGCTGAATCTTATGAAGACAATGTTTATGAGAAACAGCCTTGTTCCTGATGATCCATTCACTCTCCATGGAACGACCATCTCCGAATGCAACAGTTATGTGTACCTAGATCAAAAAGTCAAATGACCTGGCACCCAAGCTGCACAGGAGGAAGAGAGCGGCTTGGAATGCCTTCAAGAGCATCGAAGAAAAAATAGCTAAGAGGACGAAGAACCTCCAGCTCCGGGCACATCTCTTTGATTCCACTGTTCTTCCTGCATTAACATACGCCTCAGAGACCTGGGCCCTATGCAAACAGGATGAGTACGCTATTCGGGTCTCCCAAAGAGGAATTGAAAGAACTATGCTTGGAGTATCACGTTCCACTCAAATGAGAGAAAGAATCTGGAGTTCCGAACTCCATCGACGATTGAGAATCAGGGATGCTGTCTCGTTTGCCAAGGCGTCAAAACTCAGATGGGCTGGACACGTAATGAGATTTGGAGATGACCGCTGGACTAGAGCCATTACCGACTGTATTCTACGGGACATCAAAAGACTGTGTGGCCGCCCAGCTACCAGATGGTCAGACTTCTTCATCGAGATCCTGAACGATCCATTTGAGGCTCTTTGTTTTCCTAGAACAAACAGACGCCATTGGGCTACACTAGCACGCGACAGGGACAAATGGAGACATTACTGGCACCTGCTCGAGCAAATCGACGATTAATGGGAAGTCAAGTGATCAAGTGATCAAGTAATATATTGTTACTGCTTGAGCCTTGTATATATGCATATATATATATATTAGCACACCACATGTGAATATATACATATATGAGTATATACATATATTAGCATATATTTTTTATCGAGATCTACTGTCTACTTTACACCCCACCCAATGTCATGTGCCACTCTTGGTACATCAGTAATATAGAGTATGAGATGCCGCATGGCCGTAAATGTGGCCATGTGCTCCAGAAATTCTAAAATTTTTAAAAGGGTGATACACTGGAATTAATTTTTTTAACTGGATGGTGATAATGTTTTAATAAACCAAGAAGTTGACAGTGATTGCCACTGAGTATACTCTTTCATCTTTCCTTGCTCACTCTTGAGTTTGTTCTAAAATCCTAGAGCTGAAATCAAGTATGTTTTATTCTCATCAAATATATCTTGGCCTTATTTAAAATTACACTAAAAGAGCTATGAAAGTAGAATCGACCTACTTCTCCAGCCATTGAATTTACATTCCTGTTGATTTATTGTCCTATAATATTTAAATATTTCCTTTGTAACTTCTAAAAACTGTCTCTTCTCATCCTAAGAATACTCTACCCAATATCTGGATATCAAGTTCAGTGTGTGTGTGTGTATGTGTGTGTGTGTGTGTGTGTGTGTGTGTTTGTGTGTGTATGTGTGTGTCTGGATAGTTAGAAATGTGATTCTCCATTTACCTATTCCTCTATCATCATCATTTGTGAAACTTACTTTTACATCTTCATTTTAACAATATTGCTATTGTTGTTTTTGATGATGATGATATGATAAAGATGATGAAAATGATGATGATGATGAAGATGATGATGATGAAGATGATGATGATGATGATGATGATGATGATGATGATGATGATGATGATTTGGGGAGAGGCTCTACTTCTGGCTCTCAGGGACCAAAGCTTCTGGTGGAGCTTGGGATCAAACGTGGTGCCATGGATGGAACCTTGGTTGGCGGCATGTAATGCAAGCAAGCTACTTTCTTACTACTGTTCTGGCCACAAGGAATACATGCATATCCTTTTTTCATCTCTTACTCTAATCGTGTTTTAAACTTTTATTGCGTCTCTTGGCCTGGAGAATAGTACAGGACTTTGAGATCTTGCCTTGCATGTAGCTGACCTTGAATAATCCCTGGCACTGCACTGTCCCCTGAGGACTGCTGGGAGTGATTCCAAGCATGGCAGCTCAGTGTGAAGTATCCCTCAATACCACTGGGTGTGACTGAAGCACCTTCTCTCCCTGTTGTCTCCATCAAATGTTCCTAATTACAAATAGGTATACTTCCCCAGTTATAATCTAGTTCATATTTGTATTATATAAATATTACCTGGTAAAATTTATTTTTGGTGTAAAATTTGTAGATATTTCAGCATTGATAATTTAACTAGAGAATTGATTTTAAGAAAGCTTTTCCTTCTATCTCAGGACTATAACTATCATAAGTAATAGTTCTCAGTAACTTGCACAAAAATATCAACTGGATTTTAACCATTGTGTTTCATTTCAGGAAATAAGAAGGAAGACTGGATCAAGGAAGAGGACATTAGTAATTATTACTTAGAGCACTTTTAAAATAATCCCATATAGCCTATTTTATAATAACTCAGATCTATAATGCTCTTAAGTATTTTGTTGCTAAGTAGGAAATGGCTAATAAGTTGAAAGACAAGGATGAAGAATGAAATCTATAGTTCAGGTAACTATAGGACTTATCAAATTTGAAGCATCAATTTTTAAGCAAGAAGATGTGCTATAATGGCAGTGACTGGATCGCCTGTGCGTATTACTATACCTAATCTTCAGTTCTTCTCAGTTCTTTTTTTTTCACTCTCTCACTTGCATTAACACTTTTAGAAAAGATTACCTGTAAGTTCTATATTAAGCTCTAACCCACCTTTCTTGGTCCAACCAGTTTTCTTAGTATGTACCAAGATGCTTAGTAAGTAAGTTCCTCATGTGTAGAAAATCTTCCTACATAACTTGTGAAATCAAATACTCTTCAGATATGCATGCACCAATATTCTGTTTTCTAAAACTCCTCTTTCTCCATTCAATCTTTTTGCCTGTTTGTTTTTGCTATTGATTTGGGGGCCACAACAAGCAATGCTCTTCAGTTATTCATAACTCCACCTTAGATATCACTGCTGGTGGTTCTCATGGGCCCATATGGGATGCAAGGAATCAAACCAGAATTGGCTGTATGCAAGGGAAATATCATAGTCTCTGTACTATTGTACCAGTCCCTCTCTATCCAGTCTTTTAATATCTGGACTAAACTTTGAGTCCTCTTCTGACTTTTCACTTCCTTTCTAATTTAATTAAATGATTAACTAGTAATTGTGAAACTTATTTTATATATAATCAACACCTCTTCTCTAACTTCCTTATTCACAATTCTGGGTGAATTATTGAGTGTAACATATCTTGGTCTTTCAAATGATAATTAAAGAAACAGAGACCCTATTCTTATTGGTAGAGCTCACATTTTTAATGTTCTGTCAAAAGACTCCAGTGACACACTCCTAAAAATCATGAATGCACTTTAAAAAGTAATGCAAGAAATATGAAGAAAGGTGGGGTGCCCAAGATGAGACCGCACCTTATCTGAACTTTGAAAATTCTTCATTTTATGCCGCTTGGTTATTGAGCTGCATTGTAAGTCTTTCTCTTACTCTCTTAATTATATAATACTCTGATTATTATTCAGCTATCATAAGTACAATCATCAGTACTTTTAAAATGTTGTTCAGTTGTCCTCTAATCAAAATGTGACTCTCTGAAACACATTAGATCAAAGGACTTTAACTCATCACAATGAATTCTCTCTAAATTAAGTGGCCCTCTATAGTTTCCTAGGCTCCTATGTTTAATTTTTAAAATTACTAGTTCACATATTTATTTACTTTGATATTAGTCTTATTCTTCTAAGCATTAAACTCAAAAGATAGAAACAGCTTCCATCTCACCAGTTTATCGAATGTCCCAAGCACAAGGTCTGGCATATGGTGTTATTCAAAAAGTATTTGTTGAATAAAAAATAATTAAACTAGTGACATCAAGCAAATATCAGGAAGGGCATCTGCAAAAATACACAGGGCACATGTGTCAAAGGACCTATTTAAAGTTCAAGTATAGGAAATTGTGCCAGAGGGAAAGAGAAAGACACACAAAAGGATAGGAAAATACCACCATAAAAGAAAAGTAATCTTCTTCAAAGAATGAAGTGAAATGTGTCCAGGAAAATAATATGAAAAATCTATTGTAAAAAAAAGAAAAATTTTGTGTTATAAATATTTTCACACCCACCACCTGGCCCCCTGGCACCGTGTAATCCCATCAGCGGCCAAGACTCAGAGACTATAAAATCCAGCTCCCGGAACCGCGCGGCCGCATTCGCGGCCGCGTGACATCTTATCAGGACATCTTTTTATGATATTTTATTATCTCATTCCTACTTTGGACAAACTTGCAGGCTATCGAGTATAGCCTGCCCACAGGGCAGAGTCTGGCAAACTCCCCGTGGCGCACCAAATATGCCAAATACCAGTAACAATGATGGGTCTCTTCTCCTAAAGAGCCTTGAATATAATCTCAGGGCTAGGATGAAAGAGATGTTACTGGGGCCTGCTCGAGGCAATCGACGAATAACAGGATGATGAATGAAAAAAAAAATAAATATTTTCAGAGTGCATAGTTCTCATAAGAGGACAGTGTGGAAGAGAGAACGTAAACATTTCCTACAACTTGTGTGAAGACAGATTTGATAAATAAAGGGAATTAGAAGGGTGGGTTGAGTTTCCCTCCCCACCCCGAGCAGAGCCCCAGCAGCTGAAGACCTCTGGTTCCAACTACAGCCATGCTTAAGACCACTGTCCACATGTTCGAACGAGCCTCACGCATGATGGAACCAGCAGAGGAACCCAGGTGTGCAGAATCTGGGGCATAGATCTCCAAGCCTGCTCGAATTGGGACTGAGCCTCCTCCACCCAGATCCCCCATCTTCTAGTACGTAGGCGTTACTCCCACTAACTGCCTCCGCCGTGTAATCCCATCAACGGCCAAGACCCAGAGACTATAAAATCCAGCTGCAGGAAGATTATTATCTAGTTCTTACTCTATTATCTAGTTCTTATTATCTAGTTCTTACTCTGGAGAACCTGACAGGCAACCAAAAATATCCTACCCACAAGGCAGAGTCTGGCAAACTCCCCGTGGCATATTCAATATGCCAAAAACCATTAACAATGATGGGTCTCCTCCTGACTCTGAAAGAACCTCGAATGTGGCACTTTCTAAAATCTCAGGGCTAGGATGAAGAAGACGTTACTGGTGCCTGCTCGAGGAAATCGATGAACAACAGGATGACAGTGATACAGTGATAGAAGGAATCAAAGATCAAATCCCACCATCACGATATTCTACCAAGTCATTGTTGGAGGCAAGACTTGGCTAGAATCACTTGATCACTTGATCACTTGATACCCCGTTACTCATCGATTTGCTCAAGCAGGTGCCAGTAAAGTCTCCATTCATCCCTGTTGTGTGCTAGCGTAGCTCAATGGCATCTGCTAGTTCTAGGAATAGGCAGAGCCTCAAAACCGATCATTCAGGGTCTTGACAAAGAAGTCTGACCATCTCGTAGGTGGGCATCCCCATGATCTTTTGACGTCCCGTGGAATCCAGTCAGTAATGGCTCTAATCCAGAGGTCATCTCTAAACCTCAGTACGTGTCCACCCCATCTGATTTTTGATGCTTTGGGAAATGGGACAGCATCCCTGATTCTTTAGCGTTGACAGAGATCGGAACTCTGGATTCTATCTCTCATTTGAGTGAAGCATGATACTCCAAGTATAGCTCTTTCTATTCCTCTTTGGGAGACACAAATAGTGTTCTCATCCTGTTTTCATAGGGCCCAGGTCTTTGAGGCATATGTTAACGCAGGAAGAACAGTGGAATTGAAGAGATGTGCTCGGAGCTGGGGATTCTTTGTCCTCTTAGTTATTTCTTTAATGCTCTTGAAGGCATTCCCAGCCTCTCTCTTCCTTCTGCATAACTCAGGTGCCAGGTCATTCGTCATGTTGACTTCTCGAGCTAGGTATATATAACTTGCATTCGGAGATGGTTGTTGTGTTGAGAGTGAACGGAACATCAGGAACAAGACTGTTTAGAATAGATTTGGCTAGAATAGATTATAGAATAGGTGTGGGGGTAAGGAGGATGGCTCAAATAGTTGAGGTGAAAATGCCCCATTTAATACTGGCACTGTATGAACTTCATGAACTACTGAAATGATCCTAGAAAATTAAGCTGAGAGTAGACCAGAACATCAACAAATATGATGACCCCCAAAACAAAAGAAAGCAAGTTAAAACACAAAAGACAAAATTATAGATGCTTGCCCAATTTCAAAGAATTAATTTATAAATGAAAGCCACAGTTTCTGCATTCTCTGATTTTTATGTTCTTGAGTCATATGAAAAGAAAAACTTGATTCAAATCCCAGCATAGCTGTTATAGCTACATCTGCTGAACTCTTGCCTATTTCTAAGCCCTTAATGCTTTTAACATTTATTTTTTTCTTATAAATTCATTACAAACCAAGTTTTATTGTCCCATTTTAAAGAAGAATAAAGGAGGCAAAGAAAAATTAATTTTTATTCCTTTGGTCATGCAGAGAATACAAGGAGAAACCTTAATTGAATACCAACAGCATGGTTCCAGAATTAGCCATTTAATCATAATATTACGCCGTTTTTAATTTTAAAAAATGTTTCAGAATTAATACTAGTAAAAAGTATCATTTGGGGACCTTGTTAAAATGTCAGGAAAAGTAATAAACTTGTCTAACACATTATATCACTGAAAATGTACATAAAATACACAGTGAAATATAATTTATTTTGCCTATCACCTCTTTCTGTCTTCACAATAAAACTTTTAACAAGTTGAGTTAAATATTTGAAGAGCATTCCAGCCAACCAATAATTAGCATTAGCTTAATTAGGATGCTAGAATTTTAATATCTATTTGGGGAAATAAAATGCATCCCCATGTAACAAACAGTAAGGTAGAAAACATGCTTACAATAGATTGTAGGCTACAGACAGTCATCATTAAAAGAATTAGAGAGAGAATACTCCAGTTTACATGAAGTTCTCAGTGGATAGATATCTTTATAGTTGAATGAGAACTCCAGATGAATTTAAGTTGGGATAGATTTACATATGCAGAAAAAAAGCGACTGGGTAGGCATACTGGAATAATAGGTGCTACTTGTTTCATGAATTAAAACAATCCAAAGATAAAAGATAGTATTTAGCTTTAGTTTATGAAGATGGACTTTATTTCAACTCCAAGATAATCATGGCCAATGAGAAGACATAGATCCTCTCTTTTTTATTGCATTTTCATTTCTATGCTCTCAAGTACCTTGCTCATTTTATCATCATTTTTCAGATTCCTTCAAAGTATATGTTATATACATTTTAGTAAGTTTTATTTTTCCCAAGTCATAATTAAGCCAGCCTTACACTGGACATATCTGTTCTTTTGTTAATTTGCTTTACGTAGAAGGGATTAGGAGTAGGATTCAAAGACATGTCTATGGTTGCATGTAGAATATTTCCGTTGTTTATAATGCTGATTAATTCTACTTTTTTCACAATTCTTTGCCACCATTTTAGAATGTCTGCAGAGAAATTTCTCACAACATAGTGTTTATGATTATGATTAGTGTTTGAACATTCAGAAATTTACATTATTTTTTCTGATTACCTGAAGTGTTTTCTTACTTCCCTGCATGATCTACTACTTTAAATGTCTAAAAAATAATTTATCTAATAACATTTGTGAGAGAAACAAAATTCTGCATTGTAATCGCCAAACAAACTCCAATTGTCAAAACTTATCAATGAGTATTAACTGAACTCCTTGTAAGGCTAATTAAAATATAGCAAGAAAGATGATAAAAATCTTTGAAACATCGTCCTTCCTAAAACTGAGGAAAAATCCACAGAAAAGGAAAAAGCATTTCAAGTGAAGTGAAGATAATTTTTGTGGCACACATTTCAATATGGCTTAAAAGAAGAATCAAAAAAATTCATAGAAACCGTGACTTAATTTTTTCATAGAAGACTCTAACTGAAAGAAAAAGAATTTGCTCAATAAAATACATGCATACATATGTCAGAGCAGGGATTATACATTTATATTTCCTGTACTTATATAATAAAATTTAAATATTTTTTCAGGTACACATGAATTTAGTTTTATTTACCTTCATTAAACAGGGTGAATGTCCAGAGCTATTTTACAACACATAGTTCATTTATCTTGCATATATCACACCAGATCCCGAGCAACACATATGGTCTTGCAAGCCCTACCGGGAGTGAATTCTGAGTACCAGTGAGTGTGATCCAAAGCAAATAAAATATAGTGTAAATATTTCATCCAGTTTACATGATGATACTGTAATCATAAAGGTTGGTTCCATTGCTGTTCAAGGGCCAATCAGGAGAAAATGTGATGAATCAATAAAGAACTTTCTTGGCAGCACACTGGCAGATGGAAAGACAGTGGACTCAGATCCTAAGCAACTCTCTTGTCTTCATGGTTTGAAGAATGGATTTTTGTTTCTTTCTCTCTCTCTCTCTCTCTCTCTCTCTCTCTCTCTCTCTCTCTCTCTGTGGGTTAAAGAAAGAGAATAAGAAAGAGCATTTTTATAAAGGGTGGAATACAGGTTCATCAGACCAGACTGACCAATAAATCACTCAGACTGATCAACAGAGGCATTCTTGAGGCGCACTTTCAATGTGGCTACAAATAAAGATTTCTAATGAAGTTTTTCAGTCTCATACTTTAGAAGTAAAATGGGACACTCACTATATTTTTAACCATCCCTAAAATCACCAACTTTCTGGTTTCTAATATAGAATTCAATTCTTAATTTCCTTGGGCCAGCTTCACTACAAGGAGAGAGATTTTATGTATCTGTTTGTATACATATTTACATATATATGTAAATATATATAAACATATGTATTTTTTTGCCCCTGACATTGAAGCTTTATATATGAAATGCCTCTATATAAATATTGTCATCAGTACACATGACTGCCTTGTTCAAGCCGAACCGGCATATATGCAAAATTATTTTTTCTTTAGGTGTTTTTTTTCAAGTCCTTCTCTTTTAATAAAATATTTTTTGTCATATGGTTTAAGAAATATGTTTACACTAAAATCACCATGTACAAATTGAAGTTTAAATGTACTTGAACTTTGCAGCATCCTTACTATCAAATTATCAAACACCCTACAACTACTCACGATCATGGTCATGGTTCTTCCATTGCTCATTGATTTGCTCGAGTGGGCCCAGTAACGTCTCCATCGTGAGATTTGTTGTTACTGTGTTTGACATATCGAATATGCCACGGGGAGCTTGTCAGGCTTTGCCATGCGGACGAGATACTCTCGGTAGCTTGCCGGGCTCTCCAAGAGGGGAGGGGAAATCGAACTCAGGTAGGCCATGTTGGCTGCGTGCAAGGCAAACGCCCTACCCACTGTGCTATTGCTCCAGCCCCACAACTACTCAATCTGTAATATTATTTAAAAAAATCCAGATCTAAAAACTTCTACTCTGACTATTGAAGAGCATTTTTTCCTCATTAGAATTCTGATGAATGACATATATGGATGTTTAACATCTTCCTTAATGATCAAGAAAAACAATAAAAAAAATTCCAAGTTTTCTATATATGAATAATGGAATTTATAATTGCTTTTAGAAACTAGGACACACATAATTAAAACATCAAATGCTATATTATCAATCCTGTTCTAGACAAGAAGCTCAAGACATTTATCACACATGATCATCATAGCACACAACTTTTAGCAAGTTATCACATGAAAGATGGTGTGAGAAGGAACATATTTAGAAGACACATTTAACCTTAGTTTAGCGTAACTTAACTGATGTCCATTATTTTAAAATAAATTTTAAAGTGAGACCATGGACTATCAATTGTGAACATTAGTAGTGATCATTTCAACAAACATGTTAAAGCAGCATCTCAGTTGACACACAGCATTTTCTTTGCTCCTAGTTAAGGCTTCCCATAATCATTGTCCCCCAGCTACATTTAATCTGATTTCCAAAATTATGTTTTTGACTTTCTAAAATTTCATATAACTGCATTAGGTCACAGTCACAGTCACAGTCCTCCCATTGTTCATCGATTTGCTCGAGCAGGCCCAGGAACATCTCCATTACTCCATGCAGGCGAGATACTCTAGGCAGCTTGCCAGGCTATCCGAGAGGGGTGGAGGAATCAAACCCGGCTAGGCCAGGCCCGCTGCGTGGCAAATGCCCTACCCCCTTACCGCTGTGCTATCGCTCCACCCCACTGCGTTAGGTATGCTGTAGAATTTAGCATTTTTCACTTAGCTTTTTACACTCACTCTCTCTTTCTCTCTTTCTTTCTCTCTCTCTCTCTCTCTCGCTCTCTCTCTCTGTTCTCTTTGTTTCTCTCTCTCTCACACACACACACAAACACAAACACACAAACATAAACACTTTGGTGTTATTGAGTATATCAGTAGATTCCCACCCTTTTATATAACTGTTGACTATACTATTGCATGGCCATTTTATAGTTTATCAATTGATCTGTTTCTGATCACCAAATTGTTTCTTTTACAATAGAATATCTGTGAACATTATAGCATAAACTTTTGTGCACACATGTTTGCACTTCCCTTCCGTAAATAAAATGAAATTGAAGAAACTAAGAATTTTCTTTAACAATTTCACCGAAAACATGTGACAATTTCAGTTGCTACATATTCTT
Organism: Sorex fumeus; assembly: GCF_029834395.1. Classification (NCBI taxonomy): domain Eukaryota; kingdom Metazoa; phylum Chordata; class Mammalia; order Eulipotyphla; family Soricidae; genus Sorex; species Sorex fumeus. The sequence goes on from NW_026606155.1 coordinate 9,539,480, forward strand.
CCTAAATGAAGCATTTTATTTATTATTTATTTATTTATTTATTTTTATTGAATCACTGTGAGAGAGACGCTTACAAAGCTGTTTATGATTAGGTTTCAGTCATACAGTGTTTCAACACCTATCCCTCCACCAGGGTACATTTCCCAGAACCAGTGTCCCCAGTTTCCCACCTTTCTTTTGTTTAACGTTAACATATTTTTAATAGGTTTCAAGCAAAATATTCTTATCTTTTAATTTACAATTCTCTAATGATTAAAGATAGGTGGGGCAGGTGCGCAAGTACAGAGGTTAAAATGCTTGCCTTGCATATGACTGGCAGTGCATATGGTACCCCAGGCATCACCAGGAGAAATCCTTAGCAAAGAGCCAAGAGTATGCCTGGGACACTACTGGCAGGTGTGTTCCCCAAACAAAATAAAAAGCAAACAAGGAAAGCTATGAGCAGTTTAAACATGCTTGGGACTACCTATATGCCTTCTATGAGTTGTATTTTCAGTTCTTTTGTTCATTTGTTTTTGATTATTTGTCATCTTATGTCTAAGATATACATATATATGTATATATATGACATGTATACTGGCAATTTTTTTCTCAGCTACATGAGTTGTATTTTCTATTTTTTTGCCTTATAGTTTTAATCTCTAGGGCTGGAGCGATAGCACAGCGGTAGGGCATTTGCCTTGTGCGCAGCTGGCCAGGCCAAGCCGGATTTGATTCCTCCGCCCCTCTCGGAGAGCCCGGCAAGCTACCGAGAGTATCTCTCCCGCATGGCAAAGCCTGGCAAGCTATCCGTGACATATTCAATATGCCAAACACAGTAACAACAAGTCTCAAAAGGGAGATGTTACTGGGCCCACTAGAGCAAATCGATGAACCATGGGAAGACCGTGATACCGTGTTATACTTTAAATCTCATATTTGTCAAAGAATTTTTTAATTAAGTTCATTTATCGGTACTTATTTCTTTTATAGTATATTCTTTGTGTTTTATTTAAGAATACATGAGAGACATATTTACATGAAACACATATTTTCTTCTACATTATTTCTATGTATTTTATGCATAGATTTCTAAACAAATTAATCTATTTGTGTGTGAAGTGCTGACTGATTATTGTTCATTTTTCCCATAAAAATGTGTAATTGTTTTAGAATACTCTTCATATGGGAAAAAATTCATTTTTCCATTGTACTCTATTGGAAGTGTTAATAATTAAGGGGTTTAAATGTACAAAAGTGTTTATAGACTCACAGCATTGTTCCAAAGATGTATTCACTGCCACTTTCACCCATAACATGTTAATTAAATATTGATATCAGTTAATGTGTGTCTTCCACTTTTGTTGTCATTTTAAGAATTTATTTTTACTTTTCTTTACTTTTTCATTGCTGTTTAATTTTGAAAGTCAGATTGTCTATGTTTACCAAAACCAAATTAAAAAATACCTTGAATTTGGAAATTAGCTAATCTATGTTAACCAAAATGAAATTAAAAGATAACTTTATCTACTACAATTTTTAGTGTATTATATCAAACACATGGAAGTAGTGATATTTAAACAAAACTGAATGCTCTGATCAAGAACCCAGTATAATAATAGCACATTTATTTTGACTTTTAATATATTGATAGAGTTTATAATTTCCAGAGTATACTTTTATGCATTTGTTTTCATTGTTTTATACTATTTTATTAGGCATACTGTTGTTTATTTATCTTTTTATTTTCTCTTTTGCATAAAATATTTTTGGTTTTTAATATTTGCAGCTGGTCTCTAATTCTTGCTATTATTCAGTCTCTATTCTTTGCTTGGATATTTCTTGGTCTACTTTATTATATCATGCTTGCCATTTATGAATAAAAGTTTTACTTGCTCTTTTTAAGATTTCCATGGATTTTTTATCATTTCTTTTTTTTTTTTCAGAGTTTATTCCTGGCTTTGTGCTCAGAAATTACTTCTGGTGCTTCTTGAAGAACCAAAAGCAGTGCTGGGGATCAAACCAGATTGGATGAATGCAAACACCTGATTCCCTGCAATGCCTCTCTGATCCACATTTTATTTTATCTTATTTTATTTTATTTTATGATATTGCTAAGAGTATCTGTACACTCTGGAAAATATTGGAAAGGATCGCTTCATTTCAAACATAGGGATATGAATTCTTTTATCTTCTACTAATAAGAATGTCACCTGTATATTTCCACATACGCTTTAACAAGTTTTCTCTTATATTTTATTTTGCTAAGACTTTTTATCATGACCAAAATCTGTCAGATGTGTTTTCTGCATCTATTGATATAATTATTTTATTCTGTTTTCCTTATAATTTTGTGAAATTATCATTGCTTGATTTTCAAATACTAAACATCACAGGGATAATGCTTTTATATTGACAATCCTTTTTATATTCAGTTGAATCTGACTTTTTAGATTTTAAAAGGGCTTACATATGTCTTTTTATGAGAAATATTAGTTCCTAGTACATGTTTTTGCATTGTTTTTGCTTGTTTGTTTGGGGGAAGAGGAGGGGAGATGTACCTGGTGGTGCTCATAAGTACCAGGTACAGGGCTTGCCTTGCTAGTAGCAGAACTGGTTTTGATCTCCTATATTCCATATGCTCCCTGGAGTCCCACCAAGAGTAAGCCCTGAGAACTACTGTATTTGACCAAACCTATCCCTCACTAAAATTTAAGTAATTCATTTCATGATAATTTGGTGTTTCAGATAGGACACAATATGCAAAATTTATTTATATTTTTCCTGACATGAGTTTTATTCAGCATAAATTTGACTGTAATACTTTAATCTTTTTAAATCATTACAAGTTGCATAGTTATTGCTTTTTTAAATCATTATTTTGGTGTTTGGTCTTCTTCCTCTTCTTAAATATTGTAGGTAAAATTTAATATATGCATGTATTAATTGATTACGATGTATTTTCCCAGATTATTTGCATTTTTCAGTTTCATTATTCCTTCTATTTGAGTCAAAAATCAAGATGTAATTTTCTAAGCTAATGTAGACTGTGAAGTCATAAATTTTCTTCTAAATCATTGATTTAGATTTAATCTACTAATTTTGCTGTTCATAATTTTATCATTCAATTAAAAATTATTTGTTACTATCCTATAGGCTGTTTACAAATGATTTAATTTGTTATCTAGACATTTGTGGGTTTTTTCAAGACATTTTATTGTACCTAATATAATTTTATTATGGTTGGAAACTCAAGTATTCCAATTTTTTAGCGGTAGGGCGTTCGCCTTACAAGCGGCCAACATGGCCGACCCGAGTTTGATTCCTCCGCCCCTCTCGGAGAGCCTGGCAAGCTACTGAGAGTATTCGATATGCCAAACACAGTAACAACAAAGTCTCCAATGGAGACGTTACTGGGCCCGCTCGAGCAAATTCAATTAAGACTTGTTATAAAAGTCATGTAATAGTTTTTCTTATATTTTAGCCCATCACTTGGTCTCTCTTGGTGGACTTTGTATATAAGTAGAAAGAAATGTCCAAATTTTAGATGTGTTGATGCACAAATATAAATTAAAAAAAATTGGCAGTGATTTCTTGTATTTTATATGTTTACTGGGCATTTGTCTACTTAACCTATTTATTACTAAATAAATGGAGATAATTTCCAACTATAATTCTGAATCACCCTTTAGTGCTATTATTTTTTCACCCTTTCTGTGGATGTTTTTTTTTGCTCATATATATATAATTGAGTTCTTTCAGTTCATTTTAATAATTTTATTCTTATGAAGTAACCATATTTTTCTCCTGAGATGTGTTGTCTTAAGTTAATATAATATTAATATAGTCATTCTACATCAGTATGCATACTATTATTTACACTGTATTTTTAAAATTATTTTCCTTCTAATATTTTTGAGTCCATGTACCTAAAGAGAATCTCTGTAGTGAATATTAGTTTGTACTTGTGTTCTGAAATCTTTTAGCCCAGTTTGCTTCCTGTTTGTTCATCTTATTTTTTTTGTGTGCTATTTTGCATAGCTTCACATTTCCTGTCTTATGTTAGCAAAATATTTGGGGTATTTGTATTTATAATATACATTATACTATATCATAATGCTTTAATGTCTATGTCTATTATAAACTTGCTTCTTTATGTCAACACAATTAAGTGTCCTTAATAAGGGGAGCGATAGCACAGCGGGTAGGGCGCTTGCCTTGCACGCAGCCAACATGGCCAACCCGAGTTTGATTCCTCCATCCCTCTCGGAGAGCCCAGCAAGCTACCCGTGAAGTATTCAATATACCAAACACAGTAACAAGTCTCACGAAGGAGACGTTACTGGGCCCACTCGAGCAAGTCGATGAACAACGGGAGGACTGTGATTTGTTAAATAAGGCTAAGGGGCTGGAGCAATAGCACAGCAGGCAAGGTGTTTGCCTTGCACACGCCCGACCTGGGTTCGATTCCTCTGGCAAGCTACCGGGAATATCCTGCCTTCAAAGCAGAGCCTGGCAAGGTATCTTGGCGTATCTGTATCTGATATGCCAAAAACAGTAACAACTCTCAATGAACAATTTGCTACAGTGCTACAGTGCTACAGTGCTAATAAGGCTAGAATTTAACAATTTATATGCACATGATTTATTAATTTATAAGCTTGAATTCTATATTAAAGCTTATCTTAGATTCTTATATTAAATTTGGCTAAATCCACCTTTATTCCCACACTATATATAAAAAAAATAAGAAACCTAATAATAAATTATAAACTGCTGGAAAAAAAAGTCACTTCCACTTTAAAATTGATGAATAGTTTTAAAGGCAGATGTTAGAACTAATGTGAGATATTCTTAAGGAATCCAACCAGTAGCTGATGATCAGAAACCCCATATTTGATGAAGAAACCATAATCAAGATCATGAGCAAAAAAATCAATTCTGATGTTCAAATAAGACAATTACAATGTATCATTGTTTAGAACTTTTAAAATCATGTGACGGTTGTGAACAAACCATCTTTTCAATCTTGGACTTCTTTTTAATTTTACAAAACTGAGACAGAGGTTGAGAAACAGTACAGCAGTTAGGGTGTATGAGTAACAGGTGCCTAACCTATGTTCTCTCCCTTGTACCACATGGTCACCTGAGCTTCTCTGCCCAAGCAGTTCAGGTAATCCTCCAGAGCATGGGTTCTGGGAAAGGAGAAGACACTAAATAAACATGTTTCTTTTATCAATGAAAAAAAAAAATTGTGCCTGGCAGGTGATTCAGAGGGCCCGGTGCACACATGCTTCCATGCATGTTGTAGTCTCCAGGGAAATCTACCAGTCATGTCGTCAAGCACAGCAGGCAATGCTTGAGGAGGAGGGGGAGGAGAGAGAGAGAGAGAGAGAGAGAGAGAGAGAGAGAGAATTTTCACATATTTAAATCCAGAGATTTGAATTTTGTCATTGGACATAAAACATAGTTTAATTGTTTTAGTCCATTTATTTACTTTGAAAACAAAGCTATCCATTTATATAAACTTCAACTTTTTACTTAAATGACTGTACTTTAATATTATCTAGGTTGTTACCACTATATAGGCGTATTAGTTGACGTCCAGCAACTCAGAGCACATCTCTTACACTATAGTAGTGTAGAACTGTCCTCCCATTGTTCATTGATTTGCTTGAATGGTCCCAGTAACGTCTCCATTGTGAGACTTGTGGTTACTGTGTTTGGCATATGGAATATGTCACGGGTAGCTTGCCAAGCTTTGCCGTGCAGGCGTGATATTCTTGGTAGCTTGCCGGGCTCTCCAAGGGGGCAGAAGAATCGAACTCGACTTGGCCGGGCTGTCCACTTTCAAGGGAAATGCCCTACGACTGTGCTATCGCTCCAGCCCCATACTTACACTATAAGCCTAATTAAATATTTAAGCTAATTTCAATTTACAATAATTGATTTTATAAAGAGAAATGGTAGTAATATCAAGGATGGAGGGAAAACAATATTTTGTAGTTTCAATATTATTTGGTGGAAAATAGAAATTATAACTCCTGATACATATCAAATCACTGTAAAGCTATTTTTTTAAATGAAAAAAACTAAGAAGCAATTCCTTTTCCTCTCTAGTTTAGAACTATATGTAGCACTGAAGCACCATCCTCCCATTGTTCATCAATTTGCTCTAGTAGGCACCAGTAACATCTCTATTGTGAGACTTGTTGTTACTGTGTTTGGCATGTCAAATATGTCACGAGGAGCTTGCCAGGCTTTTGCAGTGAGGGCACGAAACTCGCGGTAGCTTGACGGGCTCTCCAAGAGGGAAGGAGAAATCGAACTGGGGTCGCCCCGGGTAGGCCGTGTGCAAGGAAAAGCCCTACCCACTGTGCTATCACTCTAGCCCCAGAACTATATGTAGGTAAGTTAAACAGTTGTTCCTATTCTCATTGAGCAGAAGAGGAAACTAAGAAACATAGGTAAGTGTTTCGAAGTTTGGAATCGGGTTATATTTCAGATATACTGACTCTGAGTCCATTGTAAGATTTTGTGTGTAACTGATTCGTGTGGCTTCAACTAAATATAACCTCACTTAATTTTGACTTTAACCTCATCCAGTACTTTGAATAATTCTCTTCTAAAAATCTAAAGACAACAATCTCATTAACTAACGCTGTGAGGTAGAAAAGCTCCTGGGTAGTCCTCATGCTGATTAAAACCACTGCCACCAAAATTGAAAGCATGAAAATTAGTAGGAAAGAGAGAAAGGGGTGAGAATATCAAACCCCAAGTAATACAACTGCAGCCTGCTAAAGATTTTCAAGATAAAGTGTAGCGCTAGTGAGAAGTTATCGATGTAGATGAACAACACAATTACTGTTGTCCAGTTACAATATTTTGTACTAAACTTAAAAATAAAATGTCTTCTCCAATGCTTAGGAATTGAGAAGGAGCTCTGATTTCAACTGGCATGGTTGGCATATGTTGACATTGTATGTAATGTTAATTATATGTTTATTAAATCTGGTATGGGGGAGAAGGAGCATAATTTAGTGTATTTTTTTTCTCTCTCCACAGAATGAAGGCAGTGAAAAGACCACTGATCAAGGCTTTTCCATACCCTGTAATTTAATTAAGATCAAATTACAAATTCTAATTACCTGGCACTAAAGAAGCCAATGTGTAAATGCTTGTCTAGAATTCATTACACATTTTAAAGGTTTCTGTTCTTGGATGCTGTTAATCTCCTGTCCAAAGCAGAAGTGCAAAGAATTCCTGCTAATAGATTTTTTTACTTGATGATTCAAGAACATAACTTGTGAAGTCAGTAAAAGTGAATTTAAAGCACTTAAAACTTTAATTTTATAAGGAAATTCCATTTTTTTAAATTTTAAAATTTTATTTTCATATAGTTGTTCACTATAATTGATTGCATTCAATATTTCAACACCTATTCCACCACCATTACACCTTCCCACCACCATTATTTTTCAAAATTTCTCACCACCACTCAAGGCTGCTCCACAGGCAGATGCAAGATAATTTATTTTGTATTGCTTGTTATGAATAGTATAAGTTGTCTGCAAGAGTCTATCTCACAGTGATTCAACAAAAAAGCAAAAAATAATAATAAATAGGAAACTACACTTTAACTATTAAACTTTCAATGCTATATTTCAGAAGGAAAGAGTGGGATTAAATGTGAGTTATCAACTATTTGTTAAATATCTTGGAAGATGTTTCCTTCTACTTAAATATCAAAATATATGCAAGTGAGATAAGCCTAAACATTAAATTAAGTATTATGGAGAGGAGAGTCATACAATCAAGTCATCTGTTTTAAAGACCTCTGCTTCTGGGCAGGGTTGCAACTCTTTGTTAATGTATTTGCATGAAAACTGAATTTAGTTCCTGACTTGAGAAAAATTGTTATTAAAGGTCTCAGCTACTTCAAACTCATTACAACTGTTCTTCCCCTATTTTTTTATTCCTATGATAATTATAGAAATTATAAATAAAACACTCTTTGATCAAATACTATTAATAGCCATAAATAGTTGAATCAGATTATATTGGAGTGAGATATAAAAAGAACAAAAAGCTTAAGAGAATAAAGTGTGGTCTTATCATTGAGAATAACACAATTAAATGAATCCTCTTAATTGAAATTTAGTCAAGCTTCCTTAAAAATAGAAAAAAATCACTTCTTGAGCTAAATGATTGTTTTAAGTAATAAAAGAAATGAAATGCAGATTAGAATAACATTTATTTCGAGAAGAGGCCAAGATCATTTCCTCTAAGAATTTTCCATTTTTTTTCTAATTTTATCCTTCTTTTCTAAGCTATGAGTTTAGTTTTTGTTATATTTTTAAAGATAAATGGTCAATTTGCACACATTCTAACTGAGTAGGCTTGAGTTGTTCAAACTGGATCAGCCTGAATGAAAACTGGATTTTTATTTATGTTCTGTGGTAATTTTTTTTTAATATCTTAAGCTTCAGGTTTTATTTTTGTTTTATTTTTTTGCTTTTTGGGTCACACCTGGCGATGCACAGGGGTTACTCCTGGCTCTGCACTCAGGAGTTACTCATGACAGTGCTCAGGGGACCATATGGGATGCTGGGAATCGAACCTGGGTCGGCCGAGTATAAGGCAAACTCCCTACCTGCTGTGCTATCTCTCCAGTCCCCGGTAAAATTTTTGTATATATGATAGACTAAAGATTTCTAAGAAAAGTATAAAATGAACAACTTAAAATATGAGAATACAATATAATGCCTGTGAAATAATAAAGGGAGAGAAAATATTCAAACAAAATATACAAAACTTTGAATTGCATGAAATTCAGTCACTGTTTAAAAGAAAAAAAATTATCTTACACAAAAGACATAATAACAGAAGCAAAGAACACATTTTAAGAGTTAATATCTATGTAGTTCTCATTTTGTGCCAGACATCTTTTATATTATGCCATTTTTCCCAATGAATTGAAACCACCATAACAAAAGAAGTTAAATAATGAATTCTATAATGAAAAGGATATAGTATTCCCTGTTCTTTATTAGTAAAGTACAGTCTCTTTTTTGGCCAATAGGGAAAAATGTTTCCGATATCAAATACCATTAAGAGGGGCCAGGGCAACAAGAAAGTGGGTTGGGTGCTAGCCTTGCACACAGTCAACCAGGCCTTAATACATAGTACCCCACATAGTTACCTGAGTCCAAACCAGGAGTAAGCAAGGAGCATGGCCAGGTGTGATCCCAAAACAAAAACAAATACTATCAAGAATTATTTATGTAAAATGCACAACAAATCCTAGAACAATCTATAAGAAAGTGTACTACACAAAGGACAAATGAAATAATTACAACTGAAACCTTCTAATTATAAATTCTCAAGCAAAGTGGTAAAGAGAGAAGAGTAAATTGAAACAAGGAGACATCATTTAGGAAATCTCTAGTTGGTGACTTCTAGAAAGCTGGATGAATCAATTTAATGAAGATATTTTAAAAACATGAACACTTCTGCATTACTGGCAGGTGAAACTATTCCAATCATATCCCAATGATGAGACAATATTAAGTCAATTTGAATATTGTTTATGCTCATGTAGATTTCTCCTGAATTACACGCAGATATTAAATACTGATTCATTTCTGAAATACCAATGATGACAACTCTAAGGCTTGGTCTGGAACAAATGGTGACTGACTGATAAGGTAGTGGCATCCTTGGAATCAGAGATCCCTTTGCCCTCCACATGGAAGACAGGACTTATGGCCTGTCTGGTGACAGGAAGCCACCAGGCTGCACTCCATGCTTCCTTGCATACATCCCCTACAGCTACAAGCATACTGGTCCACTGGTCTCTGTTCCCTTTTCCCACCCAAAACAATTTAAAATCCCTCTTATCCTCTTCCAGGGTACGGCTCTCTCCTAGTCTCACCAGGGCCTGTAAGGTTGCCTGGGAGCACACCCGCCTATATGCCTGACTAGAAACACCTGTAAAGGTGATTAGCTGCCCCAAAAGCTTCTGTCCCTCTAGGAGAGCCCGCCAAGCTACCGAGAGTATCCTGCCCGCACGGCAGAGCCTGACAAGCTAACCGTGGAGTACTCGATATGTCAAAAACAGTAACAATGAATGGTCCTTATTTCCCTGATCCTGAAGGAGTCTCCAGTATGTCATCGGGCTACACTAGCACGTGACAGGGATGAATTGAGACATTACTGGGCCTGCTCGAGTGAATCGATGAACAACGGGGTGGTAGTGATAGTGATTTCTTCACTTTAATCGTCATGTCCTTCTGTCTGCACAGGTTGAGGTCAGCAATCTATCAAAAGCTTTTCATAAAATGAGAGATGAAGTTGTTTTAAGTAAGGACATCCAAGATGCAAATATTCACTGTATCACTGTATCGCTGTCATCCCGTTGTTCAATGATTTCCTTGAGCAGGCACCAGTAACGTCTCCATTCGTCCTAGCCCTGAGATTTTAGCAATAGGCATATTGGAGGCTCTTTCAGGATCAGGGGAACGAGACCCATCATTGTTACTGGGTTTTGGTATATCAAAGATGCCATGGAAAGCTTGCTAGACTCTGCTGTGTGGGCAGGATACTCTCAGTAGTCTGCCAGCTTCTTTTAGAGCAAGAACTGGACAATAAGAGGTGGCACACTTCAGGGAGCTTGGTTTTATAGTCTTTGGGTCTTGGCCGTTGAAGGGATCACACGGCGCTGGGGGCGGTTGATGGGTGTAACTGTCTAGCTATTGGAAGATGGGGGATCTGGGTGGTAGAGGCCCAGTCCCAATCAGAGCAGGCTTGGAGATCTCAGGCCCTGGTCCCACACATCTTGTTTCCTTTGCTGGTTCCTTCATGCGTGAGGCTCATCTGAGCATGTGGAGAGTGATCTTATGCATGGCTGTGGCTGGTTCTGGAGGTCTTCAGATGCTGGGGCTCTGCTGGAGGCAGGGAGAGAAACTCAAACCCCTCCAAGGGGCCCAGTGGAGAGAGCAAGGCCTCTGCTCCAAATATTAAAAAGTGAAAATGGTAAAAAGGTAAAGGCCCTCCCGTTGTTCATCGATTTGCTCGAGCGGGCCCAGTAACGTCTCCATTGGAGACTTTGTTGTTACTGTGTTTGGCATATCGAATATGTCATGGGGAGCTTGCCGTGCGGGCGAGATACTCTCGGTAGCTTGCTGGGCTCTAAAAAGTGAAAATGTAATCATTTAATTTGTTTGCATTAACTTTTGCATATATATTATATAATATATTTGCATATATATTATATAATATATATATATATATATGAGACAGACATGAATAAATGGTCAGTCTGTGAGACCACTGATGACTGCTGCCCAGGTCACCCTAATGCTTAGACCATGTTTGTGTGTATGCTTATCACCTTGTGTGCTTGTCTTATTCTCTGTGACTGACCCTGAATGGAGCTTGGAGGTACCCATCTGATTGGCTTTATTGTAGTAAATCAGTCCTCCACTAATGCAGAGCAGTTTCCTTCCTGGGGAAAAATTTCAGAGATCAGAACTTTTTTTTGTTTGTTTTTTTGGGTCACACCTGGTGATGCACAGGGGTTACTCCTGGCTCTGCACTCAGGAATTACCCCTGATGGTGCTCAGGGGAGACCATATGGGACGCTGGGAATTGAACCTGGGTTGGCCGAGTGCAAGGAAAACTCCCTACCCACTGTGCTATTGCTCCAACCCCAGCACATCTTGACTGCAGTGAAAATACCATACTCTGGAAAAACAAGTTGTGGTCATGGTGTTTTCCAGGTAAATTTTACATTTCTTGATTTTCTAGGTAAGCCTGAAGTCAGGCGACTATCAAGAGACTACTCTGTGGATGAGATAATTGACTCCAGTATACTGGAATAAAACTCCTACTGCTTTTACAATATCATGTTCATTTTTCTGTCTTGCCACTTGGGAACCCAGAATACCGGGCTTAACAGTATTAGTGGGAAATAAGCTGTTCCCCTACCAAAAGGAAAACAAACAAACAAACAAACAAATAAAAAAAAAACCCTTCCGGAGTCAGGATGGTGTCCTTTGCAAAAAATAGCTTAGGTCAGAGAATAATGGGGCAAGAAAACCCACACCCAGGATAGAATAGAATAGATGAGGACAAACAAATATAAATATGCTGTCAGAAAATAATAGAACAGTTTAGGATCTGATTTAGAGGGCAACATAGAAAACACAGAATAGGGAATTCACCCTAAACTTTAAAGGTTTCTACTGATTACAACTATATAAAGTACTCCAGTCTCTGTTCTTAATGGACCCATTGAATGCTGATGTGCTCACTAACTGCCCTTGATGTCTCTGTCAAGCAAAAATAATAGCTCATGTGTTGGCAGCAAAGGTGGAGAAACCTTATTGTATTGAATAAATGGCCAGCCTGTAAGACCAATGATGCTGCCCAGGTGACCCTAAAGCTTAGACAGTCCTTGTGTGTGTTTATCACCTTGTGTGTTTGTCTTATTCTCTGTGACTGACACTGAATGGATCTTGGAGCGACCCATCTGATTGATTTTATTGTTGTAAATAGCCACATAAACTATTAATAAATAATGTTTAATAATGATGTAATTTTCAGTTTCTTAGCAATTTATTAAATATATATTATAACTTATATGTGTTTCTTTAAAAATACCTTTGAAAAGATACGCTCATGCCATTTACAGAAAAGATAAGGTTGTACCAAAGATATGAAAGGATTTCATAGGAAATGGCAAAGGTGGAAGCAATTTCCAGCCCATCATGTGCTTCAAATGTTTTACTCATTTTACTTCTTTTACCTAGTACTTTCAAAATAAGTTTTTGCAGATATCCGTATTAAAATTTTCAGAACAAAGGTGAAAAAATGTTCTTTTCTTACAGGCTTTGTAGGATATTTAATTCTGAAGGAAAGAAAGGCTTCAACATTTTTTGAAAGAATGATCACATAGCTGATATCCTCAGTTTACCAGTTTGATAAAGTGAGGACGGGGGAACACACTTTTGTTCTCTTTAGTTTTACTCAATTTTTCTTTAAACTGGTTTTCCGTTTGCTTTCAAATGAAACTATTTGGATTTTATACCTAATATCTAATCTCAGGAAATAAAAATATAATACGATTGGTTATACTAATAAGAATTCAGTTATCAAATATTCTAATAAATAAAATATTCAAACTACCTTCCTTCTTTCCTTTCTCTCCTTTCTCTTTGTCTCCTTTCTTTCTATCTTTCTTTCTTTCTTTCTTTATTTCTTTTTTTTCTTTCTTTCTTTCCTTCTTTCTCTCTTCCTTCCTTCTCCCTTCCTTCCTTCCTTCCTTCCTTCCTTCCTTCCTTCCTTCCTTCCTTCCTTCCTTCCTTTCTTCCTTCTTTCTTCTTTATTTCTCTGTTTCTATCTTGCATATAATTAGACAATGTGATCTACATCATTGTTAATAATAGTTTCAGACATACAAAGTTCCAATTTCACACTCATGACTAGAGTCAATGCATCTACATCAATGCTTTAAAATGCCCATCAACCCTCCCTGCCCTCCCTACCCAAAATAGCAAACTCATACAGCTTTCTTCAGGCCAAATGTGCCTGCTCTAAGTTGTGTCCCTGAACTGGGACTCAATGACTGGCTTTTTTAGTCTTTCCTTTTCCTCCTTGTCCAGTCCCATTGTGTATCTACAATAATAAAGCCAACAGTGTACCTGCTTACTAAACTACTTAACATACTAAATACTAAACTTCAGCTGTTTCTCCTACAATTTATTTCAACTCACACTTTTGACCCATTTCAAACATAAGTAAAATCATCTCATTCATCAGCTCAAAATTCTCAATTTTTTTTTTAGTGTTAAGACAAAATTGTTGCAAGGTCTCTTCATAATCTCCATACAGTATTCTCACTTCATCCCCTATGATCCTATCTCACTATGTAAACTCTGTGACTTCAACTGATACTCTTTCAACACAACATGTCAGCTAAAACCCAACTGAACCTTTAATACATCATCAATAAATCCAGTCATTTCTCAAACCATAGTCTTGTTCCACTTCTGGGTCCCACCTTTAGCCAACTGTTCATCTTCCTAGAGTCTTAGTTGGCTGATCCCATGCTCCACATAACATATATTTAGAATTTTAGACTGACCTTACTAAAATACATCTCGCTATGGTTAAAAATGTTTCATAATATCTAGTTATGAGCAGGATAGTTTGTGGAATAATTCAAGCAATACAATATTGTTATAATAGTATCTCTAACAATAAAAATAATTGGTCATTAATGGCTGGAGCGATAGCACAGCGGTAGGGCATTTGCCTTGCACGCAGCCAACATGGCCGACCCAAGTTCGATTCCTCCGCCCCTCTCTGAGAGCCCGGCAAGCTACCGAGAGTATCTCGCCCGCATGGCAGAGCCTGGCAAGCTCCCTGTGACATATTCGATAAGCCAGACACAGTAACAACAAAGTCTCCAATGGAGACATTACTGGGCCCACTCGAGCAAATCGATGAACAACGGGAGGGCCTTTACCTTTACCTTTTAATCATTGATTAAATATGACAGATTTAGACACTGGAAATGTAAAAGCTTTGCAAATTATAGTTTGTCCATTGATATTCAATAAGTGACATCATTTACTCATTCAGTAAATATTTAAAGAACAGGCACTAGGATCACCATACTATCCTGGGTCTGATGACTTGCTATTAAAACATATTTTACTTGGAGCTAGACAGAGAATAAGCAAGTCAATCAATTGAAGAAGAAGGGAAGGGACCTGTGAAATAACTCAAATCGGTAGAGCACAAGCCTTGCATGTGTAAAGTCATGAGTTTAGCTCCGATATATATGATCCTTGCGCACTGCTAGGTGTGCCTCTGCTGACTCCTGAGCACCACTGACTTGAAAAACACCTGCCTAAACACAGATCCACCCCAGGGTTAAGCTGTGCTGAGAGTGGCTCCTCAGACATGGGGTACTGCTGGGTGTAGCCTCAGTTAAAAACAAATAAACAAAAACAAATAGTGATGACTACTTTGAAGAGAATCAAGTGAGGAGTTGATCAAGAATGAGCAATGCATTGTAGCACTTTCTCCCGTTGTTCATCAATTTGCATGAGCGGGCACCAGTAATGTCACCATTGTGAGAATCATTGTTACTGTTTTTGGCATATCAAATACGCCCCAGGGAGCATGCCAGGCTCTGCATGCTGGCGGATACTCTCAGTAGCTTGCCAGGCTCTCCAAGGGGATAGAGGATCAAGAATGAGAGAATGTATAATTGGAAGTTAAAAAAATAAACACTTTAGATCTGCACTCTACCACTTGAGTTATTGTCTCAGTTGATGTTTTATCAGAAACCTGAATTTAAGAAATTTAACTCTTTCAGGTAAGATCACTTTCATACAGTATGTAATTATATTTAAATGATTATCATGTGTTTTATGAATGCATATAATGTTAATTTCTATGCATATGCACGTGCACATATTGTGTTCATATGTTTATTAAAGGTACACATATATTATTGTATAAATGCATTTGCATAATATTAGATCATATAACATTTTACAAATAACATAAAGTAAAATGTTTTATACTATGCATGTTTTCCAGAATATATCAAATTAAATAGATTTCATATTTTTTGCTACAGAGAATTGTTTTTTAATGAGTCAGCACTTTTACACAGTAACAATATAGATACTACTTCCAATGCCTAGGTTTATGATTTCTTAATAATTTTTTATCCAGTTATATTACTGAGTTCTTTAAATTTTTCTGACTGCATTGTTTCAAAATGGTTATTCATGTACAAATATATTAAAGGCACAAAACAAATTCTATCTTACAGAGACAATTATTTAGAAATTTCTAATTAAAAATATAATAAACATCCTTTAACAATGTAATTTCTCATATTAAAGTGATAAATGAATAAGAAGTTTATTTTATTTGTCATTTTCAATTCCTTGTTACTAAGAATAATTGTTCTATTGTCTCCACATATATATTTGTATACTCAACCCCCAAACTTCTTTATTATTAGTAGCATCAAGGAACTTTCTGGTCGAGGACTGTTAAATTGTTCTCTGCTTAGTTTAAACTTCTACTGAACACACTTAAATTCTCAGTTCTTTTTCAGAAATATAGTAAACAACCTTAAATATTCCCTAATTTAAATTATACTACAAACAACTTAGGAGTTGGAAACTCCTCCTGCACTAAATTTTAGAAGTAAAGGAATATAATATACTAAGAATAAAGAGCTGGAGTGATAATACAGCAAGTAGGGCATTTGCTTTGCACTTGGCTGACCAGGGCTTGATCCCCAGTATTCCATATGGTCTGCTGAGCAACACCGGGAGTAATACTTGACTGAAGAGCCAGGAGTAGCCCCTGAGCATTGCCACGAGTGACACAAAAAGCAAACAAAATAAAAAAAACAAAAATAAAGAATATAATAAACAATTTATTCACATAATAAATGATTTCACATGCCCTTGAAAAATATAATGTCTCAGCAAAACTAAATGAAAACATTGACGTACATTCTAGAAGGTAACACGCAATCACATATCTTTTGAAATACTTCTTATGTACTTTATAGAATTGATAAAGTTATTTTAGACAGCAACAAATGATATCATATAATTTGAAAATACAACACAGTATCATGGCAATTGATACAGTAAAGATATGGTATATTTCTCTTATGAGTGAAATGCCTTTGTCTAAACTTTGAAACTAAGTGATATAAGTTTATTTTTAAATGTAAAGGCAGAACCAAGAAGATAATTAAAATATAGATCACATATCCATCATGCTTTAATACCCGATTGTTTCCCTAAGAAACATGTGGCCCCCCCTAGTCTCCCTAAAAGCCTGCTTGTCTGGCCCTTGCAAAAAATATAATACAGAAAAATATTATCACTACTATCACCACTCAAAGAAAACCTTTTCCTATGTAAATTGAATAATACTATACTTAAAATACAACCATTCATTAAAAGATAGCTGTTTTAATTATCAATTATATATTCAATAGTTCTCTTCCGGGAGCTAGAAGAGAACAGTGAAGAGTCTCCTGCCCCCACACCTTGCTGTCCTCAACGGTACCCCTTGTTAAGTTTCCCTCCCTGTCCTGAGCAGAGCTCCGGCAGCTGAAGTCCTCCAGAACTAAGCCACAGCCATGCTTAAGACTACTCTCCACACGTTAGGACGAGCCTCATGCATGAAGGAATCAGCAGAGGAACGCAGGCATGCGGGACACTGGCCTGAGATCTCCAAATCTGCTTGGATAGGGACTGGGCCTCCTCCACCCAGATCCCCCATCTTCCAGTAGTATCTTATGTGATGCCATATAATTTGAAAATAAAACACAGTATCATGGACAATTGCTACAGTAAAGATATGGCATGTTTCTCTATTATCTAGTTCTTATTATCTAGTTCTTACTCTGGAGAACCCAGCAGGCTACCGAGAGTATCCTGCCTGCACGGCAGAGTCTGGCAAACTCCCCATGGCGTATTCAATATACCAAAACTCAGTAACAATGATGGGTCTTATCCCCTGACCCTGAAAGAGCCTCGAATGTGGCACTTTCTAAAATCTCATGGCTAGGACGAAGGAGATGTTACTGGTGCCTGCTCGAGGAAGTCAATGAACAACAGGATGACAGTGATACAGTGTGATAAAGTGATATTCAGTTGTAATTCAGGTAACATGCTATTACCTACTATAATCATGTATCTTCCATCTTAAATAAACACAAATAAACACTGTCCTCCTGTTGTTCATCGATTTTCTCAAGCAGGCCCAGTAATGTTTCCATTTTGAGACTTTATTGTTACTGTGTTGGGCATATTGAATATACCACAGGGAGTTTGCCAGGCTTTGCTGTGTGGACAAGATACTCTCGGTAGCTTGCCAAGCTCTTCGAGAGGGGTGTAGTAATTGAACCTGGCTGTTTCTTTTTAAATGTAAAGGCAGAGCCAAGAAGATAATATATAATTGAATATATAATTGATAATTAAAACAGGGGTGGAGGAATTGAACCCGACTCAGCCGGGCTGACTGTGTGTGCAAGGCAAACACCCTACTGCTGTGCTATCCATCTTAAATAATATAAATAATATTTGACTTTTGTTGATAAACACCATTAACTTTAATATTCACGCAACTTTTATATATAAGGATATAGCATATTTCATAAACATTTGAGGTAGTTAGGGTGGATGTAGAAAATGATGCATAGAGAAGTTATGAACCTAATTTTAGGGACCAGAGAGGTTCAGGTTCTAGCCTTGCATGCTGCCAACCCCAATTCAATCTCTGGAATCACATATGCAACCCCAGCCACCACCATTTCCACCCTCCCCCCCCACCCCCAGAAACACCAAGGACTGCCAGGAATGATTTTGGGGTACAAAGCAATAAGTAAACCCTGAACCCCATCCTGTGAACCTATCTTTAGCCCCCAACACTCCACCAAATAAGGGAACCTGCTTCCAGCTCATAAAGAAAGGAAGGAAAGAGTATGAATACAATCCCAAAACACTACTCTAGAAACTGTTCTTCATAATACATAGGGAATGCATTATTCTTATTAAGAATACTAGATATAGTCAATTATTTCTCTGAGAAACATAACATGGCAGTGTGATAATTACATAGAACTGGCCAATTACTGATGCATGTTTTCAGCCTCTTAAGGTTTCTTAGCTTGCAATCTTAGATCTCCCCCGATATAATCTGAAACCTGCTTACCTAAATAGTTGGAAGGATTCTACAAATAAGCAAAGGCACCCAGATTCACAGGAAGAAATTTTATGAATGAATAAGAGTACTAAGAAACCTCTGACTTGAGCAGCTATAAGGGAAGCGTTCTCTACACACCTCTCTGTACCCATTTCGAAGGGTTATTTAAAATAAATAAACTTTTTACTTTAAATAAAATTGACTGCATTAGCTATCTGAATTGTCTCAACAAACTATTTCACATGATAACATTCATTCCAAGGTTATATTGCTGTAGCATCTTCTGAGAACATATTCTAAGATAAGGTGATTAAAAATCCTCTTAAATGCTTGGGTATGACACAATTCAACAAGAGATTGAGTTATTTTGGTTGACTTCTCCATAAAAGGTCCATGATGTCACAAAATAGATTTGAAAGTTTGAAATGGTTCTCACTGTTTAGGATCAACTAGGAGTACCAGTAACAGGAAGCATTAGAATCTGTGTGGTTATGGTACGAGTCGTTCCAACGACCACATGCACTCTATCTAATGAGCTTTATAGGCCCTCCCATTGATCGTCGATTTGCTCGAGCGGGCCCAGTAACGTCTCCATTGGAGACTTTGTTGTTACTGTGTCTGGCATATCGAATACTCTCGGTAGCTTGGATACTTGAAAAATGGTTCATCAAAAATAATGTACAAGTGTTAAATCAATTATATTCAATGTTCTTTAATATATACCTTTTTTTTGTCTTCATAAGGTCTGCCCAGGGTAATCCTAGACTCGAGTAGTTGATAATACCAGAAGACTATTGGTTAACTCCACAGGCAAAAAAGATTCTGGAACAAATTATCCTGTCATATTTGAGGAAGATAAATGACCTGGATAAAGTATAACATCTTCTTAAACTTGAAGGTTATGTGTATAATATAAAAGTATAATGTGATAAGTATAGATATTGATGCTCATTTTTTTGTGTGTCACACCCAGTATTTCTTAGGGATAACTCCTGATTCTGTGCTCAGGGACCACTACTAGAAGGACTCAGAAACACATGGGCATTGAATGTGTGTTAATGATATGCAACGCAAGCACCCTATCTGCGGTACTAGCTCATGAGCTCCAAATAATCAATTATAACTAGAACCCTTTTAATCCTAGTGTTTACTTGAAAATGTGTTTCTGATACTTATCAAAGTGATGCATTCTTTAAGACTAAGCTCGAATCTTATTTTTTTTTTCCCTTTATTTTATTTTATTTTTTTTAAAGTTGTAGATTTACAATTTTTTGTGCTTTGGTTTCAATTATACAATGATCAGATACCCATCCCTCCACCAGTGCCCATTTTCCACCACCATGGATAATATCCCTCCCACCCCCATCCCCCCATCCCCCCTGTCTCTGTGGCAGGGCAATCCCCTGTGTTCTCTCTCTCCTTTTGGGTGTTGTGGTCTGCAAAAGAGGCATTGAGTGGCAAACATGTTCAGTCCATAGTCTACTTTCGACATGCATCTCCCCTCCTGGGAGGATCCTCCAAACATCCTTTATTTGGTGCTCCCTTCTATATCTGAACAGCCCTTTCCTCTAGGATACCCGACTGGCCTCTAAGTTATGGAGTAATCCTCCTGGTGCTGATCTCAGCTATTCTTGGGTATTAATCTCATACTTTGTTACTTTATATCCCCCAGATGAATGCAATCTTTCTATGTCTATCCCTCTCTTTCTGACTCATTTCGCTTAGCATGATACTTTCCACATTGTACCACTTGTATGTAAATTTCATGACTTCATCTTTTCTAACAGCTACATAGTACTCCATTGTGTAGATGTACCAAAGTTTCTTTAACCAGTCATCTGTTCTTGGGCATTCAGGTTTCTTCCAGTTTCTGGCTATTGTAAAGAGTGCTGCAATGAACAAACAAGTGCAGATGTCACTTCGACTATACATTTTTGCCTCTCTGGGATATATTCCCAGGAGTGGTATTACTGGGTCAAATGGGAGCTCAATTTCTAATTTTTTGAGAATTGTCCATATTGTTTTCCAGAAGGGCTGAACCAGTGGACATTCCCACCAACAGTGAAGGAGTGTCCCTTTCTCGCCACATCCACGCCAGCATCGGTTGCTTTTGTTCTTTTGAATCTGGGCCAGTCTCTGAGGTGTGAGATGGTATCTCATTGTGGTTTTGATCTGCATCTCCCTGATGATTAATGATGTAGAGCATTTTCTCATGTGCTTTTTTGCCATTCGGATTTCTTCTTTGAGAAAGTTTCTGTTCATTTCATTGCCCCATTTTTGGATGGGGTTGGATGTTTTCTTCTTGTGGAGTTTAACCAGTATTTTGTATATCCTGGATATCAACCCCTTGTCAGATGTGTATTCGGTGAATATCCTTTCCCATTCTGTAGACTGTCTTTGTATTTTGGTCACTGTTTCTTTGGAGGTGCAGAAGCTTCTTAGTTTAAGATAGTCCCATTTATCTATCTCTGTTTTCACTTGCTCGGCCAGTGGCGTGGCATCTTTGAAGATACCATTAGCTTCAATGTCATGGAGGGTTTTGCCAACTTTATCTTCAATGTACCTTATGGTTTCTGGTCTGATGTTGAGGTCTTTAATCCATTTTGATCTTACTTTTGTACATGGTGTTAGGCAGAGTTCTGAGCCTATTTTTTTGCATGTAGCCGTCCAGTGATGCCAACACAATTTATTAAAGAGGCTTTCCTTACTCCACTTCACATTACTTGCACCTTTATCAAAGATTAGATGAGCATATGATTGAGGAGAGATGTCAGTGTATTCAACCCTGTTCCATTGGTCTGCAGTTCTGCCTTTGTTCCAGTACCATGCTGTTTTAATTATTACTGCTTTGTAGTACAGTTTGAAGTTCGGGAGGTTGATTCCTCCCATTTTCTTTTTCCCAAGAATTGCTTTAGCTATTCGTGGGGGCTTATTGTTCCATATAAATTTCAAGAGTGTTTGCTCCATTTCTTTGAAGAATGTCATGGGTATACTTATAGGGATTGCATTGAATTTATACAATGCTTTCGGTAGTACTGCCATTTTGACAATGTTAAGTCTCCCGACCCATGAGCAGGGGATATCTTTCCATTTCCTCATGTCCTCTTTTATTTCCTGAAGTAGCGTTTTGTAGTTTTCTTTGTACAGGTCCTTTACTTCCTTAGTTAAGCTGATTCCTAGGTACTTGATTTTCTGGGGCACAATTGTGAATGGGATTGTTTTTTTCATGTTGCTTTCTTCTCTCTCACTGTTTGCGTATAGGAAAGCCATGGACTTTTGGGTATTGATTTTATAACCTGCAACTTTACTATACGAGTCTATTGTTTCTAGGAGTTTTTTGGTGGAAGTTATTGGGTTCTCTAAGTAGAGTATCATATCATCTGCGAATAGTGAGAGCTTGATTTCTTCCTTTCCTACCTGAATGCCCTTAATATCTTTTTCCTGCCTAATCGCTATTGCAAGTACTTCCAGTACTATATTGAACAGCAGTGGAGAGAGTGGGCATCCCTGTCTCGTCCCTGATCTTAGAGGGAAGGCTCTCAGTTTTTCCCCATTGAGGATGATGCTTGCTGTAGGCTTGTGGTAGATGGCTTTAATTATGTTGAGGAAGGTCTCCTCTATACCCATTTTGGCTAGGGTTTTCATCATAAAGGGGTGCTGGATCTTATCAAATGCTTTCTCTGCATCTATTGATATGATCATATGCTTTTTATCTTTTCTTTTGTTGATATGGTGGATTATGTTGATTGATTTCCGAATGTTAAACCATCCTTGCATCCCTGGGATGAATCCTACTTGGTCATGGTGTATGATCTTTTTGATGAGTAGTTGGATTCTATTTGCTAGTAGTTTGTTGAGGATCTTTGCATCTGTGTTCATCAGGGATATCGGCCTGTAATTCTCTTTCTTTGTGGTATCTCTGTCTGCTTTTGGTATCAGTGTGATATTTGCTTCGTAGAAACTGTTTGGAAGTGTTTTTGATATTTCAATTTCGTGGAAAAGCTTAAAGAGCATTGGGAGTAAGTCCTCTTTAAAGATTTGGAAGAATTCACTAGTGAATCCATCCGGGCCAGGACTTTTGTGCTTGGGGAGACTTTTTATTACCATTTCAATTTCCTTGATGGTGATAGGTCTGTTCAGGTATTCCAGGTCTTCTTGGTTCAGCCTTGGGAGTCTGTAGGAGTCTAGGAATTTATCCATTTCCTCGAGGTTTTGATGTTCCGTGGCATAAAGCTTCTCAAAGTACTCCCTGAGGATCCTCTGAATTTCTGTGGTTTCTGTTGTGATGACCCCCTTTTCATTTCTGATTCGGTTTATTAGGGTTTTCTCTCTCCCTTTCTTTGTGAGTTTTGCTAGAGGCTTATCGATCTTGTTAATTTTCTCGAAGAAAAAGCTCTTGGTTTCATTGATCTTTCGGATTGTTTTTTGGGTTTCCATCTCGTTAATCTCTGCTCTGAGTTTTATTATTTCCTTTCTCCTGTTCGGGTTGTGCTCCTTTTTTTGGTCCTTCTCCAAGCTCTTAAGCTGTGAGGTTAGGTTACTTATATGTGCTCGCTCCTCCTTCCTGAGGAATGCTTGTAGAGCTATAAACTTGCCTCTTAACACAGCCTTTGCTGTGTCCCATAAGTTTTGGTAACTCGTGTTCTCATTTTCATTCGTTTCTAGGAATCTTTTGATTTCCTCTTTGATTTCCTGTCTAATCCACTCGTTGTTCAATAGTGCACTGTTTAATTTCCAGGTGTTTGATTTAGTTTTCTGTTTTTGTGTGTGATTTACTTCTAATTTCAGCGCATTATGGTCTGAGAAGATTGTTGATACAATCTCTACCTTCTTAATTTTATGGAGGCATGTTTTGTGGCTCAGCATGTGGTGTATCTTGGAGAATGTTCCATGTACGCTTGAGAAGAATGTGTATTCAGCTTTTTGTGGATGAAGTGTCCTGTATATATCTACTAAGTCCCTTTCTTCCATTGTTTCCCTCAAATGAAGTATGTCCTTGCTAAGCTTGAGTCTGGTTGATCTATCAAGAGGTGACAAAGCAGTGTTGAAGTCTCCCACTAGTATTGTGTTGCTATTGATGTCTTTTTCCAAATCTATGAGTAGTTGTTTTAAGTACTTTGCTGGTCTCTCATTAGGTGCATATACATTTATTATTGTAAGTTCTTCCTGTTGTACAGATCCTCTGATCAATAAGAAATGGCCTTCACTGTCTCTTATGACCTTCCTCACTCTGAAATCGATGTGGTCTGATATAAGGATGGCTACCCCAGCTTTTTTATGGGAGCTGTTTGCCTGTAGGATTGTTTTCCAGCCTTTGACTCTGAGTCTGTGTTTGCTTTGACTATTGAGATGCGTTTCTTGCAGGCAGCAGAATGTTGGGTTCAATTTTCTAATCCATCCTGCCACTCTATGTCTTTTAATTGGTGCGTTTAGCCCATTGACATTGAGAGAGATTATTGTTATGGGATTTTGTCCCATTGTTCTGTTAAAATTTGGTGTATTTGAGGGGCCTTTCTTGCCTTAAAGTAGCCCATTTAGTTGTTCTTGTAACCATGGTTTTGAGTCTATGAAGTTCCTGAGCTGTTGTTTGTCTGTGAAACTGTGTGTTGTTCCTTCTATTATGAATGAGAGTCTTGCTGGGAAAAGTATTTTGGGGGAGGCATTTATTTCATTGAGTTTTTTTACTATGTCCCACCACTGTTTTCGGGCCATCAGGGTTTCATCAGAAAAATCAGCTGTGAATTTTAAGGATGCTCCTTTGTAAGAGATTTCTTTCTTCGATCTTGCTGCTTTCAGAATTTTGTCTCTGTCTAAGGTTTTGGTCATTTTGATCAGAATGTGTCTTGGGGTATTTTTATTCGGATTTCTTCTAGCTGGTACCCTTCGGGCCTCCTGAATGTGGTCACAAGTTTTCTTCAGCTCTGGAAATGTTGTAGCAATGATGTCTTTGACAGTTTCTTCTTCATCGAGGTTTTCTTCCTGTCCCTCTGGCACTCCAATAATTCTTATGTTACCCCTCTTGGCTTCATCACGATCTTCTCTTGCCATCTGTTCCCGAATTGTGAGTCTCTTTTCCATTTTCTGCTCTTTTCTGGAGAGTCTCTGAACTTCATCTTCGAGCTCACTGATTCTGTTTTCAGTCACTCTTACTCTGCTGCTGAGGCCTTCCACTGAGCTTTTCAATTCGCCTACGAGATTTTTCAGGTCTGACATTTCTGATTGAATTTTCCTCATTTCTGCCTTCAGATCCTCTTGTATTCTATTGGCATTGCTTTCCATTGTTTCTTTTAATTCCCTAAGCATCCGAAGTAGCTCCCTTCTGAATTCCTTGTCAGAGAGGTTGTCTAACACTACAGTACTGTTGGTGTCATCTGGGCTAGACTCTTCAATATGAATGTTTGGTGGGCTTTTGCGTTGCTTTACCATTGTGAGAGGTGTGGTTTAGTCCTTCACGTTCAGTGTTACTATTCTGCTTGATATGCAGTGTGAGTTAAGATAGGCTTATGAGTTATTGGCTACTGTGTTTCTAGTGGCTGAGCTAAACTAGAGAAGTTTCCATCTAAGAAGGTAGTTTATGGTTCCTATGGCATATGCAATGGAAAAATATTTTGCGGCCGCGTCAGCGGCCGCGGCTCCGGAAAGAGTCCCTGGCACTGGGTGAGGAGTTGGGAAGGTCTCCTGTTTGGAACTGGAGCCGTTCAGCTTTGTTGCCCAGAGCTGGGCCTCTGTGCCCGTCCCACGCGGATCAGGGGTTGAAAACCGGCTGTCTAGGGGCTGTTTCTAGCTGCGCGTGCCCAGAGAGGAACCCAGGCCCTTGGGGGCGGGCTGTACCTGTTGGAATTGGAGCCGTTCAGCTTTGTTGCCCAGAGCTGGGCCTCTGTGCCCGTCCCACGCGGATCAGGGCTCGAATCTTATTTTAACCTAAATATTTTCAGTCCATTCCAAGCTTCATAAATTTTTCATAACTGTATCTCATGACTTTGTATAGTGTCTATTAAACTCTTAAGCTGTCATTTTTCTTTACCTATTAATTCTGTTTCATTAAATGTTTTGTCTCCTGCACTGATCATTATGTTACAAGGATTTTGTTTTGCTCACAAAATTCTATTATATACATATTAATAACATATGCTTGACGATTTTATTTGTATGTCTTTTTTTTTCCCAGAGCAAAAATTAAACACATAAATAAATGAACATTGCTGGTCAATTTGATGAAAATAAAATTCACCAATTTTAAATTGAAAATAAAATCATTTATAATTATTAATGTTATTTGTTCTTATAAGAATACACTTCTAGATCATTCTCTATTTTACTAGTAGTTATATTGAATTTAATGGTTTGTAACAGGTGATTATATTATTATTTTTCAATATATTTTTAATTGAATCACCATGAAGTAGAGCAATGATTGGGTTTCAGTCACACAAATTCCAACACCCATCCCCCACCAGTATACATTTTCTAGCACCAGTGTCCCCAATTTCCTTCCACCCCTCCCCTCCGAAGCACTCCCCAGGCCTGTCTCTGTAGGAGGTACCTCTCTTCTGTCTGTAGGTATGTATGTTTCTCTCACTTTCTCTCTCTCTCTCTCTCTCTCTCTCTCTCTCTCTCTCCCCCTCTCTCTCTCTCTCCCTTTGGACATTATGGTTTTCAATACAGATACTGAAAGGTTATCACATATATCCCTTTACTTACTTTCAACACTCAGTTCTTTTCCAGTGTGATCTGTAACTATTATTGTCATATTGGACCCCTCTCTAACTTAATTACCCTCTCTCCCCCATACATTTGTAACTCTCAACCATTGACCTCCTCCTGGTCCCTGCTTTCTCTGGTCTTGGGTATTAGTTTCATACTACTTTTAAATATATTTTATATGCTACAGATAAATGCAGTCATTCTACATCTGTCTCTGTCTTTCTGACTTATTTCACCTCACATGATACTCTCCATTTCCATCCATTTATTGTCAAATTTTATGACTTCATTTTTCCTAACAGCTGTGTAGTATTCCATCGTGTAGATGTGCCATAGTTTCTTTTTCCACTCATCTATTCTAGGGTACTCAGGGTGTTTCCAGATTTGGCTATTTTAATAGTGCCACAATGAAAATAGGAGCGCAGATGGTATTTCATCTATGCATTTTTGAACCCCAGGGTATATTTCCAGCAGTGATTGCTGAAAGGGAAGAAAAAAATGTATAGAAATTTCCTGAAAGAAGAAATTTGAATGCCAAAATGCACAAGGAAAAATGCTCTATGTCACTAATCATCAGGAAGATGCCAACCACAAGAACAGTGAAATATCATCTCATACAACAGAGAGTGGCACATATCCAAAGTCCTAAGAACAATCAGTAAATACAATGGATCTCATTTTCCTGATCCTGAAAGAGCCACCAGTATGGCACCATTATGAAGGTGAGGAAGAAAAGGCTGATAAAATCTGAAGGCCGAACTAGGCTTCCAAAATGAAGAAAAAAAAAAACCAGTGACTGTCTGTACTTTCAATGCATGTACGCTGGCATCGGATGCATACATCGAGGACCTGATGGTATAAGCGGGAAAGATCAATTACAACATCATTTGTCTGACTGAGACGAGAAGGCATCAATCACATCACACCATTTTTGACACTGGAGAATAACTTTTCCTCAGAACATGCGAGAAAAGAGACATCGGTGGTGTCAGTGTCCTTATCAGCATGAACTTGGACATGTGCATTGATTCATTTGAATGCCTAACAACCTGAATCAGATGATTTCACATGAATAGATGTGGCTAACTGCTGGCAGTTTCTATCTTCATTATCTACACACCAACATCCAATTATGATGAAGGAGAAATTGTGAAGTTCTACATGGAGCTGGAGAAGTTCTATAAAGAAAACAACGACTTCTACAAGGTCATTGTTGGTGATTTTAATGCCAAGATAGGACCGAGAAGATTGGCCAAGAACTCCACATTGGGAACCATGGACTAGAATGGAATGAACAGGGTGAGAGACTGTCTGAGTTCATCATGTCTAAGAAGATCATCCATGGTAACTCAAATTCCAGAGGCCGAATCTAAACATTGGACATGGGAGTCTCCCGGTGGATGGTTCCATAACAAAACTGACCACATCATATTAAATTGACAGTTTTGCCTAACCGATGTTGTGCAGAGAAGTGATAAAGGAAGACCTCAAAGAGAGAAGAGCAACATTGCTGGCAGATGCGGCAGAAGCTGGGAAAAGCATTCACCAATGCTCACTTGTCCTTCGCCAACTACAAGACCAAGATGAATACCCTCTGACGTCCTGATGGATCTATCACATCTTCCAGAAGGGCAATGGAGAATATTATCCACGACTTCTATTCAAATCTCTTTGATAACCAAGTCTACCTGCCCACATAACAAATTCCGCAGGATGGATATATCATTCCAAGGATTCTCCCTTCTGAAATCCAACACATTACTTCATCGGTAAAGAAGCGAACAGCACATGACTCAGACAAGGTCAGACTCAAACAGCTTAAGAACCAACCGTCAGTACTCATCAATACACTGGCTCAGCATTTCTCATGCTATCTGTCTGAATGCAAGGTTCCATCTCAATGGAAAACCAGCAGGACTGTACTACTGTACAAGAAAGGAGACATCCACGACATTGGCAACTATTGCCCGATCTGTCTGTTTTCTGTCATCTACAAGCTGTTCAACTCGAGTCATCCTGAATAGGATTAGCAGAACACTAGAGGAAGGACAACCATGCAAGAAATACGGGGTCCACAAAGGATTCAGTATGATCAACCATATCCACATGATAACCTAGCTCATTGAGGTTTTTCGAGAGTTCAAGATGCTGCTCTGTCTAAAGTTCATTGATTTAAAGAAGGCCTTTGATTTTGTTGAGACTGAAGCAGTCATCAAAGTCCTAGCTAAAAAGGGCGTTCTAACTCAATACATCAGAATCCTCTGTGAGCTGTATTATAGATTTACTATCAGGATCTCACCATTCTATAAGGAAGTGATCATCCATGTCAAGAGAGGGGTTCAGCAGGGTTATACCATTTCACCAAAACTCTTCAGTGCCACCCTTGAGAATGTCATGCGAGAACTGGAATGGGAAAGAATGGGAGTGAAGATAGATGGTCGGCAACTACACCACCTCTGCTTTGCTGATGACATCATTTTCATTAGCCAAGCGGCACAAATGCTGGCCAACTTCAACCACGAGTGTGGAAAGGTCAAACTACAGCTGAATCTCACGAAGACAATATTTATGAGAAACAGTCTCATTTCCGATGTTCCATTCGCTCTCAATGGAACAAACATCTCCGAATGCAAAAGTTATGTGTTCCTAGGTTTAGAAGTCAACATGATGAATGATGTGGCACCTGAGTTGCACAAGAAGAAGAGAGCGGCTTGGAATGCCATCAAGAGTGTCGAAGAAATAGCTAAGAGGAGGAAGAACCTCCAGCTCTGAGCACATCTCTTTGATTCCACTGTTCTTCCTGCATTAACATATGCCTCAGAGCCCTGGGTCCTACAAAAACAGAATTACAATGCTATTCAGGTCTTCCAAAGAGGAATTCAAAGAGTTATGCTTGAAGTATCACGCTTCACTCAAATGAGAGAATGAATTCGGAGTTCTGACCTCTGTCAATGATTGAGAATCAGGGACGATGTCTCGTTTGCCAAGGTGTTGAAAATCAGATGGACTGGTCATGTAATGCAATGTAGAGACGACCACTGGTCTAGAGTCATTAGCAACTGGATTCCACGGGACATCAAAAGATTTCATAGCCACCCACCCAGTAGAAGGTAAGACTTCTTCACAAGACCCTGAATGATCGATTTGAGACTCTTTGTGTTCCTAGAACAAGCAGACACCTTTGGGCTACACTAGCACGTGACAGGGACAAATGGAGACGTTACTGGCATCCACTCAAGCAAATCTATGAGTAACGAGATGTCAAGTGATCAAGTGAAGAATTATCAGTACTGGATGGGCTGCAGGGAGAAAGGGAATCTCATTCATAGCTGGTGAAAAAGCTGACTGGTTCAGACTTTTTTGGAAAATAACATGGACATTCATCAAAAAACTGTAACAAGTGATTTTAGTGGATGATTTGGTAACAAAATAATTCTAAAATTCAAAACTGAAAAATAACTTTCTAAGGACAAAATCAATTTTACTAAAGCTATGTACATTTCAAGTTTTATTGTATTCCAAGCTATCTTTTCAAATATGCCTAGGGAATTTTCTTTTAAAATGAAGAGTGGTAGAAAGATGGCTAGTCCTTTTACATAGATACAATTACACCTAAAGTGATCATGACTTCACTATTAAATTTTATTTATTCTTAAAATTGGGAATGCAGTCTTTGCCTTGAGGAACAGTTTCCAGTTTTTAAGAGGTGAGATTTAAAGTAAAACAAAATGGGAAATATAATAAAAATGGAAAATCAAAACAAAACAATGCAGAATATTACTGGAGATTGATGATAATAGTGAATGTAATGGGCTGATAACATCAGATTCAGGTGGGCATTAAATTGTCTAGGGTTCATTTTGGGGCAGAAGTGACTGGGTATGAACACTTTGGTGGTGATTTGATGAGGAATCTATTGACTAAGATAATCATTGTTAACACAATCATGAACATGTAATCAAAAGTAATTTTACAAAAGATATGTATTTGTGAAAATCAAAGTCGTGGTTTTCCTAATTAATGGAGTTGATAGTTTTACAGGTAGTGATTCTGGGTTCTCATAAATTCTTCACACTTTGCATTTAACATTCAATAAGGCATTAGTTGTATTAGAAATTAATTCATGTTTCTTGAAAATGTTTATTTAACACTAGTATCTAAAATATATGATTTAAAATTTTATCTATTAAGCTTGCATTTTACAAACCAAATTTACTTCTCTTTTGCTTCTGATCGAACTCGAGTTGGCCAGGTTGGCTGCGTGCAAGCAAACACCTTACCCGCTGTGCTATCACCCCATACTTGGAGGCTAGAGTGATATAGCACAGTGGTAGGGCGTTTGCCTTGCGTGCAGCCAGCCCGGTCGTACCGGGTTCGATTTCTCTGCTCCCCTCGGAGAGCCTGGCAAGTCACCAAGAGTATTCAATATGCCAAACACAGTAACAAGAAGTCTCACAATGGAGATGTTACTGGGCCCGCTCGAGCAAATCGATGAACAACGGGAGGACACACACACACATTGCTTCTGATAAATGTTTGTTTTATAACCACATAACTCCCAGTGATAGATGAATAACTACAATCAAATTGATTGCAGATATCTTGACTTTTGTCCATGCTAAAACTACAAAAAAAAAACTATGCTACAAAAAGTGATAGAAATGTATGTACCGTTTTTATTTCACTAAAATTGAACTTTTTAAAGTGACTTTTCCGCCAAAAGTTTGGAATTGTAGATTTATTCTTTAGCAATATGAAATTACTTTTATTCTTTCTAGTAGTATTTACATTGAACTTTTTAATTTTATCTGCCACTGGTATTGTATTGTAACTATTAATGAACTATCTTAGAATCATCAGATGTGTATCACTTCTTTAATTTAAACATTTTATCCCATTATTGTTACTCCCATACATTGATTTAAGAAAGCATCTTTTAATAGTCTAATCATACACACTTTTTATACAGTTATAATATTCATTAAAATAAATTTTATTCATTTATTATTTCATCTTTAAAACTGATATAATATCTTATAATTGTGCTATTGTTTATGTTTTGGCATACTGTGGAAAAGTAATAAAATCTCCAACAAAGTGTCAAAAATCCTCAATACCATCCTTGGTTTCATCCCTCTATCTCTCTACCACCTGGGTCTGCCGCATATGGCCTTGCACGTGACCGACCTGGGTCTGCCACATGTGGCCTTGCACATGGCCCACGCAGATTCAATTCCTCCATCCCTCTCAGAGAGCCCGACAAGCTACCGAGAGTATCCTGCCCACACGGCAAAGCCTGGCAAGCTACTCATGATGTATTCAATATGCCAAAAATATTAACAAGTCTCACAATGGAGACATTGCTGGTGCCCACTGGACCAAATAGATGAACAATGGGAGGACAGTGCCTCAGTGCTACCTCTCTAACACCACTTCCCAATAACATAGGGGGTCACTTAAGTCACTTAACTTCCCGTTGGTCTTAGATTTGCTCGAGCGGGCTCCAGTAACGTCTCCATTTGTCCCTGTCGCGTGCTAGTGTAGCCCAGTGGCATCTGTTCGCTCTGGGAAAATGAAGAGCCTCAAACCGATCATTCATGATCTTGATGAAGAAGTCTGACCATCTGGTAGGTGGGCGGCCACATAGTCTTTTGACATCCCATGGGATCCAGGCGGTAACAGCTCTAGTCCAGCAGTCGTCTTTAAATCTCATTACGTGGCCAGACCATCTGATTTTTGACTCCTTGGCAAACGAGACAGCATCCCTGATTCTTGATCGTCAACGGATGTCGGAACTCCGAATTCTTTCTCTCATTTGTGTGAAACGTGATACTCCAAGCATAGCTCTTTCAATTCCTCTTTGGGAGACCTGCATAGCGTTCTCATCCTGTTTGCATAGGGCCCAGGTCTCTGAGGCATATGTTAATGCAGGAAGAACAGTGGAATCAAAGAGATGTGCCCAGAGCCAGAGGTTCTTCGTCCTCTTAGCTATTTCTTCGACGTTCTTGAAGGCGTTCCAAGCCGCTCTCTTCCTCCTGCTCAACTCGGGTGCCAGGTCATTTGCCATGTTGACTTCTCGACCTAGGTACACATAGCTGTTGGATTCGGAGATGGTCGTTCCGTTGAGAGTGAATGGGGCATCAGGAACGAGGCTGTTTCTCAAACATTGTCTTCATAAGATTCAGCTGTAGTCCTACCTTTCCACACTCACGGTCAAAGTCGGCCAGCATTTGTGCCGCTTGGCTGATGTTTGGTGTTATTAAAACAATGTCCTCAGCAAAGCGGAGGTGGTGTAGTTGCCGACCATCTATTTCACTCCCATTCCTTCCCATTCCAGTTGTCGCATGATGTTCTCGAGGGTGGCACTGAAGAATTTCGGTGAAATGGTATCACCCTGCCAAACACCTCTCTTGACATCAATGATTACTTCTTTGTAGAATGGTGAGATCCTGGTAGTGAATTCGCAATACAGCTCATGGAGGATCTTGATGTATTGGGCTTGAATGCCCTGATTGGCTAGGGCTTCAATGACCACTTCTGTCTCAACAGAATCAAAGGCCTTCTGTAAATCAATGACCATTAAACAGAGTGGCATCTTGAACTCCTGAGAAACCTCAATAAGCTTGGATATTGTGTGGATATGGTTGATGGTGTTGAATCCTTTGCGGAACCCGGCTTGCTCGCATGGTTGTTGTCCTTTATCCAGTGTTCTGCCAATCCTATTCAGGATGACTCAAGTGAACAACTTGTAGATGACAGACAATAGGCAGATCAGGCGATAGTTGCCAATGTCATGGATGTCTCCCTTCTTGAACAGTAGTACAGTCCTGCTGGTTTTCCATTGGGACGGAACCTTGCATTCAGACAGGTAGCGTGTGAAGAGCCGAGCCAGTGTATTGATGAGTACTGACAGCAGGTTCTTCAGGTGTTCAGGTTTGACCTTGTCTGGGCCGGGTGCTGTTCATTTCTTTACTGATGAAATGGCGTGTTGGATTTCAGAAGGGAGAACGTTGGGAACAACATACCATCCTGTGGAATTTGGTATGTCGGCAAGTGGACATGGCTATCGAAGAGATTTGAGTAGAAGTCATGGATAATCTTCTCCATTGCCGTTCTGGAGGATGTGATGGATCCATCAGGACGTCGGAGGGCAGTCATCTTGGTCTTGTAGTCGACGAAGGACAGGCGGGCGTTACAAATACTTTTCCCAGCTTCTGCCGCATCTACCAGCACTTTTGCTCTTCTCTCTTTGAGGTCTTCCTTGATCGCATCTCTGCACTGCTTTGCGAGCTCGGACGTTAGCTTTGTTTGCCTGAGGCATGCGCCAAACCACGTTGGCGAATAAGCTCAAGAGTTTTCGAAGACAGGCATTTTTTTGTGGCTATCTCTCTCTTGGCGTTCCTCGCACAATCATGGAGGTGCTGAACCAGTCGATCGTATTCCTCCTCAATGTTGTCAACAATGGCATCTTCCCGTGTTGCCGCAATAGTGCCAAAGAGCTCCCAGTTGGTGGTCGTTCTGGGAGTTCTCTTTGCAGCCCTTTTTTCCCGCTCTGTGAAGTAGAATTTTGCACGAAGGAGACGGTGGTCCGATCCCGTTCGGAATTTTGGGATAACAGCGACATCGGTCAGGCAAAACTGTCGATTGAATGTGATGTGGTCTAATTCGTTGTGGAATTGTCCACCGGGAGACTCCCATGTCCAACGTTTAGATTCTGCCTTCTGGAACTGTGAGTTACCATGAGTGGTCTTGGTCGACATGATGAACTCAGACAGTCTCTCACCCTGTTCGTTCCATTCAAGGCCATGGGTCCCGATGTGAAGTTCTTCAGCTGATCTTCTCGGTCCTATCTTGGCATTAAAATCACCCACAATGATCTTGTAGAAGGTGTGGTCTTCTTTATAGAACTTCTCCAGCTCCATGTAGAACTTCTTGATTTCTCTTTCATCATAATGAGATGTTGGTACATAGACAACAAAGATAGAAACTGCTGGCAGTGAGCCACATCTATTCAAATGTAAACGTCCAATTCTGGTTGTTAGGCATTAGAATGAATCAATGCTCATGGTCAAGTTTGTGTTGACAAGGACACAGACGCCTCCAACACCTCTTTTATCGCATGTTCCAAGGAACAATTTTATCGCATGTTCCGAGGAACATAGGGGGTGACATCAGTATTATTGCCAGAGATTAAGGGTAAATATTCACTGGGCATTGTTTATTTCCTTGCATCTTTGAATCCTCATAATAGTGAGATCACCTAATATTTTTCTTTCTTTTCCTGTTCTATTTTGCTTTGTATGGTACTCTCCATTTTGAGCCATGGTTTAACAAAAGGTAAGACACAGTGTTTTCTTATAGCTGAGTGATATTTCATTCCATATACTTATCACATCCTTATCCACTCATCTGCTGTTCTGTAGTTGTTTTATATGTACAATATAAAACTTTGTTATTGTACATACTACAGCAATGAACACAGGTGTGCATTTATCTTTTCAAATTATGTGTCTGTGTTCTTACACTTTGGTCATGTTTTCTATTTTTAAGCAAAGGCCCTACCACTGTACTATTTTCTGTTGTAAAAACCTCAGATTTTATATGAAACTTGATGGGTGAATGTCAAGTCTGACTCACCTCCTCATACAGGCATGCAGCTCTGTAGTGGGAGCTTTTCTTTAGCTGTGCTTTTGATTAGCTACAAGCTTGTAAAATAAAATAAGAGTGAGTGCAACAACTGTGCTTTCTATAAGTGATACCTTTGATTTCCTGGAAAACACCATTTGTTTGAAGCTTGCTACTAGACCAATGGCCAACAAGCATCTCTTTCTCTGTATCTCTATCTCTTTCTCTCCCCCACCACCACCAATCTGGAAATTTTGTGGAAAAAGAAAAGTGTACTGAGTTTCTCACCATCACACCCTGGTGGAAATTAGGTTTTAATAGCTCTGAGACATGGTCTAACATGATTTGTTTTTTCAAAACTTTCTCAGGTAATCTCATGTGCAGCTGAGGTTGAAAATCGTCTCCCTGTCTGTATCAGCATTTCCAGTTTTGCCTTTCTCATTTGCTTCAAGCTCCAGAAACAATTTCTTCTCTTGTTGTAACTTGTGTTCACTGACACTTCTACAAAAATATTCCCTGAACAATATCTTTCCAATATACTTTCAGACATTGAGGCTTAGAGATGATAGCTTTCTCTATTTTTAGCACACTCTCTATTTTTCTTCTTATTCAATCATTTGGATATTTTAGTTGGAATTCTGAAAAATAAAGTGTGGGGGTGAGTTCAAACAAACACCTAATTTTCATTTAGAACTGAGTCCAAATTACTGCTTGATGATAAATTTAGAGTGCTGATGTTGAAATTGATTTCTATATAATATTTTCTCCAAGGTAGCAATGACAAAAAATGGTCCAATTATTTTTTAAAAGTTAAGGCTCTTGCAGTACCTTAAGGTGATAAGGTGATGTATATATGTAAAGGGAAAAACTTAATTTTGTTACGATATTAGGTAAAGGTAAAGGCCCTCCCGTTGATCGTCGATTTGCTCGAGCGGGCCCAGTAACATCTCCATTGGAGACTTTGTTGTTACTGTGTCTGGCATATCGAATACTCTCGGTCGCTTGCCGGGCTCTCCGAGAGGGGCGGAGGAATCGAACTCGGGTCGGCCATGTTGGCCGCTTGTAAGGCGAACGCCCTACCCGCTGTGCTATCGCTCCAGCCCTTGTTACGATATTATATTCTTATAAAAAACATAAATCTAGGCATATGTAAATTTACAATGTAATTTTTATGATAAACTTATGTACATTAAATCTAGTTGGAGTTAGCAAATGTTTATGCAATGATATAATGATATAGATATGTTAACATACTTATTAATTTAAAATCAAGGCTATTCATTGTTTTGAGTTCTCAAGATAAAAATTATTATTTTAATAATAAGCATGATAACTATAAGTAGCTATATGCCAGGCCTTGCTTAAAATTCATTAACTCTTAGCTTTAAGATTATATGTTTTTTGTACTTAATGAAATAGAACAATAAAAATGCAAAGTTTGGTTATAACAGAAGGAATAAAATGTTTGTTTCTAAAAAAAATTGAGAATTAAAGAGATATCTTTAACAACAAAATGAGGAGTATAAATGATGTGTTTGAGTTCATAGTATCAGATCCATCAAACAACTATGTCCTAAATCATTGTTATACCTTAATATGTGTGGTTTTTATTTTATTGATATATTTTAAATTACATGATATATTATTTATATAAAGCTATTTTATAAAGCAAATATAATGTTAAATTATAGTTAATAATCCTAAGCTAAAACAAATAGTTACTAGAAGCATTAACATGTGAAGCCATGTTAAAACATTTGTCAATTTCATTTGAAATTCTTCATGTGAAAATTTATTAATTTGTCCGAGACAAAAATCAAAAATCCTTTCTATTATGTTGCATTTTTTCTCTCTCTATTATAAGGATGTTGACTCTGGATCTAGATTACTAAGAAAGGTGGCATTGTGTTCAATTTTTGGTGATTAGATTAGACATACATTTAGAAATGACAAATGCTACTTAACTGCTGGTGTTAGAAAATTCCCCAAATATTTCTAAGAATATGATAACATGAACGTATTAGTATCTTCTAATGATGACACACAGTGGCTTGCTTAAGGAAAGCTTGATTAAAACCACACAATTTCATAATTATTACATGATTTATTTAACATCCTTGTCAAATTCTATTTCTGAAAAGAAAACATTAACTAAATAATGAAAAAAGCTACTTCTTTTTTGTTTTATGGTGGTTTTCTGGTTTTGTTTTGTTTTGTTCTGTTTGGGGAGCACACCCAGCAGGGTTCAAGGCTAACTCCTGTCTTTCAGCTCAAGAACCACACCTGGTGGGCCTCAAAGTAAAATATAGATTTCTGGTTGACCATGTACCAGACAAGTACCTATTAACTGTATTCTCTGTCTCTATGTCTGTCTCTGTCTGTCTGTCTCTCTCTTTCTCTCTATCTCTCTCTTTATCACCCTAAATTTCCCTAAATTTTTGTTTTCATGTCAAATAGATTAAAATTTTAAATACATTTGACATTTCATCATAAAGGAATATACACATAATAAGTTTATTAATATTGTTAGAAAACCACGTCCCAGGAGATCAACAACCTGATTTGGCTCTTTTGATGTAAATGTTTAGAAGTTTTAATAAGAAAATTAAAGCTCAACCTTTTATTAAGGCAGAACCTTTGTATGTCATAGTCCCAGGACTGATTTCTTTTTTTTTTATTTTTTTATTATTAGTGAAACACCATGAGGTACAGTTGTAGATTTACAAAGTTTTGTGCTTGGATCTCGGTCATACCACGATCATACCCATCCCTCCACCAGTGCCCATTTTCCACCACCAGGATAATATCCCTCCCCCCCCATTCCCCCATCCCCCCCCTGCCACTGTGGCAGGGCATTCCCTTTTGTTCTCTCTCTCCTTTTGGGTGTTGTGATCAGCAAAAGAGGCATTGAGTGACGAACATGTTCAGTCCAGTCTACTTTCAACCTGCATCTCCCCTCCTGGGAGGATCCTCCAAACACCCTCCACTCCACTTGGTGTTCCCCTTTCTATCTGAATTGTCCTTTCCCCTAGAATACCCGGCTGACCTCTAAGCTATGGAGTAATTCTCCTGGTGTTGATCTCAGCTATTCTTGGGTATTAATCTCATATTTTGTTATTTTATATCCCCCAGATGAATTAGCATGATACTTTCCATATTGTACCACTTGTATGTAAAGTTCATGACTTTATCTTTTCTAAGAGCTACATAGTACTCCATTGTGTAGATATACCAAAGTTTCTTTAACCAGTCATCTGTTCTTGGGCACTCAGGTCTTTTCCAGTTTCTGGCTACTGTAAAGAGTGCTGCAATGAACAAACAAGTGCAGATGTCACTTCGGCTACACATTTTTGCCTCTCTGGGATATATTCCCAGGAGTGGTATCGCTGGGTCAAATGGGAGCTCAATTTCTAATTTTTTGAGGAACGTCCATACTGTTTTCCAAAAGGGCTGAACCAGTCGGCATTCCCACCAACAGTGACCAGGACTGATTTCTTCACTTTAGCTTTAATGGAAAATTTTCACCTTCAAAATGGAGACAGTGAAACTCCCTAATGCATCACTGACCTGCCAGAGATAACTAAGAAAATCCACGTGGAAATCCACATGGATTATTTTCATTGGATACTTCTCAAAGTCACCCAACTCTAGCCTCTCTCTGATGACTCGCTGTGAGGCCCAAGTCCCCTTGATTGTCATTCCCCCAAATCACCTGTAGTTTCTCTGACTCCCTTACTCACTTATCTCTCCAGCATCCCGCCACTGACTGCTTCCCTTTGCTGTCTATACTCACCTGTTTTAACTTTGTTCACTCTTTGTACTATCTCTCTTGGAAATCTCCAATATCTGATGAATTTCTAAGTACAATACAGATACTGTAACAACTCAAAGGATAATTTTTATTCTATTTTTTCTCCCATTTTTCTTCCATTCTTATCTAGATAAGTCTTCCTGAGAATCTCTGGGGAGGAAGCTGCCATTCTTTTGGCCACCTCAGCACCCTCCCTAATTATTATTTTTATAGACTTATTATAAAGGTAAAAGGCCCTCCCGTTGATCGTCGATTTGCTCGAGCGGGCCCAGTAACGTCTCCATTGGAGACTTTGTTGTTACTGTGTCTGGCATATCGAATACTCTCGGTAGCTTGCCGGGCTCTCCGAGAGGGGCGGAGGAATCGAACTCGGGTCGGCCATGTTGGCCGCTTGTAAGACTTATTATGGATATTGGTGGGATGGAGTGATAGCACAGCAGTAGGGCATTTGCCTTGCATGCAGCCAACATGGCCGACCCGAGTTCAATTCCTCCGCCCCTCTCGGAGAGCCTGGCAAACTACCGAGAGTATCTCGCCCACACGGCAGAGCCTGGCAAGATACCTGTGACGTATTCGATATGCCAAACACAGTAACAAAGTCTCCAGTGGAGACGTTACTGGGCCTGCTCAAGCAAATCGATGAACAACGAAAGGTCAGTGACAGTGATTATGGATATTGGTATATTATTACCTACATAGTCATTCTTAGAGTGTACTTTCAGATAAAAGTATAATTTACCAGCAATTTGGTTGGGCTAAATTTGACTTAAAATAACCAGTCTAATCAATATTCAATTGCAATTTTTAAACTAATTTTTGTTGGCCATTAGGGTTAATAAAGAAAAATATACTTTTTTCCTTTTCATTAGAATGTAATCACATAAAGGAATTGTGTGTATTCCTCATTTAAAAAAGCAAAACATATTAACTTGCCGGGCAATGTGTCTGCATGAGTATAATATATTAATCAGTTGTTTAATGGTGAACTTTTACCAGTTGATGGGGCTGCACTTTGATATCTGTACCCTTAAATACAGACTAAATTGCTTCAACACTTTCAAAGTAAACTGTTACACTAAAAACACTTATAATTTCTTGGAAAGGAAACTGTTCTGTAAGCCTCTTAATGACTTTGACTTGATGTTTTTGACTTCTCTACACTATACCCTTTATAACACATATAATGAGTATGGTATTAAAATCACATTCATCTGTAACTCAAAGAATTGCTTGCCTGAATAATAGATATGTACAGCGTGTTCAAACATTTAGTTCTTCCAGGAAAAGTTTGGAGAAAGTTTACAGGAAAAAATTCACCTATATATCTATGATATACCTGGAGGTCAGTTACAGTGGCAATGTAACAAAAAATGGAAATGAAAATTAAAATATTTATTAAATATGTACTTGAGTGTCTGAAAATCTAATATAGCAATAATTTAATTTCCCTGATCTCTCCCTGCTATAGAAAACAAAATACATTAAGAAAGTCTAAGATTTAAAATCATTAGATTATCTTTTTCTGTTACTGTTATTTCTGATTTCATTATTAATAATTTATTTTGTTTAAACATATTTAACTGTATGAGAATTTTAAATTTTTCCCTTTTGCTTTTAAAATTGGCTGGTAGTGATACGTATTACATATTTTAGGATATATATTATATGTTAAAGAGAGATGAATATACATATCTGAATGGATATAGACCTATAATTTGATTTAATATAATTTAATATTTAACATACATATAAAGAAATAGGTATAAGTATAAATGGATGTTTCCCATACAACCATATTTATCATTTTTGTTAAATTACATTTACATTGGACTGGGGGCTGGAGCAATAGCACAGCGGTAGGGCGTTTGCCTTGCATGCAGCCAACATGGCTGACCTGAGTTCGAATCCTCCGCCCCTCTCGGAGAGCCTGCACGGCAGAGCCTGGCAATCTCCCCGTGATGTATTCGATATGCCAAACACAGTAACAACAAAGTCTCCAATGGAGACGTTACTGGGCCCGCTTGAGCAAATCGATGATCAACGGGAGGGCCTTTTACATTTACCTTACATTGGGCTGGAGTGATAGCACACCACGTAGGGCATTTGTCTTGCATGCAGCCACCTGAGTTTGATTCCTCCATCCCTCTTGGAGAACCCGGCAAGCTACTGAGAGTATCCTGCCCGCACAGCACAGTCTGGCAAGCTCCCTGTAGCATATCCAATATGCCAAAAACAGTAACAAGTCTCACAATGGAGAAGTTACAGGTGCCCCCTCAAGGAAATCAATGAACAATGGGATGACAGTGCTACATTTACATTGTTATTTCTCTGAATTCAATCATATAAAATAAGTTTGCAATGTAATATGACTATTTTGTACATTGATGTTTTTGCCTGAGTTCTGAAGATAACATTTCCCTATTATATTTTGGTTTATAAAGTAAACGCTGCACCATATAAAAAAGGTCATTTCTGAGAACCTGTAATTCTTTCAGGCTGCTCTGTAGTTTAATGACTCCATGAAAACTAATTATAATTCAGAAAGAAATAAAGACTTTCAATAGCTTTATTCCCTTTTCCAGCCTACTAACACCATGTAACTACTGAATGAATGTCAAGGAAAAGAAAAAAATATACATGCATGGTGCTGACAGAGCTCCATGGAGCTACAAACAGAGTGCTTTAAGGCTGATTTTCAGTGCTGTATGATTGCTACTAACACCCAGTAATCAGAATTTCTGAATCAATGTTTCAGAAAACTTATATAGGATACCTTATTTTCAATTGAATTTTACTTATATATTATAGTTTTCCTAGGAGATTTAAATAAGGTAGCAGAGTGAAGCACTAAAACTGCATTCATCAAGAATAACACCAACAACTACTGCTAAAATAAGTGGACCCAGGATCTCAACAATCTAGGCTGAGCATCCCTCTGATCATTTAAAAGATTTGCTCTAGGTAGAATTGGTTGATTCTGTTGTTCATATATTATGACTATTATAAGCGTCGGGTTAGCTCTGATGACTGGTTAACAAATTGATGTATAAAGTTTTTGATATTCTGATTTCTTCTTATATACCACATATTTTGCATGTTTTTTTTTTCAGTTTACAATCCCCCCTCTTAACCTATCTTATTGTATACTTTTAGATTTAAATCTTTCTCTTTTTTCAATCTACAGATATAGCTCATGAAAATCCTATTTGTAGAGGGCATCAAATAAAACTATTTTTAAAGAGTAGGGCAAGAGGTGGAAGCTTGCCTTGAATGGTCTCCTACCTGTGTTCAATCCCAGACACCCCATATTCACTCCAATCTTCACCTAGAGTGATCCCTGAGCACACAGCCAGGAGTAAACCATAAACACCACCAGTGTGGGCCCCGCACTAAACAAAAACATGTTTTAAAAAATATCACAAAAGCAGCTATGACAATCAGAAAAGTGATTGGCGTGGGGGGGGAAGGGGGGCGGGAGAAAGAAAGAAAGATCTGGACATGAATATTGAAATCTGCCACCAACATGCAAAAAAGCCTTCTTAGCTTAGAATCAAATCTTGGGGATCATGGGATAACTTCAAGAAACAGGGTTCACAGTATGATCAATGACCATTTACAAGGTTCTGATACAGTGACATGACAACATAATAAGGGCTTTCTGTGACGTGACCTGAGTTGATATTGCACTCATATATTTCGGGGTGACCTCCATTTCAGTACTCTGAGTTTACTGACATGGAACTTCAGGTTATAAAGCTGACAGTCCATGACCAACGAGGAGGAATTTGTTGCTTTACGTCCACCACCTCCAGCTTTTTTTTCAAGAGCTGGTATTGGTTCTTCAGGTCTCCAAAAGTTTTTGTGACCTGACTCAATTGTTTTCTAAGAAATTCCTTCCCTTTCAAAATTACAGGCATCTGCTCCTAATTTTTACATTATGGAATATCTGGCTCATAAAGAAATTGGCATAAGGAGTAGACATTCAGCAGGAATTCTTATGGAAAAATCAGATAATCTGTTATTGGTTATCTGGTTAAGTGAAAATTCTTTTCATATTCAAGGAAGGAACATTAGGTGGAAGGGAAAGTAAATTTCTCACTGGTGATAAACTGAATGATAATGCTCCTTTGAGGACTGACTTTGACAAGCCCAGTACTACAATAGAAAAGTAGGAAACACAAAAAAAGCTGAGTATCAAGCATGGACTGGTTGCTGTTAGTAGCTTTGCAGATTTGAAAAAAAAAGGAGGAAAATATGATATATTTCATAAATTAGGGTAAAAAAGTACCAACTAAAATTAAGGAATCCAACTTGATTATTGTATAACTGAAACATTATAACTGCTTTAAAAATAAGAAACTAGGCCATCTTTGAAGCGTTCAGCATAAGAGAAGGAACACATGGAGGGTGCGGGATCCTGGAGGAAAAAAAAAAAGAAAAAACAGGTTCCAAAAAGAGCCGAGATCACCGGCAAGTTCCAGATGGAGTAGGCGCCGCATCCCGCCTCCCCCAGATGGAACCCCGGTGACCAGAAGCCTCTACAAACGCAGCTTGAGTATGTGGGAACGAGGACTTTTTCTCAAATCTGCCGGACTACACCTCCCAGGTAACTTCTGATTCCGGAAGTCACGCCCACAGCCCGCCCCCCAGCGCCATCTTTGAAGCGTTCAGCATAAGAGAAGGAACACATGGAGGGTGTGGGATCCCGGAGGAAAAAAAAAAAGAAAAAACAGGTTCCAAAAAGAGCCGAGATCACCGGCAAGTTCCAGATGGAGTAGGCGCCGCATTAGGCGCCGCATCCTGCCTCCCCCAGATGGAACCCCGGTGACCAGAAGCCTCTACAAACGCAGCTCGAGTATGCGGGAACGAGGACTTTTTCTCAAATCTGCCGGACTACACCTCCCAGGTAACCTCTAATTCCGGAAGTCACGCCCACAGCCCGCCCCCCAGCGCCATCTTTGAAGCGTTCAGCATAAGAGAAGGAACACATGAAGGGTGCGGGATCCCGGAGGAAAAAAAAAAAAGAAAAAACAGGTTCCAAAAAGAGCCGAGATCACCGGCAAGTTCCAGATGGAGTAGGCGCCGCATCCCGCCTCCCCCAGATGGAACCCCGGTGACCAGAAGCCTCTACAAACACAGCTCGAGTATGCGGGAACGAGGACTTTTTCTCAAAACCACGCGGCCGCATAAGCGGCCGCGCGACATCTCTCTATATACAAAGTGATCAATGAGAAGTAAACCACCCAATCTTTCTCCCTGAAAATCAGAGTTAAGTTTGGAGCACGGCCACAGCCCCAGAAACACAAGGACTTAATGCAGAACCCAGCAGCTTAGAGCAGAAAAGTGAACGGATGATGAGTTAACCCAGGCCATCATCTCTGCCCAGAGGGGAAAGGGTGTTGCCCCATTCGCCCTCTCTTCTCTGGAAAGAAGGATGGCGGCCGCATGGGAGCCTTGTGGACAGCAGGTATGAGCCGGGGGTGTGGGGGGGCGACTAAAACCTCACGAGAAGGGGGGCGTTCCGGTCCGTCCTTCACGCCCTACCGAGGTCAACAGTTGCCCCCCACGAGCGGCTCCCCAGCACGGCCACAGTCCCAGAAGCACAAGGACATAATGCAGAACCCGGCAGCTTGGAGCAGAAAAGTGAAAGGACTATGCGTTAATCCAGGCCATCAAGTCTGCCGGAGGGGAAAGGGTGTTGCCCCATTCGCCCTCTCTTCTCTGGAAAGAAGGATGGTGGCCGCATGGGAGCCTTGTGGACAGCAGGTATGAGCCGGGGGTGTGGGGGCGACTAAAACCTCATGGGAAGGGGGGCGTTCTGGTCCGTCCTTCACGCCCTACCGAGGTCACCAGTTGCCCCCGACGAGCGGCTCTCCAGCACGGCCACAGCCCCAGAAGCACAAGGACTTAATGCAGAACCCAGCAGCTTGGAGCAGAAAAGTGAACGGACTATGCGTTGATCCAGGCCATCAAGTCTGCTGGAGGGGAAAGGGTGTTGCCCCATTCGCCCTCTCCTCTCTG
Organism: Sorex fumeus; assembly: GCF_029834395.1. Lineage (NCBI taxonomy): Eukaryota > Metazoa > Chordata > Mammalia > Eulipotyphla > Soricidae > Sorex > Sorex fumeus. The sequence continues at coordinate 9,584,379 of NW_026606155.1, forward strand.
GAAAGAAAGATGGCGGCCACATGGGAGCCTTGTGGACAACAGGTATGAGCCGGGAGTGTGGGGGCGACTAAAACCTCATGGGAAGGGGGGCGTTCCGGTCCGTCCTTCACGCCCTACCGAGGTCACCAGTTGCCCCCCACGAGCGGCTCTCCAGCACGGCCACAGCCCCAGAAGCACAAGGCCTTAATGCAGAACCCAGCAGCTTGGAGCAGAAAAGTGAAAGGACTATGCGTTAATCCAGGCAATCATTTCTTCCCAGAGGGGTAAGGGTGTTGCTCCCTTCCGCCCTCCTCCCTCTGGAAAGAAAGATGGCGGCCACATGGGAGCCTTCTGGACAGCAGGTATGAGCCGGGGGAGTGGGGGCGACTAAAACCTCATGGGTCGGGGGGTGTTCCGGTCCGTCCTTCATGCCCTACTGAGGTCACCAGTCACCCTCCGCGAGCGGCTCTCCAGCATGGCCATGGCCCCAGAAGCACAAGGACTTAATGCAGAACCCAGCAGCTTGGAGCAGAAAAGTGAACGGACTATGCGTTGATCCAGCCCATCAAGTCTGCTGGAGGGGAAAGGGTGTTGCCCCATTCGCCCTCTACTCTCTGGAAAGAAAGATGGCGGCCACATGGGAGCCTTGTGGACAGCAGGTATGAGCCGGGAGTGTGGGGGTGACTAAAACCTCATGGGAAGGGGGGCGTTTCGCTCCGCCCTTCACGCCCTACCGAGGCCACCGGTTGCCCCCCGCGAGCGGCTCTCCAGCACGGCCACGACTCCAGAATACAGAAACCAATTTCTTAACTATCTGACTTTCAGTAGAAATACTTCCAAGGTCAATAGGTAAAATAGCAGAAATCCAAAACCAACATTTAATTCTTGAACCCAGCTGTAGAAAGCAAATCACTTCACAATGCTTTTTCAGCATGTCTGATTTGGGGGGGGGGTAAACTCTAAATAATAGTGGTGAATCTTATTGAAACAATGAATCTAATCAAAGCAGATAGAGTGTTAACTAGAATTCATCTGCCTCACAGGGACGGGGAGGGTGGGGGGTGGGGTTTTATTGGGGTTCTTCAGGGTAAAAAATAAGTATTGGTAAAGGGTAATGTGTTTGATATTTGCATGACTGAGACATAAACCTGAAAGCTTTGTAACCTTTCCCACAGTGATTCAATAAATAAATTTAAAAAAAATAAAAAAAATAAGAATAAGAAACTAGAGGATGCATATGAACCTGAAATTGATCTGAAATATCGACATCAAATTCCCTTTGTTACTCAAAAACATGTCTTTCTTGAAAATGCTGATGACTTCCTTGTTGAGGAAATAAATTATCCTACAACCAGAACTGAAACTTCATGTCCAGGCACCGACTCCCACTTCACTTTCAGTCTCATTTTTATAGTTATTATTATGTCCCTACTGACTCTGAAATAAAGTCTGTGATCAAACACAAAGGTTAAGAGGATATTGTTCCTTGATTGAGTAATATTTGGGTGAGCACATGGAAACTGAACTTGTGAATACCTGCTGAAGGATAGAAAAGTGTAATTTTTAGATTAAGCTCTTACAATATCATGTGTTGAAGAGTTACGGGTTGATTATGGTGCTAGACAGTGAGATGTAAACAGAAGTGATAGGAAGAAGTTAGCAATGTACCTCAGGTCTCACTGGAACGAAATTGAGCCTGAGAAGTTCTTTGACAAAAAGAGATGACACATACACAGCGGGTAGGGCGTCTGCTTTGCACGCAGCCAACATGGCTGACTGGAGTTCGATTCCTCTGCCCCAGACACAGTAACAACAAAGTCTCCAATGGAGATGTTACTGGGCCCACTCGAGCAAATCGATGATCAACGGGAGGGCCTTTACTTACTTACTTACTTACTTACTTACTTACTTACATACCAATGAAGTTTCGTAGACATACACAAACAGTCCTAACTAGAATAGTGTGTTTGCCCAACTCATTAAGCATACATTATTATTACCATCATCATTTTTGTCCCTATAGGTGGATTTTTCTGTATGCAATATTGGTAATGAAATACTCATGTGCAATTTTGTTATATAACTAGCACCTGCTAACCGTGTACCCAATTCCCAAGCAGAATCCCACCCTGAAGTAATATAAGCATCTAATTTGTATCCTAAAGGTACAGTAAAAACAAGAATTACCAATTATGCAAAGTAGGGTTGGCTACAACTAATGCAATGAACTTATTCCCACTCTTTTGGAGTGTTTTCTGCCTTAATATATTTGATTGATTTGATGTTGCAGAACTCATGTGTGAGAGAGTCAGTTTATTCCAGATTATTCTGAAGAACTGAACACAGGACCGAAGAGATAGTACATGACCGAAGAGATTGTACATGGACAAACCGGGTTTGATCACTGGCATTACAAGGGATTCCCCAAACCCTTCCAGAAGTGACCCTGGTAAAGTCCTGATGTCCTAGTTTTATCCCTATGAGAGATACATTTACCAAAATTTTCAGATGCACTGTGAATCATTTTGCTGCTGAAGACCGGACTGCATTCCAGGCCTAGGAATCAACTTTAAAAGAGAGGTGAAATGCCTATATAGTAAAAGTTATAAATCCCTCATAAAAGAAGTAGAAGCGAGCATCAGGAGAGTGAAAGTATTCCATATTCATGGATTAAATCAAAATACAAATCCAAAAAGAAATGAAAAGCTTCCTTAAAGCAAAACAAACAAACGAACAAAAAGTGAAGAGACTAACTGCCAGAACCTATGGGAATTATTCTGCTCTTAAAATAAATCTGATATTAAATTCTAATGGCTGAAAAATAAATGCTGACATTATCATAAAAGAATAACAATAGGAGGGGAAAAAATGAAATGGCCTCTCCTAGAGAATTGATAGAAAAGCAGGCTTACAGGGCTGCTTAAAAGCACAGCTTTCAGAGGTTAAGTGAAGCATGGGATCGTGAGAGCAACGAGCTGAAAAACTTGAAGCGTGAGAAGAGAGTTCATGACTTTGCATACACACTGTATAACATAAATAGATTGACACTCCAGCAAAGTGTTACTTTAATTTTATAATCACCCACCAAAGAACTTGAGCCATTTCTTCCAATTTCTTGCATTATTTCCTAGACCCATTACGTTTCAATTTAAAAAGTAGCCTACTCTTTTGAGAATGTGACTGTTTTAATTGTAAGAAGACCTACATCATTCATTTAAATGAAATGAGGAAGCACTCAGAAAATTATGGTCCTTTTTTCTACCAATGGCTTCTATTTATGTTACACTGGGATTTTAGAAAGTCACTGTCATCCAAAAACATGGTTTAGAAGGAAGATTAATAAACTACATTGTGATATTTGTCTGTTTGTGGACAGGTACTGTTTGAACAACCAACGTCTCCCGTGCTTAGTCACACAGTTCTTGAATGCAGAGTTGAAATATATACTTAGCAACTGGTGGGTTTTTGTTTTTATTTCCTAAACTATAGGTTGCTGGGATGCAAAACTTTATACGGAATACTTTCTAAACTCAGGGGCCATATTTATAGTACAGCAGGTAGGGTGTTTGACTTGCTTACAGTGAACCTGGGTTTGATCCCCAGAATCCTATATGGTCCCCTTGAACACTGGCAGGAGTAACATCTGTGTTGAGAGCCAGTAGTAATCTCTGTGTATTGCTGGGTGTGTCCCTCTTGAACAAAATTAAAAGAATTTTCTGTGAATTCCTTTATCTACCAAAATAAGCAATAGTATTTCAAGGAAAAAATTCAAGAATATTGGTACAATTATCAAAGATGTGAAATCTAGGGGCTGGAGAGATAGCTCTGCAGGTAGGGCATTCGGCTTGCATGCAGCCGACCTGGGTTCAATTCCTAGCATCCCATATAGTCCTCTGAGCACTGCCAGGAGTAACTCCTGAGTGCAGAGCCAGGAGTAACCCCTGTGCATCACCGGGTGTGACCCAAAAAGCAAAAAAAAAAAGATGTGAAATCTACAAAATTAGTGATTGTAGACACATCTACTCCAATTCTTCACTTCAGTTTTTGCTGAAGTAATTTTTGGAGACTAGTAGAGAACCAGTAGTAAACATTAGTTTAGAAAGACAAATTTCAGGTGACACTCCGAAAGAGTACAACATACATTTATTGATCTGAAGTGTGTCTTTCTATCTATCTCTACTTTGCTGTCATTGTAAACAAACATACCTTTATTGTTTAGCCTCAGGATTATCTCCATTCTTGTTCTCAGACATGATTATGAAGGGAGGATCAGATCATTCTGTAATCCATAGAACAGTCAACAGTCAGTATTATTGAAAACATCAGACTAATTGCATTTGGAGAGTAAGAAGAAGCAGATGGCATTCAAGAGGATGAGAGAAGGGGCTGGAGTGATAGCATAGCAGGTGGGGCGCTTACCATGCAAGCGGCCAACCTGGGTTCGATTCCCAGCATTCCATATGGTCCCCTGATCACCACCAGGAGTAATTCCTGAGTGCATGAGCCAGGAGTAACCCCTGAGCAGCATTGCTTGGGGTGACTCAAAAAAATTGAAAAAAAAAAGAGGATGAGAGAGAGAAACTCAGTCTCTAAACTTCCTGGTCATCAAGTGATTTGGAATACAAGGTGCCCCTGCAACCCGATAGTAGAATGTTTCTATTTTGTATGACATGGCAAGATACTTACAGAGTCTTGGAATGCACAAAGATTTTCCATGTAATCTGATGGTAATGGCATTTCCATGTAAGCTAAGTGAATTTAAAACTTAGAACATCATCTAGATTATAAAAAAAATCACTCTGTGTCTTGAACCTTATTTGTTAGAGGATCCATTTGACTTGCTCAGGACATATTCCTGGCTTTGTGTTCAGAGGTCACTCCTGGCAGTTCTCAGGAGACTATGCAGGATACCAAAGATCAAATCCAGGTCCACTGCATTTAAGACAATCACCTCGCCTCATAGGCTATCTCTTTGGACCAAATTTCATTTTCTAAATAATTAATTTTTATAGCTTTGGAATCATGCTTAATACAGTATTAACATTTACAGTAAATGATATATGAAGTTACTCCACCAACACACAAGTGCAGGGGCTGGAGTGATAGCACAGCAGGTAGGGCATTTGCCTTGCACGTGGCCGACCCAGGTTTGAGTCCCCGCATCCCGTATGGTTCCCTGAGCACCACCAGGAGTAATTCCTGAGTGCAAAGCCAGGAGTAACCCCTGAGCATTGCCGGGTGTGAACCAAAAAGCAAACAAAACAAAACAAAACAAAACAAAAAGACACAAGTGCTGAAGAACTCCACCACTTCCTCATGCAATTGGAGGTGGGAGCCAGTATATGGAGCCACAGTTTGGCGAACAGTTATTTCATGTACCAAGTGACCAAAAGCATATCAACTGTGTTCCAGATGCTCAAAAAAGTATCCGGAGCTGATTTGGGCCAATGTACAAGCAGCCTCTCTCCTTGACCCTTAGGAACCAACCAAGTCTGTAACAAATCAAACTGATAAAGAAAGGCAGTATAATATTTGTAATGCTCTGTGACAAAGATATATTCTTGGGCATGTGCATAGTTCTCCTGAGACAAAAATGTGGTTCTGGTGGAAGTTGCATATATTAGCTCATAGCATAATCTGTGTGGGAAGACTGAATGCTCTTGATTGATCCTATTGAAAGTCCAACTAAAGGAAGAGAAATGTAGAGCTCCCCAAGAAAATTCCGGTACTTTATTAATACCACTTCTATAAACTCACAACAAATTAATAAAATTGAATGGTTCGTTCAAAGATGAAAGCAGTTCCACAATTTTTACATAACTAGAGTCAGTTTCCCATTGTACAAAATCTGTTGCTATTTGCTTTATGTTTTGTCTGTTAGGTTGTTTTCACTTGATTTTTTGTTTCTCTTTGTTCTACTAAATTTAAGGAATAGATAACATATTTGAGAGCTCTATGTTTTTCCCCCAGAACCTTACAACCCTTAATAAGCTCAAGCTTATGAATTCTTTACAGCAAAGCAAATGAAATTGAGAGAGATTTTCTTTAAAATCTCCAAAAGCTCTGGCCTCCGGAATTGAAAGTGGTGTTGGTAATGAAATATAATAGTTTGGTTTTCTGTTCCTTTCATGCAAGTATAGAGGCCACTCCCCACACTGTTATGCATAATTTGATACAAATGGGTTATCTGCCTTTTTTTGGTTTAAACACAAAGCAGAACTGGCAGAGAGAAAAAAATCACCGGTCACCTGTAAGTTATTGAGAAGGCGGTTCAGTCTCGTAGAGTCAGGATAAGGGTAATTAGCTGGGAAGTCCACATTCTAATTTGCCTGAAGAGAAACAAATGTAAAAAATTATACGCTTTGTGTGTGTGTATATGTGTGTGCACTGTGGGTATCTTTGTGTATTTACATTGTTAGCATGACTGTTGCTTTTATCTGCCAAAATTCAGGTTTCTACCCCAAGTTTGAGAAAAAAACAGGTGCCACTGCCAATATTGTAATACTCTTTTAATAGGCACAAGTGGGTGGCACTTTTTTTTTTAACCTGCTAAATGTCTCTTTTTCCTTGCCAGGCACAGCTTTCACCCTTTGCGTTCACTGAACTTTGCAGAACAAGTCAGCTGTACAATGATTTTCCATGCCTCTTACTTTTCAGCTCCCAGTAATTTGCTCAACAAATAACAGAAAGCCCAATTATTTGCGGCTAGTGCTAAGGAAGTTTACTCTACTTCAAATCCAGCATTCATCAATTACATCTCAAATTCTGCATTTGCTAGGTGTTTTTAAAAAAATTATTTATTTTTAATTTTTTCTCTAATTTTTTATCACCATGAGACGCGTAATTAAAAAGTTGTTCCTGATTGGATTATAGTCGTAAAATGTTTCTCAACCCCCATCTCTCCAGTAGTGCATATTTTTTGCAACCAATGTCCCCAGATTCCCTATTTCCCCCTTCCCAGCCTGTCTCTGCCTCTATAGCAGATAATTTTCTTCTCTTTCTCTATCTCTCTCTTTCTCTCTCTTTCCCCTTTCTTTCTCTTTCTCTCTCCCACTTCTCCCCATCTCTCTCCCTCTCTCTCATACCATATATATCTTTCTCTATCTCTCCTGTTTTTTCCCTCTAAGGAACTGTTGTTTAAAACATTTTTAATCTTCTTTACCATATACAAGTACCTCATACTTTTATTTTCACCATTTATTCACATTTCTTTCCATTACTGTGTTAAAAGCACAGAATGTTGCGTAATTATTTTATTCAAAAAGTATTGATAAGTGCCAGATTGATAGTATAGAGGGTAAGATGCTTGTCTTTCATGCACCTAATCCAGGTTGGACCCCAAACCCCCTATCCCTGATTTCAAAGCTAGAAGTAAGCTCTATCACATCACCATGTGTGGCCCCCAAACAAAACCAACAAATAAAAAATGTTGATAAGTTTCTTTCTGCCTCATGCAGTTGAATTTGTAGCAGAAAAAAGTAAATGCAGTTATCTGAGTAATTTTTTAATAATAGAACAAGAATGCATTTTAATAAGTTTTGGAATACATTTAATGGACATTTCTTATAAAAGTTTGTTGAAGACTGTAAGATAGTAATAGAATCTAGTGGAATATATTATTAGTATTTAAGTCTAATTTTAGGTCACTGGACATTAACCTTAAGTACATATTTGGAAGAAGTTATATACTAAAATACAACTTCCACTCAAAAGCAGCAATGTAAGAAAACTCGGCTTGGGGCTGGAGCAATACTACAGCCGATAGGGAATTTACCTTGCACTTGGGCAACCTGGGTTCCATCTTCAGCATTACATATGGTTCCCTGAAGAGATCCAGGGCTAATTCTTGATCACAGAGCCAGTATTAACTCTGAAAAGAAAGATAGGAAGAACGGAAGGAAGGAAGGAAGGAAGGAAGGAAGGAAGAAGGAAGGAAGGAAGGAAGGAAGGAAGGAAGGAAGGAAGGAAGGAAGGAAGGAAGGGGAAGGAAGGAAGAAAGGAAGGAAGGAAGGAAGGAAGGAAGGAAGGAAGGAAGGAAGGAAGGAAGGAAGGAAGGGGAAGGAAGGAAGGAAGGAAGGAAGGAAGGAAGGAAGGAAGGGAGGGAGGGAGGGAGGGAGGGAGGGAGGGAGGGAGGAAGGAAGGAGAAAATAAGGAAGGAAGGAAGGCAGAAAAGAAGAAAGAAAGAAAAGAAAAAAGAATAGAAAAGAAAAGGAAAGACAAGAAGATCTTGCAAAATATTTCTCTATTCTCCCTAGTTTCTTTAACAGATCTTCCTGTGCTCAAGACCATCCCTCAATGACCAGTTCTCTAGAGATCCCTCCACCCCCCAACCTTGCACCACTGGTCCAAGCTAGATATCAACATTTCCTGCATTCATCCAAAACATTTGCATAGTAGCCAAATGGCTCCACCTTTGCCCTTTCATTTAATCACCCTTCTACTCTAAGAGTAACACTGGATATATTGTATTCCTTTCAGCATTATTGAGTAGGAATAGGCCAAACACTGCTCCAAACAATCTCTGCCATCTTCTTTTTTAAGCATAATAAAATTTAACATGGGGTTTATTCCTTTGCTTCAGGCCCCTCCCCCCCTTTTTAGTTGTTGTTGCTTTTGTTCTGTTTTTTTTTCCCCTAAGCTTCCTTTATTGCCAACAGAAACCACTCATATTGCCTTCTGTTCATAAACCATAGGAAAGTGAATCATTTCCACCTTTGCCTGGGCACTTAGCATTGCAATTTATTTTGGAGGAATAAATTGGAGATGTAAAAGACTTTGGTAGCATCACGTTAAATAAACTAGAAAGGCAACTCCTCTCTGATATGTCTGCAATATATCCCTATTACCATCTATGAAGGTTATTTCTATGGACCTAATGGAAATTGACACTTTTAGGCCTCTCAGTAACTGGACGAGAGAGGTGTTTGTTTGTTTGCTTGTTTTCTCTAAGAACAGAGAATGCATTGTTCATTGTCCCCTATACAACTTAGACCATGTTGCAAACACTTAATATTTATAGCTTTAAAAGGCAACAACAAATTGGGCACTATTACCAAAAAGCAGAGTAGTAATAAGATGAAAATAAAAACATGTTGAAATAGCACGTGTTATCTAGTTATGAAATACCTACTTAGTTATCACAAACTGGAGTAGGCAAAATACATCTGAAAGAGGTCAAAATCCAAATCCCTGAAGGCTGTGCATATATCTTCTTACATGGTAATTTTTTGTGTGTGTGGTTGTGTTTGAATTAAGGGGCTTGAGATGGGAAGATTATCTTGAATTATGGAGGTGAGTCCAACAGAAAAACAAACAGTCTCATAAATGAAAGCAGTTACGCAGGAAAGGCAGAGGCAAAGATGGAGATGTGAAGACAGAAGCAAATGTTGAAGTGATGGGATGTTTTGAAGATGAAAGGGGTCAAGGAATATGGGTAGCTTTTGATAAAACCTGGGAAAGAAAAGGAAAAATCCTCCCCTAGAGTCTCCAGAAAGAAGATAGCCCACCCAGTGAGATGTATTATGGATTGCTGACCTCTAAAACTAGAACAATAAATTTGTATTGTAAAAACCAATAAAGATAAATTTAAAAAATGAAAGAAACAAAGAAATTTCAATTGTAGAAAGCATTACTACTGTGAAAAATAATATCATAATTCTCCTTTATTCCAGTCATTGTAACGGTGGTATGGTTGGAAAGTAGAATGAAAAATCAGAGCAAGAATTATGTGAAATTTAAATTTTTATAAATTTAATGGATGCATTTTAATAAATTATAACATTCATTAATTTAATAGTTCTATTTTGAAATATGAAAACAGAATAAGAAGAGATATTCAGAGATAGTTTTTTTCTCTTTAGAAATGAAAACTAAAAATGTGTTGTATTTCTTCATAGGGCATGATACTAAGGGACAAAGTTTATAATCACTGATAATACTTTGTGGGTATTTTAGCAACAAATAAGGATAATTGAAATGGAGATAGTTACAAAATATAAATGGGAAGCTTTATACATTTTGAGCAAATGGAACAGCTATTAATTCTAATAAGGCGATAGCTATGGGAATAAAGGTAATGTGATTTTTACAATTTTGTTTAAATTACTTTTTCAAAGGAACAAGGAGGTCAACTTTCTTTTCCTATTGTTCATATGAATTATTTAACACTCAATAAAAAATTCAGATGAGTAAATTTTTGTTATATCAATATTCCGTTATATAAATCTGACCAAGACATTCATCCCTCATCAGAGCACAAGAGTACCTCATATCCATTCTCTAATTGAGACACAGACCTACTACACTATTAAATACAGATTTCAACACAATTAGAAGGTCTATTTTTCAAAGCAAATGGAGTTATGATCAATATTTTTAAGCAGAGGGAGAAAAATAATTCATAAAAATTAGTCAAGTCAATTTCATGGCTTATGTATATCAAAATACAGCTGGTTGACCAGATGTTTAACTTTATTTTCTGCTGGATATATTATTGCAATGTGATTGAGTCTCATTAATGCTAATATAGTTCACTTACTCACTACAAAAATAAGTTCATCTGATGCCAATTATAAATGTGCATGCCTGTTTTTGAGTTGTGATAATAATTTAGAATTTACTCTGAGCAATTTTCTCCAATTTTATTGGAGAAAAATTACAAAAATTAGCTACTGCACTACAGAAACATATGAGAAAGCTGCACTACTGATTGTTAATAGAAGCATTCAACAATTACACATTCTATATCTCAGAGAACACAACAGTAACCATATACAACCGTCTCACAAATTTTAAGGCATAAAAAGACCTTCTGGAATATAGATGTCTATGCCCTCATTCCTCTCAAGCTTAAGGACTCTTTCCCTTTATACTCTTATCACCTCACCATTTCTCCCTTTAACCAGAAAGGCAAGGACCCCCTAATGTGATTTGTTCCAGATCTTAAGCCTACCTAAGATTTGGCCCCAAATAGTGCCTTTGAAGGCTAAGAGAAGTCCACATGAAAGAGGTCTGACTAGAAAATTCCACCAACAAATACACTGCAAAGATTAACTTGCCCAAAGTTCTTAGTGAAAAATCTGAACAGACATCATCAGTAGCAGAATTGACATTTGGAAGTTGTAGAAGTGAAAATTTGTTGAGGCAGGATATCTGTCTGAGAAGGAGGGAAAAGCAGAAATAACCTCAATAAAAATCCACTGAAAATTACTTTAGTGCAATGTTTCCCAAATGAAAGTTACAAAATGCTACAGAGTAGAAAGGATGAGGCAAGTATTGAGTAGTAAATATTAAGTAAATGGAGGAATTATTTTTCCTCACATTGTACTACAATTGAAAAAAAGAAATGTTCATACACAGTGTGTTCTAGCATTATTATTTAAATATATTCATTTACATTTAAAATGGGCTGGAGGATAGCACTGTGGTAGGGCATTTGCCTTGTGCATGGCCTGCCTGGCTGACCCGGGTTTCGATTCCTCCACCCCTCTCAGAGAGCCCAGCAAGCTATCTCACCTGGCAAAGTCTGGCAAGCTATCCGTGACGTATTCAATATGCCAAACACAGTAACAACAAGTCTCACAATGGACACATTACTGGGCCCGCTCAAGCAAATTGATGAACAACTGGAGGACTTTGCAGTGCTACATTTAAAATAAAATATTCAAAGAGATGGTATTGCTCATGTCAAGGATTTTGGAAAAATAGTATTAGAGAACAAGGTAAGCGGAACTCTCTGAGACCTTGGACTCCAGGCTCAGCGGACCCAGGGACAGAGCTTCTCTGCTTGCTCCCACCACCACAGGTGACAAAGGGATTCTAATCAGGAGCCCCACCCTACCCTGCCCTGTCTGCTTCCATCAACCACCCAGGGATCGAATTGTGCACAGGAGACCCACCCTACCCAGATAAATACCCCACTGGCAGACTTCCACTCTCGACACTACTTCCACTACCCAGCCGTCGCCACACTCCAGGACGCTTTCCGGAACCGCGCGGCCGCAAGCGGCCGCGCGACACATCATAAAACACTAAATACCCGTCTTCTGGAATTGTCGTACCATATTTGATAGGGTTCAAATATGGTAACACCTACAAGGGTGATTAGAGGTCACCCCAAAAGCCTCTATACCTCTCGGAAAGACTGGCAAGCTACCGAGAGTATTCCGCCCGCACGGAAGAGCCTGGCAAGCTATCCGCTGTGTATTCGATATGCCAAAACCAGTAACTACAACTGGTCTCATTCACCTGACCCTGAAGGCTTCACCGACATGGCAGCACTGAGAAGGATGAGAAAGGAGAGGCCGACAAAATCTCAAGGCCGACCTAGGCTGCCACAACGAAGGAAGACAAAAATGATCGTCTGTACTTTCAATGCACGTACGCTAGCATCAGATGCATCCATCGAGGACCTGATGGTACAAGCGCGAATGATCAAGTACGACATCATTGGTCTGACCGAGACAAGAAGACACGAATCTCACCATGCCGTTTTCGACACTGGAGAAGAATTGTTCCTCGGAACATGCGATAAAAGAGGTGTTGGAGGCGTCGGTGTCCTTGTCAACACAAACTTGGCCAAGAGCATTGATTCATTTGAATGCCTAACAACCCGAATCGGACGTTTACATTTGAATAGATGTGGCTCACTGCCTGCAGTTTCTATCTTCGTTGTCTACGCACCAACATCTCATTATGATGAAAGAGAAATCGAGAAGTTCTACATGGAGCTAGAGCAGTTCTATAAAGAAGACCACACCTTCTACAAGATCATTGTGGGTGATTTTAATGCCAAGATAGGACCGAGAAGATCAGCTGAAGAACTTCACATCGGAACCCATGGCCTAGAATGGAACGAACAGGGTGAGAGACTGTCTGAGTTCATCATGTCGACCAAGACCATTCATGGTAACTCACAGTTCCAGAAGGCAGAATCTAAACGATGGACATGGGAGTCTCCCGGTGGACGATTCCACAACGAAATAGACCACATCATATTCAATCGACGGTTTTGCCTGACTGATGTCGCTGTTGTCCCAAAATTTCGAAAGGGATCGGACCACCGTCTCCTTCGTGCAAAATTCTACTTCACAGAGCGGGGAGAAAGGGCTGCAAAGTTCAAAAAGAGAACTCCCAGAACGACCACCAACTGGGAACTCTTTGGTACTATTGCGGCAACATGGGAAGATGCCATTGTTGACAACATTGACGAGGAATACGATCGACTGGTTCAGCACCTCCATGAATGTGCGAGGAACGCCAAGAGAGAGATAGCCACAAAAAGTCGCCTATCTTCGAAAACTCTTGAGCTAATTCGCCAGCGTGGTTTGGCGCATGCCTCAGGCAACCGCAAGCTAACGTCCGAGCTCGCAAAGCAGTGCAGAGATGCGATCAAGGAAGACCTCAAAGAGAGAAGAGCAGAAGTACTGGTAGATGCGGCAGAAGCCGGGAAAAGTATTCGTAACGCCCGCCTGTCCTTCGCCAACTATAAGACCAAGATGACTGCCCTCCGACGTCCTGATGGATCCATCACATCCTCCAGAATGGCAATGGAGAAGATTATCCATGACTTCTACTCAAATCTCTTCGATAGCCATGTCCACTTGCCGACATACCAAATTCCTCAGGATGGATATGTCGTTCCCAACGTTCTCCCTTCCGAAATTCGACACACCATTTCGTCAGTAAAGAAGCAAACAGCACCCGGCCCAGACAAGGTCAGACCTGAACACCTGAAGAACCTGCCGTCAGTACTCATCAATACACTGGCTCGGCTCTTCACTCGCTACCTGTCTGAATGCAAGGTTCCATCTCAATGGAAAACCAGCAGGACCGTACTACTGTTCAAGAAGGGAGACATCTATGACATTGGCAACTATCGCCCGATCTGCCTATTGTCTGTCATCTACAAGTTGTTCACTCGAGTCATCCTGAATAGGATTGGCAGAACACTAGATGAAGGACAACCATGTGAGCAAGCAGGGTTCCGCAAAGGATTCAGCACCATCGACCATATCCACACAATAACCAAAATCATTGAGGTTTCTCGGGAGTTCAAGATGCCGCTCTGCTTAACGTTCATTGATTTAAAGAAGGCCTTTGATTCTGTTGAGACGGAAGCGGTCAGTGAAGCCCTAGCCAATCAGGGCATTCAAGCCCAATACATCAGGATCCTCCGTGAGCTGTATTGCGGATTCACTACCAGGATCTCACCATTCTACAAAGAAGTGATCGTTGATGTCAAGAGAGGGGTGCGGCAGGGTGATACCATTTCACCAAAACTCTTCAGTGCCACCCTCGAGAACATCATGCGACGACTGGAATGGGAAGGAATGGGAGTGAAGATAGATGGTCGGCAACTACACCACCTCCGCTTTGCTGATGACATTGTTTTAATAACACCAAACATCAGCCAAGCGGCACAAATGCTGGCCGATTTTGACCGTGAGTGTGGAAAGGTAGGACTACAGCTGAATCTTACGAAGACAATGTTTATGAGAAACAGCCTTGTTCCTGACGCCCCATTCACTCTCAATGGAACGACCATCTCCGAATGCAACAGCTATGTGTACCTAGGTCGAGAGGTCAACATGACAAATGACCTGGCACCCGAGCTGCGCAGGAGGAAGAGAGCGGCTTGGAACGCCTTCAAGAACGTCGAAGAAATAGCTAAGAGGACGAAGAACCTCCGGCTCCGGGCACATCTCTTTGATTCCACTGTTCTTCCTGCATTAACATATGCCTCAGAGACCTGGGCCCTACACAAACAAGATGAGAACGCCATTCAGGTCTCCCAAAGAAGAATAGAAAGAGCTATGCTTGGAATATCACGTTTCACTCAAATGAGAGAACGAATCCGGAGTTCTGACATCCGTCGACGATCAAGGATCAGGGACGCTGTCTCATTTGCCAAGGTGTTGAAAATCAGACGGGCTGGTCACGTAATGAGATTTAAAGACGACCGTTGGACTAGAGCTGTTACTGATTGGATTCCACAGGATGTCAAGAGACCGCGTGGCCGCCCACCTACCAGATGGTCAGACTTCTTTGTCAAGGTCATGAACGATCGGTTTGAGGCCCTCCATGTTCCCGGAGCGAAGAGATGCCATTGGGCTACACTAGCACGCGACAGGGACAAATGGAGACGTTATTGGCGCCCGCTCGAGCAAATCGACGACTAACGGGAAGTTAAGTGATTAAGTATTAGAGGGAAAAGGATTTGATCACTTATTGGTGTAAATGGTTGAAATAGGATTTTGTCCTCAAAGGGTTGGTCCTGAAATTCATTTTTGTTTTGAAGTTCTCTTTCCCTTCCTTGCTCCCTCGCTCTCTTGCTCCCTCCCTCCCTGACTTTCTCTCTCTTTCTCTCTATTTTTCTATCTCTCTTTCTCTGTCTGTCTTTTACTGTAAAAAGACAATCCTTTGTAAGTTCATTTTTGCACCATAGGGTTGGAGCAAAATGAAGTGACAGTACAGTGGATACAATATTTGCCCTTCATGCACCTGACCACGCAATATAATGCAGTCACATACCATTCACCCGATATGGTCCCTAGAATCCTGTAGCAGCGATCCGTGAACACAGATCCAGCAGTAAGCCTAGAGCAGCACCATGTGTGGCAAAAATAAATAAATAAAACTAAAAATAAATAAAATTAAAATATTTCTACATTTTGAAAATGCAAATGTCTTCACCATAATAAGGACTTATAAAATTTTAATACTTATCCTTTAAGACATACTAGGGTGGTTTTTTTTTTTGTTTCGTTTCATTTTAATTTGTTGTTTTCTTTCCAGAAAGCATCAGCAAAACTCAGAACATTTTAAAATGTGTTAATTTAATATAAGTTCTGAAAGACTTAACAGGTGTAAACTTCTAAAAATGATTGCTACTAATGTTTTGAAAGTGAGAAAAGAAAAATTTTGTGTGGCCCCATTTCTTCTGTTCAGTATTAGACTTTCAATTCTTCATCAGTTGTATTTAGTTCTACTTTTGAGGTATCCTCCTTTCTCTTGGCCAAGCAATCTGGTAATGAGCCTTAATTTGAGAACACTACCTGCCTTTTCTTCTAAACGATCTTCACCTGACTTTGTCTCTCTGACCCTTAGATACAGCTCTAGTCCTCTAAATATTATATCCTTGACTGAGTTTATGAACTACGTAATTTCCTCTCTTCTTACCCCTTGCTAGTTAAAAAAAAAGCATATCCACAGTGAAAGTTAACCTTAAAATATAAAACGCCTAGATGGACATGTCTGGATTATGGAGAAACACCATTGGTTGACTTTCTATAGGATCTATCTCTGATTGCAGAAACAGAAGCAACATTAATGCAAGACCCCATGTGAGTCACAAAGTAAAATGATCGTGGTGAGCTTCAGCTCAACAGCAACGTCCCAGGGAACTGATAGACCCCAGGCATTTCCTAGGACATCAACGTGGAGGTTGACTGTCCCTGCCAAGAAGCCAGATGCTGCTGTCAGAGGCAGGAAAAATAGACTGCAGTTTAGTGTCTGTTTCATGTGATTAGCATCAGCAGCACCCGTCACTCCCTTTTTCAGATTAATTAGTAAAATCTGGTGTGAAGAGTTTCAATAAAATATTTGTTCAAAAGAGGGAAAAGGAACATCTGTTTTAGACTCATTGTCTCCCTTTGTCAAAGTCTGAAAATGTGTATATCTGTCTTCTTGATGTTTTAAATTTTGTGTCTGTGCTTACATTTGTTGCACATTAAATCAATGTTCAAACACAGGTAAACGCAATAGTTTTTGGATCTGACTTTATGCATGTTGATTTTTCCACTATTAACTACAACAGGTCAAATTTTAATTTTGTACTCTCTCTTCCTTTCTTTCTCCACACCTCCCTTTTTCCTTCTTTCCTTCTTTCCTTCTTTCTTTCTTTCTTTCTTTCTTTCTTTCTTTCTTTCTTCCTTCCTTCCCTCCCTCCCTCCCTCCCTCCCTCCCTCCCTCCCTCCCTTCTTTCTTTCTTTCTTTCTTTCTTTCTTTCTTTCTTTCTTTCTTTCTTTCACATTTTTAGTTGTTTCCTTTGTAAAAGGTGCTATTCATGTCATGGATTATTTTTATTTAAGAAGGAAAATAATGTACTAGAAAAAATAACACTTTTCACAGCCCCCGGCCCCGATGGTTACCAAGCTAGTCTTCAATGTAAGAAGATAAAGAACTCATGATCTGAAACAATTATTTCTTACCTTAAATGCAAGGGTGATACAAAAAACTGTTTTCACCCTTCCACCTTTCACATGTCAATTACTGCTTGATTAGAATTAAACACAGAATATCTAAAGAAATGAAATTTTACTTTGTTAACTAAAATTTTCTGCATATGGAAAGTTATCACACCCTTCTATAAAAAACATGATGAAAAATATATATCAGAATTGAATAGAGCATGCAGTTTGGAAATATCTCTCATTACGTTAGTTTTTCTAAACAACAGCTATGACAGTTATGGAAACTATATACAGGAGATGTGTGCTAATAGACTCAATTCAAAGGGCCCAGAATGGGGGCTGGAGCAATAGTACACTGACTAAGATGTTTGCCTTGCACGCGGCTGACCTGGGTTTGATCCCCTGCATCCTGTTCATCTCCCAAGCACTTCCAGGCATAATTCCTGAGTGCAGAGCGAGGAGTAACTCCTGAGCATCGCTGGGTGAGGCCCCAAAAGTAAAAAGGCACAGAATGGGAATTGGGCTATGTAGACTATTACCTGCCTGGTGAGGTAACATTCATGTAGGGAGCCTGGTTTCAACCTCGGCACCACTTGGTCTCTGCAAACATGCTAGGAATGATTCCTGACTACCACATCTAAGTAGCCCTTGATCACTGCTGGGTGTCAGCCAGAAAAAAAGAAAAAAGAAACTATTCAAATTTTGGATTTAGTTTGCAATCCCAGGGCTCTTGCAATTACACTACTGAAAGTTCAAAAGGAAATAATCTACTTAAAAACACATAAAAAAAGATGCATCAAAATATTGATGCAACTATTCATAAGTCCAGGTCAAATGCAGTTATTTTCTCTCTCTTAGGAACAAATAGTTAGATGATTGGATAAATACATCATTACTACAAACCAGGAGTTTCATTATCTTATTTTCCCATTTGTTTCAAAGGATATGTCAGACTGCATTAGGGTTATTTAAACAAGGATGTGCCATTTGAGTCAGTAGTATTAGATTACTTTTGCATCCATAACCTCATAGATTTTTATGTTCCTATTTTTATCAAAAGCAGCATGAGACGTATGCTCAAGGTTTTTTCGGAGTGGTGTCACCAGCACCACAAAAATGAGATGTTTTCTTTATCTGAGCTCACCGAATAATTCATCCGAGATCAAACATATCTCTTTCCAACTCTATGTATTGGTTGATCAACTGTTTTACTCAGTCCCTCATTTACAAAAATGGATTTACCTCAATAATATTTTTTCTGGAAAAATTACACCCATGTATTTTCACAAGCTGTTTGTGGGTAGATGTAGGTAACATCTTCATATGGCAAGGTTAAATAACTAGCTTTCTGAGATGGGAAGTGGGTGGGAGATGGGGTCCTTTAAGATGTTTTTGCTATATTATTCAGTGACATAAAATTTGGACGTAAATGCTTTATTGTTGTAGTGTTAACATATGTACAGAAGAATGCTTTTTTAAATTTATTTATTTATTTATTTATTTATTGCTTTTTGGGTCACACCCGACGATGCACAGGGGTTCCTCCTGGCTCTGCACTCAGGAATTACTCCTGGTGGTGCTCAGGGGACCATATGGGATGCTGGGAATCGAACCCGGGTCGGCCACGTGCAAGGCGAACACCCTACCTGCTGTGCTAGCTCTCCAGCCCCAAGAATGCTTTTTTTTCTCAAAAAAAAAGACTTTACCTAAAACTACTAAGAATGTGATTAACCATTTAAAATATTCAGAAACATCAGCGTTTTAGACTTCTTGGTAAGAGGATCACTTCTGATTTGAAGATCTGTCTTTTGTCTGCTTTGAAATCGATTTAATGATCTTTCAAGGGCAGCTTAAATTTATTAAATTATCACCTGGTTCAGGAGAATAATCGTAGGGAATATTGATAGTTATTTTTCCAAATTTCAAGTTATTTATTTTAAATTTTTATTTTATCATTTTAATTTAGCACACATATTTACAATCTATTAAGGATCATATTGTGGTGCAAGTGGTTATCTCTCACTACCCCCCAAAGTTCCCAGACCCTCCACCAAAATAATTATGTTGCTGGTCTTCATTTTTATTTCACACCCTCTTGCAGCTCCTACTTTGTGTTATCAGTTTTGTAATCCAAAGACAAGGATTTGGCATCAGTTGATACTGTCTGTTCCTTTCCTTGTCAGAGTCTCCTGGCCCCGCACCTGACTGTCCTCAGCAGGGCCCCTTGGAGGGGAGTGGGTTGAGTTTCCCTCCTGGCACCAGCAGATCCCCAGCAGCCAAAAACCTCCGGAACCAAGCCATAAACATGCTCAAGGCCACTCTCCACACACTCGGACGAGCTTACATATGAAGGAATCAGCAGAGGAACCCCGGTGTGCGGGACCTGGGGCTAAGATCTCTAAGCCTGCTCGGATGGGAACTGGGCCTCCTCCATCCATATCCCCCATTTTCCAGTAACTAGTCAGTCATACCCACACACTGGCTATGGTGCCATGTAATCCCATCAATGGCCAAGATCCAGGAACTATAAAACAAAACTCCCAGATGTGCTTGGCTGCATTCCCATCTGCATGGCCTCTTATAGTCTAATCCTCCCTCTCGGAGAACCCAGCAAGCTACTGAGAGTATCCTGCCCACATGGTAGAGCCTGGCAATCTCCCTGTGGTGTATTCAATATGCCAAAAACAGCAACAATAATGGGTCTTATTTTACTGATCCTGAGAGAGCCTCTAATGTGGCATCATTGGGAAGGATGAGTAAAGAGAGGCTGCTAAAATCTCAGGGCTAGAACAGATGGAGACTTTACTGGAGTCCACTCAAGCAAATTGGTGAACAAAGGGATGCCAGTGATACATTGATTCCTTCCCTTGTTTTCTTTCTTCATATGCCACAGCAAATTAGTAATTTAGTACTTGTATTCCCACTGACTTATTTCACTGACATAGTACCCTCTACTTTAATTGAAGCTGAAGCAAACTGCAAGAGTTTTTACACAAGAGTCAGTATTTTACACAAGAGTCAGTATTCTCTCCTGTATATATACCACAATGTCTTTCGCCATTCATCTACTGCTGCTAATGTGAATTATTTCCAAATCCTAATTATCTCACTAGAAACTGTATTGAAATAGGTGTAGAGACTGTATTGAAATAGGTGTATGTACACTTCTGGATAGGTGCTCTTTTATTTTAACTTGATTTTTGACCACACCTACAGGTGTTCAGGGCTTACTTCTGGCTCTGTTCTCAGATATCTATTACTCCTGGTGGTGCTCTGGTGACCATATGTGGGTCATATATATTATTTTCCAATTTGAACAGTCTATAAAATATATCATGGAAGACAAAGGAACAATCTCAGAGACACTGTCAATGATTTGAATTCAAAGATAACAAAAATAAGAAAGAAAAAAATGAGGCTACATCCAATATGAAAAATTTACTTATCAAGTCATTTTAATAATTAATTCATACTTAATTCATTAGATATGTATATCACAACTTTAAATTTTAAAAAGCATAAAACAATTTTACCCGTACAATTTATAAGTTACAATGAATCAAATAGTTATGAATCTGTAGTTGTAGTTGGAAGTATTTTGATTACGTTGAAATATTCTGCTTATGGATGATCCATATAGCACATATATAAAATGCAAGTGACTAAATGTGGAGAAAATGGGACATCTCCACTAATTGCATGTCAAATGTAATGCAGTTTTGTAATCTAACTCAGCTAGAAATAGCACAGTTTCCTTGCATTGGACTTAGTTCGTCAATCATATTTGCTTTTTGGGTCACCCCCGGCGATCTGCAGGGGTTACTCTTGGCTCTGCATTCAGGAATTACTCCTGGCGGTGCTTGGGGGATCATATGTGATGCTGGGAATCAAACCCGGGCCAGCTGCGTGCAAGGCAAACGCCCTACCTGCTGTGCTATTGCTCCAGCTCCCATCAATCGATTTTATTTTAACTGCAGGGTTTCATCCAAGTTTTTATTTAATACTGACCTCTAAAATTAATAATTTTCACCTTAAATTTATGTTATTATTCTTAATAAATGTTTTCAGCTTTCAAAGAGTTTTGTATCAAAATGAATTACCATCTTTTTGAAAAGATATTAGTGATATTTGTATACTAATGGGTGTGTTTGTTTGGTGGCCACGTCCAGCTATGCTCAGGGATCACTCATGACTCTGAGTTCAGTGAACAGTCCTGAATGGCTTAGAGGACCATATGGCGTGCCAGAGAACAAACTCAGTCTGCTGTATGCAAGGCAGTGCTTTACCTACTATGCAAACTTTCTGGCCCTTGTATGCTATGCTTTTTTTTTTAAATTTGGAGGTGAAGAGATAATCTAGTGGGGGAAGGTTATTCTCCTTACATACAGTAAATCAGAGCTTGATCTTTGGTATCACATATGGTTCCCTGAGCACCACCTAAAGCAATTCCTGAGCTCATAGTCAGGAGTAAACCCGAAGCATAGTTAGATGTGGTTCAAAAAACAAAGAGAAAAAAAAATCGTTTGTGGTATGGATATCTTTGAATCAATTTTTTTCTTAAAAGAATATAATTGAATTATTTTATCTTTCATTGAACTACGCTTAAAATAATTACAAAAATATATGAATATAATAGCTACATTTTGCTACATTGTATTTAAAATGAATTTAGAAAAACACATACTTGCTTGCAAATATAAATAGCTTTAAGTATTAACTATTTGCTTATTAGAGAACAAACTCAAATTTCTGCTGCACTTGCTTTGCAAGTGGGAGAACTGGTATGATCTCTGGTACTTCATAGTCCTTCTAAGCACCTCTAAGAGTGACCCCTCAAGCACAGAGACAAGAATAGTCCTTAGCCTGGATAAGGTGAGACTGTCTTTCCGCCCCAAAGAATGAACCGTTTTCTAAAATACCACTATACACAATGGTCACTCAATACCTCTATTGCAAACCACAAAACCCTAAAGGAAATAGAGAGCAAAGAGGAATGCCCTGCCACAGAGGCAGGGCGGAATGGGGCGGGGGAGGTGATGAGGGTGGGTGGGAAGACTACTGGGATCATTGGTGGTAGAGAATGGGCACTGGTAGAGCGATGGGTACTCGATCATTGTATAACTGAAACCCAAGCATGAAAGTTTGTATCTCTACAACTGTACCTTACGGTATTCACCAAAAATAAATAATAAAAATAAAATCAAATACCACTATATACCTCTGTCACATTTTCAGTAATACAATCACAAAATTAAAAGTTTTCATAAGAATATCTAAACTCTAGACACTGGAAGATTTATCAAAATAACAAAATATTTTATTCTGAATATGATGAAAGTGTCAGAAATGAATCATTTAAAAAAAACCTTGAAATGTAGCATTTATAAGATATCAGAGTGGAAAATATTAATTCCCAAAGTTTCAATTTATACCATGTCATCTAAATGTAAATCGGACGTTTACATTTGAATAGATGTGGCTCACTGCCTGCAGTTTCTATCTTCGTTGTCTACGCGCCAACATCTCATTATGATGAAAGAGAAATCGAGAAGTTCTACATGGAGCTAGAGAAGTTCTATAAAGAAGACCACACCTTCTACAAGATCATTGTGGGTGATTTTAATGCCAAGATAGGACCGAGAAGATCAGCTGAAGAACTTCACATCGGGACCCATGGCCTAGAATGGAACGAACAGGGTGAGAGACTGTCAGAGTTCATCATGTCGACCAAGACCATCCATGGTAACTCACAGTTCCAGAAGGCAGAATCTAAACGATGGACATGGGAGTCTCCCGGTGGACGATTCCACAACGAAATAGACCACATCATATTCAATCGACGGTTTTGCCTGACTGATGTCGCTGTTGTCCCAAAATTTCGAACGGGATCGGACCACCGTCTCCTTCGTGCAAAATTCTACTTCACAGAGCGGGGAGAAAGGGCTGCAAAGTTCAAAAAGAGAACTCCCAGAATGACCACCAACTGGCAACTCTTTGGTACTATTGCGGCAACATGGGAAGATGCCATTGTTGACAACATTGAAGAGGAATACGATCGACTGGTTCAGCACCTCCATGAATGTGCGAGGAACGCCAAGAGAGAGATAGCCACAAAAAATCGCCTATCTTCGAAAACTCTTGAGCTAATTCACCAGCGTGGTTTGGCGCATGCCTCAGGCAACCGCAAGCTAACGTCCGAGCTTGGAAAGCAGTGCAGAGATGCGATCAAGGAAGACCTCAAAGAGAGAAGAGCAGAAGTACTGGTAGATGCGGCAGAAGCCGGGAAAAGTATTCGTAACGCCCGCCTGTCCTTCGCCAACTATAAGAGCAAAATGACTGCCCTCCGACGTCCTGATGGATCCATCACATCCTCCAGAACGGCAATGGAGAAGATTATCCATGACTTCTACTCAAATATCTTCGATAGCCATGTCCACTTGCCAACATACCAAATTCCACAGGATGGGTATGTTGTTCCCAACGTTCTCCCCTCCGAAATCCGACACACCATTTCGTTGGTAAAGAAACAAACAGCACCCGGCCCAGACAAGGTCAGACCTGAACACCTGAAGAACCTGCCGTCAGTACTCATCAATACACTGGCTCGGCTCTTCACTCGCTACCTGTCTGAATGCAAGGTTCCGTCCCAATGGAAAACCAGCAGGACCGTACTACTGTTCAAGAAGGGAGACATCTATGACATTGGCAACTATCGCCCGATCTGCCTATTGTCTGTCATCTACAAGTTGTTCACTCGAGTCATCCTGAATAGGATTGGCAGAACATTAGATGAAGGACAACCATGCGAGCAAGCAGGGTTCCACAAAAGATTCAGCACCATCGACCATATCCACACGATAACCAAGCTCATTGAGGTTTCTCGGGAGTTCAAGATGCCGCTCTGCTTAACGTTCATTGATTTAAAGAAGGCCTTTGATTCTGTTGAGACGGAAGCGGTCATTGAAGCCCTAGCCAATCAGGGCATTCAAGCCCAATACATCAGGATCCTCCGTGAGCTCTATTGCGGATTCACTACCAGGATCTCACCATTCTACAAAGAAGTGATCGTTGATGTCAAGAGAGGGGTGCGGCAGGGTGATACCATTTCACCGAAACTCTTCAGTGCCACCCTCGAGAACATCATGCGACGACTGGAATGGGAAGGAATGGGAGTGAAGATAGATGGTCGGCAATTACACCACCTCCGCTTTGCTGATGACATTGTTTTAATAACACCAAACATCAGCCAAGCGGCACAAATGCTGGCCGACTTTGACCGTGAGTGTGGAAAGGTAGGACTACAGCTGAATCTTACGAAGACAATGTTTATGAGAAACAGCCTTGTTCCTGACGCCCCATTCGCTCTCAATGGAACGATCATCTCCGAATGCAACAGCTATGTGTACCTAGGTCGAGAGGTCAACATGACAAATGACCTGGCACCCGAGCTGCGCAGGAGGAAGAGAGCGGCTTGGAACGCCTTCAAGAACGTCGAAGAAATAGCTAAGAGGACGAAGAACCTCCGGCTCCGGGCACATCTCTTTGATTCCACTGTTCTTCCTGCATTAACATATGCCTCAGAGACCTGGGCCCTACGCAAACAAGATGAGAACGCTATTCAGGTCTCCCAAAGAAGAATAGAAAGAGCTATGCTTGGAATATCACGTTTCACTCAAATGAGAGAACGAATCCGGAGTTCTGACATCCGTTGACGATCAAGGATCAGGGACGCTGTCTCATTTGCCAAGGTGTCGAAAATCAGATGGGCTGGTCACGTAATGAGATTTAAAGATGACCGTTGGACTAGAGCTGTTACTGATTGGATTCCACGGGATGTCAAAAGACCGCGTGGCCGCCCACCTACCAGATGGTCAGACTTCTTCGTCAAGATCATGAACGATCGGTTTGAGGCCCTTCATGTTCCCGGAGCGAAGAGATGCCATTGGGCTACACTAGCACGCGACAGGGACAAATGGAGACGTTACTGGCGCCCGCTCGAGCAAATCGACGACTAACGGGAAGTTAAGTGATTAAGTGATGATGAAAGTGTCAGAAATGAATCATTTAAAAAAAACCTTGAAATGTAGCATTTATAAGATATCAGAGTGGAAAATATTAATTCCCAAAGTTTCAATTTATACCATGTCATCTAAAATGGGGGATTTATTTGAAATTACAACTTTTAAAAAACTTATGATGAAAAGAATTTCAATCATCTTTGATAGACAAAAATTGTTCCTATAGAAGTGATTTCTCAAAACATTATCTTCTTATTTGTTTTCCACCTCTAATTATGTTACTATTATTCCTTACATGCCAAATATAATGAAAATTAATATTTGGAAAGCATCATATTCCATGGTAATCTGCAGTTTGCAGTAGTTTTCTATTGCAGGTAATGATTGCCTATGTGTTAAAAAAATAGGAAGCCCAGATTGGTAAAATGTCTTGTGAGATTAGGCAAGTTCATACTTTATCTTTCTCAATTAGGTTTATCTTTCCCATTTCCTATAATATATGTCATATTTTTTCTGGCCATGCACTTAACAGGCTTCCCAGGTTTAATTTGTGTCCAGGGGGAGCACTACGTTTGCTTGGTTTTGAGGTTGACACTTCTCTTTGGACACTTACCATATGTTTTTACAATATATATTATACCAAGTTCCTGTTTTCTCAGTGCATATTTTATATGTGGGGGTTAACTACAGCAAATGCTCAGATTAAATTATATTTCAGTCATAGTCTGGCTTAATTTTCACTTGAACTCATTTCAAACTAAATGTTTCATCCCCATTCATCTTTATTCATTCAACTGTATCCCATGGATGTTTGCCATTTAAACACCTGGTAGTTTTCCCATTTGGCAGATTCTTGGACTCCTCCTAGCTTTTCTAGTGCTTTGGTAAAATTAAGGACATTATTTTTCATAAAGGTGAGGAGGGTTTGGGGGAAAATTTAATGTAACTTATTTCCTTGCCAAAGATATGCTATGAGTTTAAGAGGTAGATTTCATAACTACAAACCCTCCCTCCAGGGCTCCATATTTGTTCTGAATGTAAATCTTTACAGTGCATTTGTGAGGGCTTAGAATGTGGAAGCAGGGTGAAGTCATTGCCAAAAGTCACCAATAAAGAACAGTGTTTTCAATATCTGTCTCACACTTCACTAAGTTCAGAAGACTTGAAAATGCCCTCTGTGCCACACACCAAAACTACATCTCATCTTCATTGCACATTCACTTGGTACCTAATTTAACAGCAAGTGTTGGTAGTCCTAATTAGATTTAAAATCCACCACAGGTGAGAACATATTGTTATTTTTCCCCCTTATAAACAGTACCCATTTTAGTATTTCTTTTCTGTACCTTTCCAGAATTGTATGAGTTTATCAATTCTACAAAAATCATCCTACTCATGTTCAAATTTTAGATTTAAAAGAACACTAGCAGATTAAACCTACCAAGTTCTGTTTATCTAATTGCAAGCATATTCAACAATGGAACAGAACAGAATTTCCTATTAGAGATAGCCTAGACATCAGTATATATTAATATTTTATTTGTTTCTGGGTAAAGATTTGACACCAAACAGAGGAAAAGAGCGAATTACAGCAGGTCTTATCAAATAGTTCATACAACTAAAATGTAATATATTCAGCATGGAAAATATTGTTAATGCCACATACTTTTTACAGCCATATTCACTCTAATGATCAAGAAAACTGTCAGAAGCATTATCTACAAATAAAGCACACACTTGCATGCTAGATAAGACACTCTATATTCATATAAATAATAAATATAGTGAAAATTGTCCTATGTAATGAAACATGCACTTGAGGAATTCAGAGTGACACCATGGGTTTTTCTATCTTGGGTGAAATAACTTAACCTGAGAAAATATTGAATGCCTTCTACCAAGACACAATAGTTAAAAGTTTCCATAATTCCAGAAAATGAAGTGGATTCAGGGAAAAAGAAGGCTCTATCAAACTTCAGTTAAGTGCATTTATATAGCAAATAGCCAATGTCAATTTCATACAGAGTAAAATTCATTTGACAAAATATGATAAAAACATCTGAATCACTGTGTTTCTTCTCATATCTTATTTAATTGATTTTTAGGCATTAAGAAAATTGGGAGCATATTCATACATTTGGCTAAGAGAAAACAGTGATAACAGATATCACAAATACATGTGATATGTGCTATATTTAAATTATTTTACAGAATTTCTGTGTAATTCAGTGTGCATGTTACAAAGAAACATGAATAGTTAAGTAATTTTTTTACTGAGATATACTGAGGTCAAAGAGATACTACATTAGGCAGGGTGCTTACCTTTCATGAAGTTTACCCATGTTCAATCCCTGATACCTGATATGGTTACCTCAGCTTGCCAGTAGTAAGCCCTGACCAGAGCTGGATGTTGTGCCAAACTAAAAACAAATAAGTGAATACAAATTACGCTATGTTCAGAATGATAAACACTGGGACCCCATTAAAACTATTCACATTTAACATTTTTTCATAACAGAAATTTGATTTATTGGGAGGACAATTACATAGAAAGTATGTAAGCAGATAATTGAATTGATAGAAAATGAGAGAGAATACCAAGTCCTAAATTAAGGTCAGGAGAAATACTCAAAAACCAGTGGAAGGATCTTAAAGATAATACAACAATTAGGGTGTTTGCTTTGTAATAGCCAATACTTGTTCTATCTAGCACCCATATGGTTCCCTGGACCACAAGGTTTCTTCCCTGAGTGCAAAACCAGAAGTAAGAACTAAGGATCTTCAGGTATGGCAAGAAAAGCAAACAAGCAATAAAGTTCACACTGGGAGCTACCCTTATATGCCAGCATCTTCAGTAGGGATGGCTGGAACCATTGCTCTAATCTGGAGAGAACATCAGAGACACACAAGCATGAAGTCCAAAAGCTTCTTAGATTGGTTTATTTCATTCTCTATATTTACACAGCCCCTGGGGAATATTATAAGCTACACCTGACAATATTGGATATTTACTCTCTTGACACCTAGGTTTAGCCATTATTTATGAGAATATTAAAAATGTATACACAAGGGACTGAAGAGATTGTCCAGAGGACAGGATGCTTTCCTTTTGTGTGGATGACGAGGAGTTACTCCCAGATACACCATATGGTCCCCTGAGTATCACCAGGACTGATTCCTGTACACAGGAATGACGTTTGTACACAGAAGTTGTCCCTGAGCACCCAAGATGTAGCTCAAAATACAAAGTCACGGTCATGGTCCTCCCGTTGTTCATCGATTTGCTCGAGCGGGCCCAGTAACGTCTCCATCGTGAGACTTGTTGTTACTGTGTTTGGCATACTGAATACGTCACGGGTAGCTTGCCAGGCTCTGCCGTGCGGGCAAGATACTCTCGGTAGCTTGCCGGGCTTTCCGAGAGGGGGGGAGGAATCGAACTCTGGTCAGCCATATTGGCTGCATGCAAGGCAAATGCCTGACCACTGTGCTATCAAATCAAAATACAAAAGAAACTTTAAAAATGTACACTGAAGAGCCAATATAGTTTATATTTATTTTAAATATATTGAATTTTAGAAAATTTATAAGCACTATAATGTAAAATCACAAGTAGAGTGATACATGATAAAAATACGTGACTTTGTGGGTATGTAATCACCAAATATTAACATTTTGTTATAAAACTTCTTATTAAAAAAAAGCATAAATTATGTTTATATTCAGTTTAAATCCTTTTTAAAATAATGAGTTGTGGTGGTCTAATGGTCTGTGGTGCTGTGATTGGAACTTAGGTAATGGTTATTGTTTGGTGACACATACTTTGAAGGAGGTGTGAAATGGTTTACTCTCAGACATAAAGTTAGGTATACCAATGTTAGCACAATTAAAAATTTGCCTGGGGTATGGTGTAGAAATTAAATATATATATATATATATATATATACCTGATGTTTAAGTTATGCTATTTAAACAAGTTTTTTTTTTGATTACAGTGATAAAAATGTATTCTTAAAATGGACTGTTTTAAAAATAAGTTTAAATGCCCCTCCTATTTTTTTTACCATTATGCATAGCATTCAGCAGGAAAATGTGGTTTTCACTAACTAAAAAAATCAATATTGAACTTTTTTCCCTTATGAAAACAGCCTATTAAAGAGGAAAGTGTTTTTCTTTTATGTTAGTTAATTTTGTTGGGTTTAACTTGGTGAAGATTGACTACTGACTTGGAGATAAGTGAAATAAAAATATCAAATATCACATCAAATAACATGGTTGGATTTAAACTGGATTTATGAGTTCAGCTCATCTATGCCCTAGCTGTAAACTGAGATATAACTAAATGCTATACTTTTGAAAAATGTACCAAAAGTATGTTTAGATAGTCTCAAACATATCATTTAGTTCAATAAGTGGGGAAAAAGTTGAATTTAAATCTACTGTAACAATTGAAAGAAGGTACTCGAAACTGAAACAAAACTGGCTCAATCTTATTCCTATCACTAGGCCCATCTTTTTTTCCTTAATTTACTATAATATTCAAAAACATCTGTATTTTATTTCTCTCTGCCTGATAAAAATATGCAAGTTTCAATAAAAGATTGTCATTTTCCAGATTTTGAGAAAGACTTTAATGGCAGATTTAAAAAGCTGGGCATTGTTAGAAGCATGCAGAAGAAAATTGAGATGGACAGTAGAATGCTGGAACAAGTGTTAGGATGCAGGGCCAACCCCCAAGTGAAAAGAAAGACATGCAACTAAGAAATATTGAGTGCAGCTGATACAGTGAAGGTGGAAGATGTGGAGCACCAGGTGAATGTAGTTGTCACTTTAAATCTCAGAGGTTATTTTCACTGGATAGGTAGCCAATCAAAATAGATAATGGGGGTGGCTGGGGTTGGGACATGGCAGCAGATAAAAGGAAGTGGAGGCAGCCAGGACCACCCTTTCTCTTGCCCCTTCTACTCTTTTCCACTTCTTTACTTGCCTGGCTTTCTTAAGCCTGGGTAGACAGCAGGATCTGGTGACAGGGCTGGGAGTGGGGTGCGCTCAAGGGATGCTCTCACATCTTTACAATGACAAGGATGAAGCAAAGGTTAAGCATTTATCAGGTGAGGATGCGGGGGCAGGGGCGAACATCATACATTAGTAAAGAGATGCCTGGAAGGGCCTCGGACCCATTTATTTGAACAGTGAAATAAACTAACTTCTTGACCTTCAGATTTTTGTATGCAAATCTTTCTTACAATTCTCAAAAACCCACCAGCTCAGGAAAATCCACTTTCACGCTAAGCAAGCCGTAAGGAAATCTTAGCCACAATCAGGGATTTGAGATCTCCAAGGAACAAGCTTGCCTTAGATCACTGCCATGCTCTGTCACTACTCGCTTGTAGTAATACTCTGGAAATGTACAGTCTGTTCAATGTGGCCATGATATTTTGTTCAAGGCACCCAACAGCTGGAATCTTTCCTCCACATTTCTCTCTGGAATCCTAAAAAGCATGTTCTCGTGAATGCCACAGGTATAGCTTGTCCAAAAATTTATCCTTTTAGCTTCATTCTTTCATGTGACAAATTTAGGTCATTTTTTTTAGAAAATTAGTGAAGAATGGGATAGAGACAATTTTAGAGGATGGCACAGCAAAGGACATAATGTTACAAGATAGGTCACGATAATGCATTTCAATTACTGACCGGCCTCTTTGCCTTTCTAGGGTAGGAGAGGGAGAGTCCATCTAAAATTATGATGAAGAAGCACAAGGAAATTGATAGGAAGTTCAGTTCCTTTTGAAGAAAGGGGTTTCTACACATCTAGTCAGTAAATTCCTTTTCAGGAAAAAGAAATTGCTTTTCAGGAAGAAGAAAATACAAGGATAAGATCAGTGTAGACTGGATTGGATTAGATATTACTGATGATGTATAAATATCATCTTCCATTCCGAATTAGAAATACCATTTTGAAATACACACTTCACACTTTCAAGATGATATTTTTTTAAGAAATAATTTTGGGGGAGATTTGTTTATTTCTTTTCAGAAGACAGGCCAACTTTATAGTTGTGTGTGCCTTAAACAAATGTAAGTTAACCCCATTAAATTATCTTCCAAAAATGCTTAATACTGATGAATAATGCAGAAATCTGAAATGGTATATTTTCATGTTTCCTCATTACATTCGCCTTCCCTGTTTTAAAGTAACAGTGACATGAAGCTTCCAATGCATGAGAAATTGATCTTCAGTACTTTAATGTAATTAGTTCTTAATTCCCTCTCTAGTTTCTCTGGATCTGCTTAACTTTTGAAACCAATTCAAAGCAATGTTTTAATTATTACAACATGTAACTTAATGGGAGTTCTTTAGCATCTCAGTACAAACACCTAACAAACCCCTTTGCCCCTTCCTTCTGATGTCTGTATTTAATTTTCAACTTTCCACAAAGCAGGCACGCATTTGTTACAGAGTAAAGTAAGATAATCACTGCTACACTTTAACACATATCCTGGAATTTCCATTTTGTGTGTTTGGAGAAAAACATCAAATCTTATACATTGGAGGTAGATATTCATAACTATCTAATTAAAGTATCTGACCGATTTCAGCAAAACTTTCTCTACTTTTATTCCAAATTCTATCTTAGTTGTTTTGTTTGGATATTAGGAAATTCAGCACTTAAAAAACATTTGTAGAGAATCAGATCCTGTTATTCTGTCAGAGAAATGAACGGTTATTTAGCTCCTAAGAGTTATAAACCCCTTAGGCTATCTAGAGATAATAAATTACAACTGTATGATAAATTGAAAAGTGGAACAGAAAATAATGAAGTTCTCTAATTGAACATGTAAACTGATTTGCTAATAAGAGAAGATTTTGTTCATTTTCCCCACTCAATAGCTAATATATTAATAGGCTAAAATCTTTCATGTCCTATTTTCAAAAAAAGTTTCTGAATAAAAAATTTTAATGATTATTGCAAAAATTATAGGAGTGGCATGATTATTAACTATTAGTCAATTTTTATTACCATCTCTTATTAACTCATGTTTTTGTTTTGTTTTACAAAAAATAATTTTCTTATTGGAAAAATAAATGTTTTTTGTGTAGAATAGGGAATGCTATCTTAGTAGACTTGGGGATACTCAAATGTTCTCAGGAATTACTCTATACCAGCACTCAGGAATTACTCCTGGTGGTGTTCAGGGAACCATAGCGATTCCAAAAATGAAACTTGGGATAAGCACCATGTAAGAGCTCTTACTCTACACATTGTACTATCTTCCTGACCCCTAAAATAAAGATCCCAAGGAGAATTAGTTTATATATTTTATTAAAGCTTTTATCTATAGTAAAATCAATCTTATATTAATATTAGTTTATCAGTATTTCCTAAATCCTAATTGCAAAGACATAAATTTCTAGTTTTTAATGATGAATTTGGGACACTAGATACAATGGATACAATACTTATTAGATACTAGATACTTATTGTATCTGGATACACTAGATACAATACTTAAAGTGCAAAATTATATTTGAAACAGAAAATAAATTACACACATAACTGCATTTAGACTAAAGTAGGTAGGGAAGGCTCTGAATCACTTTTTAAGTAGGTATAATGTGACTATCACATCATTTTCCTACCTAGTCACAAGAATCCCAAGTTACCCCAGACTTACCTCTCTCTCATATTTATCTTGTCCATTATAATTCATGCAAATCTTCCATTTTCCACAGCTCTTAAAGTGAGTTAAACTACCTCCCTTTGAAAATAATATCTGAAATGTATTTGTAGAGCAGTGGGACGTATGTGAGAATGATTAAATTGGTAATTATGGAAGATTTTACACTTCAAATCTAAGCAAGAATAGATAAATCATGAAATTCTAAGAGTACAGCTACTTGATAGTCAAACTCTTAAGAAAAAAATTTGCAAAGCACCTCCAATGAATCAGATATCATAGACAGTTACCACAGAAATTTCTGAAAGTAGAGTTCATGAGATCATGGGTTTGTAGTGGAGCAGAGTAGATAAGGCACTTGCCTTTTGCATAGCTGACCTAGATTTGATCTTCAAAACTACGTATGTCTCCCAAATACAAGAATGGCATGACTGAGCACAGACCCAGGAGTAGTGTCTGAGCACTGCAGGGTATGGCCCCTTAAGCAATTATAAATTAATTCATTAACGAAAAATAAGTTAGATCCATTTGGCTAAAGCCTTGAACACAGACAATAATAAAATGGTCTAAACTCAGAAGGACAGAATTTACAATCTGTTTATTTTCTTCTACCAAACAATGATCCCCCAAGAAGTTATTTTTGTGACCCAAAAGTTGAATTACAAAACTTGTAGTTTATGTTCTAATTAATGATGTCCTTTTACAATTTCTGAATGTACAGAATGATGAGCTCACAAATTCAGCTTTCAAATGCCAAAGAATTGTCAAGTGTGATTATAAAATACATTATCATATAATATAATAAAATAGTATGCACAATTATTTGAAAAAATAAATGTATCATTAAATCCAATGCAACCATGCACTGAAATAATAAAATTCAAATTTGTTACTGACTCACAAAGTGATACCAGGACTCACTGAAAGGCGAACTTCGTGATAGAGAGATCTTAACACACTGGTGTAGGAATTGGTGAAATAGCTCTGTAACTGCAAAAAACAGCTTCACTACTTTTGAAAACTGTGATACCTCAATAAAAATAGCTTTATAAGAAAAATAAAATTGATACCAGAAATCATTTTAAAGACCGGTTCGATGTGTTTCTTAACCCACTAGAAAGAATAAAGAATGGCACTTAGTAATGATGTTAAGGAGACCACTACTGTAACTTACTTATCCATTTAGTAACTTCAGTATGTAGGGATATCTTAATGAGTTCTCGACTCACATTGTCTTCTTAGTTGTGTTTTGAATCAAATCAAATGAATAAACCTAATTTTTCAATAAGTATGCATATAAACTCAACTGTCCCTTGTAAATAAAGATTTCCAAGTAGCCAAGAAGAATAAGTATGTTTCTGTTACTTGGGACAAAGGAATCTATCCTTTCACACCATCCATGGTGGTTTTGATGTCCATAAGAGATCAAGAAAGTCTTAAAATCATTGCAATCTTATTGAAAACTCAGAATGGTTGTCTGTAACTTCTGTATATCAAGGTAAAAGAACATTATACCTAGAGGAAGTGTTCATGTAACAGAGCAGAGCAGAGTGTATTAAAGCATTAGTAGATACTTAAATAGGCTATGTAGCATATAGTAAATTTAGGGAATAGCCAATGGAAATCAGCATAGTTACCCATTAGTGAAAAGCTTTACCACAGACCATTGTGGTCAAAGAAGACATACCATGAAATTCTGAAGTTTATTCAGCAAAACAGCAGTCCAGATAGCTTCCAAGTACCACAGAGCATATTGTGGGAAATGGAGTTTGCTTTCTATGCCTTTATTCTTTCAGTCCTGTGGCATCTTTGTGGATTTTGTGCCAAACATGATTTCTCTTCCAACATGTTTAGAAATTCTATAATCATTCTCAGACTCTTGCTCTCAGGAAAATCGCCTTATATTCTTGAATTTTTCCTCTTTTTCCATAATTACATTTAACTTGACCCCTTTAAATCATCTTGTAGTTTAGATCCTATCCACAGAACTCATTATTCTAGGGAGATAATACAGTCTTTTCATGATGAATTTTAAAGGGATTTTCTTGTGTATTTACAAATTTTTCAGAGAAAAATAATTATATAAACCTTGTTGGGTGCAATGTAATTTCATAAATAAATTCACCATTTAATTTACCTGCTTTTATAGATACTGTACTTTTTAATCAATAAATTAATATATTTATTGCAACGTTCTCACTATCTAACTTCTCTGGTACTCTTAGATAATCAGAAAAAAAATGAAAGTTCCATAATTTATTTATATCCACATTGATAACCAGTTGCTTAATTTTGTTAATTTCAGTTCAAAATACCGTCTCCAATGATTTTAATGTCTAACTTCCTTCACTTTTTGCATCATTTTTGATGTTAACAGTAAAATATTATGCATATTTCTACATTTTAAGAATATGTACTAGTAAACATAGATGATATAAGAACTCAGTGAATACTTCTCGACAAAGTTTGTGAGACAATTATTTATAGGCTGCTACATTTTTATCATGTTTTAGAGACGAAAAGTAATGTTGGACAGTAAATATAAGAATTTTTTTCTATATAAAAATACTGATAATAGGACAATTAAAGTTCAAAGAAAACAAGTCTCACTGTGTTTTCTATACCAGAGTAACCTAATGTAGAGTAAGACAGGTAATCATACGTGCATACAATATAAACCTAAATTTAAAACTATGTCAATATATACATGACAATAGTTCATATCATGTCACACTCATAAGCACACATATATATGTACGTGTGTATATATATATTTATGTATATATATATATATACAGAAATGGTTGTGTGAATTTTGAAGTAACCATAAATCATAAATTTGGGATAAGAAAGCTATTGAAAATGGGATACTTATGGCTATACAATTCTATTTTTGGTACTCTTTAAAAAAAATTCAAAGCCATCTTCAGTGCAAATGTATTCCAATCCAATAAACCTAATATATGTGAACACCTTTAACCTTTCTTATCAAATGAAGTTTGCTTTTAACAATGCCCACCAGGGGGTGCTGGCATATTGACACTGGAAATGGAGAACATTGTCCTTATAGGTCAAATAAAACACTAGTAACAGATGCTCTCTGTTTGCAAGAAACTTGTTTCTCAATAGACAGTCTATAGAGCAAATAAGTTCTCAAAATGTACTTGCTTAGAATAATAATAAAAAATGTTTGGATTCATAAGACAATTACTATTTTGCTTTTTAATTTTTTTTGACAGAGTACTTGAACTCCAAAAGAACTGCAGCATGATATCAAATGCTTTATATAAAAAGTTGCTGTTAAACACAGAGCTTATAACCATTCAGCTCTTCTTAAGTTTTATATTCCACAAAAATGATTTCTAGTGCTAAATTACCTATATAGAATATAACAAAAAGGCCAAAGACAGTACACGGGTAAAGGTGTGTGCCTTGCATGCTGCTTACCCTTGTTTAATTCCTTTCAGTACATATGGTCCCCTGAGTACTGCCAGTAGTGATCCCCAAGGAAAGAGTCAGGAGAAACTCTGAGCATCACCAAGAGTGACCCAAATTAATATTCTAATATATATTTAGGTATAGATCGATCAATATGTATATATAAATGTAAAATTTTTATATGTATACATATTGATCTGCCATCTATTATGTATTAATATGTATACATAAATATACACATGTACATCAAGGATTCTAAATGTTACAGTTATTTAGAAGTTCAAACTTAGAAATTATTACTAATAAATTCTGAAATAATATGCATGGTTTAATGGCATTAGTTAAAAATAACTGATGTAGTTGGATCATTTCAATCTAACAGAAATGGTGAACTCCAGAATATACTATGTACAACAGTTTCTGAATATTTTTAGTAAGTAAAAATCTTAAATTTGACAGAAGTTTATGAAGGAATGTATTTTGATGTATAAGTTGGATGAGGATTTAGGATCCTTAATGGAAGCAGTCTTCTTCCTTTGTTTATCGAAGATGCTTTTTGCTCATGGAATTCAAACCATACAACCATAAGGAAAATCTATATTCTTCAATTTCTGGGGGAAAGTTCTTTGGCTACAACATAGCTTATTCAATCATTTTCAAGTTTAGCTCATTTGATCTGGTGAGCCAAGTACATACTCTAATTAAAGTGTGACCTTCATTCTAAAGTAAATCTTCCCAAATAGAAGAGGAGCACTGTTTATTACAAGATAGTTGAGTAGCTGTGCATTCATTGTTAATACTTGTCTTTCATTGAAATGTGGCATTCATTGTACCGATAGGATATCTATTAGTTAAAATTATGAAGCCTAAGGGAAATGTGAGAAATTTATAGGAATATCCTAATTTGTTCCATCATGTCAACTTCGAATGTTTTTTTTCTCAAATGTTTATAGAATTAACTTTTTAATGTAGATACATCTTCCATAAATTTATCTTAACAGTTTTCAAGCCTTATTCTTTGCCCAGCCCCTTATTCTACTTTAGGTCTAAAAGTGGATTAAACTTTTTGACATTAATCTTATTACTTTAATTTATTCACAATTGTCTCTTTCAAGTTTAAAGGGATTCTCACATATTCATAATCAAGCATTTAATGAGGATATTTGTATTCACTTAATTCAGATCCTGAAAATCTCAGTCTTTAATCATATTTTAATCTTCATTTTTCTAGATGAGTCATATGAAATATTCATCTCTATTATGATATGACTCTGATATGAATCAAAATTCTTTGATTCTGTTGATGCGATAATCAATCAACAAATATTTATCAGGTGCCAGCTTTGTCAGTATCGTAACATCAATATTGTGGAATGGAAGAAATATCTCTACTACGTAGCTTTCACCTCTGCTGGTTTCAAATATTTTTAGATGTAAATTCCACTGAGCCAATCATAACCAAGATAGATAGTTGACACTATAATATTCTCTTACAACAAAGTGATATTTAGAATCAAACTTATCTCCGTTTCAGGACACAGCATGTCAGAGCTCAGTTCTAATCCCTCCCCAGTTTTACTTGATCTGCCAAAAGCATTGGACAGAAGCCATTCTATTTCATAAAATGCATATTTTTGCATGATTTCCCAAATCTCTCGATCGACTTTTTCTTTTCATTTTTCTTCTACTTTTTTTCTGTGAGCTTCTCTTCTCAGTCTATTTGTTTTATAAATCTCTTGCACTCTTCTAAATATCAGAAAACCCCACAGACTAAGACTATATTTTTGACTTTGCCAACCATCCATCCATGAAGCAATTCAGAAAGATCTCTGAAAACACGAAACTTTGATTAGCTGAAAACTAAAATTTCTATTGCCTAAACACTACAAGTTACATGTATTTTCAGCTCAAGGAAACTCTTATTTCCTCTTCTCTTCTCTGATTCTAAATTTAGAATTAGGATTGATGATTAATTTAGAATCACATCCACATTTTTTAAATGTTTGCCTGAATAATTGAAGTTTAACAAATTACACATATTCTATACAATCATTAAGCATAAATAGTCATTGCTATCAGAGTAATGAGCCCTTCAATCACCTTTACAAATTTTCTTTTGATACTGTCCATACAGGTACTACACTTGAATAAAAGAATTAATGCATAGCATATCATGAGACATCATTGCATGGTGATTAGCAATAGTGTTAAAGAATTTTATGAATAAGTGGTAAATAAATTCAGAAAATGGAAAAATGATTATATGCAGACTAATTGGAAATAGCTGCGGCACTTTCTTAGACATTTTCAGGCAGTATTTTTCTCTGTGAATTTAATTTGATTATTGGCATGAATTACGATCCTGTGTTTTCTCCAGCTATTGATAAAAAGAATGCAGTATGTTCTAAATTTGGACTACTTTTATTTTTATATGAGGTTGCAATTTCTTCTTGGGCTACTTAATCTTTCATCTTGCCAAATAATCTTGACCTTTGTATTCTGATAGTTATAAAATAATGTTTAGAATCGGAAAAGATCTCATATTCTCCTTTTGAAAACTACTGGCATTTATGTAAATCAGTCTTCCTCTTTCTGTGATTGCTGCAAAAATATTAGTGGCAATATATGTAGCAATTTAGCTCATGACAGTGTACTAGAATTAATTAATGACAGATTGATAATAGATTATATATATACTTGTATGTATATACATAATCAAATTTACATGAAAATACAAACAAAATGAAAATACATCGCCAAATTATAAAACATAGAGACAAAATTTGTTTTGCTTTAAAGTCACAGTGGATGTTCTTAGAAGACAATATATTGTTTTATTTGTCTTGGGTACATACCCATAGTTACATAGATGACTATGTGACTGATGCTGAGAATCTAACCTTGAGATCTGGAACATGAAACACAACCTCTAGACCTAAAAGCCCCAGTCTATCTAATTGTTTCACAAGTGGCAGCATTTAATCTATTTAATGTTACTAAATTCTCATTTTCATGTTTCATCGTAAGATATCCTTATGGACTAGAAGTATACCTCACTTAGAATTCCAGCTTTTATAAATTTATAGAATTCTAGAAAGAAGTATATAAAGTGCAATGCTATCGAAAATTCAAGTGAATCTGAAATCCTGTCATTGAAATCTCATTTAAATGTGTATTGCCTAGTCATTGATAAATTATTTTGTTGCTCAGATGGATACATGGTTGTATGCGATGAGATAAAAATATAATGTGAGAATATACTTCCTTTAAAGTTATCAATAATACATGTTAATGCTATTACTATTTTGATATGATCTAGTATTGTTGTTGTCAGAGCTAGACTAAAAAGCTAATATTTAATCACTTATAAAAGCAGCAAACAGGACATCTAGAAGTCCTGCAATTATATGCTATTTTTTTCTTTTCTTTCATTCATTAATTTTTATTGAGTCATCATGAGATACACAGTTACAAAGTTGTTCATAATCCTATTTCAGTCAGCCAGTGTTTCAACACCCACCCCTCTACCAGTGTTCATTTCCCACCACCAATATCTCAGTTTCCTTAATCCCATCCCTACACCCCTGAGCACCAATAGGTGAGGCCTAGCCCCTTCCCCTTCTCACCAAAAAAAAAAAAAAAAAGACATAGAAATTAAGAACTGAGACAAATTCAGATAAATTAAATTCTAAATGTAAGGAACAAAAATAATGTATTTTGCATATGAAAATAAAAAGAAAGTCAAGGACCAAGCTGGTATGCCAACAACCACAGAAAACTGTTAATGCAATAAACAGAAAAGAAGCCATAAAATAATTGTCTACAGATATTATGCTACTTTGAAAAATATCCTTGTATAAACGTAGAATATTCATTTTTGTGATGGGGAGTCACATAATTTAATAGGATAAAAACTTAAGTCACTTATTATTACTGTTAAAAATATTATTCTTAATACAAACTTTAAAGTTCATTAATTTTCAAATTTATTTTCCAATTAGGTGAAGTAATTATGATGATCTCTGGAACTGCAGTAAGCATGCATCTAAATAACCTTTAAAAATAAGATACTGCAAGGGGCAAGAGCAAAAGTACAGCAGGGAGGACACTTGCCTTGCATGTGGCTGACCTGGGTTCCATGCACAGCACCACATAAGGTCTCCCGAGCCCATCAGAAGTGGTCCCTGAGAACAGAGTCAGGAATAAGCTCTAACCATTATCAGGTGTGACTCAAAAGCCAAAATATTAAAAATAAATCAATACATAAAGTACTAAGTTGAAAGATTTCTAAGATACTAAGTATAGATTTATTCTAAGTGTAAGTCTACATTTAGTAGACAAAGGAAATCTAAAACACTTAAAGTGTAGAATCTTATCTCAATATGCTTTTGCTTCTTTCAATTACCCCAATATTTTCAATTTTATATACTTTTTTCACAGTCCTAACTTCAGCTTATATTAATACACCACACATTTTATCAACTATTTATAGGAATATTCGTTAGACATGTCAGTAGCATTTAGTAATAACAACTAATATGAAGGCTAAAGATATAAATAATTTCTATCTTAGTAAAGTAAAGGTGACTTCCTTTTAGAAAGCTCTTTCATTGTTTTTATAACTCTGGTAAATAATTTGGAAAATATGTATGTTAAAATGATAACTTATGGTTGATTATCTGTTTCCTTGACATTTACAAAATTATCTTCTACAATTAAATACCTTCCCACCTTTGAGTAATCCATCGGAAAAGACTGA
The DNA here is from genome assembly GCF_029834395.1 of Sorex fumeus. Classification (NCBI taxonomy): domain Eukaryota; kingdom Metazoa; phylum Chordata; class Mammalia; order Eulipotyphla; family Soricidae; genus Sorex; species Sorex fumeus. Next base: position 9,625,442 of record NW_026606155.1, read on the forward strand.
AGCAAAAGTGACATGGTGAAGTGTTACAAATTAGGACAATTGATAAGTTTTACAACTTAAAAATTGTTCATTCAAATGTACCACTTTTTAAACCTAAGGACACTAAACTCACTCTTGCAATCACAATTTTTATGAAAGCTTCATAAACTTATAAAATATAATTAAGTTGGGCAACTATTTCCATGATTGAGAAGGGAATAATGAACTCACATCCTGAACTGACGAAAACAATATCTAGAATGAAAGTCTTATGTAATAATCTATGTAATAGGAATGCTGTCGAGTTAACTCATGATAATAAAATGCCCTTCAAGAACAACCCTTGGAATTAGATAATTCATCATGTCGAGTGCAAGCTATGCCCAGGTTTGATCCCTGCCACTGTGTGGAATCACAATCACAATGCTGGAAGTGACTAAGGAGTAGGCCCCGAGCATCATCAGATGTGGCCCCCAAATAACCGCTGTATCTTAACTATTGTTTGAAGGTGATTCTGTAGGAAAATTGCTTCTTTCAATTCTCCAAGTTCTTTTCTGTTTTATCACTATTATGGTTTTATTATTAATTCATCATTTTAGTTTTGATAATGGGAAGAAATATGCTGTGCTTATTCACAGCTCTTTCAATCTTTTTAATAGTACAATTGGTAAAAATGCAAAAAGTCAGAAAACTGCTTTTTGTAAATAGTTATACATTTAGATTATTAAATATGTGTGTGGTTATACACATATGTAGGTATTTTAACTTCTCTCTCTCTCTCTCCATATCAGTTACTACCTTAGGTATGATTCCTGTGTTCTTTACATTATCCAGAACTCACTCATGTCTCATGTGAAAATATGATAACATACACCTAATACACTAAAATTTTTATTTTTTGTCCTCCTTTGTCATTTATTAATGGGCTTGTTCTGTACTGGTATTAGGATACTTTCTCATTTTTTTATAACTGCATGACATTCCACTACATAGATGTCTCAAATCTGTTTTATTTGCTGTAATGTCCTTTTATTTCAAATATATTTTCCTTTTACAACCAAGTTTATGACAAGAACTTTGAAAACATGTTCTTATTAGCATGAATATGTCTGTATGGCTAACTATTAGAACTGGAGTTTTCTATATCAATAAAGTATTTTTATTTATAAATATGATAAAGGCCCTCCCGTTGATCGTCGATTTGCTCGAGCGGGCCCAGTAACGTCTCCATTGGAGACTTTCTTGTTACTGTGTTTGTCATATCGAATACTCTCGGTAGCTTGCCGGGCTCTCCGAGAGGGGCGGAGGAATCGAACTCGGGTCTGCCATGTTGGCCGCTTGTAAGGCGAACACCCTACCCGCTGTGCTATAGATTCTAATAACTGAACTATATGAAATTTTTAAATATTAATTATCCCATGGGCTGGAGTGATAGCACAGCGGTAGGGCATTTGCCTTGCACGCAGCCAACAAGGCCGACCTGAGTTCGATTCCTCCACCCCTCAGAGGAGAGTATCTTGACCGCACGGCAAAGCCTGGCAAGCTACCCGTGATGTATTCGATATGCCAAACACAGTAACGACAAAGTCTCCAATGGAGATGTTACTGGGCACGCTGGAGCAAATCAAAGAACAATGGGAAGACAGTGATAGTGAATTATCCCACAACATTGCAGAAGAATGTTATTTACTTATAATTAAACTAACAAAATTTATTTTTCAATTCTTAAAACTTTATCAATCTGATGTGAAAAGTATTCTGTTAGTTAAATTCATATTTATTTTTATTTATGAAAGAGTTGAGAAAATTTAATTTGGTTGCAAATCATTGGTATTCACTGTGTTGTGAAATCCTGATACTTTCTTCTAATTTATTTTCTTAGTCTTCTTATCAATGTCTTTATCCTTTTCAATAATAGAGAGATGGTTTCATGTTCTTGAGTTTCAACATCAAAATAAACTTGAAATGAGTTGGGCTTACAAATTAATTTCTAACCATGTTTATCTGTAATTCTGTGAAATATCTATAGCTATTTGAGTTGGGAAGGCTCGTTAACCTGTTAATACTATGATGTGTTCTAATCATTGATTAAAAATAACACTGCCCACTGTAGAACTGTCGTTCCATTGTTCATCAATTTGCTCAAGCGGGCACCAGTAATGTCTCCATTGTGAGACTTGTTACTGTTTTGGCATTGAATAGTCCACGAGGAGCTTGCCAGGCTCTGCCTTATGGGTGGAGCTATCTTGGTAGCTTTCAAGATACCAAGCTATCTTGGTATCTTGGCTCTCTGAGAGGGATGGATGAATGGAACCCAGGTCGGCTTTGTGCAAGGCAAACGCCCTTCCTGCGTGCCATCCCACCAGTCCTCATTAAAAATACATGCATTTATTCTGATAATGTTGACAAATCATACATAGATGTGTCTAGCCCAAAAACATTGTAGAGCACTAAATATTAGTTTCAGTCATTAAGTTTGATGAGAGTTTGGTTAGTTTTCCTCTTCTGTTTCTCTTCACTCTCTTAAACAATAGATGTCATTATATAGACATTATTACTCAGCTCAATAATCAATAATAAATCTTCCAGCTCAATTTCATGGAAAAGGAAGAGTTCTTAAAACACGTGACTTTTTCCAGGAGGGGGTAGGCTGTAGAAAAATTTAGAATTTTCTTTCTCGATTTCATAGAAGGGAAATCAAAACTGATAGGCTAGTGGAAGCAGTGGTTATGAAGGATCCGATCAGTGATGAGGATCATTGCACAGACATTGGACCAAAGAAGTTTCTGAGACTGATGATGAGATCAAGTGGAATGCATAGAAAGAGAAATAAAACAAAATAAGAGATCAATAGTAGTTAATTTTTCTCCAGTATTTAGTAAATTTTTCTCTTTTTCTTATGCTTTTCTATTGCCTAGAAGTGTATAAACAACTTTTATCCAGAATGGAGAAAGAAGATATTATTTCTTGTTCCAAATCGTAGACAACATGTCTCTCACCATTAAGTAAAATGTAAGCTGGAAGCTTTTAACATATAATTTTTGTTAAGTTGAAGTTCCCCACTAGTCCTAATTTCCTGAGAGTTTTCATCATAAAATGATTTGGTTGTTGTCAAATGCTTTTTTGGCAATTATTTATAGTAAATATGCATTTTCTTGGTATATTCCATTAATTCATAACCATGTCTTGAACTAGCCTTGCATACCTGGAATACATTCTACTTGGCTGTTACATAAACTTGTGTTCTAAATTGTTGATTCAATATCCTTTCATTTTGCAGAGAAATCTTGCTTCATTATTCATGATAAATATTTTTTCTGCAGTTCTCTTATCTGGTTACTTTTTAGCTGCATATTTTGTAACAGTAAAACAAAATTGAGGTAAATCATCTTTTGAGGATTTATGCAAATTTGTCTAGGATTTGCATTTGTCTCATTTTGTAGTTAGACTCATATAGTATAGAGGTCTTAAATTCCTTTTTTACTCTTGTTATTACCTCTCGTTTCTCCTCTAATGCTCTGCAATGAATATATTCCTCTTAAATTCATTGAACTCTATTGCCTACTGTGACTTTGGAGCAAAAAAGTAATTAAGTTAGCTGGGCAGGTTCTTAATTAATAGGATTTTGTTTTCGTAAGAAAAGGAAATCATCAGACATCTAACACTCTTCTCTCTTGTGCCAGAATATACCAAGAAGAGAGTTTTCTACAAGCCAGGAAGAGTGGTTTAGAAACCAAAATGATATTAGCCCCATGATTTAAGACAAACCAGCCTTACAGAACTGAGAAAAAATACTATTGTTTGAGATAGTTAGATTTTGTATAAAGTTAGAGCACCCAATGGGGGAGGGAGAAATGGGATGCTACATATGTATGTGTGTGTGTGTGTGAGTGTGCATGTATACATATATGTGTATATGTTACACATACACACATTCACACACACATGCACACACTTCACATAGAGTTTGTATTTTGCAATTGTTTCCAGTGAGATCCACTATGCACCTGATGGTACTAAGAACATCATACTGAGTCACCATCTGACTGAGATTGACCACAAGCCTGGAAAGTAACTTACACTCTCTAGGGTCTCTCCAGGTTTAAATTTCAACCTTTTTCTTTAACTTATCCTTGAATGACAATCTCCATATACAGTTTTTTCTTATGTTGTTTGCCCCATTCTCCCCCCCACCCAGGGTAGTTTAGAGGACAGAGTGGAATAAAGAGGATAACTTTATTTATTAAAATCATTTTATTTCTTAGTTTGCTTTCTATAGAAATTTTAATAGTACTTTCTATAGAAATTTTAATAGTACTTTCTTAGTTTGCTTTCTACAGAAATTTTAATAGTACTTTCTATAGAAATTTTAATAGTACTTTACCTAATAAATTTATTTCCACATTAAATTTATGAATTTATTGGGTATAGAGGGGACCTTCTTCAACATAATTAAAGACATCTACCACAAGCCTAAAGCAAGCATCATCCTCAATGGGGAAAAACTGAGAGCCTTCCCTCTAAGATCAGGGACGAGACAGGGATGCCCACTCTCTCCACTGCTGTTCAATATAGTACTGGAAGTACTTGCAATAGCGATTAGGCAGGAAAAAGATATTAAGGGCATTCAGGTAGGAAAGGAAGAAATCAAGCTCTCACTATTCGCAGATGATATGATACTCTACTTAGAGAACCCAATAACTTCCACCAAAAAACTCCTAGAAACAATAGACTCGTATAGTAAAGTTGCAGGTTATAAAATTAATACCCAAAAGTCCATGGCTTTCCTATACGCAAACAGTGAGAAGTGAGAGAGAAGAAAGCAACATGAAAAAAACAATCCCGTTCACAATTGTGCCCCAGAAAATCAAGTACCTAAGAATCAGCTTAACTAAGGAAGTAAAGGACCTGTACAAAGAAAACTACAAAACGCTACTTCAGGAAATAAAAGAGGACATGAGGAAATGGAAAGATATCCCCTGCTCATGGGTCGGGAGACTTAACATTGTCAAAATGGCAATACTACCGAAAGCATTGTATAAACTCAATGCAATCCCTATAAGGATACCCATGACATTCTTCAAAGAAATGGAGCAAACACTCCTGAAATTTATATGGAACAATAAGCCCCCACGAATAGCTAAAGCAATTCTTGGGAAAAAGAAAATAGGAGGAATCAACCTCCCAAACTTCAAACTGTACTACAAGGCAGTAATAATTAAAACAGCATGGTACTGGAACAAAGGCAGAACTGCAGACCAATGGAACAGGGTTGAATACACTGACATCTCCCCTCAATCATATGGTCATCTAATCTTTGATAAAGGTGCAAGTAATGTGAAGTGGAGTAAGGAAAGCCTCTTTAATAAATTGTGTTGGCATCACTGGACGGCTACATGCAAAAAAATAGGCTCAGAACTCTGCCTAACACCATGTACAAAAGTAAGATCAAAATGGATTAAAGACCTCAACATCAGACCAGAAACCATAAGGTACATTGAAGATAAAGCTGGCAAAACCCTCCATGACATTGAAACTAATGGTATCTTCAAAGATGCCACGCCACTGGCCGAGCAAGTGAAAACAGAGATAGATAAATGGGACTATCTTAAACTAAGAAGCTTCTGCACCTCCAAAGAAACAGTGACCAAAATACAAAGACAGTCTACAGAATGGGAAAGGATATTCACCGAATACACATCTGACAAGGGGTTGATATCCAGGATATACAAAATACTGGTTAAACTCCACAAGAAGAAAACATCCAACCCCATCCAAAAATGGGGCAATGAAATGAACAGAAACTTTCTCAAAGAAGAAATCTGAACGGCAAAAAAGCACATGAGAAAATGCTCTACATCATTAATCATCAGGGAGATGCAGATCAAAACCACAATGAGATACCATCTCACACCTCATAGACTGGCCCACATTCAAAAGAACAAAAGCAACTGATGCTGGCGTGGATGTGGCGAGAAAGGGACACTCCTTCACTGTTGGTGGGAATGTCAACTGGTTCAGCCCTTCTGGAAAACAGTATGGACGATTCTCAAAAAATTAGAAATTGAGCTCCCATTTGACCCAGCAATACCACTCCTGGGAATATATCCCAGAGAGGCAAAAATGTATAGTCGAAGTGACATCTGCACTTGTTTGTTCATTGCAGCACTCTTTACAATAGCCAGAAACTGGAAGAAACCTGAATGCCCAAGAACAGATGACTGGTTAAAGAAACTTTGGTACATCTACAAAATGGAGTACCATGTAGCTGTTAGAAAAGATGAAGTCATGAAATTTACATACAAGTGGTACAACATGGAAAGTATCATGCTAAGCGAAATGAGTCAGAAAGAGAGGGATAGACATAGAAAGATTGCATTCATCTGGGGGATATAAAGTAACAAAGTATGAGATTAATACTCAAGAATAGCTGAGATCAGCACCAGGAGGATTACTCGATAACTTAGAGGCCAGCCGGGTATCCTAGAGGAAAGGGCAGTTCAGATAGAGAAGGGAGCACCAAATAAAGGATGTTTGGAGGATCCTCCCAGGAGGGGAGGTGCATGTCGAAAGTAGACTATGGACTGAACATGTTTGCCACTCAATGCCTCTTTTGCAGACCACAACACCCAAAAGGAGAGAGAGAACACAGGGGATTGCCCTGCCACAGAGACAGGGGGGATGGGGAGATGGGGATGGGAGGGATATTATCCATGGTGGTGGAAAATGGGCACTGGTGGAGGGATGGGTATCTGATCATTGTATAATTGAAACCAAAGCACAAAAAATTGTAAATTTACAACTGTAAAAAAAAAATAAAATAAAATAAAGGGAAAAAAAATTTATGAATTTATTTCCACACATTTACTCACTTAAATTGTTTCTAGTGCTTATAAACTGAAGTTTTCTATATATCTTCCTCCCAACATTTTAAATATTTATATATTTATATATGTATATTAGTTTTTGTCTGATAATATTATATCCTGCAGCACATTACATTATTTTATCAGATAGTCATAGCACAGCGGTAGGGCGTTTACCTTGTACGCAGCCAGCCTGGCTGAGTCAGTTTTGATTCCTCCACCCCTCTTGGAGACTCCGGCAAGCTATCAAGACTATCTTGCCTGCACAGCAAAGCCTGTGCATTGCCAGGATGTGATCCAAAACGACAAAGAAAAAAAATATTTTTCTTTTGTTCTTTGGTTTGTGTTTGAGCTGCATGTGTTTCTGTCAACTTAACAAAAATCTATCCATATCTGTTAACTGGTTGAGGAACTTTTTAAATTAATAATGAAAATTTCATTTTATCCCTGTGTGCCTGTATGTTTGAGTTTAATTAACATTTTCTGATATTCATATATGCCAGTATTTCTGAAATAATCCCCACTGTTCCGTATATTTTTATTTTCATTTTTATGCAATTTTTCTAGCACTTTGTGATTTTTTTTAGTTAATAGCAATGAGTGAAAATTAATTTTTTTGTCAACTGTTGGGATATGTGTCTACATAAACACCTTAGAAGTTTTTCTTCCTTGTCTATATTCTGAAAAAGTTTAAGATCATGAGAATCATCCATGCTTTAAGTCACTGTCAAAGTTTCCTGTAAGAGTTAACAGTGGTGTTTTGTTGAGAATAGCTCTTTCATAACTTATCTCACAGAAATAACTTTATAGGCCCACAATGAAACTACTTCTACCCAGGGTGCCACATTAGCAAAACAATAAATTCCATATTCTTTACAAATGTTCTGCCTGACCAGAAATGTAGTTTATTTATCCAGCTAGACAAGCCCCAAATGCCAAGCTTCCCACTAACTGCAAGACTGGTAGTGTTCCCAGCCAATCAAGTAAATTTTGTATTTTTATACCTTGTTCTTTATTCTTTATCATATGAACCTTTCTATCTTATACCACACTCATAGTAGACTTGTCTTACTGGACACTGTCTACTTAGCTAAATGTTAACATTTCTTTGATAACCTGAGATGTTTTATTCAACCGTTTTAATATATAATCGTTTCTATCTCTATTATAATATATAACCGTTTCTATCTCTATTATAGAAGCTGATATTTTTATCAGTTTTTATAGCTTCCACTATAGTTGATAGTGTAATCCCATCAGCGGCCAAGACTCAGAGACTATAAAAATCCAGATCCCGGACGAGAACAGTGCAGTCTTCTGCCCCCGCGCCTGGGTGTTCCTTCCCGGAGCCCCTTGGAGGGGAGCGGGTTGAGCTTTCCTCCCCGCCCCGACCAGGGCTCCGGCAGCCGAAGACCTCCAGGACCAGCATTCGCGGCCGCGCGACATCTTATCAGAACTTTTTTTATGACATCTTATTGTCTCATTCCTACTTTGAACAAACTTGCAGGCTATCGAATGTAGCCTGCCCGCAGGGTAGAGTCTGGCAAACTCCCCGTGGCATACCAAATATGCCAAATACCAGTAACAATGATGGGTCTCATTCTCCTAAATAGCCTTGAATATAATCTCAGGGCTAGGATGAAAGAGACGTTACTGGGGCCTGCTCGAGGCAATCGACGAATAACAGGATGATGAAATGAAAAAATGAAATGAAAATGTAGTGTTTTTAGAAGGATCAATTTTTGTTTTTATACACCCCCAGAAATACATTTCTACATTAAAAAAATTATGTTACTCCATGTAGGCTTATTACTTTAATTCAAAGTTTTTTAAATTATATTTTAAATATTTGAAATTTATATATATTTTTTGTGTTAAGGTTCCCTATCCCACGACCCTAAGATTAAGAGTCTCATGCTCTACCGACTGAACTAGCCACGGGCTGGAGCGATAGCACAGCGGGTAGGGCGTTCGCCTTACAAGCAGCCAACATGGCCGACCCGAGTTCGATTCCTCCGCCCCTCTGGGAGAGCCCGGCAAGCTACCGAGAGTATTCGATATGCCAGACACAGTAACAACAAAGTCTCCAATGGAGACGTTACTGGGCCCGCTCGAGCAAATCGACGATCAACGGGAGGGCCTTAAGGTTCCCTATGATTTTTTATTACTTATTTTCTAAGGTGAAATATTTGTATCTATTTACAACTTTATTAATCTTTTTCTGATGTGATGTATGAATATGGGTTATGTCCCCTATGATCTGCAGCTGTGCAGTGTTAATAATCAAATCCAGGGCCTCACATATACAAGACTACAGCTCTACCCTTGAATCAAATTGCTAGCAACTTTGTTCTCTTTTTTTTTACAAGCTAGTGTATATCAGATTTATTAAGTCACACTTCTAATTTACATCATGATATTAGCTATTTCATTACATAAAAGGGCTGGAGTGATAGCACAGCAGGTAGGGCATTTGCCTTGCATATCACCAACCCGGAAGACCCAGGCTGGATTCCTCCACCCCTCTCGGAGAGCCTGGCAAGCCACCTGTGATGTATTCAATATGCCAAACACAGTAACAAGTGTCACAATAAAGACGTTACTGGGCCTGCTCGAGCAAATCAATGAACAACGTGAGGACAGTGACAGTGATAGTGACATTATATAGAAAGGCTCACTAATTCATTATTTTAATATTAAGTTATTTCAGCTATTAAAATGTGGTATAGGGCCTGGAGCGATAGCACAGCAGGTAGAGCATTTGCCTTGCACACGGCCAACCTGGGTTTGATTCCCAGCATCCCATATGGTCCCTTGAGCACTTCCAGGAGTAATTCCTGAGTGCAGCGCCAAGAGTAACCCCCGTGCATCACAGGTGTGACTCAAAAAGCAAGAAAAAAGGGATATACTTATATTTTTATAAATCATAATTTATTATGTTCTAGTTCAATCAATTTAACCATTATAATGAAGATAAAATGTATATTGAGTACTCATTTCTATAGATATATGTCCACATTACAGTAATACAGAAAGACAAATAGTCCCCTATTACAAACATTCACTGCAAATATGTAAGGCATCATGTGCACATCATTTTATATAGTAGCAAAGAAAAAAAAGTTAGACAAAATATTTTGTATTGAAAGAATTTTAGAGAAATGTGAAGTAAAAGAGAGAGATATGAACATTCAAGAGATAAAATGGGCTTTGAGAAGGGAAAATAAACGTTATGTTTCAAATAGTTAAGGGGGAAAAGTACCCTAGTGAAATGTTTAAAATATTAATGTTGTCAGCACTGGAGTGATAGCAGAGCAGGTAGTGCATTTGCCTTACATGTAGCCAACTCAGGTTTGATTCCCAGCATCCCATATGTTTCCCTGAGCACTACTAGAAGTAATTTCTGAGTACAGAGCCAGAAGTAATCCCTGTGCATCTCTATGTGACCTAAACAGCAGAAAAAAAAAATATATATATATATATAAACCTTGTATTAGTTTGCAACAAACTAATCTTGTGTCAAATAAAATTTCATAACCTAATAAAAAAACAAAAACAATATGATTGTTCCAGATAGACATGTATAATTACAAACTTGTATAAAACTACTCTTTACTAAAAAAAAAAAAGTATACTAGTGGCAGAACTTCCAATAAATCAAAATAGTAAGCAAAATGAGTCATTATTCAGAAGCAAAGGGACCCAGCAAAATAGTGTTCAAAGGAAAATATAATCACTTGATTAATTATATTGCATGCATAAAGAGGGGGAGGACTTGGTAAATGTAATTTTGGAAATAATAAAACTTAAACCTTAAAAAAATAGAACTTGTATCACTTGTCCCATTGTTCATCGATTTGCTCAAGTGGGCACCAGTAATGTCTCCATTTGTCCCTGTCTCATGATAACATAGCCAACTGACGTATTGGGGGCTCTTTCAGGATCAGGGGAATGAGACCTGTTATTGTTACTGTTTTTGGCATACCTAATAGACCACAGGTAGCTTGCCAGGCTCTCCCATGTTGGGTTAAATGAACTAAATTATTTCTGAACCACTTACATATTTACTGTTTCATGGGAAAGGAAATATTAAAACTATTCCTTGAGTCAACACATTTTTTTAGACTTCTACAACAGCATCACCTATACATTATCCCAGCTATCTTCAATTGTTTCCCACCTACAGTCTGGCATGTATCTACAAACTGGTCTGTGCTAAGGTGGTAGACCAGCGGTTTTCAACAATTTTACACTTAAGCACCAACACTGGCTATGGATCAGTGACTAACAACCACTCCCTTAGCTGATACGCCTTCAAATAAACTAAAATCACTAGCAGTGAATCAGAAGGGAAATATTAAAAACAAAAAAAGCCAATTTAAAATAAAACTTTGTCTAGCCCTGAGGTAGCCCAAGGACATGAAGAACATATATTTTTGAAATACAAATCTTGAGCTCTTCAAAGAAGAGAAACTGAGGCACCACCCGAATGCAGAAATCTAAGGCCCACCCAGAGAGGGTGAACCCCTCAGAAAAGGAGACTCCACAGAAGGATTTTGAAGAGACCATCAATGGTGCATAGACCTTCCTGTGGCAATGCCCAGGTTAACTTTTATGTGTACAAAACTGAAAAACACTATGGAAGAACTGTATAAAATTCTCCCAAATTGTACACAGATAGCTTTCTCCTCCCCAAAACTCCTACCAAAAACTCTTTGAGCCCATGCTTTTTCTTGAATATGTACCTTGCTTGCTTATTTCCTATCTGGAGATGCTGTATTCTCTCCCAAACACATTCTCCCTTCCTGTCCTGTCACATCTTCTAAGTTTCAATAACTGTCTTGCCTCACCATTTCACCTCCTCTTGAAATTCTTTTCTTTGAGGGCAAAGTAGCAGACCTGGAATGTTTATTGATGAGTTCTGAAAAAGTAGATGGTTCTTACAAAACTAGCAGCTAGTCCTAGATATTTACAGAAGTTACTTTCAGCAGTTCTATAATGCAGTAGTATCTCAAAGGCAAGTTAAATACTCTAATAGTCTGTACTCACTTATTACTAGTCTAGGAAATTGTTGAATGTCCAATATTTACAAAGTTAATTTTTACTATTGTATATTACTTTATGTCTGAAAAAATGAACACTCTAGGACTTCAGTAATGAGAATCTAAAGCCTGTGGGCACTGCCTTTTAAGATCTTGTAATTTTTGTCTTTCTAAAGGGAGAAAATATTAGCAAGCAAATTAAGTTTTAGGAAATTTTCAGTTGTGATGTTTAATAGGTTTAGGAAAAAAGGTCAGCATTAAACACACTATGAGTGATAATTAAAGATGCACTACTTACAAGTTAATTATTCTTGTTTCAGTAACTTTCCCAATATTTTTTCCTAGTGCAAAATTTGAATTAATGTTCATATTAAATAAAAGAGCTTTTGATAAGTTCATTATGTTTACATATATGTTGCTAAATCATTATGCTTGTCTAATCTTCCAGTTAATTAAAAAGTGAAGGACATTACTTGCTGTTTTCATTAAAAGTGTAGAGTGTACATGTTAACTAAGATGTGAAATATATTTTCTACATGCTCATCAATTTTTATTTATCTTTTCAGATAATATTGACAATATGAATAGTTACAGTCATATTTAACCTGGACTTGTGAAGTTGATGATTTAGTTGGCCCAATGAATTTATGTATTTTGCTGATAATTCTCCAGCAAATAGAATCACTAAGTACTTTGTCATGAAAAAACAAGTAACATAAAACTGCTCCTAATATCCTAATCTATGATACAAAAAATAACATTTTTCTTATTTGTAAAATCTCAATAATTAATGCCCAAGTACCAATGCTATGATTTTCATATATAATTACTCTTTAGCTATTTCTAAACAAAGAGGCATTAATAACCTGTGCTGTTTATCCACATTGTGAGATCCTTAGAAGAAACAGAAAAGCTTATTTGGTAAAACATGCCAATAAAAGATGAGAAACATTTTCTTAAGGAATGTAATTCTACCTCCTTCTTGGGGAGACCCCTACAGAGATTCATTAGGAATGGAATTAAAAAAGTATATTAACAAGAGAAGGCTCTTCCATGTAGATAGAAAAAAACTCAATGAACTACTAATATGTAGTTTAAAGGGGCTAACAGAGATCTTGGCATTTTTTATATTTTAACATTATTATATTTATCTATTTTGTAATGTTTATTTTTTAATTTTTTTAATGTATCTATTTTTTTAATTTTTAAGTGTTTTTTTAAAAAACATTTGCAACCCAGGTCTTTTTATAAGCCTAGAACTATGGTATTTAATGTCCACTTTAAAAAGTGTAAAAACATTTTCATGTGACATAGGGATAGTATTATGAATGTCACAACTGTTCAAAGCAGTGGTGGAAATGTCTTTAAAGGATCATATTTGAATTTAATTTGCTATCTTGATTTTATTTCTTCTTTTTCCTTTGATATATTATTATGCACCCTGTTATCGGCTGATTCACTGTCACTCTCATGCCATTGAACTCCAATGAACTCCAGTGAGTGGGACTCTATATTCCATTTCCATTGCTTTTCTTGTAATATCATGAGAGGGACCGCTCTGCTTTCATCCATGTATATTATCAATATACATAGTTTATCAACACATATTTATGCATATGTGCATATATAGATTTATGTAAATGTTATCTATTTAATACTCACACACCAATTTCATATTTTGTTTATATCGCACACATGAAGGTACTGGCAGAGGGACAAATCCACGCGGGTTCCGGGGCTGAGATCTCCAAGCCTATTCGGATTTAAGTTGAGCATCCTCCACCCAGATCCTCCAAATTCCAGTAGGCGGGGGTCACACCCACCACCTGGCCCCCTGGTGCCGTGTAATCCCAACAACGGCCAAGACTCAGAGACTATAAAATCCAGCTCCCGGACGAGAACAGTGCAGTCTCCTGCCCCCGCGCCTGGCTGTTCCTCGCCGGGGCCCCTTGTAGGGGAATGGGTTGAGCTTTCCTCCCCACCCCGACCAGGGCTCCGGCAGCCGAAGACCTCCAGGACCAGTCACCACCATGCTGAGACCACTCTCCGCACACATGAAGGGTACTGGCATTCGCGGCCGCGTGACATCTTATCAGGACATCTTTTTAAGACATCTTATTATCTCATTTCTACTTTGGAAAAACTTGCAGGCTATCGAATGTAGCCTGCCCACAGGGCAGAGTCTGGCAAACTCCCCGTGGCGTACCAAATATGCCAAATACCAGTAACAATGATGGGTCTCATTCTCCTAAAGAGCCTTGAATATAATCTAAGGGCAAGGATGAAAGAGACGTTACTGGGGCCTGCTCGAGGCAATCGACGAATAACAGGATGATGAAATGAAATGAAATATATTGTTAAAGTACAAGATGTTTTATCACTGTATCACTGTCATCCTGTTATTCATCGATTGCCTTGAGCAGGCACCAGTAACATTTCCTTCATCCTAGCCCTGAGATTTTAGAAAGTGCCACATTCGAGGCTCTTTCAGGGACAGGAGAATGAGACCCATCATTGTTACTGGTTTTTGGCATATTGAATACGCTACGGGGAGTTTGCAAGAGTCTGCTGTGTGGGCAGGATACTTTTGGTAGCCTATCAGGTTCTCCAGAGTAAGAACTAGATAATAAGATGTCCAGGAGCTGGGTTTTATAGTCTCTGGGTCTTGGCCATTGATAGGACTACACGGCGCCGGGGGCAGTTGGTGGGTGTAATGCCTACATACTGGAAGATGGGGGATCTGGGTGGATATAAAGATGTTTTATATTTATGAAAAATTATTGCTGAAACAAATCCAATAAAAAGAATAATACAACTAAACATAAAATGCATAAACATTTCAAAACTATGAAGTGAACAGAAAATACTGTATCATAAATGTTAGGTGAACATTAATATCGTAAAATAAAATTTTAATTCTACTACATTTCTGTTCTGATTGCTGTGATCCTATTTCAGTATTACTCTTAATTTCAGTATTAATAAAAGTAAAAGAAAGGCCCTCCTGTTGATCATCAATTTGCTCGAGCGGGCCCAGTAACTTCTCCATTGGAGACTTTGTTGTTACTGTGTCTGGCATATCGAATACGTCACGGGGAGCTTGCCAGGCTCTGCCGTGCGGGCGAGATACTCTCGGTAGCTTGCCGGGCTCTCCGAGAGGGGCGGAGGCATTGAACTCGGGTCGGCCATGTTGGCTGCATGCAAGGCAAACGCCCTACCGCTGTGCTATCGGTTCTTATCAGTATTAATAATGCTGCAAAATCTTTCATCCACTGGTCTCTTTCAGTGTTTATCTTTATTGACTGGATCATTCAAAATCATTGCTTACAGAAAGTAGCTCTGTTCAGCCCTTTTGTTTTTTTATTTTTTTAATTTATTTTTTTAATTGAATCACAGTGAGATACATTGTTACAAAGTTGTTTGTGATTGGGCTTTAGTCATAGAATGCTCCAACAACACCTATAACTTCATCAGTGTACATTTCCCTCCACCAATGTTCCATTTCTTTTCTTCTATCAGTGTTTGTCTCTATGGCAGGCACTTTTCTCTCTCTCTCTCTCTCTCTCTCTCTCTCTCTCTCTCTCTCTCTCTCTTTCTCTCTCTCTCTCCCTCCCTGCTCCCCTCTCACTCTCTCTCTCTTTACTTTTCGAAATTAAGGTTGGCAATACAGATACTGACAGGTTATCAGGTCATTGTGCATATCCCTTTACTTACTCTCAGTTCTTGTCCACAGTGATCATTTCTATTATTGTCATACTGGTGCCTTCTCTACCAAAACTGCCCTTTAGCCCACACACACTTGTTGCAAACCTCCAATCATTGACCAGTCCTCCTGACCCCTGCTTTTCCTGACCTTGGATATTGGTTTCATACATTTTTTTAAATTGAATCACCACGATATACACAATTAGGATGTGTTCCTGATCAGGTTTCAGTCATACAATCTTCCAACCCCATCCCTCTACCAGTGTACATTTCCCACCATCAATAGACCCAGTGTCTCTGTTGCTACTACCACTCATCATGTTCCACTGCACCTTCCCAATGCCATTATGGAAGGCACTTTTCTTCTTTCTCTGTCCTCTGGACATTATGGTTTATAAAACAAATACTGAGAAGCCATCATATTTGGTCCTTTACCCACTTGATCACTTGATCACTTGACTTCCCGTTAATCGTCGATTTGCTCGAATGGGCACCAGTAACGTCTCCATTTGTCCCTGTCACGTGCTAGTGTAGCCCAATGGCATCTGTTCACTCTAGAAACACGAAGAGCCTCAAACCAATCATTCATGATCTTGATTAAGAAGTCTGACCATCTGGTAGGTGGGAAGCCATGTGGTCTTTTGACATCCTGTGGAATCAAGTCGGTAACAGCTCTAGTTCAGTGTTTGTCTCTAAATCTCATTACGTGACCAGCCCATCTGATTTTTGACACCTTGGCAAATGAGACAGCGTCCCTGATTCTTGATCGTCAGTGGAGGTCAGAACTACGGATTCTTTCTCTCATTTGAGGGAAACGTGATATTCCAAGCATAGCCCTCTCAATTCCTCTTTGGGAGACCCGAATAGCATTCTCATCCTGTTTGCATAGGGTCCAGGTCTCTGAGCATATGTTAATGCAGGAAGAACAGTGGAGTCAAAGAGATGTGCCCGGAGCCGGAGGTTCTTAGTCCTCTCAGGTATTTCTTCGACGCTCTTGAAGGCATTCAAAGAAAGAAAGATCAAGTACAACATCATTGGTCTGACCAAGACAAGAAGGCACCAATTTCATTGCGCCGTTTTTGACACTGGAGAAGAATTGTTCCTCAGAACATGCGATAAAAGAGGTGTCGGAGGCATTGGTGTCCTTGTCAACACTAACTTGGCCATGAGCATTGATTCATTCGAATGCCTAACAACAAGAATCGGACGTTTACATATGAATAGATGTGTCTTACTGCCGGCAGTTTCTATCTTCGTTGTCTATGCACCAACATCCAATTATGATGAAGGAGAAATTGAGAAGTTTTACATGGACCTGGAGAAGTTCTATAAAGAAGACCACACCTTCTACAAGATCATTGTAGGTGATTTTAATGCCAAGATAGGACCGAGAAGATCAGTTGAAGAACTTCACATCGGGACACATGGCCTAGATTGATATGAACAGGGTGACAGACTGTCTGAGTTCATCATGTCGACCAAGACCATCCATGGTAACTCACAGTTCCAGAAGGCTGAATCTAAACGTTAAACATGGGAGTCTCCTGGAGGATGATTCTACAAAAAAATAGACATCATATTCAATTGACGGTTTTCCCGGACCAATGTCACTGTTGTCCCAAAATTCCAAATGGGATCGGACCACCGTCTCTTTCGTGCAAAATTCTACTTCACAGAGGAGGGAGAAAGGGCTGCAAAGTTTAAAAATAGAACTCCCAAAATGACCACCAACTGGGAGCTCTTTGGCACTATTGCTGCAACATGTGAAGATGCCATTGTTGACAACATTGACGAGGAATACAATTGATTGGTTCAGCACCTCCATGATTGTGCAAGGAATGCCGAGAGAGATAGCCACAAAAAAATGCCTGTCTTCGAAAACTCTTGAGCTTATTCACCAGCGTGGTTTGGTGCATGCCTCAGGCAACTGCAAGCGAACGTCGAGCTTGCAAAGCAGTACAGAGATGCAATCAAGGAAGACCTCAAAGAGAGAAGAGCAGAAGTGCTGGCAGATGCGGCAGAAGCCGGGAAAAGTATTCGTAACACCTGCCTGTCCTTTGCCAACTACAAGACCAAGATGACTGCCCTCCAACGTCCTGATGTATTCATCACATCTTCCAGAACGGCAATGGAGAATATTATCCATGACTTCCACTCAAATCTCTTCCATAGCCATGTCCACCTACCAACATACCAAATTCCGCAGGATGGATATGTCATTCCCAATGTTCTCCCTTCCGAAATCCGACATGCCATTTCGTCAGTAAAGAAACAAACAGCACCCGGCACAGACAAGGTCAGACCTGAACACCTGAAGAACCTGCCATCAGTACTCATCAATACGCTGGCTCGGCTCTTCACATGCTACTTGTCTGAATGCAAGGTTCCGTCCCAGTGGGAAACCAGGAGGACTGTACTACTGTACAAGAAGGGAGACATCCATGGCATTAGCAACTATCACCCGATCTGCCTATTGTCTTTCATCTAAAAGTTGTTCACTCGAGTCATCCTGAATTGGATTGGCAGAACACTAGATGCGAGCAAGCCGGGTTCCGCAAAGAATTCAGCACCATCGACCATATCCACACGATAACCAAGCTCATTGAGGTTTCTCAGGAGTTTCAAGATGCCAGTCTGTCTAACGTTCATTGATTTAAAGAAGGCCTTTGATTCTCTTGAGATGGAAGCAGTCTTTGAAGCCCTAGCCAATCAGGGCATTCAAGCTCAATACATCAAGATCCTCCATGAGCTGTATTGCGGATTCACTACCAGGATCTCACCATTCTACAAAGAAGTAATCATTGTTGTCAAGAGAGGGGTTCAGCAGGGCAATATCATTTCACCGAAATTCTTCAGTGCCACCCTTGAGAACATCATGCGACGACTGGAATGGGAAGGAATGGGAGTAAAGATAGATGGTCAGCAACTACACCACCTCCGCTTTGCTGATGACATTGTTTTAATAACACCAAACATTAGCCAAGTGGCACAAATGCTGGTCCTTTATCCACTCTTAACAAACATCTCTCATCAAGAGTGTTACCTGCAACCATCACTGTCATAGTCCCTTCTCTATCCCAACTGCCCTCACCCTTATCCCTTGATACAGAGTTTCAGCCATGGACCGATCCTCCTGGACCTTTTTTCTACTGTCCTGGGGTGTTAGTTTCATATTGTGTTATTTTACATTCCACAAATGAGTGAAGTCATTCTCTGTTTGACTGATTTCACTTAACATGTTACTCTCCATGTTCATACATTTATAAGAAAATTTCATGACTTTGTTATTTTCTAACAGCCGTGTAGTATAAATTGTGTAGATGCACCAAGACTTCTTTAACCAGGGGTCTGGTCTTAGACATTACAGTTGTTTCCAGATTCTGACTATTGTGAACAGTGTTTCAATAAAATAGACTTGCAGATGGATTGCTGCTGTGTGTCTTTGGGCCCCAGGTATATTCCCAGAAGTGGTATTACAGGTTAAATGAGAGCTCAGTTTTTAGTTTTGTGAGTAATGTTCATATCGTTTTCAAAATAGACTGGGCCAGTCGGCATTCCCACCAACACTGAGTGAGAGTCCCATTCTCCCCACATTCGTTCTTTTCTTTTTTTTATTAGTGAAACACCATGAGGTAGAGTTGCAGACTTACAAATTTTTGTGCTTGGGATTCAGTTATACAATGATCAAGTACCCATCCCTTCACCAGTGCCCATTTTCCACTACCATCGGTCCTGGTATCCCTCCCACACCCCAATCCCCCCATCCCACCCTGCCTCTATGGCAGGGCATTCCCTTTTGTTCTCTCTCTCCTTTTGGGTGTTGTGGTTTGCTAAAGAGGCATTGAGTGGCAATCATGTTTGGTCTATAGTCTACTTTCAGCATGCTTCTCCCATCCTGGGAGGATCCTCCCAATACCCTTTATTTGGTGCTCCCTTCTCTTTCTGAGCTCCCTTTTCCCCCTAGCATGTGTGGCTGGCCTCCAGCCATGGAGCAAAATTCCTGGTACTAATCTTGGCCACTCTTGGGTGTTAGTCTCCTATTTTGTTATTTTATGTTCCCCAGATGAATGCAATCTTTCTATGTCTATCCCTTTCTTTCTGACTCATTTCGCTTAACATGATACTTTCCATGTAGTACCACTTGTATGTAAATTTCATGACTTTGAACGTGTGCCAGTCTCTGTGATATGCAGTGATATCTCATTGTTGTTTTGATTTGCATCTTCCTGATAATTAGTGATGTAGAGCATATTTCTTTTACCATTTGGTAAAGGTAAGGTAAAGGCCCTCCCGTTGATCATCGATTTGCTCGAGCGGGCCCAGTAACGTCTCCATTGGAGACTTTCTTGTTACTGTGTCTGGCATATCGAATACTCTCGGTAGCTTGCCGGGCTCTCCGAGAGGGGCAGAGGAATCGAACTCGGGTCGGCCATGTTGGCTGCGTGCAAGGCAGACGCCCTACCCGCTGTGCTATCGCTCCTTTTACCATTTGATCATTTGAATTTCTTCTTGAAGGAAGTTCAGCGCTTTTAATATCTCTTCCTACCAGTGTGAAGATAACTCTAAATTCATCCTTTTTTTATGGAAAGAGTCTATTCAGAAGATCCTACAAGTTCCAAGCAAAGTGCTTCCTTTTCCTTGGCAGGAATAATGTGAAACTAAAGATAGGAAACTTGTTGCTCAGATAGTAATACTGTTAATGAATTATATTTTCAGGGAGTATGAAGAAGGAGAAAAGAATGCACGGTTTAAGAAGAGGACTCCCAGAACAACCACCAACTGGGAGCTCTTTGGCTTTATTGCGGCAACATGGGAAGATGCTGTCATTGACAACATTGATGAGGAATACGATCGAATGATTCAGCACCTCCATGATTGTGCAAGGAATGCCAAGAGAGAGATAACCACAAAAAACCGTCTTTCTTCGAACACTCTTGAACTTATTCACCAACGTGGCTTGGCACATGCCTCAGGCAACCATAAGCGAACATCCAAACTGGCAAAACAGTGCAGAGAAGCCATCAAGGATGACCTCAAAAACAGGAGAGCAGCAGTATTGGTAGATGCAGCAGAAGCTGGGAAAAACATTCGTAATGCCCGCCTGTCCTTCACCAACTACAAAACCAAGATGACTGCCCTCCGACATCATGATGGATCTATCACATCTTCCAGAAGGGCAATGGAGAAGATTATTCATGACTTCTACTCAGATCTCTTTAATAGCCACATCCACTTGCCCACATACCACATACCATATGATGGATATGTCGTTCCTAATGTTCTCCCTTCCGAAATCCAACATGCCATCTCGTTGGTAAAGAAACAAAGAGCACCTGGCACAGACAAGATCAGACCTCGACACCAGAAGAACTTACCATCAGTACTCATCAATACATTGGCTCGACTCTTCACACGCTACCTGTCTGAATGCAAGGTTCCATCCCAATGGAAAACCAGCAGGACTGTAGTACTATACAAGAAAGGAGACATCCATCACATTGGCAACTATCGCCCAATCTGCCTATTGTCTGTCATCTACAAACTATTCACTCGAGTCATCCTGAATAGGATTAGCAGAACACTAGATGAAGGACAACCATGTGAACAAGCTGGATTCTGAAAAGGATTCAGTACCATCGACCATATCCACACAATAACCAAACTCATTGAGGTATCTCGGGAGTTCAAGATGCCGCTCTGTCTAACGTTCATTGATTTAAAGAAGGCCTTTGATTCTGTTGAGACGGAAGCGGTCATGGAAGCCCTAGCCAATCAGGGCGTACAAACTCAATACATCAGGATCCTTCGTGAGCTCTATTGCAGATTCACTACCAAGATCTCACCATTCTACAAAGAAGTAATCATTGATGTCAAGAGAGGGGTTCGGCAGGGTGATAACATTTCACCAAAACTCTTCAGTGCCACCCTTGAGAACATCATGCGACGACTGGAATGGGAAAACATGGGAGTGAAGATAGATGGTCGGCAACTACACCACCTCTGCTTTGCTGATGACATCTTTCTAATAACACCAAACATCAGCTAAGCGGCACAAATGCTGAACGACTTTGACCGTGAATGTGGAAAGGTCAGACTGCAGCTGAATCTTACGAAGACAATGTTTATGAGAAACAGCCTTGTTCCTGATGCTCCATTCGCCCTCAACGGAACCACCATCTCCGAATGCAACAGTTATATATACCTAGGTCGAGAAATCAACATGATGAATGACCTGGCACCTGAGTTGCGCAGGAGGAAGAGAGCGGCTTGGAATGCCTTCAAGAGCATTGAAGAAATAACTAAAAGGACAAAGAACCTCCAGCTACGAGCACATCTCTTTGATTCCACTATTCTTCCTGCATTAACATATGCCTCAGAGACCTGGACTCTACGAAAACAGGATGAGAACGCTATTTGGGTCTCTCAAAGAGGAATCGAAAGAACTGTGCTTGGAATATCACGATTCACTCAAATGAGAGATAGAATCCGGAGTTCTGATCTTCGTCAACGCTCAAGAATCAGGGACGCTGTCTCATTTGCCAAGATATCAAAAATCAGATGGGCTGGACACGTAATGAGGTTTACAGACAACCGTTGGACTAGAGCCATTACTGATTGGATTCCACGGGACATCAAAAGATCACGTGGACGCCCACCTATAAGATGGTCAGACTTCTTCGTCAAGACCCTAAATGATCGGTTTGAGGCTCTGCATGTTCCTAGAACGAACAGATACCATTGGGCTACACTAGCACGTAACCGGGATGAATGCAGACGTTACTGGCACCCGCTCGAATAAATCGATGAATAACGGGGATTAAGTGATAAGTGATGATGAAGAAGGATAGAAGAGGTAAAATGCCCAAATACACTCTCAATGTTAAAATAATTGAAACTACTAACTATTTTTGAAATAAAATCATTACAGAAACGAAACTCTGATATTCTACAGTATAAGAAAATCCATTACTTTAGCTACCAATTTTATGAAAATCAAATGATTGAAACTATTTTTAAAAATAAACAGATGTAAGATATATCTGAAGATATGAAAAAATATAGGGCTAGAGTGATAGCACAGTGGTAGAACGTTTGCCTTGCATGCAGCCAATATGGCCGACCCGAGTTCGATTCCTCCGCCCCTCTCGGAGAGCCCGGCAAGCTACCGAGAGTATCTCGCCCGCACAGCAGAGCCTGGCAAGCTCCCCGTGACGTATTCGATATGCCAAACACAGTAACAACAAGTCTCACGATGGAGACGTTGCTGGGCCTGCTCGAGCAAATCGATAAACAACGGGAGGACCGTGATCATCACCGTGATCATATATAATATATGGAAGCCTTTTCCAATAATAATGAACGTTATTATTGATATATTTTGCTTTTGTATTTATTTTCTGAATTTCAACTGTTGTCAATTTTCAATTGCATCATAATTTTCAAATGAGTTATTATATTTATGTCATATCATATTTATTAAATTCTAATATTATCTTCACTCCAAATTTGCTTAATTTCTGAGTATGTGGATTCTTGAACAATATATAAAAGGTTTGCCTTCTGAACTCCAGATTCTATGAAGTTATACTTATTATGCAGTTTAGGTAGATGGCTCTCAGTCCCGCCTTGATGTTGAGATCTCCCTCTGTCAACCATGTTCAAGATTATTGTACCCATTTATTGTTGCATATAGTGTACAAAGATGAGGTTCTATGCTTCACTGTACTTGGTCCACTGTACAGTTTCTGAGTCTGCCTCTCAAACTAGCTCCCTTCAGCCTCTTTGCTGCTCTTAGTCTATGGTTGGACCTCCATGGGCTACTTCTTGAGATCTGTAGTTCAGCAGCTCTTCTTTCCTTTGGCTTCTCTTTATTCTCTGATCATGTCTTTCTGGGTAAGAACTGCTGCCTTCAGTTGAGAAAGCTGAGATGAGGGAAATAAGAAAAACTTAAAATCCAGCATGAGTGTGAGTTCAAAGAGGAAATTAGTGAGTCCAATGACCCCTTTAGTATATTACTTTTACCCACATGGAGTTATTTCCATTATCTACTTTTCACTGGATGTTTTGGTGGTTGAGATTTAAAAGCCTAATAAAATGAAGTGGATTACCCGACACTACTCCCCACCACACCTGCCATAATAATATTATATTATACTACCGAAGTTGAAAATAAGATATTTGTGAATGCTCCTATTTTTTTCTGAGTAAGTTTAAATTTAAGTACAGGCAGGGCTTTCAACTATAAAGAACTTTTGGTTGAAATGTATGAATATTTATGAGTTATTCACTCATATTCTATGCTCATCGCTAGAAGGTAAGGCTGATATAGCTTCAATTTGATTGTAAATCATACATAATCTCACTGGCAATGTGATTTCTTTTATCTATTGTTCCTTTCCACTGCTTCTTCCATTTAAATGCTCGGTCTTCCAACCTAATTATAGGTGTGCCAAAAGGTCAAATGTCAAATTAAAAAAAAAATTAAGTAGCCAGTCCACTTATTCTCCCTAAAACTGACTATTGTCAACATTTTGTAATTTTCCAAAACATTCATTTAATCTGAATCTACTAGTTAGTCACACATATTATATTCTAAGAAACATAATTTATCTGCCTACAATTTTCAAACACTTGTATACAGAAGCAGGAACTTAACTACTATCTTCAAGTTTATTTTATTTTATATTTTTGTCTTTTAGCTTCCAAATATTGCATATTTAGAAAAGCTGTGTGCATCAGTCATGGTAATTAATTATGGTAATTATTGAATAATAGATATAAATGTAAGTACTACTATAGGAAGAAATAGGACACTATCACCTTTTAAGATAGCATAAGTCCTCTCAGGTACTATTATCCTCAAAGATCAGCATTATATTGACCTTCATAGTCAACAGTTAATTTTTGCCATTTTCATTTTCTATTACAGAATCTTTTTAAAAATCTGCATCTACATTTTACTTACTCAAATTATGTCTGAGAGATTCATTTCACTAGAGAATATTGGATCTATTTAAGTTTAATTTAATAGAAGTAATAATATAGTCCATGGACATTTTATACATTGACAAATCCACAAATTTCTTCAATTTGGAGGGCTGGAGCGATAGCACAGTGGGTAGGGCGTTCGCCTTACAAACGGCCAACATGGCCAACCCGAGTTCGATTCCTCCGCCCCTCTCGGAGAGCCCGGCAAGCTACTGAGAGTATTCGATATGCCAGACACAGTAACAACAAAGTCTCCAATGGAGACGTTACTCTGCCCGCTCAAGCAAAATATTTTTTATATTTATGCACTTATGTTCAACACATTCAAAGAAACATATTTATGAGTATGGAGATATTCAAATTCAGACAGTTTGAATATCTGTCTGAAAGCAGATATTCAAAGCATTTTGTTTGGAATAACTAATTTCTATAATAATGAGAGTATCAGTTGTAACAGAACCACATTCTCACCTATCCATGGTCTTTGAGCTTTGTTTGTTATTTAAATAGGAATATGTGATATGACTGTATGTGATTTTATATTTATAGTCACCATACAACAAATGGGATGGAACACTAAAATATTTGCTACTCCTGTGAATGTAATGCATTGTGAAGTAACTTTGGAGTCTTTTGTTCATTTTGAGTTGTTTCTAGTGGCTTTAGAAAATCTTTAAGAATGTACATCCTTTGGTAGTTGCAGACATTAAAGATTTTCTCATACACTCAGTCTTATATCTGAACTTAATGTGTATTATTGATAAACAAGTGTTCACATTTTTATGTAGTTAGATATTCTAACACTGCTCTTTGTAATGTGTTCTTACAATGTGCAGTTTTATGAATTTGACTAGTGGAAGTACATTTTTTATACTACCTTAACAATTATGGCAGAAAGTGTTTTGTTTCCTATTTTACTGATGTTTCAATTTTACATGTTGGTTAAAACTATGTGCCATGGACTTTTCTAAACAGAAGAAGTAAAGTATAATATGAATTTTACTATTAATATTATCAACTATTAATATTACCATCACAATAAATTAAACCAACATCAATTATTATGCACACTGTAAGACTAACAAATTTTATTTATTGCCTAAAATGACATATTTGTCACATATTATTGTTTTTTGCAGAAGAGCTGGTTCAGTGAATTTGATCTCTGGCATTCCTCCCTAGTCTGTATTAAATTAATTGTGCTAAAGTATATTATGATCCATTGTTAGTCTATTTTTATCAACCTGTCAATTTTATATCATTTTTTTTGTTATTGTGTAAATATTGATATGTGGTGCCATAAATGTCCTTTGTCATTACTCATTTGGCTACCAAGTTAATTTCATGTTTAGGGTGCACCAATAGCTGTCTAAACCTAATTTTCACAAAATGTTTGCAAACAGTATGTGAATAGAAATCACTGAAATTTTAATTTGAACCACGTATATTATTTGATATTGATTTCCTCCACACACCCTAATGAGTCTCTTAGGTATCTACATTTATTAAGGTCACTTTTGTGTTAAAAAAATGTTTTGTGTTATTTTTTTAATGAATTTCACCTAAATTTCTTTAGATTTTTTTATTGTATATTTTATTTTATTTTTATTGCAAATGTCAATGCTTTATCAATCACATCTGTATATAAATTTGTAAATGTAGATTTTTTTTTGCTTGTTAGTTTTTTTGTGCTACACTCAGCTGTACTCAGGGCTTACTCCTAACACTGTGCTCAGGGAATTACTCCTAGCAGTTCTACAGGAACCATATGTGCTTCTGGGTACCAAACCAGAGTCAATTAAGTGCAAGTCACTGTATTATGCTTCAGGAAACCCAAAACTAGATTTCTTTTTTATCATGGTACTAAACTTAACAACTTTACCTATTCAAAAGTGACTTCTACCAATTATTTTGTGGCATATTAATTTTTCCACTTATGCAACCCTGTGCATTTAATTTTGACTTGTTATAATAGCCAGAATTAAAGAGTGTGTTATATAGTGACGATTGTTATTAAAACTCAAAGTTTGAAATGAATATTTATTATTTAATATAAAACCAAGTTCATGTTTAGGATATACCAACATCTCTATAAAGCTAAGTTTATTTTTCTAAAATCATCTATGACAAAAATATCTATTAAAAATCCCTTTATTTCATCTACTGAGATATCATTATAATCATTTTTCTTCCATTTTATAAAATGTAAATTACATTGAAGTTGATATTTTAGAGAAAACTTGAATTTCTGGAGTAAATAAAAATAATCATTGTGTTATCACTTTTGTCCATGAATAGATTTTAAACTAAATTCTTTTTGAATACAAATCTGCGCACAAGAAAAATTTCCCTGTACTATCTAAATATTTTTTTTATCAAGTTTTCTTTTTGATCTTATAAAACACATTTAGGTATATATTCAAAGATTTTACATTTGGAAATATTTTTATAATGTTGATATTATTTATGTATTAATATTTTGGAGTATGTCATGTATTCTGGATATAGGATTTTTCTTAAATATTTTAATTTGAGAATCTTATCTTTTAAGAAATCAGTGATAAAGAACATATCTTACATGGGTGAGGCTTGAGGTTTGAATGCTAGCATTAGAAATAATCCAATATTTTTGTAGATGATGAACTTTGAACAATTTGTTTAACTGTGCATTTGTGCAATTCATCATTATTAGCTTGCATTGTTCTTAATATCATATTAGTAATTTAATGCATAGAACTTGTATTATCCACAGATATAAATTTTGAGGAGTATGCACTAAAACCCAAGAATATTTGTCAGCATTCCTTCCCCTTAATAGAGACTGCATTTCTAATTAGTTTTCCCCTGAAACTGAGAAAAAAATCAATATTTTTTTTAGTTAGATGTTTAATCCACTGCTACCATTTTTTGTTTTTAAGAGAGAAATTGGGAGACTATCAACTTGCACACAGCATATATGTATATGTATATACATATATATACATATATATCCCTTACTAGTGTCTTATCTTCCAATTATTTGGCTCTTTGGACATATCCTGATGTTTTCAAAGAGCTACATTAAAATTATATCATCCATGAGTAGATAGTGATAATGATAATCTATGGCTTAATGATTGGATTCCCCATAGCTATGATTGCAGTGATCATAGCCAAATGCAGACGTTTCAGAAGAATTGTTCCTAATTATGCAGCTCATGTTAACAATTTTTAATACTTTTCTCTTTTGCTACATCATTATGCTGACACAGAAAGGAAATGGAGGGGAAGAAATAGGAAATAAATGAAAGATATAATACTTAAAGGGTGTCTCTTTGAAGGACATCTATTAAAAATCAAGAATTTTAAGTACATAAAATATTCCCTATAGCATGTATGCATGCACGTGCGCGCGCACACACACACACACACACACACACACACATGCGCACACGTGTGTGCATGCACCTCTTCTAAAATTATAGATTTCCCTCCTATAAAGCTATTTTTCAGTATGCCGTAATCATTTTAGAACTACTGAAAAAACATTTAAAATAAAACCATTATTAAATTATAGAGGAGAAAACAGACTTCTAAAGATCATCAATGCTGTTATTACTGAATAAAAGAACACAGCCAAGGAAGAGTTCTGAGCAGTTTATTTTGGAGCGATGGTTAGCTCAGAGCATACAATCATACTTAGTAGAGACTGTGTCCTATTTTTCAAAAGTTGCCTGTGTACCTTTTGATATCCACCACGATCAAAGATGAAAACGCCAATTAATAATCACATCTTTCAATCATGGCAGTGATAAAGGGAGAAAATGAAATTATAGTTTAAAATAAACTCTTAGTAGTTAGAGTCCTAATGACTAATTCTTGCATGGTTTTATGGTCTGTTCATAAGGTAGACTATAATTAGGTAGACGACAGATGTACAGTACTCATAATCCATCTTTCTACATGAAATGGTCTCAAGGTATTTTTTTTCACTTTCAATAAATTGATAGGAGTGTGGAATAAGTGAACCCACACTGTGATCACTTATCACAAGAATGAAAAAGGTATGTCTATCAGAGCAACTAAACAGGAATCATCACTGCATAAAAACAGAGATCACCTAGCCAAGTGCTAATCGAGCGTGTTTCCTGGCAGATTCCCACAGAACATCTGTCAGTGGTCACTGTCACATGCAAATATGTGTATTTATCTGATTGCTGGAACTTGGCTGGTTGCCTCCTGCAAATCTCAGCAGACTTAGCCTCATTGAAACCTATGGGCAAATTTTCAATGGCAGATTTCTCTGTCTCTGCTAGCTATGACATTTTCAAATATTTCTCCCTAACTTGTGGCTGAATTCTAACCGTCATGACATACCCCAGAGAAACTCAAAGTGAATCATATGTTATCTATATTCAGATTTCTCACAGTTCTTGGAGGTGGAATTCTAGATGAGAAAAATAATATCATTCTAAGAGCTAGCTCAGTTTGTTATTAAGACTTGTTATCCAAAATCGTTACGTATAGGTTTCTTACAAAGCAATAAAGAAAGTGTCCCTTTAGAAACAAAGGTCTTGGCTTTGCAGTTGTATGTCTGAAATACACACTTTTCTACTTTCAGGTCAATTTTTATAGACTTTTGAGGACACTTTTACTCTTATTTTTAATCACTAGCTCAACAAATATCACAAGCTCTGTGGGAGGTCCTATATTTTTTATTAGCTGATTTCAAATCATATATAGTTCATCTACAATAATTCTGAACTTATAAAATGATATTAAGTATCATTAGATCAGTCTTCCTGTGAGCTGGATTTTTTTTTCTGGGTATTGTTCAGTGGGCTGGAGGGAAAGCACAGCGGGTAGGGCATTTGTCTTGCACACGGCAGACCGGGGTTCGATTCTTCTGTCCCTCTCGGATAGCCCAGCAAGGTATCGAGAGTATCCTGCCCTCACGGCAGAGCCTGGCAAGTTCCCCATGACTATTCAATATGCCAAAAATAGTAACAGCAAGTCTCACAATAGAGACATTACTGGTGCCCTCTCAAGCAAATCTCTGAACAACAGGAGGACAGTGCTACAGTGCTATTGTTCAGTGAGAAGCATGACACGGGTCTATGCATTAATACTACCTTTGCATCACATATGGTCCCCTGAACACCAACAGGGGTGATAACTGAGACCACAGACAAGAGTAGACCTGAGCATTGAGGATTGTGCTCCCCCCAACAGTCTGAAGAGAGGAAGGAAGGAAAGAAGGAAGGAAGGAAGGAAGGAAGGAAGGAAGGAAGGAAGGAAAGAAGGAAGGAAGGAAGGAAGGAAGGAATTGGGCCAATATTCAAGCCAATATTCAAATTCCAGCACTCCTTCATTTCTTACATTTTCTAAATCTTTCAAATATTATTTTTTCATAATTTCACATGTTAGAATATACTAATAATACTATTTATCTTGGGCTGGAGTGATAGCACAGTGGGTAGAGCGTTTGCCTTGCACACAGCCAACATGGCCAACCTGAGTTTGATTCCTCTGTCTCTCTCGGAGAGCCTGGCAAGCCACCGAGAGTATCTCACCCACACGGTAAAGCCTGGCAAGCTCCCTGTGATGTATTCAATATGCCAAACACAGTAACAGCAAAGTCTCACGATGGAGACGTTACTGGGCCCGCTCGAGCAAATTGATGAACAACGGGAGGACAGTGACAGTGACTATTTATTTTATTGGATTATTTTGAAGAATAAAAAGTTTCTAATTTAAAAAACACCTAGACCAGTTCTTGGTATAGACTATTAAGATAAACATCTTTTGCAGCTTTGGTCTTTTTCTTCACCCCACCCCACAAATAAAATTAAGATAAAATAAAGGAAGATTTTATTTTAAGAAAAGAAAAATAAACTGACCTAAGAAATACAGATGAGGCTTACAAGCTCTTTATTGGACAAGTCACTTTGATACATTCGTCAGCTAAATAAAGTCAAGAAAGAGTCTTATAATACCATAGTATTGATAAGGACCTCAGGCCCCCGATAGAACTCTCCTAAACCTATAGACATGTTATATCTCATTGCCATACTAATCAGCACACTCCTGGGATGGAGAGATACTTCAAAGGTGTGACTTAGCATGCAGCAACTGAGAATCAAACTATGATTTAAATCCTAGTACAACGAGGTATGTTGCCGCCAGCATGTCAATCTGTACCTGTGAGGTGAGTGCATCAGCAACCTGATGGTACCTTCAGACTTCCAGATACCCCAAAATTGCTGCTGTGCCTTTGGCCAGACCCCAAAACCTTGGGGCAAATTTTACCAAGAAAGTAAATGGCCAAAAGTTAGGTATGTAGGAGACACACCCACAAACCACCTCAGGCTCAACTGTATAATTTGAGGCATGGCTCTCTGGCTCCTGATCGAAATGCCTAACGGCCATGATTCCAGAAACTCAGAAACAGATCTCAAAATACAACAGCTTTTGGCAGAAATGCATCTGGTCCCTGCAGTAGGTTACCGGTGCTGGGCCACCCCAGGTGGGAAAAAGTTTTGTGCCTTGGCCTGTTCCCCCTGGTGGCCCAGTGACCACCATCCTCCAGAGGACACCGGACAATCAGGTTTGGGCCCAAAGTAACAAAACACGTGGGGCCTTATGCAATTGGGGTGGAGGCAGCCTTTTCCTCCCCACCCCAATGAGACCCCCGAGTCACCACCCACAAATGGCCTCTCTGGCTCCTGATCAAACTGCTTAATGGCCGTGATCTCAGAGACTCAGAAACAGCGACTTTTGGCAAAAATGCGTTTCGACCCCGCAGTAGGTTACAGTTTCCGGGCCACCCCAGGGGGGGAAGGGTGCTGTTCCTCCATCTGCCCCCCTAAGAGGCTCTATGACAGCCATCCATCAGAGGCCATCGGACAGTCAGGTTTGTGTCCGCAGTGACAAGACATGCAGGACCTCACAGGATGGATGTGGAGCCGATCCTTTCCTTCCCCATCCCAACAAGAACCCCAAGTCGCCGCCCACAAACAGCCTCTCTGTCTCCTGATCAAGCTGCTTAATGGCCATGATCCCAGAGACTCAGATGAGCAGCTTTTGGCAGAAATGCATCTGGTCCCTGCAGTAGGTTACTGGTGCTGAGCTACCCCAGGTGGGAGTAGGTTTCATGCCTTGGCCTGTTCCTGCTGGAGGCCCGGTGGCCACCATCCTCCAGAGGTCACTGGACAATCAGGTTTGGGCTTACAGTGACGAGACACGTAGGATATCATGGGATAGAGGTGGACCCGGCCCTTTCCACCCCACCCCAGAGAGACCCCGAGTCCTCGCCTACGAACGGCCTCTCTGGCTCCTGATTAAGGCTGCTTAATGGCATGATCCCAGAGACTCAGAAGCAAATCTGGTTCTGAAACAAATCTCAGAACCCAGTGACCTTTGGTAGAAATGCGTCCAGAACTCTCAGTAGGTCACTGTCACCGGGTCACCCCAGGGGAGAAAGGGTGTTGTCCCTCTGCCTACTCCCCCTAGGAGGCTCGGTGGCCACCATCCTTCAGAGGCCACTGGACAGTCAGATTTGGGCCCTCAGTGATGAGACACGCCGTGCCTTATGGGATAGGAGTGGAGCCAGTCCTTTCCTCCCTGTCCCAATGAGACCCCAAGTCGCCGCCCATGAATGGCCTTTCTGACTCCTGATCAAGCTGCTTAACGGCCATGATCCCAGAGACTCAGGAACAAATCTCAAAACCCAGCAGGTTTTGGCAGAAATCCCTCCAGATTTAAGTGCTAAAATTTTGGAATTTCAAAATCGCGTGGCCACTACTGCAGCCACACAACATCATGCTATTCTTAACAAGCAATAGGAAACAAATTGTCTAGTGTTGCTTTTTCAGCAGATCTGAGTGTTGTGGTAAAAACCCAAATAATAATGGTGGGTCTGGTGCTAAAATATTGAATGTGATCAAAGCAGAGAGAGAGTAATGTGGAAATCTTCTGCCCCACAGGTAGGGGAAAATTGTGGAGGGTATACTATTGTTTTTGGTGGTGAAGATTAGGCACTGGTGAAGATATGGGTGTTTCATGTATGATCAAGACTTAAACCCGAAAGCTTTGTAACTGCTCTCATGGTGATTCAATAAATAAAATTATAAAAAAATGAAAATAAAGTAAGGTGCAGTTCATGCCCAATTCAATCAGCTAATCGGTATCTGAATAAATATCAGTACTCCTACATATAGATAAATAAATAAACAATTCCTAGTACAGAAAAAAACAACTTAATTTTCTATTTTTCTCAGAAAAGATGTTTTTACAATTTTCTGAACATGATAACTATGGCCTTTTATTTTCCTCTACTGCATATTCACGCCTTGCTCTAGTCAGAAATCTGACTGTATATTTTGGAAAGACTACTTACATATCTAGGCATACTTTACTCAGCATAAAACCAGATCTTTGTTTTCTCTGAACTTTGTTCTACATCCTCTACTGACTAAACATGCTTCCCAATAGAAGTGCTTTCTTGCCAGTTAAACTTCTACTTTCAATTCAGGTGCTCCTGTATTTTTGGATAATATAAGTTACGAATTGAACATTGAAGATTTGTTTTACATGATAAAAAGAGAAAATACAAAACTAAAACTTAAGAGAAAAGATATAAAAAAAGAGGTAAAATAAAGACAAAACTAATTCAATTAACTGAAATTCATTTGGGAATACATATTCTCCTGGTAAGTGCAAGATTCCACTGGTGTTCTTAATGAAACTAATTCCTTCAACATTCCATCTAATAAGTAAAAGGCACTGCAAGAAATGGAAGACTTTATAGTTAGTGATAAGAGAAGTATTATTTCAAGTGAAGTCACCTTCTGTCATTGGAACTAAGTAGATTTTATCAAATAGAGCCAAGAAAGGAACACCATTAGATTTCCACTTTTAGCAGACAGAAAACCACAATTCGTTTAGGCATTGAGTCTGGGTGGTCATTCAAATGCCTTCATTTGTTTTTTGTAAAATAAACTTTTTTTAAGTTCAGGTTAATCAAGTAATTAGTACTTGAAATAATTTAGTCCCATTGTGATGGAGAGAACTTATCGGGGACAGCAATTTACTCTTCTTTGATTTATGATTTTAATATTTTATATGGTGATTTACTGCAAAGTTAATCATATTCTTTAAAGAGAAATAGAATAGTAAAATGAAAATATTATATAATATAATTATCTAGATAAAATATTTCAAATACCCAACATTTTAGATGACTTTCTGTTTAGAGTGATCACTACTCCTCAGAAAGGATATGAGCTATTGTTGGTACCTATCTGAGAAAGGGGTGGACATCCAGAGAGGGTGAGGCACTTGTACAATTTGCATAAAAACAACTAAAAAGAGTTCATGTGAAGAAAATTATTTTCATATAAATATAGCAGTTGCTGTGTTTCCATTGAATGGTTCTCTAAAGGGCACCTCAAATAGTTGAGCATGTCAATTACTTGTTTTCTTGAGCCAGTACTTTTATGCATTTTTGACACTTTAGTGTGGCAATAAAGTCAAGAGAGTGACACAATATGACATGTACATTTTATAGACATTTTTTCTCTCATTTTTGCATCATAGTTTGGAGGTATTGCTTGAGGAGATCACTGGAAATGAAGAATAATCAAATGAGTCTCTGCTCAGTCCAGCAACTGCCTGTCAGTCTGACAAAAGCTAGCCACCTAGCCACAACCAAGTTCGCTTGATCTGCCCAACAAAGGACCTTGTCCCTAGCACTTGGGATCCTAGGACTCAGGATTTAGAGAACTGAGTCAGGATCAGAGTGCTCTCATTCAGGTCAAAGAGAAAAAGAAGCAAGTAATCCCAAACCCCCACTCCGCAATCAGGTTTTTGTCCTCAGTGTGAAAAAGACTCAAGAATCAGACAAAGTGTTTAAAGATAGTAAATCTCACACCTAGCTCTGTAGGTTGATGCTTTCCGGGTGAATCATACTTACTGGGTTTAGGATGAGAGTTTTTATGGAGTGAGTTAACTAATACAGGACATACGCTGGTCTAGAATATTTATACTTACAATTTCAGTGCAAGGGTCATGAGGAATAGAGGGATCTTATGTCTTAATGTGTAATTTGGACCTTATGTAGAAAAATGGTAGAATCAACATGGTGGCAGGAAGCTCTTCATTGTTCTTCACTTAACATGAATCAATAAGCATCTATAGATAGCTCGTCTGAATTCCCTTAGTATCAGGAACTGGTCACCTTAAAATTGAGTTTCCATCACCTCTTAGTCATTTTTCATACTGATTCTCTTACTCTAGTAATATAGAAGAAGTAGGATAAGTATGTGGATTTAATTGCCTCATGGGATTATAAAGGCCAAGAAATCTCAAGATCTGTAGACAGCAAGCTGGAAACCCGAGAGAGTTGACAGTACATTCCCTGAATAAGTTTCAAGGAAGAAGAGTGAAACTGCAGCCAGCCAGAGAGTAAATTTCCCTTACTCAGCCATTTGCTACTCTGATATGTGCAATAGTCTTCTGGTTTGTTAAATTCCAGTGACTGGTGGCATAGTTCTCACAACTCTAAAGTTTGGGAATGGGAAATCAAGTCTAACATAACAGTCAAATTATTGGTGTTTAGTGAAGATTTTCTTACCAGCTTAAGACTGCCTTTTAAATTTCAAAAAGCAAAGAAACCCCACAGAGTCTCTATAAAGGCACTATTTGCATAAAAGAGAGATATTCTTTCATAATCTGAGCATCTATCAAAAATTCATACGTTCCTTTTATGATCACATGTGATTCAACATACTGATTATAGGTTGGATATAAACTTTCAGGCTAGTGCAAATAGGTACATGATTCCCACTCACATTGCTGATGGCAATTTGATTTACTCAGTATAGTGATTTTGATATTAATCTCATCCATAAACAGCCTCACAGACATACCCAGTATAAAATTTAATCAAATGTAAAATCATCCAGAACTCAGTCAACTTGACACACAAAATTAACCATCACAGAGTTTTGGGGTAGGTATGATCAGGGTTATAGGCATTCAAAATTACTGGTTTAAATTAGCTTTCTTCTAAATAACTTCTCTGCTGAAGATCCATGTACATTGCTATGGAATGCGATTTGTCTCAGATCAATTCAATTCACCACACATTTGTTCTGCTCCTGTACTTGTGAGATACAATGCTAAGTGTATAAGAAATAACGGGATAAAAGTCATCGGAGCTCATAATATTGTAAGCAAGATAGATGTCCCATAATTGCAATGAATGACAAACTGAAATAAAAGACATAAGGTAGGCATAAGTCACTTCTAAAGGAAAAAATAAATTGAGAGTCTCCTGGCCTCAATAAATAACAAAATATATTATGGGAAAGTCTGCAGTATCTGAATGATGATATACAAACACAAGGCTTATATATTTTGGATTTTATGTTTATAAATACTATACTGACTCCTTTGAAAAAAGTTTTAATCGCAAGTGTAAAACATTCGTAGATAAATTAACATGAATTTTGGCAAAAGCTAATGCTATGATGGAATTTTCACTGATAAATTTTGGGGAACGCAATTGTTTTTATATAACCTTCAAGGAATTCACTTAATAGAAAGACATGTTAGAGATATTTCTCATGCTCATTCATTCCAAACAAATGTATAGTTTATTCAAAGAAGGGCTGGTTATCTTTCATTGTTGGTGATAAACTTTATACATATGGAAAACACTATGGATTTTAAAATAAAATAATGTGATTGGAGAGATAGTATAGGTAGAGTGAATACCTTGCATGTAGCCAACCTATTTAGATCCCTGACATGCTATACGGTCCCTTGATCCCACCAGTAAGAATTCATGCGCACAGAGATAGAATAATCATTGAGCTTTGCAAGGATTAAAGAAAGAAAAAATAAAGAAATAAATAAAGAAAGAATAAAGAAAAAAAAGTAAGAATAGGGCTCCCATATAACACATTTTTACATTTTAGCATCCATATTCAAAACACACAAAAAAGGGTAATTTTAAAAGATACATGCACATATATATTCATTGCAACACTTTGTACAAGAGTTAGAATATGGAAACAACCCGAATGCTTATTGAAAATAAGAATGTTTTATATATATACATATGTATATATGTATATATAAACACATGTGTGTGTCTGGTCTGTGTATAATATCGTGATGATTTAAGATAAATGAAATCTTGCAGTGTACTGCATCACCAGTACTATTGGATGGAATCCAAATGAGTCAGAGGTGAAAGGCAAATCTCATATTATAGCAACAATTTGTAGAATATAAAAATAAGGGAATATATAGTATAAAATTATGAAAAATTTTGGCTTTGGATTGCAAAACTGTGATTATCAAACAGAAAAGGAGGAGATTGGGCAGGGATCAAGACCCAAGTGTCTTGGGTTATTGGTGATAGGAAAGTACAGTAATTATGTGCATCAGATTTATAAGCATAAATGTATTATAACTATTTACCTAAAATATGACAAAATACAATAATTATGGTAATAATGAAGAATGAGGAGGTAGAGGAGGTGCGGAGGTAGAGGAGGTAGAAATGGAGATCAACAAAGAGCAGAAGGAGGAGGAGGAGGAAGAGGAGGAGCAGGAGGCAGAGGAGGAGGAGGAAGAAGAAGAAGAAGAAGAAGAAGAAGAAGAAGAAGAAGAAGAAGAAGAAGAAGAAGAAGAAGAAGAAGAAGAAGAAGAAGAAGAAGAAGAAATACAAGGAGAAGGATAACAAGAAAGAGTGAAAAAGAGGAGGAGGAAAAGGAGGAGGAGGAGAAAGAAAAAGAAAAATGAGGTAGTTCAATGAGTACTAGGGAAAATGTAAATCAAATCATCTTAAAATGTAAATATCAGCCAGTTCTCTATAGACGTTGTCTTATATTCTGGATAGTTTAATGTTATTATCTGAAGTATTGAACCTAAACTAATGTTACAATGCGCATTTGGGTATAACAGCATTGTAATAAAAAATCCAGAAATTTTAATTTGTATAATTAGCATTTCCATTAGATGCAAAATTATGAAATGTACTACTTATTGCAATGGTATAAGACTATACTAATTGGTATCTGGTTTTATTGATTCTGTCTTAAATTATGACCCATTCTGGTGAATACCTATAATATATATATATATATATATATATATATATAGCCAAAATATAAGAAGGGGATATAAAACTTTTTTTTTATTAACAAGGCAATGATAGGAGACAGAATATAGTTCAATTTTATAAGTAAAGGCAAGTTTTTTCTATTAAAATGCTGAACAATGACATATGCTATTCACATAGTAGCTAATATCTAATAGGTTCTGTGTAGACACGACAACACAGAGTGACAGAGTATTATTTAACCCTTCATAGGAAATAATTTTAAATGTGAACAATATATATAAAAAAGCTTATTATCAGCTATACAAATAGTAAATAAAGGATTCAAAATTCAAATGCAGTTTTACTCTTATTTACTTGGTCCTAAGTACATATATTTTCAATATACACTAGTCTTACAGTATTAAGCCACTATTAGTCCTGTGAAATTTTCACTGGGTTATATTTTCTATATATTCATTTCTATTTGTAATTTTTTTCTCTCTTTGCAGTGGCCTGAGCTGCATGTCTCATATATTATTTGAATGATTTATGGGTGGCTTTATTTTAATTTGGTTTTCATATCCTTGCTATTGGTATTTCTAGTACACCCTTCTTTACTACTGTTTATAAAATGATAGCTGAAACCATTAAATGCACATCCCTTCTCCACTCTAGACACAGTGTCAGGTTTTGTTAACACTGCAAATCAGTAGCAAAGGAATAGTATCATCTCTCTATTTACTTCTTCATTCCCAGAAACTGGAATAGATCTTACCACAATTAACATTCAAAACAAATGGACTTATGCTACAGAGGGATTTTGCTTACCCACAGGGCTCAAAGGCTTGAAACATGAACGTGAGTGAGTCAGAGGAAAATAATTTTACCTTCATAGAACTGAACTAATGTGAAGTTATTCTGAGTGTGTGTCAGGAGCAAAGATGCAACAGTCAATACAGGCATAAACAAGTGATCAAAACTTAACCTCTTCTAATAGCACTGTAGCACTGTCCTCCTGTTGTTCATGGATTTGCTCGAGTGGGGCACCAGTAACGTTTCCATTGTGAGACTTATTATTACTGCTTTTGGCATAGCAAATATGCCACGGGGAGCTTGCCAGGCTCTGCCATGTGGGCAGGATACTTCTGGTAGCTTGCTGGGCTCTCCAAGAGGGACGAAATACTTGAACCCAGGTCGGCCACATGCAAGGCAGATGCCCTACCCACTGTGCAATGGTGCCAAAATAGCTCAGTTGGGAGAGCGTTAGACTTAAGATTTGAATATCTATAGTTATATTACCTGCTTAACTTGAATGTAGTTTTCTAGTTTATTTGACCATAAAATTTCCCCTTCAGTTACTTACACCTTTTTACCTTATTTTATACAATGCTCCAGAGTAGACAATTCAAAATATTTGGCCAGAGTAAAGTTTAATTATTCTTCATGTAGACCAGAATGTGTCTCCTAGTTCAAGTTCTGCTGTGTATTAAATTAAAACATTGGGAAAAATCATTTAACTTTTAAGCCTCAATATCCTCATCTATAAATGCAGATAGTAGCAAGGGCTAGATACTACGCAGTGAAGGCACTTGTGTTGCACACGGCCAACTTCGACATGGTCCCAGCACCCACATGGTCCACCAAGCTTGCCAGGAAAATTCTTGAGTGCAGAGCCAGGAGTAACTCCTGAGCCTTGCCAGGTCTGACCCCAAAACCTAAAATATCAAAATAATAATGGTAGGAGAAGAGAGCAATAAAGTTAAATTTAAATAGGAGATAATATAGACTAAGAATCCAGCACAGCACTGGTGCAAAATAGGAACCTCATACAAATAATTTTATTCTCATTTCCTTTTCCTGATGGCAGCAATTTTATGAAGCTGAGTGGGTGAAAAGACACTCATTTTAAAACTTCAAAGAATCTTGAAAAATAAGTTCCCTGTCCTCAGAGTTAAAGATTTTTATTTACTATCTCATTTTCAGGAAAAATAGTACTATAAGTTAGACTTTCTCATAGCTTGTTACCTAAGTCCAAAGCAGTATCTCTCTTGTCTGAATTCTGATATAGAACAAAATAAATACTTAATCCATTCTGCCTAATTTGGTAGTTCTCACCACAAATGTCAAATCTCCTAAACTAGATTGTAAAGCTATTGGTAGAAACTGTCTCATACATTATCCATGATATTTCTTGAAACAAAATAAACATTCAGCAAATGACTGTTGAATGGTAGGATCATTTCTGGCAACATCATTTACCAAAATTAGAATTTTCCCAGCCTCAACTTGACCAAGATTTGTCATGTTAAATGAATATGATTGTCTCTTGTTGGGGAATGCACAATAGAAAATGAAATAACTGGGATCTGACTTGGTGTATAAACTACCGGAGAAGTACTAAGCAACTTGATGTCAGAGATACCTGAGTGAGAGTATCTGAGGAGGCTGTGACAGATGAGCATAGCATATTCAGATGATAGAGAGGGAACTAACTCTTAAAAGTCTCCTCCAGAAGAAGGTCCCATGATCAGTTTCTACAGGCTTCTTTAGGGTATAAAATAAGTGCTTCTAATAAGATTTTGCAATTTTTCAGACCTCATTTAAGAAGAAAAGCCAACACTCAAACTGTAAATCTATCCACACCATCTCTGTAATCTCTTGTTGTTTCTGCAATGATCAAGTGTCATATACTTGACTATAAAGCTCACTTTTAGTTGTGATGCTTAAAAGCCTCTTGTTCATGGTCTGCAAGAGATCTGATCATTATGGGAAATGAATCTGTGGTTTTACTTGTCTCACATTTGTAAAACTCTACACTAGGTTATCCCATTCCAACTCATTATTCTGTTGACACAGCTATCTTGTTCCAAATAAGAATTAAGGCCACTGGACAGTCAGAGTGAAAAGTTGAGTAACTTCCATATGTAGTAGCACTGTAGCACTGTCCTCCCATTGTTCATCAATTTGCTCGAGCGGGCCCCAGTAACGTCTCCATTGTGAGACTTGTTGTTACTGCTGTTTTTGGCATATCAAATACGCCATGGGGAGCTTGCTAGGCTCTGCCTTGCAGGCAGGATACTCTCCGTAGCTTGCCGGGTTCTCTGAGAGGGATGGAGGAATCAAATCCAGGTCAGCCACGTGCAAGGCAAACGCCCTACCTGCTGG
Organism: Sorex fumeus; assembly: GCF_029834395.1. Lineage (NCBI taxonomy): Eukaryota > Metazoa > Chordata > Mammalia > Eulipotyphla > Soricidae > Sorex > Sorex fumeus. The sequence goes on from NW_026606155.1 coordinate 9,666,280, forward strand.
GCTTGTCCGAAAGTAGTGAGTGGTCACAAGGTCAACCTAAAGTCAACCTGGAGCAAACTATAAACTAAACTTCCATACATATTTCACAAAAATCTCTCTGTGTACACAGAATTCACTGTTTCTGATTTTTCTAGGCAGGAGTTAAATAATCTTTGCAAGAAACTCTTTATGCATTTCGTCTTTATTTTGCTCATCTGGCAGAGTTTTACTTTTATTTTGTTTTCTTTGGGGGAAGGGACACACCCAACTCTTCTTATGGTTTACTTCTGGTTCTGTACTTAGGGGTCACCCCTAGCTGTGTGCAAGGGACCACAATGCAATGTTGGGGTTCAAGCTAGGGTCAGCAGCATCTAAGGCAAGTGTCTCCCAAATCACTGTATCATTTCTCTGACACCAGATTTTTTTTTTAAATTTTGAGACTATTTTCTAGTAATAGTTTTATTACAATAGTGATATCTTCACAAAAATTGAGTTACTTGTACTTTTAGACAATTCATTACAAAATACTGATAGATAGCAATATAAGGTAATTCTAAATAATGGTAAGTCATAGTTAATGTTAAGTTAAAGAATATTGTAAAAAAATTAAAATCTAGGTGACACAATTAGTAGTAACGATGATGTGTAGCCTTTAGACATTCAGTTTTTATTATTTAATTAAAAAACATTAAGGGGCTGGAGAGATAGCACAGCAGGTAGGGCGTTTGCTGTGCACGTGGCCTACCAAGGTTCAATTCCCAGCATCCCATATCGTCCCCTGAGCACCACCAGGAGTAACTCCTGAGTGCTGAGCCAGGAGTAACCCCTGTGCATCGCCAGGTGTGACACAAAAAGGAAAAAAAAAACACATTGAAATAGTATAGTATTTACTCCAGGTTTCCTTAAACAACTAATTTTCTCACACACCCTGTCATTATCATTGCACTTGCCACCTTCTTTCAACAATGTCCTGACTCTATACCAGTTACGTAGTTAACGCATCTGTTCTGAATCAGGATGTATGTTCCTACTTGTAATTTAATTTTAATCCCACGTATGCTTGATGGAAAATATTAGATTTTAACATGAACCATTTAATGTAAACATTTTAGTTTTCCTTGGTTGCATCTTTTCTCTAACAAATACTGCATGTTCTCTAATGTTTAGTGAACTTAAATTAGTAGTGGCCTATAAACAAAAATATTGAAAGATATTTATTCTTTTTAAAGTTATAGTAAGACTAGAGTTTATATACATTGACATCCTAAATACAAAGCATCTTTACTAAACATGAAGCAAGCAAACACACCACCAATACAAAATAATATATTGGGCTGAAATCACTGACAAGTGAGAACACATTCTCTAGTCTGTATGGCTCTCTTCTCCAGAGAGCACACATTGTTTTAGCAGCATAAATCTCTCTTCTTTGGCCGAAGGGATGATTTACACTCCAGGACCCAGAGGAATTCCTGTTGTAGTTTTGAAAATCTGTAGTTCGGTAAATTTCAAGCAGAAATTTACACACCAGAACTGGCCAATGGTCCATCCAATTGAACATCCTGCTTCCTACTGGGTCTAGTGATGGATGTTTCAAGAGAAAGCCATAAACTCACCATGATGCTTCTAATTCAGGGATCTAGCATTGCCAACAAAAATTCTTCTTAATTCTGCTAGCTAGTTCGTTTATTTCATGTTGCCTGCAACCTGATAACTGTTTATCTCTATACTACTGTTACAAAGAAAATGTCCCCCCCCCCCCCCCAGGAAACACTATTAAATTTTTTAGAAACATCTAATCCTTAATTGAATTTCATTAACCTCTTCTGATTAACAGCTCACTATAGAGTAAACATGTAATCACACTCCACCTTTTAACTTTGCTTAAAAACTCCCCGCCAAAAATGCATACAATATGCATATCACCCTACAATATGGGTTTCTTAATGTAACACTTATAAACATGTAGTCCACTGGAAACCAACACAAAAGAATACTCCATAATTAGATATATAATGTATAATTTGAATTTAAAGAAACAAGGGGAAAAAAAATGTTGACTTGTGAATGTTTCAAGTGCACTCTGTATTATTTGCTTAAACCTTTCAGGAACTCCATATTTCTTTGCTCGAAGAAAATTGTCACTGAGCTAGACTACATTAATATGAAATATGTTTAACAGTGTCCTTGTTTGGAAACTACTAACAACGTGTTAACAGTTTCCCAGGACACTGTGGACAGTGTATTTTATTTTTTTGACAACAGGGCTGCAAACCACTTTATGCAACTCCATGTAATGTTGTTAAACCGTCAGTGGAAGGACTGTAAGTAAACAATCCGTGTCATCAAAGGACTCAGAGCATTGTCATCACCTATTAGAATTTGAGCAATATGTTCAAGGTCAAAACCTTGCATTAGGAATTTGTGTTGCTATGGGTTAACTGCTATTCGGGCTTAGCGAACAGGCACTTACATTTGCTGGCGAACTAATTAAAGGGAATGCTATGCCAAAAGAGTTCTCTCCTCATCATTTTTTATACTGGCATTTATTCATTGCTATGCTTGGATTAGTGGTGAGAGGGCTAGAAGGGACACTAATCCCCTGATGATTCCCTGATTCTTTCTACAAAAGTAGATGAACTTATAACCTACTTTGAATGAGACACCATAAACTAGTCTCAGGTAATAATAAAACACATCATCCAATGCAACAGCCATGTATACAGAGGTTACGCTTTTAAATAGCAGCATATCAGTCATCAGTTATTATGGTTATTAGTATGCCCAATGCATTTAAAGTGGGGGGTTATTCCTCATGGAAGTTTGTTTCATTAAGAGTCCAGGACTGCCAAACAGAGGCCCTGGATATGAGCAATTAGTGCCTATATCACTGGCATTAGGAAAGTCCTCTATCTTCTATTGGCTCACTTCTCAGGGATACTACCAAGGATTAGAATTTCCCTCAGGATTTTTTGAACCATTGTGCCTATAACTGCTTCTGTTTTATCTTGTGATCTATATATTAAATAATTAACAGAGACAAGTATATTACATGAACAGATTTCTTTGGAGGAGTGGGTTTGGGCCAAATAGGGGAATGCTCAGGACTTAATTCTAACTCTGTGCTCAGGAATAAGTCCTGGCAGAGTTTAAGCAATATGCTATCAAAATACAGCGCATGCATTAAAAAATGTATGTGAGTGTTTAGCAATCCATACACTTACTAATAGGACTAAACTTTTTAGATATTTTCAGATTTTTATCAAAATATTTTATACTTTATTTTTCAGATAAAGTATTTTTTAGATTCTCTTTTGCCTTTTTTTTTCCATTGAGAATGAACAGCTATTTTTCAGACAAAATTTTCAACAAAAGTCAGTCTTTCTGGAAAATATATAATAGTTGAAGTTAATATCAAACTAGGTATGATAGACAAAGAATGCCTCATACTTTTTGAATTATTTTAAATGACATTTTTCAAAAGAAGCTAATAATTATAATAAGTTAATGATAAGTATATCATTCACTAAGTGAAAATGGATTAACAAATATGGTTATCAAGTATTCTGGGTGACACAAACATCTACAAGAGAAGTAAATAAGTGTTCTGTAACAAAACAGGCAGAAGTATGTCCTTCCTCTTAAGTTATTTATGCAATATTCACTAGACTTTTGGTCTAAGGAAGTGATTTCTATACCTACTGTGTGTTCATTTAATCATTTTTATGTTCTCTGGAGGAGCAAATATATCATTAAACTCTAGCTTGACAGATCTTGTTAATGTTTAATTTGCCAAGTAAATCAAGTTTTAAAATAAAACATTTATTGCTCTAATTTCTTATCAAATTAGAAAACATCAGAATCACAACTTAGACAATTAATGAAAGATCAGAAACGTTATAGAATAATGGTTGAGTGAACATGTATTTCAAGTCTTCCGTAATTTCTTTCTGAGCATGTTTTTTGACTTGAACTTTATACTGTTTTCTTTCTCCCAGAAGAGAAAAGATGTAAAATATGTGTGGACCTTCCCTTGCTATAATTGACCCAGGTTTGTTCCAATCACTAGCACCCCATTTGGCCCTCGGAGATATGCCAGGAATGACATCTGAGCATAAAGTCAGAGGTAAGGCTTGAGCATCACCAGGTGTGCCCCAAAAACAAAAAATAAATTATTTATTAAACTTACTTGCAGTAATCCCTGACAAAGAAACTTTTTTACTATAATGAACACCTGACAAAGAACCTTTGTTTGCTGTAATGGAAAATCACAGAAATTCATATATATGAAAACCAAAAGGTAACAGAAATCGGAACCTAACAGGTGCTGGCACAATTTTGGTGACACAATTAGGCTGAGAATATTTTGATCCATTCTGCACCCAGGTAAACAAAATCTCCAGGGTTGATAATAGAATCTGGTATCTAACAAGTTTTTCGTGATTAAATATTACATTACAAAATATCTTTACAAAGTAAATTTGCTTAAATTTAAAAATAAAATAAATTAGGAAATTAAACAAATCAATATTTATTATTATTATAGAGAAAAGATTTTTTAATTATATATTTTTAGTTATAATTTTTAGTTATTTAATTATACTGTTCTTCCTGCATTAACATATGCCTCAGAGACCTGGGCCCTACGAAAACAGAATGAGAACGCTATTCAGCTCTCTCAAAGAGGAATCGAAAGACCTATGCTTGGAATATCACAATTCACTCAAATGAGAGATAGAATCCGGAGTTCTGATCTTCGTCAACACTCAAGAATCAGGGACGCTGTCTCATTTGCCAAGGCATCAAAAATCAGATGGGCTGGACATGTAATGAAGTTTACAGACAACCGCTGGACTAGAGCCATTACTGACTGGATTCCACTGGATGTCAAAAGATCACGTGGACGCCCAGCTACAAGATGGTCAGACTTCTTTGTCAAGACCCTGAATGATCCGTTTGAGGCTCTGCATGTTCCTAGAATGAAGAGATGCCATTGGGCTATGCTAGCATGCAACAGGGATGAATGGAGACGTTACTGGCACCTGCTCGAGTAAATCGATGAATAACAGGGATCAAGTGATCAAATGATAATTTTAGTATTTATTTACTTGAGAGAGACCTCCTAAGCAGTGTTCAGGAGACCCCTCCTAATGAATATCTTAGTCTATCCGGCTGGTGATTAAATGTCAGAACTGGAGGATGCAGTGTTGGGAATTACCTGGACTACCATGATGGAACTTAGGGGCTTCCAGGGCTGTGCCCAGCAGAGCTGGAGGAGGGGAGGCAATCTATGTGATGATAGAGAATCTAATTGAGGTCATCTTTATACAAACAATGCAACTTAACCCCGATGCTGTTTTTGATCCCTATAATCCATCAATGTTTATTTTAATTCAAATTGTTTTGCTCAGTCATTGAAGATTTGGGATTTTGTATTTTTTCCACAACTGCTCAGGTCTTACTCAGCTCTGGGGCTATTATTTTTATGTGGGTCAATGTTTTGTTGCTAACTCAATGTCTGCTAGTACATCTAGAATTTCTCTGTTCAATTTTTTCAATAATTATCGCATACCTATGTATATAATATAACATATTCACATGTGTAATATGAAATTTTATTAAAGATATTTTAATGTAATAGTGATTTGCATCTTGAATTTTGCCTTAAAAATAATGCACATCTTCGGGGCTGAAATGATAACACAGCAGGTAGGGCATTTGCCTTTCATGTGGATGACCTAGGTTTGATCCCCGGCATTCCATATGGTTCCCTAAGCACTGCCAGTAGTGATCCCTGAGTGCGAAGCCAGGAATAACCCCTGAGCATCACGGGTGTGACCCAAGAAGCAAAAATAAATAAATAAATAAATAAATAATGATGCACATCTTTTGATAAAAACATCTTTCATTCATTGAATTTATTTTTATGAGCTTGGATTTTATAATTACAGAAATGGAACTACGATTTAAAAATTAAGAATAGTTTAATTTATTGATTCATAAGCTTTCAAACTCCTTTCTAAAGACTTGTACCATCATTTCTTAAACTTTACAGACCTTAAGTAATGAGTGTTTATTTAATTTGGATGATTTAATTCACAGTTGCAAATGTACCAAAGTTTTATTAAGGAAAAATACTACATTCACCAAAAAGAGAGATAGCAAAGAGAGATAAAGATCAAATTCTCTTCCTAAAGAAGGACCCCAAAATAGCCAAGATAAGTACCAGGAGGTTTACTCCATGGCTTGGAGGTGAGCCGCACAAGCTAGGGGAAAAAGCTCAGATAGAGAAGGGAGCACCAAATAAAGGGTGTTGGGAGGATCCTCCCAGGATTGTAGATGCATGCTGAAAGTAGACTATAGACTGAACATGATTGCCGCTCAATGCCTCTTTCGCAAACCACAGCACCCCAAAGGAGAGAGAAAGAACAAAAGAGAATGCCCTGCCACAGAGACAGGGTGGGATTGGGGGGAGGGGGGTGGGAGGGTTACTGGAATTAGTGGTGGTGTAGAATGGGCACTGGTGGAGGGATCATTGTATAACTGAAACCCAAGCACAAAAATTTGTAAGTCTACAACTGTACCTCATGGTGTTTCACTAATAAAAATCAAAAAAGAAAGAAAGAAAGAAAGAAAGAAAGAAAGAAAGAAAGAAAGAAAGAAAGAAAGAAAGAAGGACATGGCAACCTAGATTGAAGTCTTATAAACTAAAGGCGGATTGTTCAACTGGATTTGGGACATGGGTGATCATAGCGTGGAGTATGAATTATTCCCATTATTTGAAACGTTATAATACATATTTTGATTTGGTTTTAAAGTTGCACCCTACTGTGCTTACTCCTAGCTCTGTGCTCAAGGATCACTCCTACCTAGATCAGGCAGGACTAGGGGGACCATAAGGGATTCCAGAAATTGAACCCAGATTGGGTAACTATCATGCAGAGCAAAAACCCTACCTTCTATGCTATGTCTCCATCCTTCTGCATATTTAGTTTGAAATAAAATCTCAGTATGATTTGAAGTTAGATTTCATTTCTTAACTCGTTTTGTGTATAGTATGTTACATTTTCTTATTACTTCTCAGTGATTTTAGCATATGTATATGTATATATATAATATAGCACAGCGGTAGGGCATTTGCCTTGCATGCAGCCAACATGGCCGACCCGAGTTCGATTCCTCTGCCCCTCTCGGAGAGCCCGGCAAGTTACCGAGAGTATCTCGCCTGCACGGGAGAGCCTGCAAGCTCCCCGTGACGTATTCGATATGCCAGATACAGTAACAACAAAGTCTCCAATAGAGATGTTACTGGGCCCGCTCGAGCAAATCAATGAACAATGGGAGGGCCTTTACTTTACTTTTACTTACTAGCCAGCTACATGTGCTACAGTTTGGGGTACTTTTCTGTTTTTGCTCCTTATGGTTTTTATTTTTGATATGCAGTCAGTACTGATCTTTAAGGAATCAAAACCAATACTTTTAATTAAAACCTGTGAATGATCTTTTTTAAACTCTTGCTATTGTTTTTCTGTAGACTAAATTTTCTAAAGGAAAAAACAAGTTTTCAAGGGAACTTCAAGGGAATTTCCTTCTAATTTTATATGATTGAAATAATAAAATTTAGTTATCAATCCTTATGTAGAAAGTGAAGAGATGATTCTCCAAAATGTTCTGTTTTCCCTTTCCTTTTGTCTGTTATTGTTTCCCAACAATAGTTTTAGTGCTAGTTTTTTTTTATGTTCTTTTTTAGTTGTTTCTTTGGTATGTATGATTGATGCTTTCAAGATCATATTATACCCAAATGCATTCATATGAATGGCATACTTTTAACCTATGATATATTTATTGCAGGTGGCATAGTAACGTGAAGGAGGTAGTCTTGAGACAACAGACAGCCTTCCACCTCCTTCCATTTTTCCTCAGCAAACCAGGGAAAAGTCTTCCATGGGTCAGGGTTGATATAGTCAGTGAATGCCTACATGGCAAAGATGCACATGTTCTGCCCCGCCCAAGTCGCAGCTATTAATCTACACCCAAATCTCTCTTGTTCTGCTTGGCTTGGGAGTTCATCCTTTGCACAAGATTAGTCAGGGATCCCTGGACTCTGACTGGAGTAAGAAAGTTCTAATCTTGATATAGGCTTCCCAGTTTCATCACATTCACTTGCAGAAAGAATTTCAAGACCAGGCAAAATACTGAAGCAAAATAGTTTCACTGAAATAATTTTGGGAGATGATAAGGGAAAGAGAGAGAGAGAGAGAGAGAGAGACAGAGACAGAGACAGAGACAGAGACAGAGACAGAGAGACAGAGTCAGATGGGATACAGAGATAGAGACAGAGATAGAGATAGAGACAGACACAGACAACAAAATAGAGAGAGAGACAGACACAGAGACAAACACAGAGACAGACACAGAGGCAGACAGAAACAAACACAGAGACACAGACATGGAGCCAGAGGAAGAGAGAAGACAGAGAAGTGGAAAAAGCAGAGTAGAGAAAGAATATTTAAGAGAAACAGGAGCTTGGAAGGAAGAAAAACCTTAAATGATTTTTGAGAAGAGAATATATACAATTCCTCCAAACCTTTTTGCCTTGAAGTTCTCCAGGTACTTCAAAATTAATCCAAGAGTTCAAGGTTCAAGAGTTTTGCTTCAGGGAAAGACTTGCACCATTGAGAGTCCTTTTACACTCTTATCAAAACCTCTAGATTCCACCTTATCTTCTCCTTTCAGGATCCTCTGACCATCTCTGTGTGAGACCTCAGCTTTAACATCTCCAAAGAGCTCAGGATTTGCATCTCAAAAGAATATGGTCTTAGGGCTAATTCAGGACTGGGCAGTTTTTCTTTAAACTCTATTATTTCCTCAAAAGGTCATTACTAGGGCTCCCTATCTATAGCTGGCAATGTAAGCCCTTTTTTTCTGTTTTACCATGTAATACCAATTACTAATGAACAGCTGTGATACCCTATTATTTATGGGAAAAAGAAAAGACAATAAAATGATCTCTGTAATATCATTTAGAGTAAGCCATCAGAACCCCCACAATATACTTTGTATAGTTAATCTTCAGTTGGATGAATCTGAGGATGAGGTCTGTATATATTCACGTTCTCACACTCTCCAGAACTATTTGTTTATACTAAGTGACAAAATAAGCAAAGGGATTAGACACATCAACTGTGGATACATATATCACGATCACGACCACCCTGTTGTTCGTCGATTGCCTCGAGCAGGTGCCAGTAACGTCTTCTTCATTCTAGCCCTGAGATTTTTTTTAAAAGTGCCATATTCAAGGCTTTTACAGGGTTAGGAGAATGAGACCCATCATTGTTACTGGTATTTGGCATATTGGGTATACCACGGGGAGTTTGCCAGACTCTGCCGTGTGGGCAGGTTACATTTGGTAGCCTGCCAGTTTGTCCAAAGTAGGAATGAGATGATAAGATGTCGCTCAGCCACGCGCTTCCGGGAGCTGAGTGTGATCATCTCTGGATCCTGGCCGTTGTTGGAGTTACAGGGCAGTTGGTGGGTGTAACTGTCTAGTTACTGGCAGGTCCAGTCCCAAACCGTGCAGGTTTGGAGATCTCAGCCCCGGGTCCCACACACCTGGGTTCCTCTGCCAGTTCTTTTATGCGTGACGCTCATCCAAGTGTATGGAGAGTGGTCCCAGCATGGCCTTGGCTGGGTCCCGGAGGTCTTCAGCTGTTTATATATATATAGCAGGAGCGATAGCACAGCAGTAGGGCGTTTGCCTTGCACATGGCTATTCCTCCCCCACTCTCAAAGAGCCCAGGAAGCTACCAAGATACCAAGAGTATCTCGCCCGCACGGCAAAGCCTGGCAAGCTACCTGTGACGTATTCAATACACCAAACACAGTAACAACAATTCTCATAATGGAGACATTACTGGGCCTGCTCATGCAAATCGATGAACAATGGGAAAACAGTGCTACAATGCTCTCTCACTCTCTCTCTGTAAATATATATATATATATATATATGTGTGTGTGTGTATGTGTGTATGTATGTACTATATCACGATCACGACCACCCTGTTGTTCGTCGATTGCCTCGAGCAGGTGCCAGTAACGTCTTCTTCGTCCTAGCCCTGAGATTTTTTTTTTAAAGTGCCATATTCAAGGCTTTTTCAGGGTTAGGAGAATGAGACCCATCATTGTTACTGGTATTTGGCATATTGGGTATACCACGGGGAGTTTGCCAGACTCTGCCGTGTGGGCATGTTACATTTGGTAGCCTGCCAGTTTGACCAAATTAGGAATGAGATGATAAGATGTTGCGCGGCCGCGAATGCGGCCGCGCGCTTCCAGGAGCTGAGTGTGATGATCTCTGGATCCTGGCCGTTGTTGGAGTTACACGGCAGTTGGTGGGTGTAACTGTCTAGTTACTGGCAGGTCCAGTCCCAAACTGTACAGGCTTGGAGATCTCAGCCCCGGGTCCCACACACCTGGGTTCCTCTGTCAGTTCTTTTATGCGTGAGGCTCATCCAAGTGTGTGGAGAGTGCTCTCAGCAAGGCCTTGGCTGGGCCTCGGTGGTCTTCAGCTGTTGGGCCCTGGTGGAGACAGTCAGGCATAGGGTAGGAGACTCTGTCTTGTTCTCTCCCAGGAGCTGAGTGTGATGATCTCTGGATCCTGGCCGTTGTTGGAGTTACACGGCAGTTGGTGGGTGTAACTGTCTAGTTACTGGCAGGTCCAGTCCCAAACTGTACAGGCTTGGAGATCTCAGCCCCGGGTCCCACACACCTGGGTTCCTCTGTCAGTTCTTTTATGCGTGAGGCTCATCCAAGTGTGTGGAGAGTGCTCTCAGCAAGGCCTTGGCTGGGCCTCGGTGGTCTTCAGCTGTTGGGCCCTGGTGGAGACAGTCAGGCATAGGGTAGGAGACTCTGTCTTGTTCTCTCCCAGGAGCTGAGTGTGATGATCTCTGGATCCTGGCCGTTGTTGGAGTTACACGGCAGTTGGTGGGTGTAACTGTCTAGTTACTGGCAGGTCCAGTCCCAAACTGTACAGGCTTGGATGTACTATATATGTATATATATTATCACTTAAGCACTTAACTTCCCGTTAGTCATCGATTTGCTCGAGGGGGCGCCAGTAACGTCCCCATTTGTCCCTGTCACATGCTAGTGTAGCCCAATGGCATCTGTTCGCTCCGGGAACATGAAGGGTCTCAAACCGATCGTTCATGATCTTGACGAAGAAGTCTGACCATCTGGTAGGTGGGCGGCCACGCGGTCTTTTGACATCCCGTGGAATCCAGTCGGCAACAGCTCTAGTCCAGCGGTCGTCTTTAAATCTCATTACGTGACCAGCCCATCTGATTTTCGACACCTTGACAAATGACACAGCATCCCTGATTCTAGATCATCGACGGATGTCAGAACTCCGGATTTTTTCTCTCATTTGAGTGAAAGGTGATATTCCAAGCATAGCTCTTTCTATTCTTCTTTGGGAGACCTGAATAGCGTTCTCATCTTGTTTGCGTAGGGCCCAGGTCTCTGAGGCATATGTTAATGCAGGAAGAACAGTGGAATCAAAGAGATGTGCCCGGAGCCGGAGGTTCTTCATCCTCTTCGCTATTTCTTCGACGTTCTTGAAGGCGATCCAAGCCTCTCTCTTCCTCCTGTGCAGTTTGGGTGCCAGGTCATTTGTCATGTTGACCTCTCGACCTAGGTACACATAGCTGTTGCATTCAGAGATGGTCGTTCCATTGAGAACGAATGGGGCGTCAGGAATGAGGCTGTTTCTCATAAACATTGTCTTCGTAAGATTCAACTGTAGTCCTACCTTTCCACACTCACGGTCAAAGTCGGCCAGCATTTGGCTGATGTTTGGTGTTATTAAAACAATGTCATCAGCAAAGCGGAGGTGGTGTAGTTGCCAACCATCTATCTTCACTCCCATTCCTTCCCATTCCAGTCATCGCATGATGTTCTCGAGGGTGGCACTGAAGAATTTCGGTGAAATGGTATCACCCTGCCGAACCTCTCTCTTGACATCAACGATCACTTCTTTGTAGAATGGTGAGATCCTGGTAGTGAATCCGCAATACAGCTCACGGAGGATCCTGATGTATTGGGCTTGAATGCCCTGATTGGCTAGGGCTTCAATGACCGCTTCCGTCTCAACAGAATCAAAGGCCTTCTTTAAATCAATGAACGTTAAACAGAGCGGCATCTTGAACTCCCGAGAAACCTCAATGAGCTTGGTTATCCTGTGGATATGGTTGATGGTGCTGAATCCTTTGCGGAACCCGGCTTGCTCGTATGGTTGTCCTTCATCTAGTGTTCTGTCAATCCTATTTTGGATGACTCGAGTGAACAACTTGTAGATGACAGACAATAGGCAGATCGGGCGATAGTTGCCAAAGTCATGGATGTCTCCCTTCTTGAACAGTAGTACGGTCCTGCTGGTTTCCCATTGGGATGGAACCTTGCATTCAGACAGATAGCGAGAGAGAGCCGAGTGAGTGTTTTGATGAGTACTGACGGCAGGTTCTTCAGGTGTTCAGGTCTGACCTTGTCTGTGCCGGGTGCTGTTTGTTTCTTTACCGACGAAATGGCATGTCGGATTTCGGAAGGGAGAACATTGGGAACGACATATCCATCTTGTGGAATTTGGTATGTCGGCAAGTGGACATGGCTATCGACGAGATTTGAGTAGAAGTCATGGATAATCTTCTCCATTGCCATTCTGGAGGATGTGATGGATCTATCAGGATGTCGGAGGGCAGTCATCTTGGTCTTGTAGTTGGCAAAGGACAGGCAGGCGTTACGAATACTTTTCCCGGCTTCTGCCAGATCTACCAGTACTTCTGCTCTTCTCTCTTTGAGGTCTTCCTTGATCGCATCTCTGCACTGCTTTGCAAGCTCGGACGTTAGCTTGCAGTTGCCGGAGGCATGCGCCAAACCACCCTGGCGAATTAGCTCAAGAGTTTTCGAAGATAGGTGATTTTTTGTGGCTATCTCTCTCTTGGCCAAGAGCATTGATTCATTCGAATGCCTAACAACCCAAATTGGACGTTTACATTTGAATAGATGTGGCTCACTGCCTGCAGTTTCTATCTTCGTTGTCTACGCACCAACATCTCATTATGATGAAAGAGAAATCGAGATATATATATTATATATATATATATGGGCTGGAGCAATAGCACAGTGGGTAACGCATTTATCTGCTCGTGGCCGACATGGGTGACCCAGGTTCTATTCTTCCACCTCTCTCAAAGAGCCCCGTATGCTACTGAGAGTATCTCACCCTCAAGATAAAGCCTGGCAAGCTCCCTGTGATGTATTTGATATGCTAAACACAGTAACCACAAGTCTCACAATGGAAACGTTACTGGTGCCTGCTCTAGCAAATCGATGAACATTGGGAGGACAGTGCTACAGTGCATTATATATGTATATATGTATACATAGATATGTATGTATTACATAGGTATGTATCTGCGCCAGGCTATAGAGCGGGTGAGAGGCCTCCCCACACCCAAGGGACCCAACCCCGGCAGCCGACCACAACTTTCTAACCACCGCCACACTCCAGGCCGCTCTCTGGACACAGTATAAGACACTTCCTACCAATTTATAACTCTCGGAGAGCCCAGCAAGCTACGGAGAGTATCCCGTTCACACGGGCAGAGCCTGGCAAGCTCCCTATGGTGTATTCAATATGCCAAATACAGTAACGACCGTTTATCTCATTCCCCTGACTCTGAAAGAGCCTCCAATCATTGGGAAAAGACAGTAAGAAGAGGCTGCTAAAATCTCAAGCCTCTGAGGAATAGAGATATTACTGGAGTAAATCGAAGATGAATGGGATGACAGTGACACAGTGATACATATACATACAATTTTACTGGAAATTACTTCTTATATCTTTTACAGAGAGTGTGTTTGGGTCACAGAGCTTAGCGCTTAATCCTGGCTCTGAACTCAGGGATAACTTGTGGTGGGACTCAGGGCACCATAGAGGATTCTGGGGATTGAATCCAGGTGTCATGAATGCAAGGTAAGCACTCTACCCATGCTGTAAGGTCCCTTGGGACCCCGAGGGAAATTCCAGAGATAAACTCTGCTAATTAGTAACTCTTCCTTACCTGCCCCCCTACCCCCCATCCAAAGCCTTGAGATGTAAATTCTGTCTCCATTGTTGACTCTTCTTAATTGGGATGTAAGTTCTGTTCTCTGTTGACTCTTCCTTATCTGCCCCTCTGCTAGTAACTCTCTCCTCATCCTCCTCCACCAGAATGCAGGTGTCCTGAGCTGTAAATCAGGGAACCCAGTGGACATGGAAGATAACCAGATGTCTGAGTTATGAGATACCCACTAGCCACAATGCCTATGTACACAAATGCTGATCTTTGAATCCATAGGCTAAGGAGTGATGTACTTTTAAATGAATTGATTAAGAAAGTATATGTTGCTATGAATCTATTGGCCATGAAATGCGTGGGCTCTGTTGTAAAGGCCAATGAAGGCCTATATAAGATCCCCTTTGTAGAAGTTTGGGGTCTTGCCTTAACTATCGGACCTGCGTGTCTGTGTAGGTGGCTCGGCCCTGGCTAGTCAGTCTTACAATAAACGTTGCTTGCTGTTTGCAGTCACTGAAGTCTCTTTGTTGTTAAAGGGAGATTATGATCCATATCCTAACACATGCTACTATTTATCTCTCCCCGTTTTCAAACTTTAATGATCAGGATTTGTTATTCTAATTTTACCTTGTTTTCATAAACATTTTCTAAAAATTTGCGTTTTTTCTTTTTTCTTTTTTTTAAATTAATTTTTTGAATCACCGTGAGATAGTTACAAGCTTTCATGTTTGGATTACAATCACACAATGATCAAACACCCATCCCTCCACCAGTGCACATTCGCCACCATCAATATCCTCGGTATAACCCCACCTTTACCACCCACCCCCTGCCTCCGTGGCAGACAGTATTCCCCATACTCTCTCTCTACTTTGGGGCATTATGATTTGCAATACAGACACTGAGAGGTTATCATGTATGGTCCTTTATCTACTTTCTGCTCACATCTCCCATCCTGACCGGTTCCTCAAGCCATTATTTTCTTAGTGATCCCTTCTCTATTCCAGCTAAAATTTTGCTTTTTTTAATTGAAAACTAGCAGCGTAACACTGTCCTCTCTTTGTCCATCCATTTGATCAAGTGAGCACCAATAACATCTCCATTGTGAGACTTGTTGTTACTGTTTTTTGGCATATTGAGTAGCCATGGGGAGCTTGCTGGACTCTGCGATGCAGGCAGGATACTCTCAGTAGCTTGCCAGGCTCTCTGAGAGGGATGGAGGACTCAAACCCAGGTTTGCTGCATACAAGGCAAACACCTTACCTGCTATGCTATCGCTCCAACCCGATTGAAAACTAAAGTTATAAAAATGAAATAAAATGCTGGGGCTGGAGTTAAAATGGAAGTTAACGTGTTTGCCATGAGTATAGTCAAGTCTAGGTTTACTCAATCCCCAGCATATTTCCCCAAGCCCACCAGGAATTAAGACAGAGCATAGACTAGGAGAAAGTTCTGAGCACATCAGTGTGGCTGAAAGAAAAAGCAAAATGAAACAAAATAAAGGTCTCAAATGTCCCATGGAAAGTTCTCATTAACTCTCCTTCCATTTTCCATTTAACAACAAAATACAAGTTGAAGATTTAAGCCTAGAAGATTTTACTGGAAATCTGTGGAAGAGCTTCAGAGAAGGCTTTAGCTCTACTAGGAAAGTGGCAGATTCCTCTGATTAAGCATTTAAAGGAAGTACAGGCTATATCAGCTTGATGTGTTCAAAATATTCCAAAAGAACACACTTAAATTTTTACTATTATTTCTTGGGTTCTGATTTCAATATGTTCAAGTGACTCGGGTTCCATATGGATGTCACATATATTCATAAAACTAAAGGAAAGAAAGACTTTCTGTGAAACACTGGAAGACTGCACATAGATAAGCCTTTATTTTCTTCTGCAGAAACCATATGGTTTGTGTAAGGATCAATTGATAGAGTCAGAGTGTCATAAAAAGACTGGGATTATTATAATCATGATTGTTGCTACTTTGGCTGTGGTTTGTTCTACAGCACCATAATGAAGCAGAATTCCATTACTGCCAAGTCTCTTGATCAATAAAGAATAACAAGCTAAGGTAATTCACATTTCATCATAAATGGAGCTCTTCCAAGCTCCAAACTTTGTTCATTTCTCTGTGAATGCTAACTTTGGTTTTCCAATGTCAAGATAACTAGTAACTTTTCCAAACTATTTTTGATTTTTTTTTCATTTTGAATCATCTAACACCTTGGGTCAATTTTCACTTTTTGATCCATTTCCAAAAACGAGAACAAAATAATCAAAACTCCATAGTTAATGCAAAGTTTAATTAATAAGATAATCAGAATTATTCATTTAAACCTATAAATTATTTATTATGTCACTACTGTTCAATTTAATTTTTTTGTTCTTGTTGAAAAAGTAACAATCTTGCATGGATGCTTGATATGATTGACACCTATAGAACCTGAAACATGTTGATGGATTTACTGATATAGAGGCATAACATATGATGAGAGTGAGAAAAAATGCTTTCAAATGTAAGTCGAAGAGAGCTTTCAAAGTTGATTATTCTATTTCCTTTTTCAATGGAGTCATTTCCAGTCATAAATAGGTGGGAGTGATTTGGACAATTGATTATTTTAATAGGACTTTATCTTTAAAGGTTGCACTTAGGGTAAGATGGATATTGGATATCTTGGTAATAGAAGCTTTCCCTAAGGGCATTAGAATTTTCCTTCAGCGTGGTTTAAGTGCCATGATAAATACTCTGAGTACATATTGTCCACCTTGTTATCAAAGGATATGAACAGCTTGACATAGAAAGACAATAATTCACATTTGCCACAAACTAATGCAGTTTCAGCCCTTTTTAAGGCTCAGGTGCACTGAATGCGGCTAGAAGATTGTCCCAATAGACCCAAATTGTTCTTTTCTCCGTTTTATTCCTGCACAGATTATTATCTGCAAGAATCACATGCAGTTGCAAAAAGAATAAACTTAGCAGAAACGCGAAACTCCTTAGTGCATCCAGAGTCTCAAGCATTCCCATATGTGTTCAGCTTCTGAGTCATTCTCAGGAAATAGGCAAATCTCTTTTTTCACAACAATTTTCAGAGCCATTACTGTGTGTGTCAGAGGAGGTCTCTGGAATATTGTGGCTGTGATGAGCATGCATGGGAGGTCATCCTAGAGAGAAGAAACAGTAGCTTTCAAAGGGAATGAGGAAAAATATAGAAGGAGTCTGCTTGTCTTGTGTATGTCATTTATTCCCATCCTTTGGTTGGCAGATAATTTTCTTCCAAGTGCAAGGAAATAATAGATTTCAACATGTGAACCATATTTGTCAAAGTATGTATATGCAATCTGAGTCATTCACAATGATTTACCCTTTTTCAGGCACTGGCAAATGTAACCCAGTGACAACAGTGTAACCCAGTGACAACAAATAGTTTTCTCAAAAGACTGTCTTCTCTTTTCAACAGACAGATTGTTAAACAACCTGACAGGAATGCTCAGCGTTCCAGAAATAAGGCTTACTTGACTAATCAAAGATTCACACTTCCTAGGCATCAATCTTTTTAGAAAGTCAAAAATACCTGTAGTTTCTTTTCCTTAAAAACAAAGTATTCGTGCAGCTCAGAATCCATTTAAAAAAATGTATCAACTGCTTATATAACAGAATTTAGCAGTTACTTTTTTCTTTCTTCATGCAAGTTTACCATTCTTAGTATCAAACACATCTTAGAGAGAATGAGAGCAATCTGACATAGTGCTGTAAAACAAAACCAGGAAATTTGAGCAGTCGGGAGGTAGAGTTCACAATAATTCAAAGTTCAAAGCTGGTTTGAAGAATGCAATTATGACTTATGAAAGTATAAGATAAGAAAACATCTGATTGTTCATAAATAATGAAGGCAATAACAAGATCTGAGCTAAAGTACAAAGCATTTAAAGAGTTCTTTCTAGGTTGAACAGCTTCCTTCAGAAATCCCTACAAAGTGAAAAAAATAGCTTTTTTCCATACTATGATACACTGCCCACTCTGTGTTATACATAGAAAACTTGGATGTATGATTTGTGGGACCTACTTCCCTGGTATCAAAAGCATCACAGATAACCGATCAATTCTAATATTTCTGAGTTTTTAAAAATATCTGCCCAGCATTGATCTAATTTAATATTCAGAAGGAGATAGTTTTGTAAGAAAGAGAGTTTGACAGATAGGAAATATTTAATTTTCAAGCCAGACTTCTTATATTATATTATAAACTGGGTGAAGTCAAATTGTGGGAAAATGAGAAAATAAAAACCGTTTTTAGAGATTTGGCTTTCATGATATGGAATTACTTAGTGTTTAAGGAGCCTGAATGCTATCGTCAGAAAGCCAAGGTTTTAGGCCACAGCTCTCTCATTGTGACCTCTGGCAGAAAAATAAGGGAAAGTTCAGAAAGGAAAGTCAATATAAAAAAAAATTTCCCTTTTGAAAAGTAATGATTGTTATATTTAGAAATAATGTATTATTAATTAATTCCTATAAGTAGAGGCAGGATATGTACATTAAAATTAAGCAACCTTGGGTTAGGTGCTTGGGCCATGTATAGGAGGTTGACAAATACATATGGTCCCATGAACCCCCCCATCAGGAGTAAGTCTTTGAGTATGTAACTCCTGAGTACTGTAAGATGTGGTCCAAAAACAAAACAAAATGTTTAAGGTACCAGGATTAATAAGCATTTTTTAAATCATCAACCATCTATGCTTTTCCCGAGTGTTTTCAGTTAAGTAAGAAAAAGGAGCGATAGCACAGCGGGTAGGGCGTTCGCCTTACAAGCGGCCGACATGGCCGACCCGAGTTCGATTCCTCCGCCCTTCTCGGAGAGCCCGGCAAGCTACCGAGAGTATTCGATATGCCAGACACAGTAACAACAAAGTCTCCAATGGAGACGTTACTGGGCCCGCTCGAGCAAATCGACGATCAACGGGAGGGCCTTTACCTTTACCTTTACCCGGGCTGGAGCGATAGCACAGCGGGTAGGGCGTTCGCCTTACAAGCGGCCAACATGGCCGACCCGAGTTCGATTCCTCCGCCCCTCTCGGAGAGCCCGGCAAGCTATCGAGAGTATTCGATATGCCAGACACAGTAACAACAAAGTCTCCAATGGAGACGTTACTGGGCCCGCTCGAGCAAATCGACGATCAATGGGAGGGCCTTTACCTTTACCTTTAAGAAAAAGGGAAAATAAGAGAAAATTTGTAGAAGAGAAAATTATGTCATACGTCTGTTTCACCTTCCCTTTGTCTCATAACTAAAGGTGTAATAGAAAATCAGTCGCAGGATCTCTAGAACTACATGAATTTAAGTGCCATAATTATGTCATATTATCTTAAGGGAAAGGTTATTTTTGTCACAGAACGATTTCACATTATCACTAATAATCTAAAATTATATATTATGTGCATTGCCATTATACATAAAAATCATTTGAGTGTTAAGCTGATACTGAGACCTCCAATTTTGTCCCAGTTTGAAGGACAAATATTCTAGAGTTATGGTAATATTTTTACTCTATTTATATGTTAGTTGACTGTTCAATATTTCAAATTTTTTAAGGAATCACAGACTTTCTGGTAGAGACGTTAGTTTTAATAAGTTGCACAATAAATATTTGTATAATATATATCTCATGTTTTAAAAAAGTTTTTCTAAGTCTTATTTCTCTCATCAATAAAATGACAATGACAGATCAATATAATTTAGTTATTGTAACTATAATATAATTATAGTCAACTATATAGTATAGTTATTTCACAATAACTAAGTTATTGTGAAAAGTATCGAATAAATATACTTATCAATAATGCCTCTGCCCCTCTCAGAGAGCTCATCAAGCTACCACGAGTATCTCGCCTGCATGGCAAAGCCTGGCAAGTTACCCGTGATGTATTCGATATGCCAAAAACAGTAACGATAAGTCTCACAATTTGTTGTGAGACATTATTGGTGCCCACTAGAACAAATCGATGAACAAACAATGGGACAACAGTGCTACAGTGCTGCAGTGCTACCAATAATGCTTAGCCAATATTAGATTTTATGAATTTTAATTTTATCCTCTAAAATTTTAAACTCATCTATGTATGTGTGTGTAAACTAACAGTTATATAAGAAAAGTAAAAAAAAAAAAACATAAAACTACTTAAAATGACTAGAATTTTGCATGTGAGTTTTCTAAGTAAAACCAATTTTATTGGGAAGTTCTGAGGAAGAGGAGGGGATGATAAAATGAGAGAGAGAAAAAGAGAGAAAGAGAAAAAGAAGAAAGAGAAAGAAAAAGTTAGGTGCTCAAGAGAAAATGTGGGCTTTCTGCAGAGTACAGAGAGATAGAGCCCCAGTATACATCCCAGAGTTGTAAGACAGTCCACATCCCAAGAAGTATACATGGGCGAAATAATAATTGACAATTGGTATTGTTGAAATTTATAAAGGTAGACAAGAATCTAGAAATGGACCCATAGAAATAGTATTCAAGGCATTTATAATAAAGACATCACTACAATTCATTTGGGAAAACATGATTTATTCAATAAAATGCACTAATCTGACCAGGCAAAATCTGAATCTGTACTCTCAGCATCTCTATTCAATATTATGTTGAATGAATATTGAAGAAAAATCACGAATTGAAAGTGACAATAAAAGTAACAGTTTGAAGGAAGGTAAAGAGCACAGAATCTTCAAGATATAGGACAAAAGCCTTTAAAATATCACTGATGCTAATAGCAACACCAACTCTAAAACTAAAAGTAAATAAACTTGATTATATTTTGTATTGAGGGAATGAAAGTATAACATGTGTTATATAAATTGTATATTATATAATCCACATATATTTTGTATAATGCACAGATATATGCATTTTATACATATATTTTATGTGCATATCACATGTTATGAAAATATATATTTTTAATGTTTTTGTTCTTTAGATTTTGTGCCACTCCTGGTACACACAGGGCTCATTCCTAACTCTGCACTCAGAAGTTACAAGTGCTCATGTTTAAGTGTTCAAGTGTTAAGGATAGAGCCAGGCTTGGCTGCATGCAAAGGGAATATATTACTCCTAAGCCGTATCTCCAATCTTCATAGTTTAAATTTTTTCTCTATAAGAATATTTTTGTATTTTTTTCTAAATAGAAGAGAACTTGTTTGATCCAGCAAAGATAATCTATGAAAAACTAAATCTTACTTCTTACTTCAAATCTAGGTCAGGAACAGGTTAACACACTAGCTAGTTCTGTTCAACACTGAACCAGAGTTTCTAGTCAATGACATATCTAAAATTAAAAAAAAAAACAGGATAATATGTGGAAGGAAGAAATAAAAATGCCTATGCTATGATGATTTACACAGAAAAAAATTATAGCTGGGTGAGGCTTCTACATTGGGAAAATATAAAACAGGAAGAGAAGAGAGCATGTTGAGAAATGGCTCAGTATCTGTACAGGATTACTAACCAGAGGAAAGTGAGGTTAGATTTTCTAAACTTTTTTGATTTGTGGAAATGTGTCCTACATTCTAAAATGTATGTCTATGTTTATATATATGTTCATATATATATTAGCTATCACTACAAACATATTAATAAAACCTTGTCCTCTAATATCATTGAAAGGCAGACAATAAGGAGAAATGATAAATTATATTCACAATTATGGACATTGTTTAGAAAGGGCTATCTCAAATGCAAATAAATCAGTATTACTGAGCTATATATAATACCTCAGGTTGTTATAATAAAATGACTATAAATGTATATATCTATGGTATTCATGGCATACAATATAAGTGCTTATAATATGAAATAATAAGACTTCACCAAATATAACGTTTAATTTGCACAAAAAATTACTAAGGTAAAAAAGAAAGGATTGTTTATGATATTTATATGCCTGCACCCAATGATGCTCAGGGGTTATTCCTGACTACTCCCAGCCATCACTCCTAATGGTGCTCATTGAAATATATGGGATTCCAGGGATAGAACCCTGATAGGCTGTTTGCAAGGCAAACGCCCTCTCTTCTGTACTATCACCTGGGACTCTGTCTGTATATTTTGAATTAAATAAATTTATTTAATATCTCATCTATCAGAAAAAATAGATTATTAGTTAAAAATAAGCGGAGTAAGTAAACCAGGTTTCATATGTGTTCATAAACTTTTATCGATGTTGATTTATTAAATGGCAGAACCCAAGTCAAGCTGAAATTTGTGAGTGATCAATACATTTTAGTAAATTTCCTTTAACCATTTTAGGGTTTTAACACAACAAAAAGATTCCCATTTTACTTACTTTTTAGGTTGTTGCAAAGACCTTTTTTTTCATTTTTTCCGTATTTTTCCCTCCAATTTAATTTAAGCATCTTGATTTGTAATATAGTTAATGATAAAGTTTCAAGCACATGAGGTTACAATATTGTATCCACCATCAGACTATCAGTGTTCCTCCAGTAGCATTTCACGTTTTTTTTTCCCTGCACTGCTTTGGAAGGCTCATTTCTGTAGGTCAACTCTCAGATTTCATTGCCATTTGTCATACCTTAGTGCCTTACTATGTATCTTCACATTTTACATACAGGAGAGATCATTATCAGCATCATACTCCAATACCATCCATGGAGCAGCAAATTGCATAATTTCAATTTTTTTAATTGACTCACCGTGAGATAGAGCATTACAAAATTGTTCATTACTGCATTTCAGTTGTGCAATGTTCCAACACCCATCCCTTCACCAGTGTAATTTCCCAGCACCAGTATCCCCAGTTTCCCCCCCCACCCGTTCGAGCCACCCCTCACCCCAGCATGCTTTTATGACAGGCACCTCTCTTCTCTCCTTCTCTCTCTCTCTCTCTCTCTCTCTCTCTCTCTCTCTCCGCATTAATGTTTGTGATACAGATGATGAAACTTCATCCTGTACATCCCTTTATCTGCTTTCAACACTCAGTTGATGTCCAGAGTGATCATTTTCAACTATCGTATAATGGACCCTCCTCTATCTTAACTACCCTCCTTCTCCCACACCATTCACCCACCACATAATCTGGAAATAAGCTGAGTGCCCGAGAACAGAGACTATGGGCAAAAAACTATGGTACATCTACACAATGGAATACTACGCAGCTATTCAGAAAGATGAGGTCATAAAATTTGTCTATAAATGGATAGACTTGGAGAGTATCATGCTGAGTGAAATGAGTCAGAAGGAGAGGGTCAAATATATAATTATGGTTTTTGAGATATATATACATACATATACATATATATGTATATATATTGATGAACAATGGGAAGACAATGACAGTGACAGTGACAGTGCACCAAGAGCTACTCCAGGCTTGGTGCTCTAGGGTTTCTCCTGGCAGTGTTAAAGAGTTGTATGATGCTGAGGAATGAATCCAGACATGTTTCATGCAAAGCATGTGCTCAGTCATTTAAGTTATCTCTGTTGCCCTCTACTTTCATCTTATACCAAAATCATTCCCAAAGGAAAAAACAATCAAAGTAATTAAAATAATATATGAACACCATGTATGAGTGAGGAAGTCCTATACACTCCAGTATAAAATAGTGCAAAATCCACAAATAAAATATAAATTCACTTACACGAAAGTGAAAAAAGTGCATAGCATTATATAATATAATATAATATAATATAAAGAATGTTGAAAGACGAAGAACTTATAAAGTGAAGGAAAACAAACCAAAACTACCACTGTCACTGTCCTCCCGTTGTTCATTGATTTGCTTGAGCGGGCCCAGTAATGTCTCCACTATGACACTTGTTAGTGCGTTTGTCATATGGAATACGTCCAAAGAAAGGAATTTCAAGGAATCAGAGATTTAGCCTAGTGCAGAAAAAAATAATATGTAAACACTGTATTTGTATTTTGAAAACTTGGAAGCTTGTCTCAAGACTTTTATATTTAAAATACCTCAATATTTCAAGAAGATAAAGGACTATGTTCTAATAGAAAAATGTAAAGTCATAGAAAAAAAATTTAAATGTAAAAATCTATTTACCCTCCTTCATAAAAGACAAATACAATTATAAGATATAATAAGAATGCTTCTTATCTATCAAAATAAAACCAAAGAAAACATGATATAATAAATATTAAAAGTAATTTCAAAGAAACTTAATTATGAAATCTAAAAACAAATTGTATGCATGGCTATTAACAATTTTGAAATACAATTCTATTCTAATAAATTGTCTATCATAATATTTTTGGAAAAACTATTTCTTCTTTTTTCCTTAAGCATTCCTCTCACTGTTTTTTTCTTCTAGCTATTATAGTGACAAGTTGGGCTTTGTGCTTTCTCACACTCGGTTCAAGTGGGTCAGAGATTATTTAGTCATGCACCAGAGTCCAAAGGTGGTGTCTTGAAGATAGAACTCAGAGCTTATGAGGTGTTGTCAAGAACGATCTCCTGTCCTCACACTTGCAAGAAAGGTATTCTACCACTGAGATATTTCCAATACCCTTAATTGTTCTTTCTAAAATAGTAATAATTGAAAGACTTTTTTGCAACAAAGTAGTACCTATAGATATATGATTTATTTTATAAATTTATTTAAATTATGTCACTTTTTTTAATGTACCATTCATACAATGGAGCAATGTAATTTAAATTAAGGACACAAGTACATGCTCTATCCTGACAAGCTCTGCAATTTGTATTGATTAGTGCTAAAAAATCCAAGAGCAGTAGAATTTGTTTCAGATGTTCAAAGTATTATATAAAACAAAAACTGAAAAAGGAAATATCATAGTGGGAAGGAAACAGCTAAATCAGGATTAAAATTAAGGTTTTAATTTTAAAAGTAGACTTCTAGTTTGTAATTTCTTTTTGCTTTAGCCATGTGGATGCACTGTTAACATTATTCTTAAAATTCTTCATTTAAAAAAAATCAAGGCAAGCATAGCAACATTAGACTGCTCATGCGTATGAATATCCAATATCTTTATAAACCTCCGTTAGTGCTAAATGAGTTTTAAAAACATAAATTGACAATCATAAATCAAGCACATGGAACAGAATAAATTAGGCATTGCGGGAAATTTGAAAAATGTCACAAGTTGGAGAGGAGGTAAAAAAATTGTCAGAAAATAATTCAAAGCCTAAGTTCAACCTCCTATAAGACAACAATTTGTAAATCATAGGCTAAATCCTGAATGGATAAATATTGACAGAAGAATTATAGACAAGATATATGAGCATATCCCAACAAAAAAAGACAACTTTTTATACATTTATCTTCCTATGGTAAAATCCTCCAATTAACCAACCGGCGTGACACATACCTATATTCAGCCTCTGAAGACTTATCTCCTAGAAAAGAAAACTGGCCAAAATTCATGAGGTGCTTAAAAGAAACTTATAAATTGAAGAAAAACAAACCAAAACTACCACTGTCACTGTCATTGTCACTGTCACTGTTCTCCCGTGATTCATCGATTTGCTCATGCAGGCCCAGTATGTCTCCATTGTGAGATTTGTTGTTACTATGTTTGTCATATGGAATACGTCCAAAACAAAGGAATTTCAAGAAATCAGAGATTTACTCTCTTGCAGAAAAAAAATAATATGTAAATACTGTATTTGTATTTTGAAATCTGAGAATATTGCATCAATGGACTATAAAACATTTCCTGTAAGAACATTAAAATAATAGTAGTACTTAGAAATTTAACAGTATTACATAGGGAACTTTAAAAATAGAAAATAAAGGTTTTTAAAAATGCCTGCAAAAGGTAAATATATAAGACAGAGATATCAAAGTTCTGATCACATATTATTTTATGTGGGAATTCCATATCAGTCTGAAAATCACATGCTATAAGGAACACAGAATTAGATCTAGAATTAGTACTCAGTGCTACCAGGTGTAGTTCACCATCCAACAAAGGCAAGAACACACATATTAAAAGAGAAAAAATCCAAACTGGAGAATATACACATAAAATTCTGATTTTGATATTCAGGTAGAAAACATCATAAGGAAGTTCATCTAAAATTTTTTAAAAATTTATACCTATATCCGGTCATACCACAAGAATTCTTTAAAATATCGGTAACATTTCTAAATAGCTGCTGGGGGAAAAAAAGGATTTACTTGTCAGAACATTGCAGAAACTGAGTTATTTTGAAGTAACATTTCTAAAAGTCTTATAAAAGTTGTGTAAAACTATATTTATAGGAGCTGAGGAGATATTACTGGGTGCAAATCACTAGCTTTGCATGCATCTAACCCAAATTTAAATCCCCATCTCTACATATGGTTCCTGACAAATGCCAGTAGTGATCCATGAACATAGCGGCAGAGTAAGTTCCTAACATCACCAGGTATGTGATCTCGCCAAATAAAAACTATATTAAAAATTAGCAATATGACATAAATATAGTTTTAAAATCAACTCAAATGACTCAAATTTTTCATGTAATGTGTCTGCCAGAATTGCTATGTAAATTGTTCATGGCTGACTACACATAAACTGAAGGATAAATGAAAATTCTGCAATTCTATACTAGTGATTCTGTTTGCATTCATATTTTGTAGTTAAATTACTGGAAATTGCGTCAAAACAATAAATTATAAATCCAAGACAGAATATTTACGATCTAGACAATTTTTTTTCAACCTGGAGGACAAGAAAAGATATCTTCAGGATCCTGCTTAAGAGAGTATTTTATTTAAAACTAGGATACTGGCATCTACCAGTTCTAGAAAAACAGTACATCTTATACAGGGCAGTAAAAGACTAAAACATTCTTCTACGGGAAAATGCAATTTTGATTGTTGATTCCAGATATTTGTAAATAATTCTATGACCTGTTTTGTAGATACGAAGGAAGCTTTAAAGTAAACTAGTAATTGGGGCATGAAGGATTAAGAGATTATGTAATTGAAGCGATTATTAGTTTTAGGGAAAAGTCACATACAGAAAAGTAGGTATTGCATGGACTAAATTGGAAGATATATATGAATGATCATAATAATGTACTACTCGCTATTACACCAAAGTTGCATATTTGGAGAAAGGAGAGTGGAAAATTTGTGTGATTAAATTAATTATATATCACAATCACGATCATCCTGTTGTTCGTCGATTTCCTCAAGCAAGCACCAGTAATGTCTCCTTCGTTCTAGCCCTGAGATTTTAATAAGTGTCATATTCAAGGCTCTTTCACGGTTAGGAGAATTAGACCCATCATTGTTACTGGTATTTGGCATGTTGCGTACGCCAGGAAGAGTTTGTCAGACTCTGCCCTGTGGGAGGGTTACATTTGGTACCCTGCCAGGTTGTCCAAAGTAAGAATGAGATAATAAGATGTCGCTTCCGGGAGCTGGCTTTTATAGTCTCTGGATCTTGGCCATTGATGGGATTACCTGGTGCTGGGGACAGCTGGTAGGTGTGACCCTGCCTAATGGAAGATGGAGGATCTGGGTGGAGGATGCTCAGCCCTGATTTGAGCAGGCATGGAGATCTCGGCCCCGGGCTCCACATATCTGTGTTCCTATGGTGGTTCCTTCATGCGTGTGGAGAGTGGTCTCAGCATGGTTGTGGCTGGTTCTGGAGGTCTTCGGCTGTGGGGCTCTGCTCGGTGCGGGGAGGGAAACTCAACCCACCCCCTCCAAGGGGCCTCAGCAAGGACAGCCAGGTGCGGGGGCAAGAGACTCTGTGCTATTCTCTTCCGGGAGCTGGGTTTTATAGTCTCTGCATCTTGGCTGTTGATGGGATTACATGGTGTGTGTGGGGGGGAGGGGTGGGCAGTTGGTGGGTGTGACCCCTGCCTACTGTAAGATGGAGGATCTGGATGGAGGATGCTCAGTCCCAGCTTGGAGATTTCAGCCCCGGGACCCACATGCCTGTAATTATATATGTTAATGTTAAATCCCCGTGGCCCCTGATTGAAAAAAAGAGATTATATCAAAAATTTAAAAAATACATTATGTGCATTTTCCTTGAGAATGCGAACATAAAAAGCAGAAGAAAGCTAATAGACTTGAATTTTCTTTTGAGAAGATAAAATTAGTAGATAATATAACTAAAAATATTTGTAAAAATATTATACTGATACATATGCAACTTAAATTAGAGTGGAAAATATGTTTATAGTTTTGTTTTTAAATGCCAAATTAATAAAATAATCAATATGATTTATTTCAGGTTTTTTTTTGTTTGTTTGTTTTTTAAGTCACACCCGGTGATGCTCAGGGGTTATTCCTGGCTCATGGACTCAGGAATTGCTCCTGGCGGTTTTTAGAGGACCATATGGGATGCTGGAAATCAACCCAGGTTGGCCACACACAAGGCACACACCCTACCCACTGTGCTATCGCTATAGTCCCAATTTTATCTCAGCTTTTAAAGTTTCAAGAAACTGTTAAAGGGTCGTGTATTTGTAATACAGGCAGCCACATGAAACTTTGATCAACCAGGGATTGATTGTGTTGCCTTTAACATTAGATAGTGAAATTATACTCATCTATTTCCTCTATCACAGCAAATAACTTATCTACATGTTTATATTTGTCTTGATCATTTGATCACTTGACATCCCATTACTCATCAATTTGCTCGAGCGGGTGCCAGTAACATCTCCATTCGTCCCTGTCGTGTGCTAGTATAGCCCAATGGTGTCTGTTCATTCTAGGAACACGAAGAGCCTCAAACCGATTGTTCAGGGTCTTGACAAATAAGTCTGACCACCTCATAGGTGGGAGGCCGTGCAATCTTTTGACGTCTTGTGAAATCCAGTTGGTAACAGCTCTAGTCCAGCGGTTGTCTCCAAATTTCATTATATGTCCAGCCCATCTGATTTTTGTTGCCTTGGCAAACCAGACAGCATCCCTGATTCTTGACTGTTGATGAAGGTCAGAACTCCGGATTCTTTCTCTCGTTTGAGTGAAGCGTGATACTCCAAGCATAGCTCTTTCGATTCCTCTTTGAGAGACCCGAATAGCGTTCTCATCTTGTTTTCGTAGGGCCCAGGTCTCTGAGGCTTATGTTAATGCAGTAAGAACAGTGGATTCGAAGAGATGTGCCCAGACCCAGAGTTTCTTCGTCCTCTTAGCTGTTTCTTCGACATTCTTGAAGGTGTTCCAATCCGCTCTCTTCCTCCAGGTGCCATGTCATTCGTCATTTGGCTTCTCAAACTGGTACACATAACTGTTGCATTCAGAGATAGTCATTCCATTGAGAGCGAATAGAACATCAGGAACGAGACTGTTTCTCATAAACATTGTCTTCGTGACATTCAGCTGCAATCCGACCTTTCCACACTCCCGGTCAAAGTCGGCCAGCATTTGTGCCACTTGGCTAATGTTTGGTGTTATTAGAATGATGTCATCAGTGAAGCAGAGGTGGTGTAGTTGCCTACCATCTATCTTCACTCACATTCCTTTCAATTTCAGTCATCTCATGACATTCCCAAGGGTGGCACTGAAGAGATTCAGTGAAATGGTATCGCCCTGCCAAACCCCTCTCTTGCCTTGGATGATCACTTTTTGTAGAATGATGAGATCCTGGTAGTGAATCTGTAATACATCTCATGGAGGATCCTGATGTATTGAGTTTGAATGCCCTGTTTGGCTAGGGCTTCGATGACTGCTTCCGTCTCAACAGAAGCAAAGGCTTTCTTTAAATCAATGCACATTAAACAGAGCAGCATCTTGAACTCCTGAGAAACCTCAATGAGCTATATTTGTCTGTATCAATTAATTTTTGTTACATTGATGAACCAAGCCTCAAACTTAGTGATTAACAGAATGAATTTACTTGCCCGTGATTTGATGGTCAGCAATTTGGTCAGATCTATTCTATATTTTTTTCTGTTGGTGTCACCTACTCTTCTGGGGCAACTCACATGGCCACTATCCTTTGGAAGCTCATCTAGCACATCATGAACAAAGCTGATCTATCAAATCCTGATGGGAGCGCTTCTGAGCAGCTTGGCCTCTTGACATCGATATTTGATTTGGGAATAATAAGGTTTCAATCTTTCAGTGTTTCAAGACATGTAAAACTGAAATTCTAAGACGTTTTGAGGATTAGGCTCAAAACTACATTAGTATCACTTTCACAAATTTTTACTGATCAATTACAATTATAAGCCTAAAGTCAAAGACACAAAAATGGTCTCAAACTCATTGGGGTTGGAGGGAAGGAAATTTGGGCTCCAGTGGTACTCAAGGTCGATTCTTATTCCCATGCTCTGAACTAAGTCAAAATTGTGAACTCTTGTCTCCATGCTTAGGACTAAGTTCTAATGGTGCTCAGGGGACTTGGACCTATCTAGAGGCAATAACATTCAAGGCAAGAGTTTTATTTTTATTAATTAATTAATTGGCTCTTAGGGTCACACCTGGCAATGCCATGGATTACTCCTAGCTTTGAACTCAGGAATTACTCCTGGCGATAGTCAGGGGACCATATGGGATGTTGGGGAACAAACCCTATTTAGCTGCGTGCCAGGCAAACACCCTACCTGCTCCAACTCCAAGAGCTTTATTTTCTGTACTATCTTTCTAGCCTGGTCTCCTTCTCTTTAATTGAGAAGTTGTAAACATTTTGTAGTCGTGTTTACTTCACTAAATATTCCAGTAATAACTCCAATGTCAATCATTTTGCAAGTGAATGAATTTAAAATGTTCTCATTCTCATGACTTTTATTTGGAAGGCTCAAACTACTTTAGATTCTTCATATTACATAATCCCCTCCTTCTTCAATATATACTTACCTCTAAATTAATGCTGGAGCGATAGCACAGCGGTAGGGCGTTCGCCTTACACGCGGCCAACATGGCCGACCCGAGTTCGATTCCTCCGCCCCTCTCGGAGAGCCCAGCAAGCTACCGAGAGTATTCTATATGCCAGACACAGTAACAACAAAGTCTCCAATGGAGACGTTACTGGGCCCGCTCGAGCAAATCGACAATCAACGGGAGGGCCTTTACCTTTACCTTTACCTTAAATTAATGCAAAAATCGCTTTTAATTTTTATTTGTATCAGTTTTTATTCATAAAAATCACATATTTACTTAGAGTAGTAAGACTTACAGTATGTACTCAACATATTTTGTGAATGATTACCTCAGCAAAAGGAACACTAAAACTAAGGATTTTTTTTTTGTATTATTTCCCCCAATACCATTAAAATAGATAAAAATAGGATACGATAAAACCAGCAACAATAAAAAGGCATTGAGGCTGAAAAACACACACACACAATGTCAAATGTTTGATAATTACATAGAAGATAGTGATATTGGTATTTGCAGCTGTCAAATAGGGAAAAATCTAACTTTTTTTCTTGCTTTAAAGTATTATAAAATCACAAACTTTTACTTATATGTGTCTTAATCTTAATTGGAAGACATTAGTTGTTAACAGAAAAATTTTATATTTTCTAAGAACAATTAGATAAGTAGGCAGAAATAGCTGCTTTAGATTCTAATTATTGGTGTAAGAATGTTTTTATACTCTTTAGTAGCTTTGACCATTTCAAGTAAAAACAAAAAAGAAGGCAAAATCCAGATGAATTACAGAAAGGTTCAGAAAAAATAAAATTAAGGATATTAAGGAATAGCACATTTAAGTCAAAAGCTTTATTGGATGTTGTGGAGCAGGAAATGAAAGCCAGAGGAGCCATTTTATAGAAGCTAAAATATTAAATTATTTAGAGTGTAGCTCAGGAAAATATCTAGAACCAATAAAATGAAATCAGGAGAATGGAAATTTTGTCTATCAGAGGATGTTGTTAACATCAGGGATAAAATGAAATTGTCTCCCAAGAGATCTGCTTCATCTTACATAGATCTTTTTCAATCTTCAAAATCAAAATTGCATCTGACCCATTTTATTCTTTTTCCTGAATGATCTTGACAAAAAGATTAATGTTTTCAAGCACAGAAACACACTTTAATGAGTTATTTTACCTGTCATAAATAAAGTATTTCAATACCCTACATAAAAATTATTCTGGTGAGCATTATACACCAACAAAGTATTATACACAAAGTATTGTACACACAAAAAAGTATTAGCTATGTTGATGGTAGATCTTCTGACTTATTATATGAGTATGTGAGGAATCTTATGAATACATTATAGGAAAAGTAATTTCAGTCTTTCAAAAAATTAGATCTCTCTGTTAGAGAAGAAATGAAAAAAGCCAGGTCAGAAAATCAAGACTTCTAAAATAGACATCTGACTGATCATGGCAGAGGCAATCTGAAAGGTGATCTGATGGTTTGTTTTATGTAACAAATTGAATTGGTCATTGTTTCAAGACCTACTTTAATCATTCAGATAAATCCTGTTTCAAAATCTCATTTGCATATGTTGTAACCAATCAGAAAATAGAAGTAGTTAATGGGTGAGGATATGTAAATAACTTAAGTCTGGGTACTTTGCCATCTAATTTGAGTTTGCTGGGCTTGCTGTCCCTGGTGTGAAGGTTGCTGTTGGACTCTTAGAAGTGTAAATTAAGAGCTATAACAATGAGGACAAATGGTGGTCAACTTGACATTTTTATTCACCATTCCAAAGAACCCAGAAACTAACCAAATCCACCAGAACACCTGTATCTTCAAAATTAGTTATGACATTATCATTTCACACATACAGGAAAAGCAAAGAGAAATAAAATCTCACTGAGATTAAAAAAATAACTTCCTGACATTTATAAAATTGTATAAGTACCTCTAGGAAAGAAGAAAGTGAAAGTCCATAATTTTTCACCAAAAAACACAGGAGGCCAGATTTATTTGATAATTTAGAATTTTAGGGCATTTTGAAAAGCAATATTCTGGGATATAAAAATAAGAAATAATGTTAGGGTTATATGAGTCAGGGTAAGTAAAATGGAGTTTGGAAATTGTGCAGAATGAGGCTCCAGGAATATCTGGAAATATTAAGACACAAGCACTTCGACTGAAACTAGTCTCTTTGCCACTTCCTGGATGAAATCTACTCAAGGCAAAACAAACAGTCAAAACCCTCTATCCTAGACTGTTCAGATACTACTAATCATTTGCTGCTTGACAAAGTGTCCCTTTCCCTAGTCTGTACAATTGGAATATTTGGCCAATTCTCACCTATCAGTTACTCACTTAAATTGAATAGAGGACCTGAATGGCGATTGTAGCCTTTATTAACAACTTCCTCTTTTCTGAAATCATGGACACAACTCAAAGACTTCTTTAAATTCTATATGCCCCTTTCCAGCTAAAATAAAATTTCAAATCAACTCTAATATTTTGTCTAAAACAGATCTTATTCATTCTGGGTGAACAGTAGAAAGCATTTTTTGCCAGTGGAACTATCAAAACATTAAGCTTTCTGCTATAAAATTTGCCATTCATACTAACTGCAGTTGCTGTCTGGTATTATAACCAAGTTGAGGTTAGATTTTTGCCACTGAAGACTTTATAAAAAAAACAACAATATTTTCAATATTGGAAATCTGAGAAATGCAGAAATGAGGTTCTGGGCTCAAAATCATTGCATATTCAAACTTCAAATGCCAGGCAAAATAAATGTTCAAATGTCTCTAAGTATGGTGTTTAAGTAATATTTACATGTATAACAATATCTTCCACTTCATACATGGACCAAATATCATTATTTTAATTAAAATGAGACAACTTTGCATAATAATGTTTTAGTATTTGAAATCAAAGGTAAAGGTAAAGGTAAAGGTAAAGGCCCTCCCGTTGATCATCGATTTGCTCGAGCGGGCCCAGTAACGTCTCCATTGGAGACTTTGTTGTTACTGTGTTTGGCATATCAAATATGTCACGGGGAGCTTGCCAGGCTCTGCCATGCGGCCAAGATACTCTCAGTAGCTTGCTGGGCTCTCTGAGAGGGGCAGAGGACTCGAACTCGGGTCGGCCATGTTGGCTGCATGCAAGGCAAATGCCCTACCACTGTGCTATCGCTTCAGCCCAATAGTAATAAGGCCCTCCCGTTGTTCGTCGATTTGCTCCAGCGGGCCCAGTAACGTCTCCATTGGAGACTTTGTTGTTACTGTGTTTGGCATATCCAATATGTCACGGGGAGCTTGCCAGGCTCTGCCATGCGGGCGAGATACTCTCGGTAGCTTGCCGGGCTCTCCGAGAGGGGCGGAGGAATCGAACTCGGGTCGGCCATGTTGGCTGCGTGCAAGGCAAATGCCCTACCGCTGTGCTATCGCATTTGCCTTGCACGCAGCCAACATGGCCGACCTGAAATCAAAGGTAAAAACATAATATTTCAGAGTTGAGAGCCAACAAATAGGTCACATATCTAATATAATATAATTGTGTGTAATTTTTAGTTTTTCAGCTTTTGCTTGTTTAGCTATACATCATCAATGAATAAGCAATGTTCACTTGTTTTTGTTCTTGAATCCCACCTAACAGTGCTCGGGGCTCACTGCTGTCACGGTGATCAACATTACACCTGGCCGGGTTCTGATGACTATGTGGGAAGCAAAAGATTGAATCATGCAAACACCTTAC
The DNA here is from genome assembly GCF_029834395.1 of Sorex fumeus. NCBI lineage: Eukaryota > Metazoa > Chordata > Mammalia > Eulipotyphla > Soricidae > Sorex > Sorex fumeus. Next base: position 9,700,921 of record NW_026606155.1, read on the forward strand.
CTACTATACTATCACTCTGATCCTATGATTCACTTTATTTTTACAGATAGGGAAATGTTTGAATTTACATGTTATTTCAATAATGGGCTTGAGGTTAAGGTAGCAATTTATTAATGCAAGAAAATGAAAGTAAATGCTGTATCTACCTTCTCTTTATGGCATCTAATCACACACACAAAATTTAAAGCAGTACCATTCAAATATAATTTTTTTATCATGAAAAGATTCTGATGAACCTATTAATCTTATGAACTGATTTATAAAGTGCAGATTCTATTATAGTAAAACTAAGTTAATATATTTAAAAATCTCAAGAAGTGAATTCTATCTTAACAAAGGTGCACAAAATTCCTATATATTACAAAGGAATTCCTTGTCCAAATCATAGACTTGTAAGATTTACACACACACACACACACACACACACACACACACATATATATACATATATATATCCTGAATTGTTGAGACTCAAAGCTTAATAATCTCAACAAGACATAATGATCACAAGTCCAATAATTTTGCACTAAAGCTTATTTATGTAAATTTAAATAATTTTATTTAAAGACTCTAATAACTTTATTATCACTCTTGTTAGTGTGGGGTTGTTATAAACTAATGATTGATGGGGGTTTTACTCCAATTAAATTTGAATATAGATATCTTCTGAATTATATGCTATTATAGAAATTTAAATTCAAAGATGAAATATCATTACTCGAAGTTTTAAAATTTTAAGTTTTGTGAATTGTTGAGTTTAGTTTAATGATATCAGAACTACATAGATAAGTGTATAGCAAATTTTCTGGGTTTAATTTTCAACATTCATTTACTAATATTTATCTACAAATTATATGTATTTTCAGAATTTCAAAAACTTTAGGTTGAACTAAAGATTATTCAAGAATTATTGTTTTCCACAAAGAACTTTTCTATGTTGAATTCATTTACATATTTTCTTTCACAATTACCTATACAAATAAACTTTATGCTTTACCACAAATTAGCATGTATTGGAAACTTTGTGAATCATATTCCAAATTATGAAAAAGCTAAGAATGAAGAAAAATATTAATGGTTCATAAGCAACATATGTGTATTATCACACTGTCATTATGAATTTACCTGTTACTTCACTTTACATCAGAGAATGTTTTATCTGTGGTTAATAGGTTCAAAGGTTCAAAATAATCCATGGCGTATAACTGTATATTACACTCTTTTATTAATATTTCTATAGAATTACTGTAACACAAAACCAAATAATTATATGTAAAAAATATTTTGTTATTTTATAAGAATTATATTTGATTGTTACTGGATATTCATTTATAGTTTACTCAATTAAAATTGGTTCTTTATCATCATAGAAAATCTGCATTTCCTTGGATTGGAATCTTCAAATAAGAGTTAAAGTTACAATTTGAGTAGTCTCTTATCTGAAAATTCAAATTTATTACAGAGAAGAGCTTATTGTTGAGACTCACTCCATTATTTGTATAATCATACAGTTATTTATATCCACTTGTGATTTTCCTTATAATTTTTTCTTTGCTTGTAATACTTTTAAACGTTTAGCCAAGTTTTCAATGATCCTCAAAGTTCATGGGGAAGGGGGTTATAAACAATTTAAAATATAATTTATATACCTATATAGGTTGAATTGTGTTCTAAATTTTGTACATTCAAGTTCTGATACATTTAGTATTTTAGAGTGTGAATTCATAAAACTATTGAAGTTATTACATATATACTTGTCTCAGTTTAAATGTGTTCTTCTAAAATTCGTATATTGAATATCAGATGCTGAATATCTCAGATTGTGAACCAATTTAGAAACAAAGTAAATGTGCAGATAGTTACTTGACTTAGGAAGAGGTCATACTAGAATAAAGAAACTCCTTAACTTGAAAACACTGATGTTCTCAAACAAAAAAGGGAAAATTTGATCACTAATAAACACAGGAAAAATGCCTCTTGGAGGTAGAGATATGGAGAACTTACCTGTATTCAGAGAAATAGAAAGATGTCAACAAACCACTGGAAGTCAGACTTGGAATTGATTCTCCTTCAGAATTCTCCTTCTTGCTACACCACTTTGACCTTGAATTTCTAGCCTCCAGAATTTTCTGTAGTTTGTACCATATAATTTGTCATATTTGGCAATGGTAACACTAGCAAATAAATGCAATGTCCAAATAGTTGTTTCTTTGTGAATTTACTTTCTCCTAAATGTATGTTGGTCCTTTCAAAGTGTAGTTGAACACCCTGAAATATCCTATAAGTAAAGTCCCCTCAGTTAGACACTGTAAAAACTTGATGAGAGTTTAATAGAAACTGCAGTTACTTTTATCAGATCAGCTTTATTCTTCCTGCCATTCAAACTAAGAAACAAACAACTGTGCGGCAGTCACGAAGATGAATTGTGGGTTTTTGTTATCCCTGACATTGAATTGCCTCCTGACAGTCTATTGATAACCTTATTGCCTGACTTGTCCCTCTGCACTGGGAGAGATGGGTAAAAGAATTCCTGTCCTGTGTTCAAAATAATGGCCCTAATATTCAGGGGTTATCTTGGCCATACCCCTGTCTTAGATAAATTCACCCATAATTTATCCTGAGTTTTATCTCAAGAGAAGAAAGGATTCTATAACATTTCAAGCTATCTAATAATGGATCTTGCTTCCTGGAAAAGAACAGGAACTGTTGCAGCAAAGGGATGTTATACAGGAACGCAAAATCACCAGTGGACTTTGGATTAGCTAACAACTTTGTTCCACATCTCAATTTTAAAGTTCCATATAGCAAATTTAAGTAGCAGTGTTTGATTATTTTTTTTTAAGTAGGAGGAGTTTCTCATGTTTTTGAAAGAGAAAAGCTTCCTACAAAAGGATGCAAAGTTTGGACTTCCTTAGTTTACTGCACGTGGATATTTAAAAAATGTTTACAAATAGTGTGACACTAAAAGTCCAATTGACAATATAACTCGATTCCTGCTTAAACTCATTCATATTGGAAATAATAAAGTTTTCATTCTTGACTAAAGACTTATGGAATGAAGAAATTTGGAACATAAAGCTGAGGAAGATTGCGAAGCCACTGGGATATAGTGAAGAGATTCCTATTAGGGTTGCACTGCACTGTAGCACTGTCTTCCCGTTGTTCATCGATTTGCTGGAGCAGGCCCAGTGACGCCTCCATTGTGAGACTTGTTGTTACTGTGTTTGGCATATCGAATCCATCACGGTAACTTGCCAGGCTTTGCCATGCGGGCGAGATACTCTTGGTAGTTTTCTGGGTTCTCCGAGAGGGGCAGAGGAACCGATCCTGGGCTGACCGGGTGGGCTACTTGCAAGGCAAATGCCTTACCCACTGTGCTATTGCTCCAGCCCTATGGTCATTAAATTGTAAACTATTATAAAAACAAAAGCAACCAAATGGATGACTAAAGTCAAATATTTTTAATTAATTTTTTAATTAAATCACAGTGAGATACATGGTTACAAAGTTGTTCATGATTGGGTTTCAGTCATGTACTTTTACAACACCTGTCCTTTCACCAATGTCCATTTCCCATCACCAATGTCCACAGTTTTTCTCCCGCACCGACCCACCCGTGCCTCCATGACAGGCACTTTTCTTCTGTCTTTCTGTATTTCTGTCTTTCTGTCTGTCTGTTTGTCTGTCTCTGTCTCCCCATAAAAAAAGTCAAAATTTTCTTTAAAAGTTTATTCAGTTTTAAGATTAAATTCAGGACATAGCTTCTGTATTTTATGTTTTAAATGAAAGACATCCCCATAAAGAGAAGGTGGGATGATTTTTAAAAATAAATTTACAAATAGGTTTTTGTGTGTTATGTTGGTAAAATTTTGATATGAGTTCTATATGCTTGGTTCTTTTTAAATGTATAAAATAGTATTTAAATTGTAAATACATGTTGTACAAAAAGTTCATATTTCATAAGATTTGATATCCACTGATTAACAAACATTCAATTCTCTCTCCCTATGACTGTGAATAGTTTATTCCTTTATGTGCTTTAATGAGTTTGACTACTTTAGAATTTCAAATAAGTGGTGTCTGAAAGCATTTGTCCTTATAACCCAAATAGATAGATTATTAAATTGACAAGCACACAGATAATCTAAGAATATATTTACCTAACTTAGTTAATTAGCACTTCTAGAATACTAAAATGAAATAAGCATAATGCAGATTCTTCTAAAGTAAAATAGGGATATTCTACCAAAGATGACCACATGGTGGACATAGTATGATTGCTTACTGAAAAAATAGTAGACACAGACAACAATTGACGAAGAGGTTCACTTAAATATGTGAATAATAAAAGTTAAAGTTGCTGCACAGAAAGATACTCTTGAAGATCTAGGACTTATTGAACTTGATACATTTTTGCCTTTATTATAAATGCTTTTCTCTATTTCCAAATCTAATTCATAATACATTCTGATACAATTATATAATCTCAAAGTAAATCATATAAATCCAATGTAAATGAATAGTTGTTGATAGAACTCTACTTTCATATCCTGTTTCTAATTAATTAACATACCAAAAGAACATTTCAGAACTTTCCCAAGACTACATTTGTTTGATCATGCAGTACCTTTTTTGTGAGGATAATATTTTAGTATTAAATTTTTTACCAGCTATCCAGAATTTAAGTCTTGAGATGAGGCTTGGTCACTTGACATCCTGTTACTCATCAATTTCCTCGAGCGGGCACCAGTAATGTCTCCATTCTTCCCTGACACGTGCTAGTGTAGCCCAATGGCGTCTGCTTGTTCTAGGAACACGAAGAGCCTCAAACCGATAGTTGAGGGTCTTGACGAAGATGTCTGACCATCTCGTAGGTGGGTGGTCCCACGATTTTTTGACGTGTGGAATCCAGTGGGTAACAGCTCTAGTCCAGTGGTCGTCTCCAAATCTCATTACGTGTCCAGTCCATCTGATTTTCGACACCTTGGCAAACAAGACATAGTCCCTGATTCTTGATTGTCGACGGAGGTCAGAACTTTGAATTTTTCTCTCATTTGAGTGAAGCATGATGCTCTAAGCATAGCTCTTTCGATTCCTCTTGTCTCCCAAAGAGAAATCAAAAGAGCGATTGAAAGAGAGGAGATTACATTTACAAAATTAAAGATACCTAAATATAGTGAAACCCAGAAGAACCAAATGTGTTTAAATGACCAATGACACAAAGAACTAGTGCTAAATATAAAGTAAAAATATGTATAAGAAGAATTTCAGGCAGAAGTTTAAATTCTGAATATGATAGAGTGTTAAGAATTGTGGCACTGTACCACTGTAATACTGTCCTCCAGTTGTTCATTGATTTGCTCGAGTGGTCACCAGTAACATCTTCATTGTGAGACTTGTTAATGATTTTGGCATATTGTATACTTCATGTGGGCGATAGCACAGCGGGTAGGGCGTTCGCCTTACAAGCGGCCAACATGGCCGACCCGAGTTCGATTCCTCCGCCCCTCTCGGAGAGCCCGGCAAGCTACCGAGAGTATTCGATATGCCAGACACAGTAACAACAAAGTCTCCAATGGAGATGTTACTGGGCCCGCTCGAGCAAATCGACGATCAACGGGAGGGCCTTTACCTTTACCTATACTTCATGGGAAGTTGCCAGGCTCTGACATGTGGGCGGGATACTCTCAGTAAAAGGCGAGGCTCTCTGAGGGGGACAGAGAAATAAAAACCGGGTTGGCCGTGTGCAAGGCAAATGCCCTACCTGCTCCAGGGGCTGGAGTGATAACACAGTGGGTAGGGTGTTTACCTTGCACGTGGCTGACCCGGGTTCGATTCCCAGTATCCCATATGGTCCCTGAGTACCAACAGGGTAATTCTTGAGTGCAGATACAGGAATAACCCCTGTGCACCACCAGGTATGACCCAAAAAGCAAAACAAACAACATGGTTAAGAATTACTCTGATAAATTAATACTAAAAGGAGTTTAAGGAATAACTATCAAGAATGGTAAAGAGACAGCACTCTGTAGCACTGTAGCACTATTTTCCCATTATTCATTGATTTGCTCAAGTGGGCCCACTAATGTCTCCATTGTAAGACTTGTTGTTACTGTGTTTGGCATATGGAATATGTCAAGGGGAGCTTGCCAGGCTCTGTCATGTGGTCAAGATACTCTCAGTAGCTTGCTGGGCTTTCTGAGAGGGACAGAGGAATCGAACTCAAGGCAGCTGGTGCTATCGCTCCAGCCCCAAGGGACACTCTAAGAGTTTTTAAAGAGGTATTTGTCAGCCTTATTGCTTAAGATTTAGTGGTGGCACACTTAATTCACTATGACTACCTAATAGTACATCTCCCAAAGAGTTATACTATTCATTTATTTTTGTGTGTGCACACATGGCAATGCTCAGGGGTTTTCTGGATCTTCATTCAGAAATTACTCGGAGCAATGCTTGGGGAACCATATTGGGATATCTGGGAGAGAAATCTGGGTTGATTACCTATAAGTGCCCTACCCAGAGTTCTTTTGCTCCAACCTCTATATTATTATCTTCAAGCTAGAAACTTTATAACATAAGGAATATATTTATAATGCCTAAATAATAACGTTAGCCATTGCCTTAAAAGACATAACATTCAATAAAAATAAATTCAGTAACTAATCAATCAATATTTTAAAGATGACATATTTCACATTCAAATCAATGTTTTTAGTTCTTCTAGTAAAAAACGCTAATTGTTTTCTTATCAAGTATTTCAACATAGTAACAAATAGTATGAGTTGAATATTAAAATCTTGATTACAGCTTGAATCACACAATCTCTTTATCTGTGTTCTTTATGAAAAATTCCCTGTTAAATTGTAACATCTAGTTGGTCTACATTCAGTATTTCTTGAGCCGTGTACTTTTGATATTTTAACTTCAACTTTTATTGCATAAGAACATTCCCTGCTTCCTAGAATTCAAATAAATTTTTATTTCTTACTATTTTGGCTCATGCAATTCAATGATTAGGATGTTTTTCCCTTCTTTCTTGGGTGACTTAATTCTAATTAGAAACAGCTTAGCTAAACATGTTGTCTTTTGTGACTAATTTCAATGCTGAGGCAAAATAAACACACCTCTTGCTTTGAGTGGTCATAATAATTGTTACCTTTCCCCACTATAGTAATTGAAACATTAGCTGTTTACACGCCTCTTCCATATCTTGTGAATAAAAACAGTAAAGCCAGGATTTACCCTTTATTTTTTTGCTTCAAAATTAAAACCCTGCTTTGTACATGGTAAAGACTCTGAAACTTAGTCTAAACCAAGAGAGGACCCAGGTAGTTCTAGATTTAAAGGTTATTTAACTGGTGGATGAGAATGATCATTTCCGGTGCTAGTTCAGTATATATTTTTGACTTACACTAGCAGTTGGATTTTTCAAGATTGGAAAAAAAATATACCACAATTGTAGCGTGATGTGACTTGACCCTTCTGCTAATGGTTATCAATGTTCCATTGCACATACGAGGATCTGCTGGGATTGAAGGTTGCAGAAGTAACAGAGCCTGTAAATCAATTGTAATGATGTCTTACTGATCAGTGACTTATTTTCTGCACTGTAGCATCTTAGCAAAATAGGAGAAGAGAGTAAAAAGTGGTCAATACAACAACAATGAACATAGTTCCCTTTGTTCATTGATTTGCTCAAGCGGGCACCAGTAACATCTCCACTGTGAGACCTTTTGTTACCGTTTTTGGCATATTGAATAAGCTACGGGGAGCTTGTCAGGCTCTGTTGTGTGGGCGGGATACTCTTAGTAGCTTGCCAGGCTCTCTGAGTGGGATGGAGGAGTCCAACTCAGATCGGACAGGTACAAGGCCAACACCTTACCACTGTGCTGTCGCCACAGCCCAGTACAACACAATAGGAGAAGGAATGGGTATGCTCATAAGAACACATGTGGATGGCTACTGGAGCTATCTATGAACAAACGCTTAACTTATTGTTCCAATAAAGGCCCTTGGGAGTGGAACTATGTAAATATTGTATATGTTATTATTGTGCCCATAAATATCTTGAAGATATACAGCTGATTTGTGATTACATACATACAACTTTATATACAATATTACATATATAGAACATGCACATATGTATGCATATATGTTTAGGTGTATCTGTGTATGTGTATGACTAGTTGGTGATTTAGTTCAAAACATCCCAGTGCCATGGGAAAATATAGCAAGTAGGAACAGAGGCGGTTGTTAAAAGTATAGAAGTTTCAATGTTATTTTCAACATTGAAACATTTTGGTAACAAAACATGACCATGCATAGAAAAAACAGTTTCTTCTATCATCATTGCACTGCACTGCACTGTCCTCCTGTTGTTAGTCGATTTGCTGGAGCGGGCCCAGTAGGGTCTCCATTTTTTTTGAGACTTTTTACTGTGTTTGGCATATTGAATACATCATGGGTAGCTTGCTAGGCTTTGCTGTGCCGGCGAGATACTCTCAGTAGCTTGCCAGGCTCTTCGAGAGGGGCAGAGGAATCGAACCCAGCTCGGCCAGGCTGGCTGTACGCAAGGCAAACGCCCTACCGCTGTGCTATTGCTCCAGCCTATCATCATTAGAGAAAGTAATATTGTTTTAATACTTATTTTCAGTAAAATAAAACACATTTATTAATTTATACCAAAACTGTATATCGGAGAATAATTTTATTTGTATATTTTGGAAAAAAGTGCTCCATGCATAATTCTATCGCTTTGAATGTTCAAAGATCAGGAAAAAAAATTAGCCTATATCTTTGGAAAAACATTAAATATTTTCTTTTATTTAATTTTCATAAAGCAAATTAAAGTTTATTTCCAACTATTCATATTAAGAAAAATGAAAGTAAAATTTTCATGAGGGTAAATATATTCAGGAAGTTCTACATGCATACTATAAATATAAACACATATGTATATATATTTATATCTATATTTTGAGTGTCCAGTTGTGAGGGTACCTTTAAAAATATAAAAGAAGATGGAAACTCATACAAGAAAGTATTTCTGAATACCGGTAAGAGAACAACCTTCAGGAACATGTGTGTAAACAAAAGTGGCGAAGCCAAATTATGGTAATTATAGGGGTAATTTCGCATATAAAAATAACATAGCACTGTTTTAGCACTGTCCTCCCATTGTTCATCTATTTGCTCGAGCCGGTCCAGTAACGTCTCCACTGTGAGACTTGTTACTGTGTTTGGCATATCGAATATGTCATGGGTAGCTTGTCAGGCTTTGCCATGTGGGCGAGATACTCTCAGTAGCTTGCCGGTCTCTCTGAGAGGGACGGAGGAACATTCAAAGCTATAGAAACTCGTGTTTCCCAGGATGGTCGCGTACAAGGCAAATGTGCAAGGTCGCATGCAAGGCAAACACCCTACTGGCTGTACTATTGCTCCAGTTTTGGAATTGAAGCAATTAATACTGATGAAATATAGTGTCTCAAATAAATTAATTGCAAATTGTTTAAAAAGTGATTTGTGGCCATATCAGTTGGAGAATACATATATATATGTATATGTGTGTATATATATATTGATAGCACATATATTAAAAACAACATATTTGAGAATATTCTAATTTTGTACAGAATAAAGCTATGAAAGAAAGTTACATTCAGAGACTCAAAGACTGTAAGCTGAATTAGAAGACATTATGTATACTGGAGCGATAGCACAGCGGTAGAGCATTTGCCTTGCACGCAGCCAACATGGCCAACCCGAGTTTGATTTCTCCGCCCCTCTCGGAGAGCCCGGCAAGCTACTGAGAGTATCTCACCCTCCCGGCAGAGCCTGGCAAGCTCCCCGTGACGTATTGGATATGCCAAACACAGTAACAACAAAGTCTCCAATGGAGACTTTACTGGGCCCGCTCGAGCAAATCGATGAACAACGGGAGGGCCTTTACCTTTTACCTTATGTATACTTATTACCAAATTAAGAATATAAGAGCTTAGGAGTGAGAAATGGAGTAGAGAACAAAATTTTAGGCAATAAAAATCTTAAAAGTGAATTTTTTATTAAACATGTGACTTTCCCCCCCAGCATCATTTGCTAAAGAGGTTTCATTGCTCCACTTGATATACTCTACTTCTTTTGTCAAAGTTTAAATGACCATATAACTGAGATCTCTGGATTTCCAAACTATTCCATTGATCTGAGAGGCTGTTCTTACTCCAGTGCCATGCTGTCTTGTTATTATAACTTTATATTATAAGTTAAAGTTGGGGAAAAAAAGAGCCTCCCATTTTCTTTTTCCTAGAATTTCTTTGGTTGTTTTCAGGTATTTATTATACTGAACAAATTTTAGCACCATTAGTTTGATGTATTAAAAAATGTCATTGGTATTTTTATTGGAATTGCATTATATGTGTGCATCGCTTTGTGTATTCTTACAAAAATAGCTCACTAACGAGAAATGTTTTCCTATTTTTTGCATCTCATTTCTTTCTTTTAGCAGTGATTTATATAGATTTACATGTGTGCTCCATTACCTATCCTACTGTGCTAATTCCAAGATACTTAAATACTTTTTGAGGTACATTTATGAATGAAATTTTTTAAATTCGTGTCTTCTCCTTTATTGTTTGCTTATAGAAGTGCCATGAATTTCTGCATATTGGTTTTATAACTTGTCACATTAATATATAAGTTTATTGTTTTCAAAGTTGTCCATAGTATTTAGTATTTTCTAAATATAATATTATTTCACCAATGATTAGTGACGATATAACTCTTATCCTTTTTATATTATTCTTGACTAACTTCTAAAACTAGGATTTCTGATACTATATTGAGAAATAATGGAGAGAATGGACATAAATTATGTACCTATTTTACAGAGAAGGCTTTTAGGTTTTCACCTTTAAGAATGGTGTTAGCTCTGGGCTCATGGTAAATGGCTTTAACTATATTGAGCTAAGTTTCTCATATACTCATTTTATTTATGAATCTGATTATGAGTGGATGTTGTGTCATATAAAATGATTTACCTGCATTCAATAATGTAATTATTTGTTTCCTAAAAGTTTTCTTTGTGCTGATATGGAGTATTCATAGGTTGACTTGCATATGTTGAAACCCTCTTGCATCCTGGGATAAATCTCAATTTGTCCCTGTATATGATTTTCATTGCACATTTGCACTCCTATGTTCATTGTGGCACTGTTCACAATTGCCAATATTTGGGAATGATGCAGTGTGTATAGACAGATTACTATATCAAGAAACTATGGCATATGTACACAAGGGGAATAAAACTTGACTGTGAAAAATGAAGAAATATGCAATACATCGCTATACAGATGGAACTTGAGCACATCAGGCTAAATCAACTAACAGGAAAGAGACAAATACAGAATACTTTCTCTCATGTGTAGAATATGAGAGAATATTCCCTACACAGTAAGGGAATAACAAATGGCAAAGGTCACAAAACTTATAACTGGTACACAGAAATGATGTATGTGATGGCGAAACAATGGATAGCAGACTAACAGGAGATATCCCGAGACAATGGTGGAGGGGAGTGGATATCCTTGTGGATGGTGTGGTGTTGGAATGCTGTATGAATGCAATTCTATCAGCAGTGTTGTATATCACAGTGACTATAAAAGAAGAAAAAAATGAACTCTATGGGTATATTGGTGTGACCAAAAACTTTAATGGCAGGATTTGACTAAAAGCAATTCTGGCGAATTTGTCACTATGATTATGAAACAAAGTATTAGGGAAATTGTCTGTTAATAGTTGCAATAGCAGGCAGTAAATATTATGTACTAAAATATTGATCACAAATGAGGTTGTGTCAGTGTATACTTGTAAGTGTATGTAGATTTTATGAAAAGAAAACGCAGCTATAAGCATTGTACATTAGAAAAAATAGAAAGCATGTCTAGGAAAGAAAGCCACATTATTTTATCACATCATTTGAAGTGCAGCATATAAGAGCATATAGTTTGTCATATCTGAATAATAAATACTCTAACCAATATTATAGTTAAACATGCTCTACTCTATTGACCAAATGTGCTGACTACAACTCAGAATTCTTGCAAAATATTTAAATAACTGCATACATTTTTTTTATTTATTTGTTTGTATTTTGGGGGGTCACACATGGCAATGATCAGAGATTACTCCTGGCTCTCAGGAATTACTCACTATCTTGGTGGAATTAATCTCAAAAAACTCACTATAGTGACAATTCAGGAATCACTCCTGGCATCTTTCACACAATTTTATATTTTTCTTACTAAGATAAATATTTCTAAAATAGCATCCAGGGGCTGGAGCGATAGCACAGCAGGGTAGGGCATTTGCCTTGCAAGCGGCCGACCCGGGTTCGATTCCCAGCATCCCATATGGTCCCGCGAGCACCTCCAGGAGTAATTCCTGAGTGCAAAGCCAGGAGTAACCCCTGAGCATCGCTGAGTGTGACTTTAAAAAAAAAACAAGAAAAATAAATAAATAAATAAATAAATAGCATCCAGTTGTATAAGATCTTGTAGAATCTTATAGAAATTTTATTTTTTTAAATGTATTTAGCCTTGATTATTATTATTTTGGTATGAGGCCACACCCAGCAGTACTCAGGGCTTACTACTCTCTCTAAGTTTAGAAATCATTCCTGGCGATGCTTAGGGAACCACAGGTGATGTCAGAACTCAAAGTCAGGTTTACTGCTTCAAGGCAAGTGCTGTTCATACTGTTCTATAGCTGTACCTTGGAAAATTATTTGTTTTTAATGTGAACACTTGATTTTTTTTGAGTGTTTCAGTTTTTCCTTTTGCCAACATATGTTTTTCCATATACTTGGAATGTAAACCTCCTCTGACCTGGAGTTCATGACTTAATGGTGTTCAATTTCCTCAGTATTCTAGTGACTCTACAGGTGACACACTTCAGTTTCTGTATTTCATATTGAATTTTTATTTTTTTACCAACAATATAACAAAGGTCACTTTGAAAGAAGTTATTTAGCTTTTAATCATTTTATGGGATATTTCAAATGTTGAAATCTATGGTCTTCATTCAAATAAAATTTCACTTAAGCAGATTTTATTCTTTCTTTGACTTGAATTTATTGATGACTTGACAGTTAAACAGCTGTTGACTTAAATTTTTATAAGACTGAATGTTTTGAAAAATAAGATTAAAATAATTCAGTTTTCTAGTCAGGTTTTTCTACTCCACAAAACAAAGCAGTAAACAAACAATGCAAGGGAATTTAAACATAACTAATTTAATTAAGAGAAAAGAAATATAAATTACTTTACCTTTTTGCATTGTATACATTCATGTGGGTCCCCTAAGACACTGTGGGGGAAAAGAGAAAGAGACAGACAGACAGACAGACAGACAAACAGACAGAGACAGAGACAGAGACAGAGAAACAAAGGAAAAGGAGAGACAGAGACACATTTTGTTCTTACAAGAAGCCCAAACTACACTTGTTTACCAGGATTTGTAGAAACAAATGCATTGAAGACATTTTGGTCAATAACAAAGACTTCCTAGATTCATGCATCTTTGTAGGCAGCTTACAAAAATCATTTGTTCAAAGCAATCTAGAGTACTGGCTTCACTGGATAAAACATCAAAACCTTCACAAAAGAGAAATAAAATAATTGAAATACCCCAGTACTTTGGAATAGGGATCTGGGCTGTTTTAAGTTGATTCCAGACACTCTAGCAGAATTTTAACATATTCCTATTTTTAAAAAAATAATTTATTTTAATTAACTCATAGAGAGATATAATGTTTTTCATCATAAGTTTCAGTCATATAATGTTTTAACACCTGTTCCCTCATCATTTCTCACTATGAATGTCCTCTGGCTCTTTGAAAAAATAAACAAGATCGATAACATGTTCGTTCTTATTTGAACCACTCTCAAAAATTTTCCCTTCCTTTGTTCAATCTAGTATTAAGCCAAAGATTCATAAGGCTTAGTCTTTAATTGTACTTACATACATAAAAATACATTTTCTAAGTTGGATGGTAGGATACAAAATTACTAAGTACTAATTTTGGGCAATATATTAAAAGAAATAAATGAAAGTGGATGGGATTCCTGTTGCATTCATTTTTTTATTACCTCTGCAACCCCAGTCCTCCCCAATTTATTTTAATAGAAATGCAATACAACCCCAAACAAGTTTTTAAACAAGGAAAGTTACCCTAGATATGATAACAGAAAAATTTGAGTGTTATTTAAATATAATAATATATAGTAGGTACTAGAGAGAGAGAGTATGGTGGCAGTGGTGCTTGCCTTGAATGGAGCCAACCCAGTTTAAGATGCCTGGCATTCCATATGGTCTCCTGATCATTGCCAGGTGTGGCTCCCAGCCAAATGCATACATACATTTATATGTATTTATATTTACACATATGCAGATATATACATATATGTATATATATATAACCCTGTATATACTGAAAGCATCTATTATGACTAACCAGGATAATGAGCAAAATTGGTCTGATATATTGACTGAGACAAGAGGATCCAAATAGGTCATATAATAAAATGATAGGAATTTCTTTTTAAAACTTTTCAAATTTGTAAATTTATTTCACTATATTTCACATTGCAGGACCACCTTGTCTATAAAATAGCATATTACAGGCTCTAGAAGAAAATAAAAAGCTTATAATAATTATTCAAATTTGTTTTAAAAACTTGTAACTTAAGCTCATCATTTGCATTTTTAAAATTTTGTGAGAACCTGGAGTCTCTCAGACAAAACTTATCCATAATTTACCAGAATTTTCAGTGATAGTTATAATAGTTAACTATAGATAGTTACCAGTTTCCCATAAAAGTTCCCTTTGTACATAATGCAGTTACTGGATACCATATATACATGTGTACATATATATGTATATGTAAATATATATATATGGGAAATTTCTGTTTCCCTTAGAGAGATGCTGACAAACTCTAAAGACAAGGATTGTAATTAAAATTTTGATATTTTAAGTTAATAATTTAAAATAACTTTAACAATAAATTTTAAGAACAAAATTGGTTATTATCCAAGTTTGTTAAATGCACTCAACATCTAATTAATTGCTCTTTCACCTGCATAATAAATGACCCATAGCCTTTGATAAGATGCACATGATGCGATTCAACACCCAACCTTTTGAAGTCATGGGTTCAATTTCTGGAACCATATGCTCTCCTCAGCCCCTCCAGGAGCTACCCCAGGGCACAGTCATGTATGGCTCCCAAACCAAAAATAAAGCACTGAAATACATGCTAACATTATAAATATACTGGAAACAACAAAGTGTGCATTTAGCTAATTAAACTCATTTATGTTACTAAAGGAACTTCATGGGGGAAGTGGGGAGCAGGGAGTGGATCACAACCAGTGGTGTTCAGGGTTTACCCCTAACTCTATGTTCAGAGATCACTCCAAGCACTGCTCTGAGGATCACATGTGGTACTGGAGCTAAAACTCAGGTTGACTGCATGAAAAGCAAGCATCCTACCTGCTGTACTATTCCTTCCAAGAAGTAATTTTTGACTGTAGAGCCAAGAGTATCTTCTAAGCATTCCTGAACATCGCCTTCAAACCAAACCAAACCCAAACCAAAAACTATTTTAAAAAGTCAATGGAAGAAAAGATAATCAGGGGGCTGGAGCAATAGTACATCAGGCAGGGCATTTGCCTTGCACGAGGTCAAGCGGGGTTCGATTTCCAGCATCCCATATGGTCCCCCAAGTACTGCCAGGAATAATTCCTGAGTGCATGAGCCAGGAGTAACTCCTATGCAATACCGGGTGTGACCCAAAAAAGCCAAAAAAAAAAAAAGATAAAATCAGATTTAAATGAACTGGTTCTACAC
Source organism: Sorex fumeus (assembly GCF_029834395.1). Lineage (NCBI taxonomy): Eukaryota > Metazoa > Chordata > Mammalia > Eulipotyphla > Soricidae > Sorex > Sorex fumeus. The sequence goes on from NW_026606155.1 coordinate 9,716,828, forward strand.
TTCATCTATGATATGAATCTCCATTTAATCTGGCTCTTTCCCATCTTTCCAGCTTCATAACCCACCAAGCTCTAATGCCAAATTCTTCAACAAGACCACAAAATTCCAGACCCAAGAGGATAGCTTTTTGAAAGAAAAGGCACGAAGTCTTTCCATTTGTTGCTTATAATTGTATTTTAAGCATCTTGATTTGCAATGTTGTTAATGATAGGCTTTTTTACATACAGTGTTCCATCACCACACTCTCCACCAGAGTGGCCTTTTCCCTCCACCATTGTCTCATACCCCTCCCATTCCACACACACCTTCATTTATTCATAGAAGTTAAGGTTTCTGGGGTCAGAGCAATAGTACACTGGATAGGGCATTTGCCTTGCACACAGCTGACTGGGGTTCTATCCCTAGCATCCCATATGGTCCCCCATGCTCTGCCAGAAGTAATTTCTGATTGCAAAGTCAGGAGTAACCATTGAGCATCAAAGGGTGTGACCCAATAAACAAAACAAAAAAGGAAGGTTCCAGATTGCTTGAGACTAGAGGAGCTTTAGTAGTAGTAATTGATATTGGTGGACTGAGGACAGAAGTATTGAAATTTGACATGTTTTACCCTGAAAAGAAGAAAATAAATGGATTATGAGACATCACATTATTAAAAGAGACAGACCGTATTGCTTTTCTCACAGACAGCATTGGTGATTATTCACCAAGGAAGGAGGAAATATTCGGAATATTTTTGAAAATCAAAATTTTGAGAACTACTGAATAAAATCCATGTACAAACTTGGCAAGCAAGCAGTAACACCAGAGTGTAAAGGGAATCTGGATGTTTGCACAATGAGCCTGTGAACCATGATCTGGAGAAACTAAAACTCAAATGTTTGTTGCAATGTTCTCCACAGGTTACAGATATATTTCTTTTTCACCAACATCATTAAGGACAGAATCACCCAACATTTGTGAAATGATTTTCTTCCAGCATAATTTATGGAGTAAATAAAACATAATTTTACTCCATTGTGATTTAGAAAATTTATGCTTATTACACATTTTTCTTCAGTAAAGTCATTTAATTGCTGAGTAATGTTGCAATATTAAAATCAATTTTCTACAAATGCAATTAGCAAATAAAATTTATTTTTCTGGATTATTTTGGCTTTTGACTATAATGACTCAGATATATCAGGATATTAATTTGGGGGGTATTTTTGACCACACCCAGCTATGCTCTGTGCTCCAGGATTCATTCTGACAGAGTGTGGGAAACCTTATGTGGTAACAAGGATGGAATCCAGGTTGGCAGCATGCAAAGAAAGTGCCTTAAGCACTGTGTTATCGCTCCACCCAGGAATATTATTTCAGTATTTCAAATGAAGTTTTTATTTAATTAAATAACTGTGATTTACTAAGTTATTGATAGCTGAGTTTGAGGCATATAATATCCCAACACTAATCTCACCAACAGTGTCAACTGACAGGCACGATACAAAGTTTCAGTGGTTGCAGCTTAGATCCCATGTTATCAGTGTTTTTGAGTCCATGTTTGGGATATCTGGCTACACCACTCATCCATGTCACCATTATAGCTGAAGCCCTGATGCCTGTTCACCTATTACTCCCTGTTGCCTTCTTCTCCCTTAATCTCTCCTCCTCTGTGCTTCTCCTCTCCAAACACTGAGGCCAAGAGTGATTTAGACTTTCTCCCTTTACTTCAATACATTTTCTCTTGTAGTATTCTATACACCCCCCAAAAGTGAGCTTATCCTGTGTTTGTCTTGGCTCTTGGCTCACTCGACATGATATCTTGCAGTTCCAACCATGTCGCAGCAAACTGCATGATTTTATTGTTTCTTGCAACTGTATGGTATTCCATTATGTATGTATACCACATCTACATAACCCATTTATCTGTCATCGGACACCTAGGTTGATTCCATATCCTAGCTATTGTACTGAGTGCAGTAATGACTAATGATGTGCATATGCCCTTTTGAGACAGTGCTTTCATGTCCTGGGGGTAGATGCCCAAAAGTGCAATTGCGGGGTCATATGGAAGTTCAATTCCAAGTTTACTGAGATCTCTCCATCCCGTTTTTCCTAGAAATTGTACCAGACAACATTCCCACAACAGTGGATGAGAGTTCCATTTTCACCATATCTCTGTCAACACATTTAATTCATACTATATTTGACATGTGCCATTCTCAGTGTTGTGACGTGATATCTCATTTTCTTCTTGATTTGAATTTCTCTGATGATAAGTTATACTTATAGCTCCCAAGGGATTTCTAAAAGAATTTGCTTTCTGGAAATTGTTCAAGTGACTTATACACCACTTCAGAATGTTTTCTGGTTATTGTTGTATTTTATTTATTCATATATTTGCCCATAAAACGGTTCTATACTGGTTCATAAATTCAGCCTGCTTCATATTAGGTTTCCTGCTACCTAGGAGTATGTTGGTTAATACTGAGTGTTACTGTCAGGTACAACACATAACATTTAATTCCTATAAGTTTTTAAATTATTTTTACAAATCACATTTAAACTTTTCATTTCTAAATGTTAAAGCTTATGAGAAATTTTATTACAATTCATCTTAATAGATTTTTACTTATCAATGTAAAAGTTATTCTATGAAAGAGCGATTTTTAAATAATTTTGAATAAATGAATGGTTTTGGAATCTGAATCTGTTACACATTGATAATGGACTTTAAAATTTATAAGCAGGGCATTTTCCAGGCTATTACTTGAGCTTTAGCATAGAACTGGGTAGATAAATTGTTTTGGGAATGTACATTGAAAATTCCATTAATTTTGATATCAATCCATTAATCAGAGAGGCTTATGGCTTCAGTTGTACAATCATTTATGAACACAAATTATTTTATTATATTTAGGTAGATCTCTCTTTCCAAAATATGATGCAATTATGAGATACGGCTTAATACATTGCTATAGCTCAGACTCTTGCTCTGTAATATTCTCTTTATGTATTGCATCTCAACATGGTGGGATAACATTCAAGGCAAAACATAAGTTGTAGAGTGCATTTCAAAATCACAAATATCTGCATGTAAATTTTCTTTACTTTTCTAGTCATTTATTTAAGAAATCTCAGTGCAATATATACTTTAGGTCTATAAATTCCACTAATATTATTGCTTTTTAAATTATTCTGCATTATTGAAGTAATTTTTGCTCTTAAATACATTTTCATGTTATATGTCATATCTGTTTCTACAGTTTTAATTACATACTCAAATGCATGTTATCTACAGAAATATGATAAATCACATATCATTCTATTTCACAGTCATTTTATGTCTTTCTATGTATATGGGCTGGAGCAATAGCACAGCGGTAGGGCATTTGCCTTGCATGCAGCCAACATGGCTGACCCGAGTTCGATTCCTCCGCCCCTCTCCGAGAGCCCGGCAAGCTACCGAGAGTATCTCGCCCACTCGGCAGAGCCTGGCAAGCTCCCCGTGACGTATTTGATATGCCAAACACGGTAACAACAAAGTCTCCAATGGAGACGTTACTGGGACCGCTTGAGCAAATCGACGAACAACAGGAGGGCCTTTACCTTTACCTTTACCTTATTGTAAATGGATTTTAAATTTCTTTTTCTATCCTCAGATTTTTCTAAAATAGTTTACTCAATAAAAATTCTCTTGCTTCACTGAAAAAGTATTGAATCAGTGAATCATATGTTCTAAAGCAGAATTAAGGTCAATTTATATTCAACCATATGTGTCCATATACACATATTATATTACTATAATGATGTACATACACAACATATAAATAAATATGTTAATGTAGCAACATACATGTTTATATGCTAAGAACATATGCTATATGATTTATTTACTTGCATATAATCATTATGAAACAATTTTTGCTCTATTTACATTTACAAATATGTTTGATAAGTAAAGAGGTGATATGCTTTATTTTATTAAATTATAAATTGTATAGATTTTGATGCATATGGGACATGAATAACATAAAAATAGCTCTTGATTTAAATGTTTTATAATCGTTTTTTCAAAATGTTCTTTCCAAATAATTCCTTAGACACTGCATTACATCAACTAGTCATTCTCTAATATTTTGTAATTTAAAAATAAATTTAATATGAACATTATTTTATAAATTCATTTATTTTAGTTAGAATATTTCATTCATGTTCAGGAAGATTAGCAAATTATATTGTTTCTATTTCTTATATACATTGCTATTATTTTTCAGTAAAATATTTTAAATTCAATTATCTTGTAACACTACACAGTATTATTCTTATTTATATGTTTAACAAAACTAAATATATGCTAAATTTAAAAAGATCTTTAAATATTAATATATCCAAATATTTGTCTCTTGTTTTTTACTTAACAAAATAAATTATTGATTGATAAGTACTTTGACTCAAAATTTGATAGATTACACATTTTATACAGTAAAAATTATGTTAGTCACATTATTGTGGCTTCAATGCTTTGTTTTTTTGTTTACTGTCTTCAAATTTTTCTCTCAGAGAGAGCTTAGTATTGAGATTCATAATAGGTTAACTTCATAACCTATCATTCTTTTCCTTCTGACAGCATGTAAGATAATATTTTTTTATTTTTGAAGTTTAAGAATTTCACATTATGTATAGATATTTTTGCTTGTTGACTATATATGTCAGCATTTGAGTTTGTGTATGAAATGATTTCTTAACATAATATATGCATTATATCGTTTTGATTATAAGCTATAATGCTGTTATTCTAGGTCTAAAACTCAAAGTCTTTTATACCATGGGGTTAGTCTTGTATTCTTTTATATACATAGTCCCTGCTTTTATTTATTTGCATCATTATCTATATTGAACCATAATGAAAAGACCAGGCAATATCACATATAATACATTAACTGTTCTAGGTATTTAGTTAAAAAAATTTATAAGTGGGCATTAAAAATATTTTCTATGGGATTTAGCCTCCATCTTCAATAACTATGTGTATTCCAAAGACATGTATATTGCTTATCATTGTATTCTGTAAATTTAGTTCATATATATATATATATATAGCATGACATTTAGTTCATATATATATATATATAGCATGACATGCTGAAGTGTGATGTGTTGATCAATTTCTCTGTAACATAAAATATGGTATATATAGGGAGAATTGATCTTGTATTAAAAAAGAGGATGTAAGAAAAATGCACAATAAAATACTACTCAGTTATGAGAAGCAGATCAAATCCTGCCATTTACAAGAATATGCATAGACCTTGAGATTATTATAAAAAACATATTCAGCATGATTTCTCCTATATGTCGTTATAGAACAAATGAATGAGTGAGACATTTCATTTCATTTCATTTCATCATCCTGTTATTCGTCGATTGCCTCGAGCAGGCCCCAGTAACGTCTCTTTCATCCTAGCCCTGAGATTATATTCAAGGCTATTTAGGAGAATGAGACCCATCATTGTTACTGGTATTTGGCATATTTGGTACGCCACGGGGAGTTTGCCAGACTCTGCCCTGTGGGCAGGCTACATTCGATAGCCTGCAAGTTTGTCCAAAGTAGGAATAAGACAATAAGATGTCATAAAAAAAAAGTTCTGTTAAGATGTCGCGCGGCCATTTATCCATTATCATAATAAATAAAGTAAAAACAAAGGAACCTCATTCAGGACTGGGTGGGGTGAGCCCCCTAGGTCAAACTTGTTTCCTATGCCTTGAGAGGGCTTTTATGAAACTGCTAAAGCCAAACCAGCTCACAGCAATTTCATCATGATTTTGTCCAGTTGGATCTAATTGATGCTGAACTCTGACTGCAGTAGGATGCCTGGCTGGGATGAGGATTAGCCAGCCATACCCTGCTCTGCCTGTCCCCTGCCACCCCCAACCCCGGGAAGTTTCTCCTAAGTGTGGCAGGAGGTGTGCCCCAAGCCCCCAGCACAAAGAACTGGAAACAGACAATGCCCTGTTGTTCTCACTGAAGAACATGTCCATCCTGAGACCTCCAGGGGTCCAACCCCATGTGTCAGGGAATGACAGTGTTGGTCAGTGTCCTGGAAGCCAGGGTCCCATTTCCTGGTCTTTCGAGTCCCTTCATAGTGACAAATCACCCCAGTTCTCTTGGTCATCACCAGGTTGGGTACAGCAGGTCCTACTTTCCTTCTGAAAGCTTCTGAGAAGTCACAGGCCTCTGTTTTCCTGCAGAGTGAGACAAATGAAACAAAAATAAACTTTAACACTGCAAAGACCAAGTAGAACTTATGGTAAAGGACAAAGGGGACAATTTTATTATAAAGGATAGCATTGAACTATTAGTAAACTTTATGTTACATCTACATTGATATCAATGTTGCACATCTAAAATGCACAAAATTCTGTGATAAAAGCTACCTTAATAAAATGAAAGTCACATTTTTACTCAACTAAAGACAAAATAATTCTATTAAAAATAAAAATTTGGCACTACAGATTTATTTTGCACATGCCTACATCAGAGCATTGCTTCAAATTGGAGTGACGCTCTCTTCATAGTTTGTGATAATTCACTGCCATTTTACATTTCTTGCTTTGTTCTCTGTTGGATATCACAACATCTGCATCTTTCAAGTTTTGATCGCAGTCACAGTCACAGTCCTCCCGATGATCATCAATTTGCTCGAGCAGGTCCAGGAACGTCTCCATTTTGAGACTTGTTGTTACTGTGTTTGGCATATTGAATATGTCACAGGTAGCTCGCCAGGCTTTGCGCCATGGCATGATACTCTCAGTAGCTTGCCAGGCTCTTCGAGAGGAGTGGAGGATTTGAACCTTACTCGGCCATGCTTGCTGTGCGCAAGGCAAATGCCCTACTGCTGTGCTATCGCTCCAGCCCCAAGTTTTGATCAAACTCATAAAATATGTAACATTACCTGTACTAACATGTGAATTTTCTATTTGTTTATTCACTGAAGAATAAGGGCTAGAGCGATAGCACAGCAGGGAAGGCATTTGCCTTGCACGCACTGACCCAGGTTTGATTCCTCCATCCTTCTTGGAGAGCCCGGCAAGCTACCGAGAGTATCCCGCTTGCACAGAACCTGGCAAGCTCCCCGTGGCATAGTCGATATGCCAAAAACAGTAACAAGTCTCACAATGGAGATGTTACTGGTGCCCATTCGAGCAAATCGATGAACAGGAGGACAGTACTACAGTGCTACTGAAGAATAAATACAAAATTGAAGGTCCTTTTTTTTGGCATTGCCTATCATGCTCATTCTAATTCCGTGGTTCAATTCAGTGTAGGGAGTTAGCCAGTTGCCCTAGCTCTTCCACTTACTCAGGAAATAGAAGAAGGAAAAGCTTAATTGAGAGAAGACTGGGTCTAAATATGTTTGGAACTTCTTCAGTAACAAAATTCACTCCCTTTATTACTTTATACAGACTCACCACTTAAAATTCAACCAGTAAAAAATCACTATTTGCTAATAAGTTTCTAAAATGAACATAACTTATTAAGTCTACTTTGATAAAACTTATTTTTCTAGTTCTAAAAATTATAAACTCTATTTGGAGACATTTCAATTTCCTTCATCATAGTATTTTGGGCACAAAATAATCACAGTGATATTCAGTACATGTCTGTTAGATGTATAAACAAAGAAAATTAATATGTTCACTCATACTTGAGACATAACTGGGTTCGCTGGAGCAAATTGATGAACAATGGGTGGACAGTGCGACAGTATTACTTTTTTCATGAGTTTTATTTCTCAGCAATAAACTGCAATACATAACTGAATGTCCATGTTTTACTGTAAGCCAAAAAAAAACTAAAGAAAGTCTCACATATAAATCATGCTCATCACTTAATAACTTAATCACTTAACTCCCCGTAAGTCGTCGATTTGCTCGTGTGGGCGCCAGTAATGTCTCCATTTGTCCCTATCGCGTGCTAGTGTAGTCCAATGGCATCTGTTCGTTCCGGGAACATGAAGGGCCTCAAACCAATCGTTCATGATCTTGACGAGGAAGTCTGACCATCTGGACGGTGGGCGGCCACGCAGTCTTTTGACATCCCGTGGAATCCAGTCGGTAACAGCTCTAGTCCAGCGGTCGTCTTTAAATCTCATTACGTGACCAGCCCATCTGATTTTCGACACGTTGGCAAATGAGACAGCATCCCTGATTCTTGATCGTCGACGGATGTCAGAACTGCGGATTCTTTCTCTCATTTGAGTGAAACGTGATATTCCAAGCATAGCTCTTTCTATTCTTCTTTGGGAGACCTGTATAGCATTCTCATCCTGTTTGCGTAGGGCCCAGGTCTCTGAGGCATATGTTAATGCAGGAAGAACAGTGGAATCAAAGAGATGTGCCCAGAGCCGGAGGTTCTTCGTCCTCTTAGCAATTTCTTCGACGTTCTTGAAGGCGTTCCAAGCTGCTCTCTTCCTCCTGCGCAGCTCGGATGCCAGGTCATTTGTCATGTTGACCTCTCGACCTAGGTACACATAGCTGTTGCATTCAGAGATGGTCGTTCCGTTGAGAGCGAATGGGGCGTAAGGAATGAGGCTGTTTCTCATAAACATTGTGTTCTTAAGATTCAGCTGTAGTCCTACCTTTCCACACTCACGGTCAAAGTCGGCCAGCATTTGTGCCGCTTGGCTGATGTTTGGTGTTATTAAAACGATGTCATCAGCAAAGCGGAGGTGGTGTAGTTGCCGACCGTCTATCTTCACTCCCATTCCTTCCCATTCCAGTCGTCGCATGACGTTCTCGAGGGTGGCACTGAAGAGTTTCGTGAAATGGTATCACCCTGTCGCACCCCTCTCTTGACATCAACGATCACTTCTTTGTAGAATGGTGAGATCCTGGTAGTGAATCCGCAATACAGCTCACAGAGGATCCTGATGTATTGGGCTTGAATGCCCTGATTGGCTAGGGCTTCAATGACCGCTTCCATCTCAACAGAATCAAAGGCCTTCTTTAAATCAATGAACGTTAAACAGAGCGGCATCTTGAACTCCCGAGAAACCTCAATGAGCTTGGTTATTGTGTGGATATGGTCGATGGTGCTGAATCCTTTGTGGAACCCGGCTTGCTTGCATGGTTGTCCTTCATCTGGTGTTCTGTCAATCCTATTTAGGATGACTCGAGTGAACAACTTGTAGATAACAGAAAACAGGCAGATCGGGCGATAGTTGCCAATGTCATGGATATCTCCCTTCTTGAACAGTAGTACGGTCCTGCTGGTTTTCCATTGGGATGGAACCTTGCATTCAGACAGGTAGCGAGTGAAGAGCCGAGCCAGTGTATTGATGAGTACAGCCGTCGCCACACTCCAGGACGCTTTCCGGACCCGCGTTGCAGCTCCGGCGGAGACCCACGCACGACTGAAGACCCACAGAACAAGATAAGCGGAACTCTCTGAGACGTTGGACTCAAGGCTAGGCGGACCCAGGGACAAAGCTTCTCTGCTTGCTCCCACCACCACAGATGACAAAGGGATTCTAATCAGGAGCCCCACCCTACCCTGCCCTGTCTGCTTCCATCAACCACCCAGGGATAGAATTGCAAACAGGAGACCCACCCTACCCAGATAAATACCCCACTGGCAGACTTCCACTCTTGACACTACTTCCACTACCCAGCCGTCGCCACACTCCAGGACGCTTTCCGGACACATCATAAGACACTAAATACCCATCTTCCGGAATTGTCGTACCATATTTGATAGGGTTCAAATATGGTAACACCTACAAGGGTGATTAGAGTTCGCCCCAAAAGCCTCTATCCCTCTCGAAAAGACTGACAAGCTACCGAGAGTATTCCGCCCGCACGGAAGAGCCTGGCAAGCTATCTGCTGTGTATTCGATATGCCAAAACCAGTAACTATAACTGGTCTTATTCACCTGACCCTGAAGTCTTCACCGACATCGCAGCACTGAGAAAAATGAGAAAGGAGAGGCCGACAAAATCTCAAGGCCGATGTAGGCTGCCACAACGAAGGAAGACAAAAATGATCGTCTGCACTTTCAATGCACGTACGCTAGCATCAGATGCATCCATCGAGGACCTGATGGTCCAAGTGGGAATGATCAAGTACGACATCATTGGTCTGACCGAGACAAGAAGGCATGAATCTCACCATGCCATTTTCGACACTGGAGAAGAATTGTTCCTCGGAACATGCGATAAAAGAGGTGTTGGAGGCCTCAGTGTCCTTGTCAACACAAACTTTGCCAAGAGCATTGATTCATTTGAATGCCTAACAACCTGAATCGGACGTTTACATTTGAATAGATGTGACTCGCTGAATGCAGTTTCTATCTTCGTTTTCTACGCACCAACATCTCATTATGATGAAAGAGAAATCGAGAAGTTCTACATGGAGCTAGAGAAGTTCTATAAAGAAGACCACACCTTCTACAAGATCATTGTGGGTGATTTTAATGCCAAGATAGGACCGAGAAGATCAGCTGAAGAACTTCACATCGGGACCCATGGCCTAGAATGAAACGAACAGGGTGAGAGACTGTCTGAGTTCATCATGTCAACCAAGACCATTCATGGTAACTCACAGTTACAGAAGGCAGAATCTAAACGATGGACATGGGAGTCTCCCGGTGGATGATTCCACAACGAAATAGACCACATCATATTCAATCGATGGTTTTGCCTGACTGATGTCGCTGTTGTCCCAAAATTTCGAACGGGATCAGACCACCGTCTCCTTCATGCAAAATTCTACTTCACAGAGTGGGGAGAAAGGGCTGCAAAGTTTAAAAAGAGAATTCCCAGAATGACCACCAACTGGGAACTCTTTGGTACTATTGCGGCAACATGGGAAGATGCCATTGTTGACAATATTGACGAAGAATACGAAGGACTGGTTCAGCACCTCCATGAATGTGCGAGGAACGCCAAGAGAGAGATAGCCACAAAAAATCGCCTATCTTTGAAAACTCTTGAGCTAATTCGCCAGCGTGGTTTGGCGCATGCTTCAGGCAACCACAAGCTAATGTCCGAGCTCGCAAAGCAGTGCAGAGATGTGATCAAGGAAGACCTCAAAGAGAGAAGAGCAGAAGTACTGGTAGATGCGGCAGAAGCCAGGAAAAGTATTCGTAACGCCTGTCTGTCCTTCGCCAACTATAAGACCAAGATGACTGCCCTCCGACGTCCTGATGGATCCATCACATCCTCCAGAACGGCAATGGAGAAGATTATCCATGACTTCTAATCAAATCTCTTCGATGTCCACTTGCCGACATCCCAAATTCCACAGGATGGATATGTCATTCCCAACGTTCTTCCTTCCGAAATCCGACACGCCATTTCGTTGGTAAAGAAACAAACAGCACCCAGCCCAGGCAAGGTCAGACCTGAACACCTGAAGAAATCATGCTCATACTATGTATAATTGTATTTCTCTGTGTAAGATAGCACTGGAAAGTGGTTGCATACCCCATTAGAGTAGGCTAAGAGGAGCACGAGTAGTATATACTTATGATAAATATTCTTCATTGAATCTTTCCTGCCCTATGTTAAGACTTTATTTTTTTCGAATGGCTTTAGATCTTGGAGTTGACAATTGAGTAATGGTTTGCAATTGACTAGCATGATGTTAAAGTTAGAAAATAATTAAGCATACTTTGGTATTCTTCCAATGGAATAATCAAATATGTAAAGTATCACTTGATCACTTGACATCCCATTACTCATCAATTTGCTCAAGCGGGTGCCAGTAACATCTCCATTCGTCCATGTTGCGTGCCAGTGTAGCCAATGGAATCTGCTTATCAAACCGATCCTTCAGGATCTTGACAAAGTCTGACCATCTAGTAGGTGGGTGGCCATGCAGTCTTTAAACATGCCGTGGAATCCAGTCAGTAATGGCTCTAGATCAGTGGTCCTCTCCAAATCTCATAACGTGACCAGCCCATCTGATTTTTGACACCTTGACAAACAAGACATTGTCCCTGATTCTTGATCGTCAATGGAGGTTGGAACTCCGGATTCTTTCTCTCATTTGGGTGAAACATGATACTCCAAGCATAGCTCTTTCGATTCCTCTTTGGGAGACCCGAATAGCGTTCTCATCCTGTTTCTGTAGGACCCAGGTCTCTGAGGCATATGTTAATGCAGGAAGAATGGTGGAGTCGAAGAGATGTGCTCAGAGCCAGAGGTTCTTCATCCTCTTAGCTATTTCTTCAATGCTCTTGAAGGCATTCCAAGCTGCTCTCTTCCTCCTGCACAACTCAGGTGTCAGGTCATTAGTCATGTTGACTTATCAACCTAGGTACACTTAACTGTTGCATTCAGAGATGGTCATTCCATTGAAAGCAAATGGAATGTCAAGAATGAGACTGTTTCTCATAACATTGTCTTCTCAAGGTTCAGCTGTATTCCGACCTTTCCACACTCACGATCAAAGTTGGCCAGCATTTGTGCCACTTGACCAATATAGTATTATTAGAATGATGTCATCAGCAAAGTGGAGGTAGTGTAGTTGCCAACCATCTATCTTCACTCTCATCCATTCCTATTCCAGTAGTCGCATGACATTTTCAAAGGTGGCACTGAAGAGTATCGGTGAAATGATATCACCCTGCTGAACCCCTCTCTTGACATCGATGATCACTTCGTTGTAGAATGGTGATATCCTGGTAGGGTATCTGTAATACAGCTCATGGAGGATCCTGATGTATTGAGTTTGAATGCCCTGATTGGCTAGGGCTTTGATGACCGCTTCCATCTCAACAGAATCAAAGGCCTTTTTTAAATCAATGAACGTTAGACAGAGCATCATCTTGAACTCCCAATAAACCTCAATGAGCTTGATTATCGTGTGGAAATGGTTGATCGTGCTGAATCCTTTGCGGAATTTGGCTTGCTTGCAAGGTTGTCCTTCGTCCTGTGTTCTGTCAATCATATTCAGGAAGACTCGAGTGAACAGCTTGTAGATGACAGACAATAGGCAGATGGGGAGATAGTTTCAGATGACGTGGATGTCTCCCTTCTTGTACAGTAGTACGGTCCTACTGGTTTTCCACTGGGTTGGAACCTTTCATTTAGACAGGTAGCATGTGAAGATCCGAGCCAGTGTATTGATGAGTACTGAAGGCAGGTTCTTCAGGTGTTCAGGTCTGACCTTGTCTGGGCAAGGTGCTGTTTGTTTCTTTAACTGATTAAATGGAATGTCAGATTTCTGAAGGTAGAATATTGGGAACGACATATCCATCCTGAGGAATTTGGCATGTGGGCAGGTGGACATTGCTATTGAAAAGATACGAGTAGAAGTCATAGATAATCTTCTCCATTGTCCTTCTGGAACTTATGATAGATCCATCAGGATGTCGGAGGGCACTCATCTTGGTCTTGTAGTTGGCGAACAGGTGGGCATTGTGACTGCTTTTTTCCCAGCTTTTGCCACATCTACCAGCACTGCTGCTCTTCTCTCTTTGAGATCTTCCTTGATTGCTTCTCTGGACTGCTTTGGAGCTCGGATATTCGCTTGTGGTTGCTTGAGGCTTGTACCGAGCCAGGTTGGTGAATAAGCTCAAGAATTTTTGAAGACACGCGTTTTTTTGTGGCTATCTCTCTCTTGGTGTTCTTCTCACAATTACGGAGATGCTGAACCAATCGATTGTATTCCTTGTCAATGTTGTCAATGATAGCATCTTCCCATGTTACAACAACAGTGCCAAAGAACTCCCAATTGGTGGTAAATTCTGGGAGTTCTCTTTTTCAACTTTGCAACCCTTTCTCCCTGCTCTGTGAAGTAGAATTTTTCATGAACTAGATGGTGGTCCAATTCAGTTTTGAATTTTGGGACAACAGCGACATAGGTCAGACAAAATCATTGATTGAATATGATGTGATCAATTTCATTGTGGAACCATCCACTGGGAGACTCCCATGTCCAATGTTTAGATTCAGCCTTCTGGAACTGTGAGTTACCATGGAGAATCTTTGTCAACATGATGAACTCAGATAATCTCTCAACCTCTTCGTTCCATTCTAGGTCATGGTTCCCTATGTGGAGTTATTCAGCTGATCTTCTCAGTCCTATCTTGGCATTAAAATCACTGACAATGATCTTGTAGAAGATGTGGTCTTCTTTACTGAACTTCTCTAGTTCCATGTAGAACTTCTCAATTTCTTCTTTATCATAATTTCTCCTTCATAGTAATTGGATGTTGGTGCGTGGACAAGAAAGATAGAAACTGCCGGGAGTGAGCCAGATTATTCAAGTGTAATCGTCTGATTCGGGTTGTTAGGCATTCGAGTCAATGCTCATGGCTGGCCAAGTTCATGTTGACAAGGACACCAACACCTCAGACACCTATTTTCTTGCATGTTCCGAGGAACACTTCTTCTCCAGTGTCAAAAATGGCATGATGTGATTGATGCCTTCTTGTCTCTGTCAGAATAACAATATCGTATTTTATCTTTCACAGTTGTAACATCAGGTACATGCATCAGATGCCAGCGTACATGCATTGAAGGCGCAGTCATTTTTATCTTTCTTCATTTTGGCAACATAGTTTGACCTTGAGATTTTATCAGCCTCTGCTTCCTCATCCTTCTTAATGCTGCCGTATTGGTAGAGACCCATTGTATTTACTGGTTTTGGCATATTGAATATGCCATGGATAGCTTTCCAGGCTCTGCTTGTGGGCAGGATACTCTTAGTAGCTTGCCAGGCTCTCTCAGAGAGATATAGGCTTTTGGGGCGGCCTCTAATTGCTCTTGTAGGTGTCACCATGGTTAAAACCATATTTGAACCCTATCAAATATGGTGTGGTACGTTGGGTATAGAAATATAATATTTCTATAAAATAGTAATGCACCTAAACTATTAGGCATCCCAGCATGTGCATCACTCTAATTTCCGCTGCATCTGCATTGCTTCACATAATAACTTCCAGTACATGCTTCCACTTCCAGTAACTTGCATCTGATTTAGTATTCTTTCAAGTTCTTGGGTTTCTACTAAGTTACAGTCTGTCCTGAATTCTTTCAATAGTCCTGAGAATAAATAAGCTCAATTCAACTATATAATTTTCAATCTGCTTCCCATTGGATTAATATAACCTCTACTCACCATACCGGTGAACTTTGATTCCTTCACATATTTATTTTTGAGGACCTTGGGAATGGTGGACATGCATGATGAAAACAATGCATCACATAGTATTTATGCAGTATACTTATTCCATTATTCTACTTTCTACTTATTATGTAGAATACCTCACTCAGCATTGATCACTTGATCACTTGACTTCCTGTTAATCGTCAATTTGCTCGAGCAGGCACCAGTAACATCTCTATTTGTCCCTGTCGCTTGCTAGTGTAGCCCAATGGCATCTGTTCAATCTAGAAGCACTCAGCATTCGTTGAGGTTAAATAAGAAATAGATCTAATATGAAGTATCATTGAATGAATATTTTTCTATAGCCACGTGCTGAGAAAATGCCCTTAAATTTTTTAATCATTTCTAGTCAAAATAATATAAAAGCATGTTATATTTTTCAGTTAATCATTCTATTCCTAAATATATTAGCATTTTTTTTCTGAAACAATTTACCAAAGCCTTGGAAATTTTTATTGACTCAGTTACTTATTTGCTATTTGACAAGTACACTGATAGTTGATAATTAACCCATCTCCACTCACTGGAGTATTTGATTAAAAAAATAATGCAATTGGCAAAACTTTCATGGGTACTCTCTCTGTAAAATAAGTTATAACACTTCATCAAGCATAGGCTAAATTCTTTGAATTATTCTCTGTACTTTGATTAGCACAGCGGGTAGGGCGTTCGCCTTACAAGCGGCCAACATGGCCGACCCGAGTTTGATTCCTCCGCCCCTCTCGGAGAGCCCGGCAAGCTACCGAGAGTATTCGATATGCCAGACACAGTAACAACAAAGTCTCCAATGGAGACGTTACTGGGCCCGCTCGAGCAAATCGACGATCAACGGGAGGGCCTTTACCTTTACCTTTACCTTGATTACAGAACTAGATAAATCCCTCTGTCTCTTGTGCATATAGGTATAATATGATACTAATTTTCCCTTGCAAAATATGTCTGGAATTGATGCATCACTATAGTGTGCCTCCTATACTCTGTCAGTTTTATTTCTCACTTATAACTAGATGTCAATTCCTAGAATAAATTCAAGTGGTATGTTCTGTTTTATATAAAAAAAATCTAATCTAATTTCTACATGCAAGAAACAAGAACTGAAAAAAACTGTTATCAGAGACTGAGAAGACAATGATCCATCTTACATAAAAGCAAGCATATGGTAAATATTTCACTCCTGTTTCCTGGGTGTGTGATCATCATATACACATGATGATACTATCCTACTACTGTCATACTCATCTGGCAATAGTAGGAAAAATATTGAGAAGAATCCTAATATTAGTGTCTGTTGGATGCTATTGTGTCTTTTTCTTAATGTATTAACAAAACCATCTAGCCATGAACTGGCAAGTTTGAAAGCAGAGATAAGAAAGAGTGTCTGAGAATCTTTGTCTTTAAGAATTAGGAAGCATAACTGCTTTCAAGCTATAAATAACAGACATTAAAGTGATAAAATTTTGATATAATAAAACCTCAATGTAATATAAATCTTTTGTAAATATAATCACGCACAAGAAAATGTCTTCAAACAATATGATGCTATAAATCCCTGTTTTCCATGATTGACTAGAAGACTAAGAATATATGAAGAAAACAAAGGGAAGAGAAGAGAATAGAGAATGAAGAGAATAAAGAAAGAAATAAGGCTATTAAGCCTAATAAGGGAAGAGTATATATGCATTCTCTTCATGACATATAGCTGTATAAAACTTGTATATAAAATTCAACATATCACTTGATCACTTGACTCCCCTTTAATTGTTGATCTGCTCGAGTGGGCACCAGTAACGTCTCCATTTGTTCCTGTTGCATGCTAGTGTAGCCCAATGGCATCTGTTCGTTCTAGGAACACGAAGAGACTCAAACAGATTGTTCATGATCTTGATGAAGTCTGACCATCTGGTAGGTGGGTGACCACGCGGTCTTTTGACATCCCATGGAATCCAGTCAGTAATGGCTCTAGTCCAGTGGTCATCTCTAAATCTCATTATGTGACCTGCCCATCCGATTATGGATGCCTTGGCAAACGAGACAGCATCCCTGATTCTTGATCGTCATCAGAGGTCGAAACTCTGGATTCTTTCTCTCATTTGAGTGAAACGTGATATTCCAAGCATAGCTCTTTCAATCCCTCTTTGGGAGACCCAAATAGCGTCCTCATCCTGTTTCTGTAGGGCCCAGGTCTCTGAGGCATATGTTAATGCAGGAAGAACAGTGGAATCAAAGAGATGTGCCCGGAGCCGGAGGTTCTTCGTCCTCGTAGCTATTTCTTCGATGTTCTTGAAGGCGTTCCAAGCCGCTCTCTTCCTCCTGCGCAGCTCGGGTGCCAGGTCATTTGTCATGTTGACCTCTCGACCTAGGTACACATAGCTGTTGCATTCGGAGATGGTCTTTCCATTGAGAGCGAATGGGGCGTCAGGCACAAGGCTGTTTCTCATAAACATTGTCTTCAAAAGTTTCAGCTATAGTCTGACCTTTCTACACTCATGGTCGAAGTCGGCCAACATTTGTGCTGCTTGGTTAATGTTTGGTATTATTTAAGCAATGTCATCAGCAAAGCGGAGGTGGTGTAGTTGCCGACCATCTATCTTCACTCCCATTGCTTCCCATTCAAGTCGTCACATGATGTTCTCAAGGATGGCACTGAAGAGTATCGGTGAAATGGTATCACCCTGCCGAACCCGTCTCTTGACATCAATGATTAATTCTTTGTAGAATGTTGAGATCCTGATAGTGAATCCGTAATAAGGCCGTAATCACGGTGGATCCTGATGTATTGAGTTTGAATGCCCTGATTGGCTTGGGCTTCAATGACCGCTTCCATCTCAACAGAATCAAAGGCCTTCTTTAAATCAATGAATGTTAGACAGAGCAGCATCTTGAACTCCCTAGAATCCTCGATGAGCTTGGCTCTCGTGTGGATATTGTCGATGGTGCTGAATCCTTTGCAGAACCCGGCTTGCTCACATGGTTGTCCTTCATCTAGTGTTCTGCCAATCCTATTCAGAATGACTCGAGTGAACAACTTGTAGATGACAGACAATAGGCAAATCTGGTGATAGTTGCCAATGTCGTGGTTTTCTCCCTTCTTGTACAGTAGTACAGTCCTGCTGGTTTTCCATTCGGACGGAACCTTGCATTCAGACAGGTAGCATGTGAAGAGCCGAGGCAGCGTATTGATGAGTACTGACGACAGGTTCTTCAGGTGTTCAGGTCTGACCTTGTCTGGGCCGGGTGTTGTTCGTTTCTTTACTGACGAAATGGCGTGTCGGATTTCGGAAGGGAGAACGTTGGGAACGACATATCCATCCTGTGGAATTTGGTATGTCGGCAAGTGGACATGGCTTTCGAAGAGAGTTGAGTAGAAATCATGGATAATCTTCTCCATTGCCGTTCTGGAGGATGTGATGGATCCATCAGGACGTTTGAAGGCAGTCATCTTGGTCTTGTAGTTGGTGAAGGACAGGCGGGTGTTATGAATATTTTTCCTGGCTTCTGCCGCATCTACCAGCACTTCTGCTTTTCTATCTTTGAGGTCTTCATTGATCGCATCTCTGCACTGCTTTGCGAGCTCAGACATTCGCTTTCTCATTGCCTGAGGTATGCACCAAAACACGTTGGCGAATAAGCTCAAGAGTTTTCGAAGACAGGCGTTTTTTTCTTTTCTTTTTTTTTTTTTTGTGGCTATCTCTCTCTTGGAGGTCCTCGCACAATCATGGAGGTGTTGAACCAGTTGATCGTATTCCTTGTCAATGTTGTCAACAATGGATTCTTCTCATGTTTTAACAATTTTGCCAAAGAGTTCCCAGTTGGTGGTCATTTTGGGAGTTCTCTTCTTAAACTTTTCAGCCCTTTCTCCCTCCTCTGTGAAGTAGAATTTTGCATGAAGGAGACGATGATCCGATCCCATTTGGAATTTTGGGACAACAGCGACATCGGTCAGGCAAATCTGTCGATTGAATATGATGTGGTCTATTTCCTTGTAGAATCGTCCACTGGGAGACTCCCATGTCCACCGTTTAGATTCAGCTTCTGGAACCTTGAGTTAAATGGATGATCTTGGTCGACATGATGAACTCACAGTCTCTCACCCTGTTTGTTCCATTCTAGGCCATGGGTCCCACTGTGAAGTTCTTCGGCTGATCTTCTCAGTTCTATCTTGGCATTAAAATCACTGACAATGATTTTGTAGAAGGTGTGTTCTTCTTTATAGAACTTCCCCAGCTCCATGTAGACGTTCTCTATTCTCCTTCATCATAATTTGATGTTGATGCATATACAATGATGATAGAAACTGCCAGCAGTGAGCCACATCTATTCAAATGTAAACATCTGATTTGGGTAGTTAGGCATTCGAATGAATCAATGCTCATGGCCAAGTTTTGTTGACAAGGACCCTGACGCCTCCAACGCCTCTTTTATTGCATATTCCAAGGAACAATTCTTCTCCATTGTCGAAAACTGCGTGATGAGATTGGTGCCTTCTTTTCTATGTCAGAAGAATGATGTTGTACTTGATCTTTCACACTCGTACCTTCAGGTCCTCGATGGATGCATCTGATGCTAGCATATGTGCATTGAAAGTACAGACAATCATTTTTGTCTTCCTTCATTGTGGCAGCCTAGTTCATCCTTGAGATTTGATCAGTCCTTTCTCATCCTTCTGAATGCTGGAGACGTCTATTGGTGACGCCTTCAGGATCAGGGGAATGAGACCCATTGTAGTTACTGGTTTTGGCATATCGAATACACAATGGATAGCTTGTGAGGCTCTGCCATGTGGGCGGAATACTCTGGGTGGCTTGCCAGGCTCTCTGAGAGGGATAGAGGCTTTTGGGGTGGCCTCTAATTGCCCTTGAAGGTGTTACCATCATTCAAACCACATTTGAGCCCTGTCACATATGGTATGGCAATTCTGGAAGATGGGTATTTAGTGTTTTGTAATGTGTCCAGAAAGCATCCTGGAGTGTGGCAGCGACTGGGTAGTGGAGGTAGTGGATGTAGTGGAGGTCTGCTAGTGAGGTATTTATCTGGTACCGATAGGGGTAGGGTGGGTCTTCTGTTGTAATCGAATCCCTGGGTCTCTGGTGGTTGGTGGAAGCAGACAGGCAGGGTAGGCTGGGGCTCCTGATTTTAATTCCTTTGTCACCTGTGGTTGGTGGGAGCAAGCAGAGAATCTCTGTCCCCGGGTCCGTTGATCCTGGAGTGCAAGATCTCAGAGTTCCACTTATCTTGTTCTGTGGGGCTTCGGTCGTGTGTGAGTCTCGGCCAGAGCGTCCGGAAAGCATCCTGGAGCATGGTGGCAGCTGTGTGTGTAGTGGAGGTTTTGGAGGGAACATGAAATTCAACATATACCCATTAAAATATCAAAATTATAAATTGGAAAGAAATTCCAAAAAGTGATGGGGATTTATATTTATATTTAAAGCTATATCTAAATTATAGTGACTCTGCGCCAGACTGTTTTCACTTAGGGCACCCCAGAGGGGGACAGGTGAGAGCCCTCTCCACCCCAAGGGACTCAGCCCTGGCAGCCGACCTCCACTACCCACCTGCTGCCATGCTCCAGGCTTCTTTCCACATGCACGGTCAGGCTGAGCCACAGATATGAGTGAACATATTTCTGGACGCATCATAAGACACTTCCCACCCATTTTCCATAATTACCACACTGTGTCTGATGGAGTTCAGATAAATCATTGAGATAATCTGCTAAAATCTTAGCACTAGGACAAATGGAGATTGAGCCCGCTCAAGTAAATTGATGAACAATGGAATGACAATGATACAGTGATACAGTGATTTAAATTATGATTCATGACAAAATGAATATTTCCTTCAGTGATCATAAATAAAGCAGAAAATAATTGCTTTATAACAATTCTCATTATTATAATTGAGGAAAGTAAAAAAGTAAACCTTACATGTTGAAAAGAAAAAAATAAAAATGCTTATTTGTATGAAATGTTTATCTGCATAGAAAACACCAGAACTAGAATTACTTGGCAATGCTAATTTAGAGAATCATGTAATATAAGAATCATATTATATCAAATATCGATATAGTTATTAGTAATTGGAATTGAACAAAAGACACCATTTATCACAGTATCAAAAATATGAAACAAGTAGAGACAAGTATAAAATTTTAGGGTCACATCCAGTAATGCTTATGGGTTACACAATGGTTAATGCTCAGGAGTCATTCTGGCAGTGTTCAGAACTGTGTGGTACCAGTGCATAAGACAGATTCCTCCAGGCAAAGCATGTACTCCAGTCTTTCTTTCTAGCACAGTCTTCCTAATCCTTGAGAAACAGATTTACATAAAGAGAATGAAACCCATGACTTGAAAACTATAAAATGTTTTGGTTTTTTTTTTGCCTTAGGTGCAAAAAATTTTATTTTCATTTTTTATGATTTTATGTATTGAATCACCATGAGAGCAGTTACAAAGCTTTGGGGTTTAAGTCTCGGTCATACATGAAACACCTGTATCTTCACCAGTGCCCATTCTCCACACCCAAAAACCGCAGTATACTCCCATCCCACACCCTCCCCCTATCTGTGGGGCAGATGATTTCCACATTACTCTGTCTCTACTTTGATTACATTCAATATTTTGACACCAGACCCACCATTATTGTTTGGGATTTTACCCCAACACTCAGATCTGATGAAAAGGCAACAGTAGACAATTTGTTTTCTATTGTTGGTTATGAATAACATATGATGTCGTGTGGCTACAGTAGTGGCCACGTGATTTTGAAATTCCAAACTTTTTTTTTATAATAATTTTATTATTTTATTTTATTTTTTTATTTATTTATTTATTTATTTTTTTACAGTTGTAGATTTACAATTTTTTTGTGCTTGGGTTTCAACCATACAACGATCAGACACCCATCCCTCCTCCAGTGCCCGTTGAAAACTATAAAATGTTTGATGTGTCACTTAAGAAACTTAAACTTGACACTGAAGTCCTTATAGAGGCACCATCCTACCCCACATAGCTAATACAAAGATAAGTCCAAAAAAATAATGAACAATGTTCATGACTATGATGCCCCAATAATTGCTGTGAAATGCATTCATAGCAGACAAACCGAAAAGATTCTTATCACGGTAACTATCCTCTCCATGACACTTCCCTCATTCTGACTCAGTAACTCTAAGTATAGGCCTAAGAACATATAGGAGTCATCACTGGCTGATCAAATCAAATTAAAACAAATCTCCGTGCCACATGCAATTAAAAATGAATAAAAGAAATTGAACTCTAAGTTCCTGATCCAGATTTTCAAAGGTCTGAATATTTGGAGTGGGACATATATCTCAGAGTGTAAGTTAGAGAGAGCACTTGCCTTGTACATATGAAATCATGGGTTGCAATTCTGTTACCACTAACATATACACACAACCACTAACATATACACACAAAGATCAATTAAAGTAGCCAAATAGTTAAAAAGTAAAAATAAATATACAACTTAGCAGACTCTATAGGCTATAGCAAAAGTAGCACCCAGATGGAAGATTTATAGCAACACAGATCTACTTCATAAAAAAAAGGACATTAACTCATATACAGAGTAACTAGAAAATGAAAGAAATAATTCGAAAAGTGAGATAAAAAGAAATACTATGTGGAGCTGGAGCTATAGTACAGTGGGTAGGGCATTTGCCTTGCACAAGGCTGACTTGAGTTCGATTCCCAGCATCCCATATGCATATGGTCCCCCAAGCACTGCCAGGATTAATTCCTGAGTGCATGAGCCAGGTGTAACCCCTCTGCATTGCTGGGTATGACCCAAAAAGTGAAAAAAAAAAAAGAAAAAAGAAAAGAGAAAAAAGAAAGAAAATACTAAGCATTAGAGAAAAAAATAAGCAAAAATATAAAAAGAAGATAATGCTAAAGATCCATGAAGTTGAGATCTAATCCTTTGGAGGAGAAAAGTAACAAATTAGAAAACCCTGCAGACATATTTCAGAGAGGTGGAAAAAATAAATTAAATAGAATTTTAAGATAGTACAGAACTACAAGGGATGACAGTGTATAAAAGTTATTTTAAGGAAACAAATTGGACAACCTAGAAGCAATGGACAAATTCTTAGCTACATTCAAACTTCTAGAACTGAATAGAAAAAATATAAAATCTGAATAGACTTCTAAATAACGTTATTGAAAATAATAGAAAGTTCTCTTTCACCAAACAAAGTCCAGGACTGGATTGCTTCGTAACTAAATTATAAAAAATTCATATAGCATAATTAATGTATATTTTCAAAGATTTTCATAAAATTGATGAGGGAAAACTTGAAAAACACATTCAAGGAAGTCAGCATTCTCAGTTAAAATAAGACAAGGACATCAAAGACAAGAAAAGAAAAGAAAACACAAACCTCAGATCAATACATCTGTTTAGCAGAGATATATTATCCTTAACAAAAAGACTTAAAAAAATTCAATAAAATAGTTAAAAAATAGTTCAATAGGAAGAAGTGAAGTTTATTCTAGGAGGTAAGGATGATTCAACATATTCAGTACTATCAATAAATTGGATGCACACTAACAACAAGAAAAACCAAAAGACAATCTCAATAGAAACAGAAAAGTTGACAAGCTTCATCATATTTTTAACAAAAATTAAAAAAGACTCCAAAAATGTATGTTAACTAAAACCATATAGAAAATACTACACCCACCGTTATATTCAATGGTAAAAAAGGGAAAGCATTTTCTTTAATAGTGAAAAAATCATTCATAAATCCCTCTAACCACCACATTTCAAAGAGTTTTAGAAATTCTACAAAGAGGCAATTTTACAATAAAAAGTTAATTGAATTAGTAAACATAAAGTAGAATTATTATTATTTGTTATCACAAATAACAAATATAACAAATAACAAATGAGGCTTGTTGTTTCTGTTTTTGGCATATCAAGTACGCCACAGGGAGCTTGCCAGGCTCTGCCATGCAAGCGGATACTCTCAGTAGCTTGCCAGGCTCTCCAAAAGGGTTAAAGGAATCAAACCCAGGTTGGTCCTGTCAAGGCAAACATCCACCCACTGTGCTATCGCTCCAGAAAAAATTTTTAAAAATGACAAAAAGTTTAAAATAATAAAAAAGGAAATTATTTTTAATAAATTGTGTTGAGGAAACTATACATTCATACACACACAAAAAATGGAACTAAAACACCGTTAAACACCTTAAATAAAATTAATTCAAAATGCATCAAAGAACAACATATAAGACATAAAATCATAAAGTACATGCAAAATATAAATAAAACATCTTGGAAATATGCTTGGCTATTTCAATAACACTGGAAACAAGTAGGAACAAACACATAACAACCCTAAAATTAGAAGCAGCAACAACAACAATGGCAACAACAATAAGAACAAATCTATGCTCAGCAAAAGGTATCTACATTAAATGAAAAGGCATATTGTGCAAATAACTCATAAAACTCATTAATAAAATCAAAATACCTGACTTTAAAAACTGGGCAGATGCAGTTAATATACACTTCTTGAAAGGCATACTGGTGTTCAATAGGCAGAAGAAAGATACTTCGTCTCTTATTATTCATGGATTCAAAGTTAACAATGAAATATTACCTAACTTATATAAAAATGGGCTTAATCCAAATAAAAAATAAGAACAAGCATCATAGAGGATAGGGAGGGAAGAATCTCTTATATGTTATTTATTGGGAATATGAGGTGATTCAGTTAGTAAAGTATTTTAAACTCTTTCAAAAACTTCAAAGAATCCTATATCCAAAAATTATACTTATGGGTGTTTGACCCAAATTCTAAACACTAAATTGAAGAAACCATGCACCCTCATCATGATTATTGTAGTATTATTTATAACAGTGTAGAAGTGGGGGAAAATGTCAGTTCTCGTTGATTGATAAACTGTAGGGTAACATTTCCACAGGAAGCTTAGGTTTATTTGGGTTACTCCCATCACAGTGCTCCTATTCCTCTGTGTTTATTTGTAACTTCTTTCTTTGTGCTCTGTTGAATTGTAAATATTGCTTTCCTCTTCTCCTTAAGTACTTTGGATAGTTTATTCAGGGCAATGTCCTTTTTGTATGGGCACAAGATGACATTAATGGCTATGCTTTTGTAACATGGGAGTCAATTGGCTCTAAATGATACTTTCCTCTTGGGCATCTGCTCTCTCGACCTAAGCCTCAGCTGCCCTTACTTCCAAGCACCCACAAAGGCAGGGTCCCAATGAGGGACGGGATGAACCCAGGACAAGCGGTGAGCTATGTGTTACCCTGACATCAATATGAGCCTGGCCAAAGTGCCTAATGCTTAACTATGAGTTAGGGGCTTGGTCATGGACAGATGCTGTCATGATCCAAAAAAGTAACGACTAGATTTGGATCCTGCTAGGGTTAGGAATGATTAATCTGGCCTGAGCTCTGTAGTCTGAGTCTGTGGTAAGATGTTCCCAGGAGAGCTGCCTTATAAGCCTCGATGTATCTCTTACCGTGACCATACAAAATATCTAATATTAAGAAGTTAATTAAGATGTCAGAAGAGGAATTCCCCCAGGTGGTGTTTCTGCCCTTGAGCCTGATGGGCAGTCAGAAAGGGGCTTGGAATACCCCTAGGTGGTGTTTCTGCCTTTGAGCCTGATGGGAAGTCAGCAAGGGGGCTTTTTAATGTTGATTTTGCTACCAGACTGAGTGTAGCTTGCACTGGAGTACAAGTAGGAGTGTACAGATGAGTTGGGGAGAAGAAGAATCCAGAGAGCTGGGATCAAGGAATGAGCGGTTAGGAAGGAAAAGAGTTGGGAGAGATATGAAAGAGAGAGAGAGAGAGAGAGAGAAAGACCTGCGAGATGGAGCATGGAGAGATGAGTGGGAGAGACAGGAGGAGATGGGACTAAGGGGCAGTGTGAGACCAGAATAGGAGGCTCAGAGAGACTGGGGCAGGTGCGTGGGGAGAATGGAATAAATGGCATCTGATCAATCAAACGTCATGGCCCTTGTTTCTCCCACTGTCTGCCCCATGGCCTGGGCCGTCCCTGATGGGCGAGTGGCCAGGGACCACCATAAACCCGGTCAGTAAAGGGGAGAGCCATCGGGGCTTCCCTTACTGCCTGGAGATTTTATACAATAAACTATAAAGAAGATGTAACATATATACCAATGGAATATTAATCAGGTATAAAATAATTTATTCCAGTGATTTTCAACATGAATGGGCTCATAGGATGTCATACTTAGAAAATAACCAAAGAAAGATAAATACCTTATGATGACACTAATATGTGATATATAAGAAAAAAATAGAAAAGCTAAATAAGGCAAAAATCAGCTTCTAGATTACAGTGGCAATGGTGGTTGTGATAAGTGAAGAGGAAAGACATGCTAGACAAACCAGAACTTGAGAGATAATTGAATGGTGAAGGTTACAATTGAACTTTTAGTGGTCAACTTAACATAGTTGAAAGATACGTTGATCCTTTATGATGCACATCTGAAATTTATATTGGAGTGTTGAAATGCTCTTTGTCGTTATTTTCTCATTTTAACAATAGTGTATTTCATAAGTATCACGAGATTGTACAAATGACATGGGTAAACTTAATTGTGTCTGAACTAGAGCTCCACAAATGATGAAACATATAGTCTTTCCACAAAACTGATCAACTCTATAAGCTTTCTGCTGAATCTTAGTAGTTTCAATGCAACAACTATTAAATGGTACATCACAAAGGTAAAAAAACAAAACTGTAAAATAAGCTTGAAATCACATGTAATGATTTAAGTTTCCTCTAGTCTGTGTTCTTTCTGTCGTCTTTGCAAGGGTAAATCCCCTCACCCCCAATCCCTTCTTCAGCCGCATTGCTTGGCTTGTGGTCTTCCTCCATCTCCAGGGCTGGCAAAGATAAACTGAAATGGACTCATAGTACATCAGTGATTTCTTCTTTCTGCCTTTTAAAAGAGAGTTAGCAATAACATTGGATAAATCTGGTTAGTCCAAAATAGCCTACTCAAATCTAACTTCTAATTCCATCACACTTAGAAAAATGCATTGTCTGTCTTGGGCATCTCTGGGGGTCCATTATTCTGCCTCACAGAATACATGATCATCTTTATTCCTGATATCCACAAAAATGTCTCAAGAATAATTCCCAAGTTTCACTGGACTGCTTCAACTCCAAGCTAGTAAATAGTTTAAATATAGCAGCCTTGTCCATTCTGCTGTTGAGGCATAAGTTACTCTGAGAAGTTAAACTTTTTCTCTATAATTTTCATTTTAAAGATGAGGCAGCTGATATTCTGGGAGTTTAATTAGCATGCCGGAGGTCACAGGTGATAGGAACAGAATATTGTTAAAATTCAAAGCTTGTGACTGCAGGTCTATTCATTTCCCAAAGAATCTGTCAGATCACATATATAAATTGAGTTCATTTTAAATTTGAAAAAAATTGTGCATTATTTAATAAAAGACTAATTAAGCAAACTTTCATAAAGTTCTAGTTACATTTTTTTCTCATTGCACTATAAAGTACCTTCAAACATTCTGTAAAAGTACTGCATTAAATAAGAAACCCTGCTATTCAACTGAGCGACAGCTGACTATTACTTAGTTCCAAGTGACTGATCCTTGATGATGAATCTGCACACTCCAGGAAATCCATTCCATGCATGTCTCTTAATCTTCTATATTTCAAATAAACTGTCTTAAAATACATTTGTTATTGTTTAAGCAGATAAGTGGAAGGAATTATTCTGTCACTGTTAAAATAATCCCTCCTACTTTTAACTATTGTATGTTTGTAGAGTGTCAATATAGAACTCATTTCTTTGGGAGTGCTAGTTATAGTAGCAGTCAAATAAGAGGGATTTCTTGATCAGAGACTAAAAAAATGTCTTTATACAGAATATTTTCAAGTAAAACTTACCTCCACTATAAACTCATAGAAAATATCCCCAACAATTTGGGGAAATGCAAAAGCATCAATGGACAAAGAGGCTTAGGTATACAGCTACTGAGAACTAGAGAACAGAATAAAGTGAAAGTAAAGGCCCTCCTGTTGATCATCGATTTGCTCTAGTGGACCCAGTAACGTCTCCATTGGAGACTTTGTTGTTAGTGTGTCTGGCATATCGAATACTCTCGGTAGCTTGCCGGGCTCTCCGAGAGGGGCGGAGGAATTGAACTCGGGTCGGCCATGTTGGCTGCGTGCAAGGCAGACGCCCTACCCGCTGTGCAATAGAGAGCCCCAAACTCATTTCTTTCCATATTTTCAACATGAAAATTTTCAATATTTGACCTTAGTAAATATTAAGAAGAAAACTTTCTGATGATTTAAATCACTGCAAAGTGTACCAAAATCTTAGTGGTTCCAATATCTAGACACAAAACACTATAAAAAGTACTGCAACTGAATACTATAAGATGAAGGCTGTGGTTTGGGGGACAGATATTTAAGAAAACTCCAAATATTCTCATCTTTACTAAAGAAACGCTGAAAAAAAGACACATGTATCCTGGTCTTAAGTGTTAAATGCCAAAGGCAGTCCTACAACACAGATGCAAGAAGCTTTAAAAGCTTTGAGAGTCTAAGGTTGTAACCTTCACATAGGCTTGGGAGACTGTCAGTCCTCTGAAATCCTGCACTTCACATCAAGTGTTTGTCTTGCCCTTCCATCTTCACTAAGTGCCTATTCTGTGCTTCTTTGACCATTTCATAAAGCTTTTTAGGAAACATCGCTCCTGACAGATGTTTAACCCTAGGTCTTAAGGGGAGTATACTGCAAGCATCTGGCCTGTTGACTAATTTTACATGTATGTCCATGATAATGCAGTCTGACACTATGACCCTTGCAACCAGCCATGGTAGGTAAACAAAGGAGTTTAGTAACATCTTCAGTGAAAGTTGCTGAAAATGCAAAGGATGCATTTCTACCTGGTTCTTGAAAGAGACATGGCTCTTATTTATTTATTTATTTATTTATTTATTTATTTATTTTCAGCAGCCATCAGAATTGTCTTGACTTTCCTCCAACACTTTCAGGCAAATCTTAAATAGAAACTTGCAAGATCTAGTTCTCAGGAGGAGAATGAATCTATAATAATTCATAAATATAAGAAGTAATATCTACATTATTGTGAGAGGCCAGCTGTCAATATTACCTAAAATTTTCCCTTATTAGCTTGTAATACAATATCCAGGTTTTTAACAACTTGTGTAAAATATTTGGAAGCCAGTGGAAATTAAGATTCAGTGATATATAGACAAGAGAGGTATTTTCAACACTTTGATTATAGTTGATCATAATATAATTCAAACTAAACTATGTACTCTTTGTTAGTGTTTTCCAGATTATATTTTGTGATATTTACTAACAAAAAAAAGTGATATGGTACTAAAAATGTGTAGTTTTGAGGGAAACAGGTTACCATACAACATTTTTAAGTATCAATAACATAGATGTTTGCAAATTTCCTTTTCTTTTATGTTTGAAGACATTGAAGAAAAGTCTAAACAATTCAGATATAAGGGCTCAGGGGCTTGCAAAGAAAGAAGATGAGACACCAACAATTAGCACCTCTTGTGGAAATGAGAGCTTTTCTATCACAAATTGGGAATTAGATACTGAGAAGCTGCTAAACAGAGAGATTCAAAAAACCTTGATGATGACATGAAAAAGGAACTTAGAAATCAAGGTTTAACATAAAAGAGGAGTATTGATAATCACTATTTTGCTTCTATAAGATACTTAGTAGCACTGTAGCATTGTCCTCCCATTGCTCATTAATTTGCTCTAGCAGGTACCAGTAATGTCTCTATCATGAGACTTGTTACCCTTTTTGGTATATCAAATATGTCACAGGTAGTTTGCCAGACTCTCCAAGAGGGACGGAGGAATCAAACCAGCGTCGGCCCAGGTTGGCCGCGTGCAAGGCAAACGCCCTACCTGCTGGGCTATCGCTCCAGCCCTAAGATACTTATAGGTCCTATAAATAATATAATTAATATTTCCTATAGCTATATAAGTCCTATAATGAAAGAAGACAAGAAAACCAACCTCTTGAAGATTACTTCTTACCTTCCACTAGATCAGATTGGATTTAAGAGGTTGATTTCCACCATAAAGGTGGATTGGAATAAAAAATAAATATCAACATCACAGAGATTAATTAATAACTGTCCATACTCTGTAAATAATTCATTTTTTCTTTCAAATATTTTAACAAGAATTAAATAGTTAATATTATATTTTACATGAAATGACTATTTTTATTCACAATTGATATACTACACATTTTAGAATGTGCTATATATATATATGTATATATATAAGCTCTTGACTTTATGTATACAATACCTCACTCATATTTATGAGTCAAGAATTATTTCCCCTATTTTATCTCATTGCAAGACTGAGGTACCCAGCTGTTTCTTTATAAAATTCATTTATCTAATATAAAACTAACCTAATATTCAAAGACCAGACATTTGGTATCAAATCTTTTTGTAGTTCAGATGAATATAGATTTTTATTGTCTACGTAAATTTCTTTCTTTGGGCAAATAAGATGACATATTAAAAATTGAATATATGTTTTTGAAGGACATTGTTGTTTTGAAGGACAGTAAACACAGCAATATCTTAAAATACTCATCAATGAACTGGAGAGATAGAAGTAAGGTTAAAATACTTGCCTTGCATATAACCAATTCAAGTTTGATCCCAGGCAGGGCATATGGTTCCCCGGGCCTCACCATGAGTAAGTAATTCCTTGCGTGGAACCAGGAGTAATTCCCAAGCACCTCCAAGAAGTATGACTCCAAACCAAAAGCAAACACTCATAAAAATGGTAGTTCAATAATTCATTAAAATATGTCCTATTATATATTTATTAGATTCCATCTACTTTTCAGAACTTTAATACTAAACAGGATGATTCTGTGGCCTGATGTAGGGTGGTTTTTATTGGAGTGAACATTTAATAAATAAACAAATGAAAATAGAATTTAGAGAGTCATCAGTTCTGAATTGATATTTATAGTGAATCTGGTGTGATAGGATGAAAGCCTCTTTGGAATATATTCAAAAAAACCAGCTATTAGGGACACAGTGTTTAGACCAGAAACTATCCAGAATGCAAATGGTTTGGGGAAAGTTAAAGTGTCAGGAAAACTGGAACTGTATGCAATTTTTCCACCTAATGTAGGAGGAGGGTATGGATGGGTGTGGCGGGAGGGATAGGGGAACATTGGTGATGGAGAATGGGCACTGGTGGAGGGATGGATACTTGAACATTGTATGACTTAAACGTAATCACGAAAGTTTGTAAGTCTATTAAAAAAAAAAGAAACACCTGCTTTTGAAAATCTTAAACAGTAAAAGTCAAATAGTTTCTCTGTCATGAATTTGTCAATAGAGCCATGATTTTAGGCTGTGAGTAGTATGTGAATAATACAGATCAACTACGACTGTTGTGTTATATGTCCC
Organism: Sorex fumeus; assembly: GCF_029834395.1. NCBI lineage: Eukaryota > Metazoa > Chordata > Mammalia > Eulipotyphla > Soricidae > Sorex > Sorex fumeus. Next base: position 9,748,487 of record NW_026606155.1, read on the forward strand.
TATTAAGTCGTATAAACAAACATATAATAGAAATGATGAAAATGAACTTTGAATTATTTTAGTAGAGTAGAGAAAAAATGAGTATGAATGAGTTATAGAAATACCCAAATGATAGAAGGGATCAGCATTAACGTTTGTTTTTATGTATAATGAATGTTGTAGAACAGCCAAAAATGTCAATTTTCACAGAATTCTGTAAACTTAGTAGGCATTCATGCCATAAGCAAGAGGAGAACAAACCTCTAACTGACATATCTGCTCTTTAGATTACATCTAGTTCAATTAGAATCTCCAAGGTCACAAATCATCTTATGCCTTATAAACAAGGTGTGTGTCAGGGGGAAGAAATGGATGCAGGTATAATTTAAACACCACATACTAAAAGTCTCAATAGTGATTTTGTGCTAAAACCAAATATCTGGGGCTGCTTATAAGAGAAGTTTATTTATTCCATATTATATTTCCTCTAACCTGAGCCCAGCTTTGCTGACCAACAAAATTTTGGAAACTGCATTCCACTTTGCTAAATACACATGACTTTTGGTCCAGTTTCAGACAGGAATTCATAGTAATAACAATGCAAATTTGTCTTGAATTTGACTGAAATTGCTAAAAGTAATCAGAACACTATACACAATACTAAAGAGAACATAAGAATATTGAAGACATAAAGCCATCTAATCTATTTGCTAGTGTCTTCTATATTCTTCTTTTCTCATGCCATCAGTGTTACCAATGTGAAATACTTTTTCTATATCACTTCATCACTTGACATCCCATTACTCATCATTAATTTGCTCAAGCGGGCACCAGTAACAACTCCATTCACCCCTGTTGCATGCTAATGTAGCCCAACGGCATCTGCTCATTCTAGGAACACAAAGAGCCTCAAACAGAGGGTCTTGACAAAAAAGTCTGACCATCTCGTAGGTGGGAGGCCACGTGATCTTTTGATGTCCTATGGAATCCAGTTGGTAATGGCTCCAGTCCAGCAGTCATCTTCAAATCTCATTACGTGTCCAGCCCATCTGATTTTTGATGCCTTGGCAAATGAGAGAGTGCCCCTTATTCTTGACCGTCAACAAAGGTCAAAACTCTGGATTCTTCCTCTTATTTGAGTGAAGCATGATACTCCAAGCATAGTTCTTTCGATTCCTCTTTGGGAGACACAAATAGTGTTCTCATCCTATTTTCATAGGGCCCAGGTCTCTGAGGTGTATGTTAATGTAGGAAAAACAGTGGAATCAATGAGATGTGTCCAGAGCCAGGGTTCTTCGTCCTCTTAGCTATTTCTTCAACACTCTTGAAGGCGTTCCAAGCCACTCTCTTCCTCCTGTGCCACTCAGGTGCCAGGTCATTCGTCATGTTGACTTCTTGACCTAGGTACACATAACTGTTACATTCGGAGATGTTCGTCCTGGTTGCAAGTGAATGGAATGTCAGGAATGAGACCCTTTCTCATAAACATTGTCTTTCTGAGATTCAGCTGTATTCCGACCTTTCCACACTCACGGTCAAAGTCGGTCAGCATTTGTGCCACTTGGCTGATGTTTGGTGTTATAAGAACAATTTCATCAGCAAAGCAGAGGTGATGTAGTTTCTGACCATCTATCTTCAGTCCCATTCCTTTCCATTCCAGTCGTTGCATGACGTTCTCGAGGGTGGCACTAAAGAGTTTTGGTAAAATAATATCACCTTGCCAAACCCCTCTCTTGACATGGATAATCACTTCCTTGTAGAATGGTGAGATTCTGGTAGTGAATCCGCAATACAACTCACGGAGGATCCTGAGCTATATAATAAGGATTAATGGGCTGGAGTGATAGCACAGTGGTAGGGCGTTTGCTTTGCACGCAGCCAGCCTGGTCGAGCCGGGTTCTATTCCTCTGCCCCTCTTGGAGAGCCCGGCATGCTACCAAGAGTATCTTGCCCACACGCAAAGCCTGGCAAGCTACTCGTGATGTATTCAATATGCCAAACACAGTAACAACAAGTCTCAAAATGGAGACGTTACTGGACCTGCTTGAGCAAATTGATAAACAATGGGAGGACAGTGCTATAGTGCATGACCCTTACCTTAGTTTACCAATAAGAATTAATGGGCTGGAGCGATAGCACAGTGGGTAGGGCATTTTCCTTGCACATGGCCAACCTGTGTTCCATTTCTCCATCCCTCTTGGGGAGCCCGGCAAGTTACCAAGAGTATCCCACCCACATGGAAGAGTCTGGTAAGCTCCCAGTGATGTACTTGCTATGCCAAAAACAGTAAAATCAAGTCTCACAATGGAGACGTTACTGGTGCCCACTTGAGCAAATCGATGAACAGAATGGGAGGACAGTGCTATAGTGCAGTGCTAATAAGGATTAATTAACATTTTCTATAAATTGCCATAAAGAGTTGTTTGGTTTTAGGAAGTCATTAGGTGGACCACACTGAGCATTCACAAGTTAATTAAAATTGTGTTTATTTAGTTCAACTCTAAATAATTTTAAACTGTGTAGTTGATTTACCTAGAAAAAAACTTGCATGAGAAATAATTTGAAGTTACATGTGCCATGATCTTCTCATCAAAATATCAAATTTGTCATATATTGACACATTGGTGGTGTGGTTTTATGGTTTTTATAAGAATGAAACTGAATTCTGTGGGATTATTTTAGCAGTTTAAAGTATAAACCTTAGCTTGGAACAGTAGTCACAGAATAACAGTTGACCTATTTATTTACTTTGATATTAAGTGCTTCTCATGCAGGACTGAAAAATGTAAACCAACAATATTCAAATGGCTGAATAATATCCTTACTCCTTTCATTTCTATTGGAAATTTTTATAATATACTTCAAAGATTACAACTATTTAAATTAAGAGTACTAAAACTATTACAATCTAAATTTAGTCTCTAAGACAGTTAAGATAATCAAATGAAAGATTTGATTTCATTTGTTTCATTTCATTAGTTTGTTTCATTTCATTAGTCCCAACACAAAATGGTGATACACATTTTTTTCCCCTTATAAATAACTGTTTTGAATGCTATTTTGTAGTTGCATGTTATCAGTTGTCACTTCCAGGTTGAGGAATCAATGGGATAACTAGGATTGGAATCACTCAAGGAAACCATCACTTCAATATCTTCCTTAGCACTGTAGCACTGTCCTCCCGTTGTTCATTGATTTGCTCTAGCGGGCCCAGTAAAATCTTCATTGTGAGATTAATTATTACTGTGTTTGGCATATGGAATACATCATGGGTAGCTTGCCAGGCTCTGCCGTATAGGCTAGATATTCTCAGAGCTTGCTGGCCTCTCTGAGAGAGGGGGGAGGAATCAAACTCGGGGTTGGCCAGGTCGGCTGTTTGCAAGGCAAACACCCTACCTGTTGTGCTATTGCTCCAGCCCATCTGGACCAGAGTGAAAGCATTTGCCAAGCCAAGAATGTTTTCATTAATCAAGAACGAAAGTCGGAGGTTTGAAGACGATACCATCGTAGTTCCGACTATAAATGATGCCTACAGGTGATACAGTGGCGTTATTCCCATGACCTATGGGGCAGCTTCCGGGAAACCAAAATCTTTGAGTTCTGGGAAGAGTATGGTTGCAAAGCTGAAACTTAAAGGAATTGATGGAAGGGCACCACCAGGAGTGGAGCCTGCGGCTTAATTTGACTCAACATGGGAAACCTCACCTGGCCCGCTCAGGACAGGATTGACAGATTGATAACTCTTTCTTGATTCCGTGGATGGTGATTCATGGATGTTCTTAGTTGATGGAGCGATTTGTCTGGGTTAATTCCAATCTTCCTCATGCTCAGTGTTCATTGTCTCAGGATGTTATGAAACTTATTTTTAGTTAAATTTGCTAATCCAATATATGAGAATTGTTGGTGGATCATCTAATGTTAAAGGCATTTTGTGTTTAGATTTGCCAAGTCAAGATTTTTGTAGTCAAATTTTGTGACTTTTAATTTTAAATTTGCTATTTTGGAATGAAATATTTTTTAAAAGTATAGACAAAAATCGTTTCTCTTTCTTTGTTATTTAAAAATAAGTCATAGAATAAGAAAACATGTGGAGTGTATTGCATTTCCCCTCCAAGTTCATGTTTTGTAGTCCTAACTCCAAACAGAAAACATATTTAGGAGGAAAATTCCATCAAATGTGGATTTAAAGGTGGAACCCTAATCTGGCAGGTCTAATATTTTTATAAGCAAAGCAAGTGATACTAGATCCCTAACTTCTTGCTTATATAAAGGAAAAGCCTCGTGAAGATCTATTAAAGGGGGGAAGAGTTCTAACTGTAAAAATGTTCTGCTGGAACTTTGTATTGAACTCCAGGTAGCTGTAACCTTGAGGGGAAAAAATGTTATTTTTTTGTTTATGATTTTTGAACCACACTTCACTGTGTTCAGAACTTACTCTTGTCTCTTTTCTCAGGAATTACTTTTAATAGTCTCTAGGGATCATATGCAGTGTTGGAAATCTGATCTTAGATGGGCAATGTGCAAGGCAAGATCCTTAACCTTTGTACTATCTCTCTGGCCCCAAATATACTATTTAAGACATCCAGTTTGAGGTATTTTTTTATGGGAACCTGAGGTTACCAACAAAATCAATAAGTAACTCTGTCCTGTTTACTGGCTAGCTTCTCTGTGAATCCAGTCATCTGCTCAAAGAGTTAAAAATTACATTTAATAAACCAGTGCCTTACAAAATATTTGGGGAACAAGAGGATATAGGAATTAATAGGGATTTCTTTTCTTACAAAATAGGCTCCGTTATAGACTGTTGAAATGTGTCTTTGTTTTCAAGAATCATGATTCTGTTATATAATGAAACTCACTCTATGGTTTCAGTTTATTTTTAAAAATGTGTTTTCCTATTTTGAACCACAGTTCTGGTTTGTGGTTGCGAAAAAAAATGTGGTCAGTATTTTTGGAAGAAGGACCCAATTGTTGCCAAAAGAAGGGCCCCCATTGCCTCAGAGCTTAGGAGAAAAGCTTAAGATGGAGTTTTGATGCTCCATAGAGAATTCTCTCAGTCCTGTCTACATGAAAGACATATTGTCCTATATGGGCTGGAGCCATATTGCAAGTTAAGAAAGACTTCATAAAATGGAATAGGCAAAGCAAAATTAAATTTTATTTTAATTTTGTCTAAATTCTTTCTCCATCATACTCTTTCCACTTACATGAAGGATAGTATCAAAGCACACCATCATACTTACCTAAATATATGTAAAATAGCACAAGGTACTAAGTTGAAAATAAACAAAAAAATTACATAAAAAATTTAGACCACAGACTTACTGCAGAGTTACAAAACAAATATTCAATTAATGTTAAGATTATAAATAGTTGTGTTCTGGAACTATTTGTTTGTTGTAGGGTCCATGCCCAAAGGTGCTCCAGACGCACTTCTGGCTCTGGGCTTAGGGATCACTCCTGGTGAGCGCAGGGGGCCATATGGGATGCTGGTGATTAAACCCAGTCAACTTCATGCAGAGGAAGAATAAACATTAAAGGCTGTGTGACCTTTTCTCCACTATTGGCCCCATTTTTACAACCATTCCAACCTTCCCCTTTATCAGGCACAAAATATTTCATTTTATGTTATTTGTTACAACTAAATGGATAATGTTACTATAAGAAAAAATACTTCAGTAAAAGAAAGACTTTTATAGACTCAGAGACTATAAAATCCAGATCCCGGACGAGAACAGTGCAGTCTCTGCCCCCGCGCCTGGGTGTTCCTTCCCGGAGTCCCTTGGAGGGGAGCGGGTTGAGCTTTCCTCCCCGCCCCGACCAGGGCTACGGCAGCCGAAGACCTCCAGGACCAGCCACCACCATGCTGAGATCACTCTCCGCACACATGAAGGTACTGGCAGAGGGACAAAGCCACGCGGGTTCCGGGGCCGAGACCTCCAAGCCTACTCGATTTGGAGTCGAGCATCTTCCACCCAGATCCTCCAAATTCCAGTAGGCGGGGGTCACACCCACCACCTGGCCCCCTGGCGCCGTGTAATCCCATCAGCGGCCAAGACTCAGAGACTATAAAATCCAGATCCCGGACGAGAACAGTGCAGTCTCTGCGGCCGCGCGACATCTTATTATCTCATTCCTACTTTGGACAAACTTGCAGGCTATCGAATGTAGCCTGCCCACAGGGCAGAGTCTGGCAAACTCCCCATGGCCTACCAAATATGCCAAATACCAGTAACAATGATGGGTCTCATTCTCCTAAAGAGCCTTGAATATAATCTCAGGGCTAGGATGAAGGAGACGTTACTGGGGCCTGCTCGAGGCAATCGACGATTAACAGGATGATGAAAAATGAAAAAAAAAAAAGAAAATGTGTTAAAATCATTATATCTCACCATGAGGTGATTAACCATGAGGGGCTACTAAGCTGTTCATTGCTCGTGGAATCTTCTGTGTTAATTTTCTGTCTATTGAGCTTACCTGACTTCTATGTTGCAGCCCGTTATAAACTGGTGTTCTCGTACTGAGATGTCAGTACTGTAGAATCTGTAGTTTCACACAGCTGCACACTTGAGGAACTCCAGAATAATTAACAGTGCCATGAGTTTACAGGACAGCGGTTGTGGGATGTGGAACTGGTTGCTAGGGCTTCTGGGAGTATCAGGATGGATGGGGTGGGGAGGCTGCTTGCCCTCACTCAGAGGAGGCTACGAAGTTCTCAGCCTGAAGACCAGTGTACCTGAAATTTTCAATAGTTCAACATCTCTGCAGAGCTTAATCACAAAGCCCAGTGGAATTAGCAAGTTGGTATGGCTGCAGCTGTGGGGTTGTGAGTGAGGCTGCCCAGACTTTATTCAACAAGGCAGAGACTCGGACCAACCCCTTTGCCAAGGGTACCCCAGAGTTTACAGGGCAGACCAGTATATATTGTTTTGGCTTGTTGGTGTCTTCCTAGATTTACATGGCATTTGCTCTAGGAGGTGTGTGTGTGTGTGTGTTGCTCCCAGAGCTTCATGAAATATTGGGGAGAGTAGTGTCTACTCACTCCATTCTGAGAAAACTCAGAGTTCTATGAGTTATTTTACCTCATCTGCCATATTCATTATTTCTTTCATTCTACTTGTAGTTTCTCATTTTGGTTCACAAATTTTCTTGTGCTTTGCTGACAACTGTCATTATTTCTCTGACTTCATTAAACATCCTCATGATGGTGTCACTGAAATTCTCTAGGGATTTACTCTACTGATTAATGCTGGATGGCCCTTCTGTATTATTGTATTGGCTCATGAGCTTGGTGGGCTTCTACACATCTTCTTCATTGGGTTTGCTGTGTTCAGGAATTGCTAAAAGTAAACTTTTGTAATTAGTCTCCACTGGAAATTTCTGAGAAACTGCACTGGTATATTTAATAGTGATATGAATTATAACTGTGAGCATTGAGAAATATGATGAGAACATGTCTTTCAGCTTTGTACATGTCTGTGGCCCTGTGATTCAGAAGATGTGGAGCTGGTCCCATTAAAGTTGAAAAGGTTGGGTTCCTGAGACCTACCTGGAAGGAAAGATAATCATTCTCTGTTTCAAAAAAGACCTCAGATATGAAAATGGATATATATACACACATATACATGTATATATACATATATGTATATATATAAAATGAATGAATATATAAATATATATGCATAAAATAAATAAATAAATATGCATGGCAGTTTACTGAATGGGTTAAAAATATGGGCCAGAGAGGTAGTAAAGTGGGTAGTGCTTGCCTTGCATACGACCCACTGGATTCAATCTTCTTCCATAAATTTAAGTCCCTAAAACACTATCTGAACTGAACCCTGAGCCCAGAGCCTAGAATAAGTCCTGAGAAATACGGTTACATTTTAGCCCTTTAACCCATCAAAAAGATTGTGTATTTAGATCAGAGTCATTTAACAGTTCATCATCCAAGTTTGTGCCCTCACTTGTGTGTGTGTGTGTGTGTGTGTGGTGTGTGTGTGTGTGTGTGTGTGTGTGTGTGTGTGTAGAACATTTCGGCACCACATTCTCCACCAGTGTTCACTTGCCTCAGCATTATCCCACTAATTTACCTCCTATTTATCCCACTCAATTCTGTTCCCCCAATCCTCCTTACCTGGTAAGCTTCCCAACATCTCCATTGTGAGACTTGTTACTGTTTTTGGCATATCGGATATGTCACAGGTAGCTTGCCAGGCTTTGCTCTGTTGGAAGGACACTCTTGGTAGCTTGCCAGGCTCTCCAAAGTTATTAAAAAATATTTACCAAAATTTCTGGTCCTTCCATTCTCATTAACATATGTCATGATGTTTAAGAATATATACCAAGTGCTAAAATTAAGGTTTCATAAAGTTTGTGATTATTAAATTATAATAGATACTACTGAAAGATTTCTCAAGAAAATTTGTTCCCACTAGCAATTCTGAGGTTGAATTTTACTTCATATCCTTGGCAAGATTGGCAAATATGATCTCATGCAATTTTGGTGTCCAAGGTTGAAGATTCCATCACATTTACTTTAAATTTGTTGTAATGGAGCATGGTCTTAGCTTCTCATACATGTTGCTATTTTCCTTTAAGAATGTCCAGTCTGCAGTTTGATATTGTTGCTTATTTATTTCTTTTTATTAAAAAGAGAATCCTTTTTTTCTGATCATACATTTGAACTCATTACTGTATGTAATAGGTGTGTACACTATTGTATGCATAGGCAGATGATAGTTATATATATAAATCTAATTCAGTGCTTGATTTTTGCTTTTATTGTTACCCTTTTCTTGACAAAAAAATACTAGAACTTTCAGTTTTACTTTTAACTTGTGATAAAATTAATAAACTTTGTATTCTATATCTCTTTTTGTGTTTTGCTTAAGAAATGTTTTGTCTATTCAAAGGCTATAAAGATCTTTTCTAAAAGAGATCCCTAATTTTTTTTTCAATTTTTGATGTGCAATACATCTTGGATTATTATGTACATAACGTGAAGTAAGTGTTAAAAGTCATTTCATTCAAAAATATACTATTTGATTCATGACCAAGTAGCTCATAATTTATGTTAATTTAGGATAATGAATTACATCAAACTTAGACTCTATTGTATTCAGGAAATAAAATAAATGTGCATCTGTTTCTTTTTGATGTTTTTTTTCCCACTGCCAATTTGTTTATCCTTGTGCTGGTAATGCATTTTAATAGCTACTTTTTGGTGTGTAAGGGGAAAATGCATGGTTTCCTCTCTATACAACTTGTAAAAACAGATGTTTGGATTTTTTTCCAAACTGGCCCATTCTTGAACGTTAATTGGTTTTCCTACTATTTGATTTCATTTTTGACCGTGACTAAAATTAGTGCAACATCACGGGTTAAGGATTTGGTCCTGAAAACCTGCACTCCATCCCAGCCACCAGTTGCCAGTAAGTCCCCAGGTTACCTACCCAACTATATTATCTAGTTAAAAATAGTACCAGAAATTTCTCCCAGTTTCAAAAATTCATCAAAACTATTCATGAAACAATGGATATAGTAAAGGTAAAAGGTAAAGGCCCTCCCGTTGATCGTCGATTTGCTCGAGCGGGCCCAGTAACGTCTCCATTGGAGACTTTGTTGCTACTGTGTCTGGCATATGGAATACTTTCGGTAGCTTGCCGGGCTCTCCGAGAGGGCGGAGGAATCGAACTCGGGTCGGCCATGTTGGCCGCTTGTAAGGCGAACGCCCTACCCAAAATTTTTAATTTTTAATTAAGATAATATTTAGTAATATTAAAGTAAATACCCAAGATATAAGCGCACTAGTGTACCGAGCATAGACCTTCTGTACTTAGAGGATTTGAGTATGGACATATAGATATGTTGTTCATCAGCCCTGAATCTCAAAGAACCTTGTTTTTAAGGTTTTTTTGAGTCTTTACCATGTAGGCATAATCAATTATTCATTCTGTTGTCAAGTCCCTTTGCCCCTCCAGATAATGGAGTCGTGTTTTAAGTTGAAATACTATGCTTCCATTTATAATTAATCTGTTTATGGACCAGTTAGCATCTACCTGTTAAATAGATATTAAGTTTTGATGAATGTTCATCTTTTTGTCTTTAGATATCTATCAAAAATTATCTAAATTTGTTTATTTCTATGAAAGAGTCTGACTATGAAACATCTAAGAAAATATATTTTAAACATGCAAGCATATTTTATATTTAAGTCCTCAAGAAATATGTCCAATTATGATGTTTTTGAAAAGTATTTATAAATATTTGAACCCCAAATATTGTTAGTAATAAAAAGAAGTGATTTACAATTTTCTTTGTTTCTTGGAATAAGTTTGTGTATGACTGTCATTTTTGAGAAATCTGTAAAAGCCGTCTGGCCTCAATATTTTTGGGTGATGGATAGTATATTATTGACTAATATTTTAGTAAGTATTAAAGTTATCAATGGTCACATTTATTTTTTTCTAGTGTTGTATATTCATGGTGACTATTCTATTCTACTTGAATTATAAAAGTTATAGTCAAAGAGGATTATGCTATACTCCTCTCATTAGGTGCTATAATTAGTAAAGCTTCTATGACTGCTGTTGCTAATTTACATCTTTCATTTATTTTTGAGGTGCAGTAGGCATAAACATCCAGTATCAAGCCATTCCATCATAGAAAGCAGCCCTAGTTAGTAGATTTTTTGTTTAATTCTTCTAGTGATTTTAATTATTTTAATGATTTTAAAGGAAATTTAGTTTTATATTCTTTCTTATTTCATAGTTATATCTTATTGGTTTTGTAGTGGTATTAATTTAACAATATTTGCAATCTATTTCCTTTATCAAAAGTTATCATTAGTGCTTAAAATTTGATATTTAATATCTATCTTCTATCTAATAATAGTAAGATTAAGTATAGGGATGTCTCGACATGTTTTTTCTCTGTATTTTACCTTTAAAGCAATATGTAACTTATTAACTTCCCATTCACTTTACAAATTGTGTTTTGAGGTTTTCTTTGACTTTGATATTAAAAATGCTCTTGACTAGCTTCTAAGAATATTGGAATCTTCTAGCTATCATTTTAGAAAAAAATTAATTCTAGCTTAATCATGTAGTAGATGAGAATATACTTTGAATAATGTCAGTTTTTTTTTCTTTTACCAGACTGTATCTTTACGGATGTATCTTCTATTTTGGAGTTTACATTCATCTAAGAGCAGAAACCTGCCATTTTCTATTAGGATAAAGGGTAAAAGAAGGGTAAAATTCAAATTGGCCCACTTATTCATCATATAATTTTTAAAATTAATTTCACTCCTAATTGCCCAGTGTCCCATGTCTGTCCTCTGTGCAATTAACTCAGATTTCAGTACCTTAAGGGCTTCTTCAGTAAAGATTGTTCTTAGTCCTGTTGTTATGGACTGAGAATTCATCTATTAATATCAACCCATCTGCTTGAAATTTTCCATATTTCCTAAAATATTTTGACTTTCTGATCCATTGTTTCCCTACAGTTATTCCTATTCCTGTTGTATGTTCCTCTAATCCCTAAGGCAATTCAGGAAGAAGAGGCAGTAAAAAAGCAGTTTATTTACCTATCTGGAAGAAGTTTGGGAATCATATGCCCCACTACTTTATATCGTTCACATTGAAACACACCTTTGAAAATATGGTAGATAAAGCATCATTAAGTAATGTATGTGTTTTTTATTTTGGAAAGGATTTCTTAATGTTATTGAAAAAATACTAAATTTAAAACAGACTTTTCTCTTACTAAATACTGGCATCTATTAGTTCGGTTCTGTCTATCTGTATTCCAACACAGGGATTCAGATTTGTTTTTGTTGATCTAGTCCGAGAAAGAGTGCTCAAGTAGCAGGACATCTAAGAACTGATAGCAAAGATGTTCTTTATGGTCAACAGACTAGGGTAGTAGACCTAGCAGAGAGATGTGAGTGACCTGCAAGTGTCAATATACCTAGATAAAATTGTATGTGCCAAAGGCTTTATCAACCTTTCATTTCATCTGCTGATTTCCTCTGGTTCCTTCAAGTAAGAGAAAAGTCAACATGTCAAAAGCTAACATTTCTTCTCTGAATAGTTTTACAATTGTTATGGCACTTTTGCTTCTCCAATCTGAAAAGAAAAAAAAATAATTCCTCAGGGAGATAAGTGGGTGGTTTAGTGCATTACCCTGAAAAAAAGAGAGAAAAGGAAGATTACAATAAATACTCTTCAGGATTGGAAGGTGAAGTTTCAGGTCAGAATGCAAAAATAAAAGTACTCTGTTGCCATAAAATTCTTTTGTGAAATATTTATCTCTCGTATAGCTACAATTTCCACCTGGAACATCCAACTGTTGTGTGAAATGCATGAATCTACTCATTCTGACTTATCTACTTAATCAATCTTCTATTCAATCTCATATATGCATCTCTTAAAATTGATGAGAACTTAATTATTTTCTTTAGCTTACAGAAAAATCAATGCCATATCATATAAGAGAAATTATAGGCCCCTCTCCCTTAAGAACTGATTTTTTAATATAGTTAGAGGTACTAAGTAAGCGAATTTCCATCGTGATACTTTATAACTAACTATACTTCTCTTTTCTGTCTTGGGGTCACACTCAGTTGTGCTTTATGTGTTATTACTTCTGGCTCTGCATGGAGGAATTACTCCTGACAGGCTTGGGGAACTATATGGAATAAGACCAAGGTTGGGTACATGAAATGCAACCTGAACAATCTAAAGCTTGTCAGAATTTTTATTCACTAAAATACCTGCTGTATTATCTCTTTTGTCCCCTAACTAATCATACTTACTATTAAAACTTGAGATTAACAATAGCTTAGCTCTTAAATACAGAAAGTAGTTTCTCCTCCATCCTCACTCTTTTTTCTGTTGTAATTTAATTTAATTTATTTACAAAGCTATTTATGACTGGATTTCAGTCATATAGTATTCCAATACCCATCCCTCCACCAGTGTACTCTTTTTTTTTCTTTTTTTATTAGTGAAACACCATGAGGTACAGTTATAGACTTACAAATTTTGTGCTTGGATTTCAGTTATACAATGATTAAGTGCCCATCCCTCCACCAGTGCCCGTCATCCATCACCACGGGTCCCAGCATCTCCCCCACCCCCCATCCCCCCCCATCCCATCCTGCCTCTGTGGCAGGGTATTCCCCCTTGTTCTCTCTCTCTCTTCTTTTGGGTACTGTGTTTTGCAAGAGAGGCATTGAGTGGCAATCATGTTTGGTCTATAGACTACTTTTAGCATGCTTCTCCCACCCTGGGAGGGTCCTCACAACGCCCGTTATTTGGTGCTCTCTTCTCTATCTGAGCTTCCTTTTCACTTAGAACGTGTGGCTGGCCTTCCAGTCATGGAGCAAAATTCCTGGTACTAATCTCAGCCATTCCTGGGTGTTAGTCTCCCTTTTTGTTGCTTTATGTTCCCCAGATGAATGCAATCTTTCTGTGTCTATCCCGCTCTTTCTGACTCATTTCGCTTAACATGATACTTTCCATGTAGTACCACTTGTATGTAAATTTCATAACTTCATCTTTTCTAACAGCTACATAGTACTTCATTGTGTAAATGTACCAAAGTTTCTTTAACCAGTCATCTGTTCTCGGGCACTCAGGTTTTTTCCAGATTCTGGCTATTGTAAAGAGTGCTGCAATGAACAAACAATTGCAGATGTCACTTCGACTATAGCTTTTTGCCTCTCTGGGATATATTCCCAGGAGTGCTATAGCTGGGTCAAATGGCAGATCAAATTCTAATTTTTTGAGAGTCGTCCATACTGTTTTCCAAAAGGGTTGGACCAGCGGCATTCCCACCAGCAGTGAAGGAGGGTCCCTTTCTCGCCACATCCGCGCCAGCATTGGTTGCTTTTGTTCTTGTGGATGTGGGCCAGTCTCTGTGGTGTGAAATGATATCTCATTGTGGTTTTGATCTGCATCTCTCTGATGATTAGTGATGTAGAGCATTTTCTCATGTGCCTTTTCTGGTACCCCCCCCCCCCACAACCCCTGCCTGCCTTTATGGCAGGCACTTTTCTTCTCTGTCTCTATCTCTCTCTGTCTGTCTCTGTCTGTCTCTGTCTGTCTCTGTCTGTCTCTGTCTGTCTCTGTCTCTCTCTCTCTCTCTCTCTCTCTCTCTCTCTCTCTCTCTCTCTCTCTCTCCCCCCCCTTTTGGGCACTGTGGTTTGCAATATTGATACTGAAAGGTTATCCAGAAAATCCTTTATCTACTTTTAACCCTCAGCTCTTGTCCAGCTTTATCAATCCAGATATTATTGTCATAACCATTTCTTCTCGATCTTACCTAATCTCAGCCCTGCCACACACACTTGTAGTTAGTTCCAACCATCGGTCAGTCTTCCTAACCCCTGTTTTACCTGGACATGGATATTATTCCTCTACTATATATGTATTTTTTATATCTTCACCCTTGAGCTCCAATCCATTTGATCTTCCATCTCAAGCATGCCCACTAAACATAAAACACTTAAAACTGCTGACTTACATAGTAAATCCTCATGCATTAACCTGTTGCTGGTTAGGGGAGAGACAAATGAAGTCTTGGGGAAACTAGCACACTCTTTGGACTAAAGGCAACCTGAACAATGTAAAGCTTGTCAGAATTTGTATTCACTAAAATTTCTCAGCAATTATTTGAAATAATCTGCACCCAATGTATTGTTTTCATTTGCCAGGTTCTTGTATAATTATTTTTCCCAGAGACCTGGTTTCTATTAGAATATCAGTAGTCACATGCCCCTTCTTTCATATTTCAGATTCTGTTCCTCCAGCTTAGAGTCTGCTGTGTTCTGACAAATGTACAGAAAAATATATCATTCTCTCTTCTATAATGACACTGGAAAGCCAGTCAGGAACATAAATGATAATCCATTAAAAGCAAATAATATATAACAGAAAGAGTTAAGTAGTTCAGTGTCATAAAAGGCAATGAGTGATGAGTAACTGTAATTCATACTGGTATGGGAAAGAAATATTTATTCTGTTCCTGGGAAGCTAGATTCCCACATAAATCACCCAGATCCCCTCATCTTACTCAAAAAGATGTTGAAAAAGTATCTCTTAATAGATGAAGAATAAAAATATAGAATGCATTTATTTTGAGTGCAATCAAAATTGATACTAATCTTTTTCTATTATCGTATAGAAATTTTACAAAGAGAATTTTACACAGAAACTTTACAAAAGAAAATCTCCGAAGAGTGTATGCCAGTTTCTTAATCAACATTCTATGAGTTAAGACTATGGGTACACATTTTTTTTTTGGCCTTTTGAATTTTCTACAGTGTCATAGAATTGGTGACTAATGCAGGCTTGCAAAATTGATTTCAATAGTTTCATTTTGGGACAAAAGACATATTATAGGATTTAAAGAACTAGCCATGCACAAGGAAGACTCAGGAGCATTTCCCAGCACCACTTATGATCTCCTATGCCATCACAGAACTCTGATCAGAGTCAGGAATAAACTATGAACACAGCCAGATGTGTACAGCCCCCTAAAAACTGGAGATTTCATTAAGAACTATTACATTTTAATATTTTGTGCAATCTAAAGCATTTGTCCTAAAAACATTTATCTGTTACAGAATTAATAAACACACAATACATATAATTTTATTGAATTCAGCATATTTAAAACTTTTGAAAAGTGGCTCTTTTTCTATTTTATAACCAAATTTATACTTTGCATTAAATAGAAACTTTGAAAACAAACTGGAGAAGTTATTTAGTCACTTTACTTAAAGTCAGTCAAAAAAGTATATAATTGGCTAATTGCTTTGCAATTTGGCTTTATTTTCTTGACACTCATGGAGAATTTCTAACACCTACACAGTTAATGAGTTGGGAACTAGGTAATTTATCTGAATGGAGATAGTTAGTCAGAAAGAAATGTTTATTTGCTACTTAGAAAGCTGAGAATACTTAACAGATATAGGCTATTTTTATACTCCTGTCTACTAATTTCATAGTTCCACAAGGTTCCATAAATTAAAGAACTGTCTTTATTTCAAAAGAAGTAATGGTAGCTACCATTTTCTTATATTGACTATCATAATTAATATGGCATAAGAATATCTTTTTGAATTAATTCTTTTGGGTGTGGAGAGGGTTCGATGACAAGAAGTGAATTGTTGGGTCATATGAGAATTCTACACTTTTAAAAAGAAATATCTGCGCTCCTTTCCATAGAGGCTATACCAAATGACATCTCCAATGGTGAATGAGCTTTTCTTTTATGTTAACCACATCCTTACCAATCCTGGTTGTTTCCAGTCTTTTTTGGTATATGGCACTCTCAGTAGTGTATAATTATATCGCATGGTTGTTTTGATTTTCATTTCCTGAAAAGTGATTATGGACACTTTTTCATATTCTTAATGACCATCCATCTGTCTCCTATAAGGACATGTTTTTTTTTATCTCATTATATTTTTTAATGAGATTATGATTATTTCGCTCTTGAAATAAACATAATTATATAAAGTTTATGAGCACTCTATATAATTTTTGTATTTGCGCTGTCTCAAATATTTCCTCCCAGTCAGCAGGATGTCTTTATTTATGCATATATACAGAAGCTTTTAATTTGGTGTAATCACTTTCCTTCATTTTCTGTTATCTTTGCCACTAGAGTCAAATTCACTGAAGAGGTCTCTGAGATTCATATCCCAAAGAGTATTATCTCTGCCTTAGTGCATGTTATGGATTCTAGTCTAATCTTGAGGTTTTTAATTTGTTTCTAGTTTTTTTTTGTGAATGGTGTGATATAAGTGAAATGAACATTTTGAAAGAATCCGTTTACCCAGAGACAGATAGGTAGTTGAAACTTTGGTGTTCAAACACAACTTATTACTTTGTAGCTATAAGAAAAGATAACATTTTGCAGTTCACTGAAACTTGGATGTAAGTGAAAGTATCATGTTAAGAAAAATAAGTCCGGGAAAGGAACAAACTGGGTGATGTCATAAATCTGTGATATAGAATGGTACATAAAAGAAGAGCATGAAATGCATGAAATGATAATAAACTCCTCTCTTTTAATTTAAAAATACAAAATAGCAAATATTGAGGCAGTAGTAAGGAGCATATCAAGAGATGGACATAGGAATAATGGTGGAGGGACTTAGAAACTTTAGGAGTATAGAATAAAGTAATTATAAGAAAAACCCTTAAGTGTTAAGACCATCATAATCATGTATTTAAATTATAATAATAGCAATCCATAAGGTCATTTGAAACTAAAAACAAAACAAAATTGCATCAGACAAATACAGATTGTGCTTTATGTATTTAATATAAAACTATGTTCAGAAAACATTGTATAACTATGTAAATAGAAGTATAAAATTACAATAATAATAATGATATTAGCTCTGAAAAGTTGATTATGTCACAGGTTCTCATCTAAGTGTGTTAAATACAACTTATTGAGTACTCACCATAATATAAAAATAATAGCTCCTTATTCTAATAAAAACTGATAACAATGATCTCAGAGGATAACATGTTCTTTACCGAGTTTATAACTGAGAGATCTGGTATTTTCTATTATATCACTGTATCACTCTCATCCCATTATTCATCGATTTGCTCGAGTGGGCACCAGTAACATCTGCATTTGTTCTAGCCTGAAATTTTAGGAGCCTGTCCTTACTCACCCTTCCCAATGGTGCCACGTTGGAGGCTCTACCAGGATCAGGGGAATGAGACACATAATTTTTACTGCTTTTGGCACATAGAATACGCCACGGGAGCTTGCCAGGCTCTGCCGTGCATATTATATCTATCTAAATCTAAAATCTGATTTTATTGTTTGCTTTTGTTTGTTTTTAAGGGATGTGGGGGTGGAGGGATGGTTCACTCCTGGCAATTCCCAGTGCTTTCTCCTGACTCTGTGTTCAGGGATAATGTCTGGTGATGCTCTAGGAACCATATAATGTGCTGGCTATTGTAGCTGGTCTTGTGCATGAAAGGCAAGCATTTTATGTGCTCTACCAAATTTCTTTCCCTAAAATCTATTTCTCCTTTTACTTCCCCAAACCAAATCAGGAAACTTCTGCAGGGAAAACAATTATGGCTGAGTTTGGAAATTAAATTCATTTTTTCCCAATAAGTGAGCAAGGAGAGTGAAGAAGTCAATATAATCAGGGAAATATTATTTACATATCTTTCATTAATGGGGCATGCATAATATTTTTATGGAATTCAAATTAAGCTTTTTTATCATATGATTATTATTTAAGTAAACCAAAAGGAAGAAATGAAACAGGAGTTAGACTGGAATCAGATTACTAGGTTTTCATATGACTAACCAGAATCTGAGATTGCTTATGATTAAAGGAACTTATTAAAAATGATCCTGTGATCATCTTTAATATGTATATGCTTGCTGGGGTATCCATTATAACTGGTAAGATAGTATTAGGCATAGTCACTTTTATGGTATTTCATAAAAATATAGAACAAATTTGTGATTGAAAAAGAGTGTCATTAAAAAAAGGGGAAATTTAATTATGGCAACAGCATACATAGAAGCTCTAAAGACAGAAAAGTATCAGAAGTGAGACTTTAGAAATACTTAGGGTAAGGAATCACAGTCACATATGGGCAAGCGGGGGTTGGTTATATGGAGCAGGACTTCAGCTTGGCTATTTTTTAGGGTGAGAATAAAGTTTTCTCATTATTTCAGACAGTAAAGTAGTGTCTGGAAACACTGTTTATCTCCATCTTAGGCAAGTATATTTGGTGTTGTTTGACAAGTTCTTTCTTTACATGGATTTACATACACTTCTGTTTTCTAAAATATAAAAACTCGCTCACATGTTCTCAGTTTGAGATAACCTCTTTTCTTCCTGACCAGTAGCCACACACCTATTCTTTGTCTTAGCAAAGACTCTGAGATTTGTATCTTATCTCAAGGACCATTTTCTTGGTGATCTTTACCATAGCCCAAACACCCAGTATACTCCTTTTAACCCATATTCTTTTCTCTTACAGTATAATAACAAGTAAAGGTAAATATCTAAAATGCTATTTTACATTTGTTCAGGCACTTCATTGCATTGTAACTTTTAAAGGTAAGAGAGATGTGTGCATTGTTCTAGAATTCATCTTCCAAGTTGAAGATTCTTTCTAGAACACAGGGTATGCTCAATGTAATTTTTTTTGGTAAACTAATAACTTTTTTACTGATTCAATTGACATGTTGAACTTGAAAAGCAGATATTTTTATCATAGTATATTCTATTTACAACATTATATAAGTTATAAGCATGCATCATGAAAAACTATCATGGGAATATATATATATTAAATTATTAACAAAAAGTGCAATACTTTTCTACATCATGCAGTGAACTTCTTTCAACCAGGTTAACAATCCCATTTTTCCTTCCTTTCCATTAATCGCTAATTAGTGTTATAGTATGAGGGTATTTTTTTACATAATTTATCTATTTGGTTTCTCTAATGATTATAATCTAAATTGCATCGCCATCATGAAAAGCAGAATGAGTATTCAACTTTTTTGTCAAGTATATCTTTAAACTTTGACCTCATTGAGCTTCCTCCTGGCTAAATCAAAATAATAAGACCATAACTTAAGTGTCATAACTAATATTTTTTAGGAGGCATTCATAGCTAGAAAATTTTTTCACTTGTTCATCCACTAACAATGATTTTCACATTGTTCTTTACTAGGATTGGGATACTAGCATGAAAAGGACGTGACTTTCTACTCAAGGTCTCAGTTCTGCCAGCCCTCTAACCTCAAATTTCCACCTTCTTGTTTTTCCCGACAAACTGATCTAGAATAAGCTGCCAGTATGTGGTCCCTTGTGTTTATGACTAAATATTGCCTGAAAAGTGAGATATGGTCCTTTTGTTATTTTCATTAAAAATAAAATTGCTTGTGATACCTTCAACAGAAATTAAATGGATGATTAAAGTCAGGGTTACCTTATTTTGGAGCTGAGTTTTTGAGAAAGGCAGAGAGTGTATCAGAATTAGATTTTCATTCTTTTTTTTAAAAAAAAAAGGTATTACTGAAATCTTGAGTCACTGAATAAGCTCTCTAGGATGAGTATATAGAGACAGTTTATATAAAGAACTTTACCAAGCAACAATTGTCTCTGCCACATTATTTTTCAAGTACTTGCAAAATAAATAAATAAATCTAGCTTATATTTTTGCTATTTTAAAGAAAACAAAATAATTTAAAGGTTTGGTATTTGAGTACCTTTTTTCCTTCCTTCAACTTACAGTATTAGGAAAAGAATGATAGTTTGTGATTTGTGTTGAAAATAGACTACTGCTCTTAAAAGTTGTTTTTGCGATTTCCTCAATGTGTCATGTTGATGCTAACCTTTTCAAAAGGAAACGCTTTCAGGAACTTTGATTATAAAACGGGTGCGTGGTGAACTCAAAAGAGGCATTTGGAGGGAAAGTGAGCAAAATAGTTTATATATTGTACTCACAATATTTTTTGAGTATTAGAATTCTTTTAAAATACAAGACTTGTTGAAAATTACTACATTGCATACCAATGTTCATGATTTCTCACATGAATTGTGCATCTGTACTCATCTGTTTTTTGTTTGCTTGCTTGTTCTGTTTACCTTTATTGGGTGACCCTTTTCAGGATCAGATTCAAGTGAATTGGGCCTATTCTTTTCCAAACCTTAGAAACTAGTCTTATTGCTTTTAATCTATACACTATAAACTAATAGGGGTGGGGTTCTTAGATTTTACAAAGAAAAAACAGCAAAGTCTGCTTACAGAAATTAATTTTCCTCACATTTTATGCATTTTTATTTTATCAACCAGTGTTCCTGCAAGATCCACTTGACCCAGTTCTAGACATGGTATTATATCCTCAGCATCCTTCATTCTGAGCATCCTGATCAGTGAGCTCACACATGTGTAAGAGACTGATGAAACCCACATAACTTGGGAACAGAAATTTATGCACTCAGGGCACTCCTGTGCTTCCTGTATGCATTTGTTCTTTGGTGTGTTCTGCAAATATTTCCAACTAAATCACCCCTCTGATTTTGATGTTCCTCATGGGCCATTGAATTCTGCATAACCCAGATTGGTTCACAACACTATCCTGGTAAAAAGTCTTTACTGGCTTTACATAATTGCTGGAAAAAAAACAAAATTCTTCACTTGTCCTGAAGACCCAAAACAAATAGCTGACATGAAAGGTGTTCACTGACTTGTGTTTGAGGGCTGATGCAAATGCTCTTTCACATGTATTGTATCCTCTGCATTCTATTATTTTAAGAGCTCATAAAATATATTTCTCTTATTACTTATTTCCGGCAAAAAGGAAATACATTTTGGAACTAATCAATGTGCCCAACTGCTTGAGATAGATTCTTTATAAAAACACCTCCCAATTTTAAGTAATTATAATTTTTTACTTAACCCTGATCATCTCCTCAGTGCTGGATTTAGACTTAGGAACAGAATCAAAATCTTATCTGTCTTGGCAATAAATATTATAGCAACCTTATTTGAATATCATTCTAGATCAATTTTTAATGTCAAAGAAGGTAATATTTAAAAATACATAAGAATAGTGTGGATAGTGTTGGGAAAACAATATAATTAGAGGGTGAAAATTGTTTTCCTTTTCTTCCTGACCTCCAGGAAGGAGAGATGGCAAATGATTGGGGTCAGTTGTCAATGGCTAAGGATTAAGTTAGCTTTTGTTACAAACCTTGTAGCAAGGGATTTTCTAGGAAGGCAAGAAGAAGGAAGACAAGATTCTGAAAACTTGAACACAACAACCTAAACTGAGAATGACTCACTTGGATTTTGCATGGAAGTTCCAAGTCTTTTATCTAACCTTGCCCTACTCATTTCTCCCATCTAGCTTTGATCTGTAAACTTTATTATCCTTTTAATAAATCAGTGGTTCTGTGATTAATGGGGTTTTCTGAGTTCTAGAATTAGAAATGTGATTTCCAATTCTAGAAAATTAAGCGAGCTGAGACTGGGACATCCAGGTCATCCTGTAAGTCTTGTCTGTCAGGTAGTTTTGTACTAAAGGGAGTATTTTTGGAAGACATTACTTAACTGATGAACAATTGATATATTCTCTTGGTATGCAGTGACTGAAATTAGTGAAATGTTTAAGTATACAGAAGGCATCCAAGATTTTCTCATTGGTGAGAAACCTCCCCAAGCCTAAACTTAGGTAATTATGCAGTTATGTCTATAGTCCAGAAATGTCATTTCTAGTGTCAAAAAGAAAAACTAGAAATACAAATACCTACACATGAAAATAAATTCCTTTGAAAAATTGTAGTTTCCCTACGATTGAGTAAAAAACATGTGAATAAAATAGAACATTAGGGGCCAGAGATAGTACAGGAGATGAGGCACTTGTCTTGCATGTAGTTGGCTCAGGTCAATCCTCAACAAACTTATGGTCACCCAATTTCTCAGGAGCAATTTGTGAGCACAGTCAGGAGTAAAACCTGAGCACCAGCAGCCGTGGACCACAAACCAGCAAACAAAAAGAAAATGTTTGCTCAAAACATTCAAAACATTATCATTAGATTTCTGTAGGATATTAAAGCTAGAGGCATCTTTAAGAATAAAACACCACTGGGGCTGCAGTTATAGCACAGCCAGTAGGGCATTTGCCTTGCACGTGGCTGACCCAGGTTCCAGTCCCAGCATCCCATATGGTCCCCTGAGCATCACCAGGAGTGATTCCTGAGTGCAGAGCCAGGAGTAACCCCTGAGCATCGCAGGATGTTACCTAAAAAGCAAAAAAAAAAAAAAAAAAACTCCACTGACCAAGAAAGTAGAATCAAAGACGAACAAATAGGACTGCATTAAACTAAGAAGCTTCTGTCCTCAAAGGAAATGATGACCAGAATACAAAGACAGCCCACAGACTGGAGCAAATGATTTGCTCACCCCTCATCCAACAAAGGGTTAATACCTAAGGCATATAAGCACTGATAGAACTGTAAAAGGGGAAAATGAAAAACTCCATCCCTATCAAAAAATGGGGAGAAAATATGAACAAGAACTTCAATTAAAAAGAGATATGAATGGCCAAAACCATATGAAAAAAAACCCTCTGTATCACAAATCATCAGGGAAATGCAAATCAAAGCAAAATGACATATCACCTTATATCACAGAGACTGTCATTCATCAAAAAACAAAAAAATACAGGTGTTAAGGATGTGGGAGAAAAGGAACCCTTATTCATTGCTGTTGAGAACATTGACTGACCCAGGATGCTTTGGAAGACAATATGGACATGCCCCAGAAAAACTCAGAATTGAACTTAAATATGACAAGCTATTCCACTCCTGGAAATATACCACAAGGGCCCAAAAGCAGAAAGTAGAAATGACATCTAAACTGCCATGTTTTCTTTTTTTGTGGCACTGTATACAAGAGCCAAAATCTGAAAACAGCCCAAATTTTTAGGAACATCACTTAATCACTTAACTTCCCGTTAGTCGTCGATTTGCTTGAGCGGGCACCAGTAACGTCTCCATTCGTCCCTGTTGCGTGCCAGTGTAGCCCAATGGCATCTGTTCTCTCTGGGAACATGAAGAGCCTCAAACCGATCATTCATGATCTTGATGAAGGCTGAGCATCTGGTAGGCGGGCTGCCATGCAGACTTTTGACATCCCGTGGGATCCAGTCGGAAACAGCTCTAGTCCAGCGGTCGTCTTTAAATCTCATTACGTGATTACGTGACCAGCCCATCTGATTTTTGACACCTTGGCAGAAGAGACATCATCCCTGATTCTTGATGGTCGACGGATGTCAGAACTCGGGATTCTTTCTCTCATTTGAGTGAAACGTGATATTCCAAGCATAGCTCTTTCAATTCCTCTTTAGAAACCAAAATAGCATTCTCATCCTGTTTACGTAGGGCCCAGGTCTCTGAGGCATATGTTAATGCAGGAAGAACAGTGGAATCAAAGAGATGTGCCCAGAGTCGGAGGTTCTTCGTCCTCTTAGCTATTTCTTTGACATTCTTGAAGGAGTTCCAAGCCGCTCACTTCCTCCAGCGCAGTTCAGGTGCCAGGTCATTTGTCATGTTGACTTCTCAACCTAGGTACACATAGCTGTTGCATTCAGAGATGGTCGTTCTGTTGAGAGCGAATGGGGCATCAGGAACGAGGCTGTTTCTCATAAACATTGTCTTCGTAAGATTCAGCTGTAGTCCTACCTTTCCACACTCACTGTCAAAGTTGGCCAGCATTTGTGCCGCTTGGCTGATGTTTGGTGTTATTAAAACAATGTCATCAGCAAAGCGGAGGTGGTATAATTGCCAACCATCTATCTTCACTCCCATTCCTTCCCATTCCAGTCGTCGCATGATGTTCTTGAGGGTGGCACTGAAGAGTTTTGGTGAAATGGTATCACCCTGCGGCATCCCTGTCTTGACATCAATGATTACTTCTTTGTAGAATGGTGAGATCCTGGTAGTGAATCCGCAATACAGCTCACGGAGGATCTTGATGTGTTGGGCTTGAATTCCCTGATTGGCTAGGGTTTCGATGACCGCTTCCATCTCAACAGAATCAAAGGCCTTCTTTAAATCAATGAACGTTAAACAGAGTGGCATCTTGAACTCCCGAGAAACCTCAATGAGCTTGGTTATCGTGTGGATATGGTAGATGGTGCTGACTGCTTTGTGGAACCTGGCTTGCTCACATGGTTGTCCTTCATCTAGTGTTCTGCCAATCCTATTTAGGATGACTCGAGTGAACAACTTGTAGATGACAGACAATAGGCAGATCGGGCGATAGTTGCCAATGTCATGGATGTCTCCCTTCTTAAACAGTAGTACGGTCCTGCTGGTTTTCCATTGGGACGGACCCTTGCATTCAGACAGGTAGCGTGTGAAGAGCCGAGCCAGTGTATTGATGAGTACTGACGGCAGGTTCTTCAGGTGTTCAGGTGTGACCTTGTCTGAGCCGGGTGCTGTTTCTTTTCTTTACTGACAAAATGGCATGTCGGATTTCGGAAGGGAGAACGTTGGGAACGACATATCCATCCTGTGGAATTTGGTATGTCGGCAAGTGGACATGGCTATCAAAGAGATTTGAGTAGAAGTCATGGATAATCTTCTCCATTGCCGTTCTGGAGGATGGGATGGATCCATCAGGACATCGGAGACAGTCATCTTGGTCTTGTAGTTGGCGAAGGACAGGCGGGCGTTAGGAATAATTTTCCTGGCTTCTGCCGCATCTACCAGCACTTCTGCTCTTCTCTCTTTGAGGTCTTCCTTGATCGCATCTCTGCACTGCTTTGCGAGCTCGGACTTTAGCTTGTGGTTGCCTGAGGCATGCACCAAACCATGTTGGCAAATAAGCTCAAGAGTTTTCGAAGACAGGCATTTTTTTGTGGCTATCTCTCTCTTGGCATTCCTCGCACCTGAATCAGACGTGTATATTTGAGTAGATGTGGCTCACTGCTGGCAGTTTCTATCTTCGTTGTCTATGCACCAACATCTCATTATGATGAAAGAGAAATCGAGAAGTTCTACATGGAGCTGGAGAAGTTCTATAAAGAAGACCACACCTTCTACAAGATCATTGTGGGTGATTTTAATGCCAAGATAGGACTGAGAAGATCAGCTGAAGAACTTTACATCGGGACCAATGGCCTAGAATGGAACGAACAGAGTGAGAGACTGTCTGTGTTCATCATGTCGACCAAGACCATTCATGGTAACTCACAGTTCCAGAAGGCAGAATCTAAACATTGGACATGGGAGTCTCCCGGTGGACGATTCCACAACGAAATAGACCACATCATATTCAATTGATGGTTTTGCCTGACCGATGTCGCTATTGTCCCAAAATTCCGAACGGAATCGGACCACCATCTCCTTTGTGCAAAATTCTTCTTCACAGAACGGGGATAAAGTCCTGCAAAGTTTAAAAAGAGAACTCCCAGAACGACCACCAACTGGGAGCTCTTTGGCACTATTGCAGCAACATGGGAAGATGCCATTGTTGACAACATTGATGAGGAATACGATCGACTCCATGATTTAGGAACATATGAATGGAATAAGAATCTCTGGTACATATACACAATAGTATACTACTTGATCATAAGAAAAGGTAAACTCATGCAACTTCCTGAAATGTGGATGGATCTGGAGAATATCTACAGATAATATCTCTCATATGTGGAATATCAAGAAAATTCATAGGGGAATATCAAATTCCCATGACAATAGAAATGAAGAGCAGGAGAACTAGTTCACAGCAGGAAACTTACCACTGGGGCAAAGTAGAAGGATGAATTATGGAAGGGCACAGTAAGACAATGGGGAGGGGGAAGTGCCTCAGAGGCAGTCTGGGGCATTAGAGAGAAAATGGACACATTGGTGGAGGGTAGTAGAAACCACTGAATGGATTGATATTGAAACAATGTTTGCCTGAAACTCAATCATAAATATCTTTGTATTTCACTGTGATTCAATTTTTAAAAAATTACATTACCTGTCGCACTGTAGCACTGTCCTTCCTTTGTTCATTGGTTTGCTCGAGTGGGCACCAGTAACGTCTCCATAGTGAGACTTGTTCTTACTGTTTTTGGAATACTGAATACGCCACGGGGAGTTTGCCAGGCTCTGCCATAAGGGCAGGATACTCTCGGTAGCTTGCCAGGCTCTTCGAGAGGGATAAAGAAATCGAACTCTGGTTGGCTGCATGCCAGGCAAACACCCTACCGGCTGTCTTATCACTCCAGCCTAAAAAGCAGAAAAAAAGCACAAATTTCTATTGACCAGTGAATAAAAAATAATACAAGTCACACAATTTAATACTACTTATTTATTAAAAGAAATGAAAGGCTGCTAGAAGTATAGTAGTAATTTTCAGTTGTTTGGGACAGAGGGACACAGATATGTCATTTCAGGGTGATGAAAATATTATGGTTGGGACAGTAATTGGAATAGATAAATACAATATAACCATTATAAATATTAAAGTCCACTAAATTCTAATACATAAAAGTGTAAATTTTAATAATTTACACATTTTTATAATCACATATTATTTTTTTAAATCCCAATTAAGGATTATTGTCTTTATAACTCTCCATTATCTAATGACAAACTGTTAAAATATTTAAAAACTAAAGAAAAGCTGAAAAACTCTCTTACTTAACCAAAAAGAAATTAAAGGTACAGGAGCTTGGGGCTGGAGCAATAGCACAGCGGTAGGGCATTTGCCTTGCATGCAGCCAACCTGGGTTCGATTCCCAGCATCCCATATGGTCCCCTAAGCACCGCCAGGAGTAACTCCTGAGTGCAGAGCCAGGAGTAACTCCTGTGCATCGCCAGGTGTGACCCAAAAAGCAAAAAAAAAAAAAAAAAAAAAAAAAGCAAAAAAAAAAGCTGCAGGAGCTTTCCATGCTCTGCCGTGCCGGGATCTCTGAGAAATATTATTAATCATATGTGTAATAATTAATGTATTCATTAATTGTGACATATATGCCCCAGTAATGTTAGATGTGGGGGCCATCGGGTACTTCCTGTGCTATATTCTCACTTTTTCTATAAAACTAAGATGTCTATAATTAAAAGCTGATTTAAACATTCCATTATAAAACATTATATTATAACTTCATTAAATTCATTATAAAAATAAGTAGATAGATTAAACAAAGTTTATTATACAAACAAGTGATAGACAAAACAAAAGCTTAAATAACATTCCTAAGGTAGGAACTAGTAAGTGCCAAAGGTGATATCTGAGAACAGGCAATCAAATTTACAATCTTTGCTTTTAATGAGGATGCAGAATTCTTTCTAACATAATCTTCACCTTCTTCAACCTTTTCTATGTGCTCAAAACCTGATTTTTATGATTCTCTTGCCCATATTCAATATGATTTTAGAAACATAGAGGACCAGCAGAGTATGTAAAGCAAGTGCGGGAGGGGGTTGTTCCTTTGTAATTCTTATTCTACATTGTAAGGTTGGCTGCATCTCTAGTATCACAACTAAAAATATAGCTGCTGCCTGTAAGCTCTTTCTCTACACGTGTCTTCCAATTTTAGTTATGATTTCCCACCCAATTTCTAAAGTCTAGTCATTGTATTTTATTTTATGGCTTCTTCCACTGAACATGTATTAAAATATTTGGGACCAGAGTAATAGTCTAGAGAATGGGGGGTTGTTTTTCATGCAGCCAGATTTTCCTATGGTCCCCTAAACCTACTGGGAGTGATACTTTAGTGAGAGCTAGGAGTAAATCTTGAGCACTGTTGGGTGTGGCCACAAAACAAAATATCCCCATAATACACATATTAAATAGGTCATCTTTTCCCTGTCAAATTCCTTTGTGACAGCACTATTGTTTTTTTTTTGGATTCATTGTCAGAAACATAGATTATTAACATTATGGTAAAAGGTAAAGGCCCTCCCGTTGATCATCGATTTGCTCGAGCGGGCCCAGTAACGTCTCCATTGGAGACTTTGTTGTTACTGTGTCTGGCATATCGAATACTCTCAGTAGCTTGCCGGGCTCTCCGAGAGGAGTGGAGGAATCAAACTCGGGTCGGCCTTGTTGGCCGCGTGTAAGGCGAACGCCCTACCTGCTGTGCTATCGCTCCTGTATCTTCACACTCTACTCTCTAGTCCATTTAACACTTCAATACATATAGTGAGGTGCTTTGCTTTGTTTGGCTTTTTTTCTCTTTTCTCCTTTTTTTTTTTTTTTTTTTTGGTGAATGAGAGTTGACTCCACCCACTCAGATGGTGCTCAGGGAAGAGGCCTAAAAGTGCTAAGACAATACATGGTGCTGAGGATCAAACTAGGTTATTTTCATTTTTATTATACAGTATTTAGTCATTATGTCAACCAATTTCAGAAAGTGCTTTCTTGTTTGAATGATACAGGAATTTCTTCATACTATTTTTGTCGTATTCTCCTACAAAACAATGAAATATCTTATCAACTTAAAAATGAATTTGATGGTCCATGATTACATCAAAGAATAGGCCTTTCTGTATTTTCTGCATATACGTTGCATTATACTAGGAAATATAGTGATATGAGCATAAAATTGCTTGCAATTTTGATTTAAGACTTATCTGTAGTAAAAGGAATAGTAGTATACAAATAATTTTATAAGATTGTTATGCACAGCTAAGAAAATTGAGTAATCAAGAGATAAGCTGAAACAAATCAATAAAAAAAAAGAAGTGAACAAATCACAGGATTGTTTGGGCGATAACAAAGAATCTATAAAATATGATATAGCGTGGCCTTTGTTCTTTCATTGAGAAAAGACCTCAAGGCTTACCAAAATACCAATAAAACAATCTGTTTCATTTCATAGTACTAGTTTCCTTTCTCCTTTTGTTCTCTGATATTCATAACATTTTGGGGGGCCAATTCTTGACTACTTTCAAAACAATGTGATTGAAAACTACTTTACTACTACAAAATTGTTGCATCATATTAGATAAAATAACATTGGAAACAAAAGATTTCAATCATATATTTTAGATGTTGTATTACCAGAACTTGTCCATTCATTTAAACATTGTGAGGTCCATTCACCCAAACGGAGCCCCAGGAGTTGAAAAACTCGTCGATTTGCTCAAGCGGGCCCAGTAACGTCTCCATTGGAGACTTTGTTGTTACTGTGTCTGGCATATCGAATACTCTCGGTAGCTTGCCGGGCTCTCCGAGAGGGGCGGAGGAATCGAACTCGGGTCGGCCATGTTGGCCACTTGTAAGGCGAACGCCCTACCCGCTGTGCTATCGTTCCAGCCCAACCAATTAATAATTAAAAATAAACATTATGAGCATATTTTATGAGTCTTTGGTGTATATTTGATAAAGGCACTTTTAATCTTACTTTAAGTAAATGTTTCATTTCACTACACCAGAAGGTAATCAAGTTCATACATGTAAATATAACCCTAGTCAGAATTATGGAAGACATTATCAAAATAATAGTAAGTGGTAAAAATTTTACCAGTCACAGTGATTTAGTACTCTTAAATGCTATAAACACAAAAAGATGAAAATTACAGCTTCTGCTCAAACCACCATTTTTTTTCTGAAACTCAGTGAAGTTATCTATAGAGAAAAGTTTTGGCTAGAGCTTTAGTGTATTTCTCTTGAGTATGAAAGAATTCTTTGCCAAACCATTGTTTAACAAAGGACACAGAAATTAAACATGAGCTGTTATGTCAAACTGCTCTATCTATGCATCTATCTATCTAATTTGTCAGTAACTATAAAAATTACCATGCATTTTGATTTATTGAAAGTAGAATAGTGTTCTAAATGAGAACTACTAAACCAAGAAGTTATCTCCCCTGTAATATAACTGCATATAGAAATCTGTATATGTGTGGAAAAGCTTGATTTAACTTCTTTCAACTTCCCCTATTTATAATTTTTAATTTCCTGTGTACATATAAAGTTAATCTGTATGTAAAATGTGAATTATATGAATATATAGTAACACAAATAATAAGAGCTCTCAAAACTAATGGTATTTCTCAATGGATTAATTTTGCAAAAAACAATGTGATTTAAGTGGCTTACTGAATATTTCTATAGTCAATCAAACATTTAATTCTTGAATTATTTTTGCCCAATTGCTTAATGGAACTTAGAGAAGACAGAATTTAGTGAAATCTAAATGTGTGTTCGAAATATTTAAAAATAAAATCTAAAATAATAACAATAATCAAATAAATCATATTTTACTAGAGATTTTGTGGGAGTTAATATCTTTTCTAGGAATATACTTTTAAATTTTATTCTTTCTGCATTGTATAAAATATGCCCTGGCTAAAACTAGAAAGGGCAGTGAGGCAGTTGTTTTCAGTCAAATAAATTTCAATATCACATTGAAAAGGGCATTGTGCATATTCCTATATAATCATTGACAATGAGGATGAAGAGCTTAAATATTTCTTGATATCATTTTATTTTGTTTTTATGAAACATGGATTTTTTGAGTTTGCTGATTTTTATATTACATCTCAAAATGTATAATTTTCTGCTCAAAAGTAAAAATCCCTTTCTATATCACTCTTCTTCTAAAGATCTAATCAGGAGCTTTTATACATGCATAAATGAAGTTAGGCTGTCAATGAAATATAAAAATATCTCTCTATATCGCTGAGTTAATTCTAGCCTGTCAATATACACGCAGCTTCTTCTTTTCAGTCTTCCTGTGGGGGTACCACCTTCACATTTCCCCAATCCTAATTTATAACATTTTTTACCCTTTTAATACACCAAACTGAGAAAACAATTTCAATCACCACTCACGTTAATTTCAGAGAATGGGTACTGTTATAGAAATGTTATAGAAAAGAAACTCTTTGGCATTTTTTCCCACAGCATATCTTGTTCTAACTGAAGCAGGCAGCCGGGCAGATATGGAAAGGCCCACCATAGCAATGATTTCTTGGAAAGAAATAAAATCAGCTAGTCTCAAGGCTGCTAAAAATTCTGTCATGTGATCACAGGAACTAAGGTTTGATAAGACTCATACCAGGAACCAGCACAGATCTAGAGAAAGCAGAACACCTTCATTTTTTTTTCTTTACTTATATTTATTTATTGAATCACTTTGGGAAAAGTTACAAAGCCTTCAAGATTAAAACTTGGTTATACAATGATCAAACACCCCTCCCTTCACCAGTACATATCTTTCACCACCAAGAACCCTAATATACCCCCTCCCAACCCTCCCAATGCCTGTGAGGCAGATGATTTCTACTAAACTCTCTCTCTACTTCGATTACATTCATTATTTTGACAAAAGATGCACCATTATTGTTTAGAATTTCTCCCCAACAATCAGAATTGCTGAAAAGGCATTGTGAAATAATTTGTTTTCTATTGCTGGTTATGAGAATCATATAATTTCTTATATTTTACCAGGAAAGTCTGGAGGGATTTCTGTCAAGAGCCAGATAATTACAAGAATGGTTTCTGTGCCTCTGGAGCCATGGCTGTGCCAGACAGCTGCTTGCAGGGGGCAACTTGTGATCACAATAGGGCATGAAGGATGAGCCGGTACCACTCCCCTTCCCATGAGACTGCAGTTGCCCCATCACCGCTGGCTCATACCTGGCTTTCCAGTAAGCTCTGAGGCGGCAGCCACCTTGCTGCTAGGGGAGAAAAAGGCGGAAGGGAGCAACACCCTTTCCCTCCCAGGGAGGCATGGTCCCGTGGTTTAATGCATAGTCCATTCACTTTTCTGCCGCAAGCTGCCGGGCTCTGGATTAAGTCCTTTTGCCTCTGGAGCCATGGCCGTGCTGGAGAGCCGCTCATGGTGGGCAACTCGTGATCTCAGTAGGGCGTGAAGGATGAGCTGGTACCACCCCCCTTCCCATGAGACTGCAGTTGCCCCATCACTGCTGGCTCATACCTGGCTTTCCAATAAGCTCTGAGACGAGAACACCCTCTTGAAGAGAAGTTCCAGCAGGAACAAAGGCCAGGAAAGGAATATCAAAAATAGGCATCAACTACTCCTAGCTCTCCCCACTTGGCACATAACCTAGTGACAGACCGTTACGTAGGTAGAAAGCCACACCTGGGGCAGCTTGGGAGAATCCCTGTGACAGACAAGTTGAACAAATGAAGTGTGTACATGTGTTGTTATTGAGCTCATGTGGTGCCTGAATACATGGTGCCTGCATCCCTCCTTTGAGGCGTGTACTTCTATATGAATACTAATACTTTCATACTAATACTAATGTTTTTATATTTAATGCCTAGAGGTGTATGGGAGTTCACTCTCCATTCTGGAAAATGTTCTCTCTGTTTCTCTGTTACTCTCTGTCTCTGCCTCTCTCTGTATCTCTCTGTCTCTGCCTTCCTCCCCTCCACCCCTTTTCCTCCCCTACCACCTCAAAGCTTCCAAATAAAAACTGCTTTTTAATTCATTGTTCATCTCCTCCTGAAATTCTTCTTGGAGAGAAGAGCAAGAAGGTGAAAGACCAGGACATATTTCCCTTTCCTTCAAGGACCCAGGCTCACAATTAACTCTTCACAGTCCTCGATTTCCCCAGATGTTCCCAGGTTGTAGAAGTGGACAGAAAGGGAGCAGTAGATTCTCTTCTTAAGGCTGCTCCCTTTCTGCCTCTCTCCTCCCCACTTAATATGAGTCACCTGAGGACTCCACCAGCATCATAATCATTAATTTCATCCAAAGATTTTTTCCCTTGAGTTTAATATAATCTGTTAGTATTCCAGACTAGCAGCAGCTCCAGGGGAGAAAGAGCCTCAGATAAGTGAGCTATTGTGTATTCTACCGTGAACTTTCTCCTTCCATCTGAGCCCAGGAGGAACGCTGACCACAGAGACACTTTACTTGGTAGGTGGTTCCATTAGAGAGAACTAGAGCAAATCAAAAGCCACACTCTCCTGATGGCACTCTCAGCCAGCTGCTGCCTTAGTGAAATTGCTGAACATTTTCTAAAACAGTCTGAGAAAAGTCATTTTCATGAAAATTCTCTTTGAATAAGAAACTGGTCCAGATGACCTTTGAAGTCCTTGTCAAATAGATTCTAGGATACATTAAAAGTATTACAGTAGAAATAAAGTAATCTGGGGTTACTCATTTTGATAAACTAACCTTGGGGTACTTCAGGGTAATATTTCAAAAAGTTAGTCCCTGTCACTCTCCTCCCATTGTTCATCAATTTGCTTGAGCGGGCCCAGTAACATCTTCATAGTGAGACTTGTTGTTACTGTATTTGGAATATCGAATACGTCACGGGGAGTTTGGCAGGCTTTGCCGTGCAGGCGAGATACTCTCAGTAGCTTGCCGGGCTCTCTGAGAGGGGCAGAGGAATTGAATCCAGGTCACTCGGGTTGGCCACATGCAAGGCAAATGCTGTGCTATCGCTCCAGCCCCGAAAACTTTGTATTAAGACAAACTCTAATAAGTTCATAGGAACTCTTCACAAAACACCATTTATTTCCCAATTCAAACTGTATCTTAACCTGCAAAATTTTATTTCACTGTCCACCTCCTAAATAGAGTTAGTCATGAGATTAAGAAAATAAAAAGACAAAGACTATGGATTCTAGAAGGGATATCACCCTAAAATAAATTACAAGACTATGTTTCTTCATGGGTCAAATCAACCTCTTTACACTAACTGTAATTCATATGATGACATTGCTGCCTTGTTGAAAACCATGTGAGAAAAAGATTGAGATTGAACTTGAAAGAAAATGAATCCATGAGAACATCTCTATATGATTCTCTTAACTTTCACATGCCTCATTTTGATGGCTTGTTATGTGAAGTTGGTAAACAAATATGTTTTTAACCAGAACTGTTCTACTTTCTGTTAATTTTAGACAAAGAGTGTATATAGTCACCAAAGTGTGTTAATAATATTTTTTGTCCCAAACTCCTTGTAGTTATTGAATACCAAAAGAGATAGCAAATCTTTGAGATGGTAAAGAATTGACTTGCATGTGATCATCTGATACTAATGCTAAGTTGAAAGGCAAAGATGAGAAAACTGAGGAAAATCACTGAACGATCACCATGAACTTGATAATGTTTTGCTTTTGAGAGCTGTTGGCTGGCCATGTTCATGTTGTCTGTGGGGAAAATCTTTACATAGAATGTAAATGTAAATTTATATAAAAATGTTAGTGTAGTGCCTACTATGTTATTTTTCTGAGGTTTGGTTATATAACAATTGCACAGTGATACTGTGTTTCCTTGCACGTGACCAGCCCAGCTGAGCCAGGTTCTATTCCTCCACCCCTCTCGAAGAGCCCGGCAAGCTATCGAGAGTATCCCGCCTGCACAGCAAAGTCTGGAAAGCTACCCGTGTCATATGTATGACAAACACAGTAACAACAAGTCTCACAATGGAGACGTTACTGGGCCCGCTCTAGCAAATCGATGAAAAATGGGAGGACAGTGCTTCAGTGCTACTGTGCTTGGTAACACAGAGTTATAGAAGAGGGACAGAATTAATATGTAATCACTCCGGATTGTGATGGGATAATAGTCTGGAGAAAGTCATTTGCGGCTGAGGGAGTAGCCAATCACATATAGAAAGGGGTTAAAAGCAATTAAATGACTTTGTAAGGGTTAAAATATTATTTAATGATTACGTATTGCTATAGTGTAGGATAACACTGTTTTTGTCCTTCCTGCATAGCCTAAGGTAGTGGAGGTTTATTGGGTTGCTCCCATCACATTGTTCCCATTCCTCTGTGCTTATTAGTAACTTCTTTCTTTGTGCTGAGCGGGAGAGACAGAAGGAGTCAGGAATGAGAGGCAGTGTTGACTAGAATGGGAGGCTCAGAGAGACTGGGGCAGGAGCGTGGGGAGAATGGAATAAACGGCAACAGATCAATCAACCGACTTGTCCCCCGTTTCCTCCACCATCTATCCCAGGGCCCAGGCTGCCTCAGCTGGGGAGTGACCCGTGCCAACCCGAACTCGGGCAGCTAGGGAAAGAGCTGTTGGAGCCTCTCCCTGGCCATCCCTTAAAGAGTTTATACACTATAGTTTAGGCTTTTGATATCCTGGGCATTTATTGCTATATATAGGTAGCTCAGATGTCTGATGGGTTCACAAGTATTGCAAGTCAAATGATGTTCATCTCAAATTTTTCTTCCACACCCAATAATAAATTATTTGATTCTAAAATATTTTAAATATATTTTTCCACAATTTTTGTTCTCACTGTCACTTCTGGGACCACTTTGTTTGAAGAAATATCCTTTTTGTTGCCATTTGGAATCAAAGAAAAAAGTTGAGGGGTGGAGCAATTACAAATGGGTAGAGCATTTGCCTTGCATGCGACCCACCCGGGTTCCATTCCCACATGCCACATGGTTCCCTGAGCACCATCTGGGGTAATTTCTTAGTGCAGAGCCAAGAGAAACCCCTGTGCATTGCCGGGTGTGACCCAAAAAGAAAAAAAAAAGTTGAGTACATCTCTCATATTTTTAGTTTCCACAACTAATATCAGCAACAAAAGTGCTCACATTACTGAAGTTACTAATAATTTTCTCTGAAAAGTAATCAAGGAAGAGTCAAAACAAAGCCAGAGATGATGTCTACAAAACTGTATTTTAGGCACTTGATCACTTGATCACTCGACATCCCAACACATCATTTTGCTCAAACAGGCACCAGTAACATCTCCATCCACACCTATAGCGTGCTAATGTAGTCCAAAGGTGAATGCTCATTCTAGGAACAAGAAGAGCCTCAAACCAATCGTTCAGGGTCTTGATGAAGAAGTCTGACCATCTAATAGGTGGGTGGCCACGCGATCTTTTGATGTTCCATGCAATTCATTGGGTAATGGCTCTAGACCAGCAATCATCTCCAAACCTCATTACTTTTCCAGCCCATTTGATTTTCAATGCCTTGGCAAATGAGACAGTGTCCCTGATTCTTGACTGTTGACTGAGATTGGAACTCCGGATTCTTTCTCTCATTTGAGTGAAGCGTGATACTGCAAGCATAGCTCTTTCGATTCCTCTTTGGGAGATCCGAATAGTCCTCTCATCCTGTTTTCGTAGGGCACAGGTCTCTGAGGCATATGTTAGTGCAGGAAAAACAGTGGAATCGAAGAGATGTGCCCGGAGCCAGAGGTTCTTTGTTCTCTTAGCTATTTCCTTAACATTCTTGAAGGCGTTCCAAACCGCTCTCTTCCTCCTGCACAACTCAGGTGCCAGGTCATTTGTCATGTTGACTTCTCGACCTAGGTACACATAAATGTTGTATGCGGAGATGTTTGTCCCTTGTGAGTGAATGGAATGTCAGGAACAAAACTGTTTCTCATAAACATTGTCTCTGTCAGATTCAGCTATAGTCCAACCTTTCCACACTCACGACCTTTCCACACTGATCTTCGGTGTTATAAGACCGACCATCTATCTTCACTCTCATTTCTTCCCTCTCCAGTTGTCCCATGACGTTCTCGAGGGTGGCACTGAAGAGTTTTCGTGAAATGGTATCACCCTGAAGAACCCCTCTCTTGACATCAGTGATCACCTTCCTGTAAAATGGTGAGATCCTGGTAGTGAATCCGCAGTACAGCTCACAGAGGATCCTGATGTACTGAGCTTGAACGCCCCGTTTGGCTAAGGCTTCAACGACCACTTCCATCTCAACAGAATCAAAGGCCTTCTTTAAACCAATGAATGTTAGACAGAGTGGCATCTTGAACTCCTGAGAAACCTAAATGAGCTTGGTTATTGTGTGGATATAATCGAGTGTGCTAAATCTTTTTTGGAAACTGGCTTGCTCTTATGGTTGTCCTTCATCAAGTTTTCTGCCAATCCTATTCAGGATGACTCCAGTGAACAGCTTATATATGACAGACAACAGGCAGATCAGGCAATAGTTGCAAATA
Organism: Sorex fumeus; assembly: GCF_029834395.1. Lineage (NCBI taxonomy): Eukaryota > Metazoa > Chordata > Mammalia > Eulipotyphla > Soricidae > Sorex > Sorex fumeus. Next base: position 9,785,913 of record NW_026606155.1, read on the forward strand.
TATTGGATGTCCCCCTTCTTGTACAGTAGTACAGCCCTGTTGGTTTTCCACTGGGATGAAACCTTGCATTCAGACAGGTAGTGTGTGAGGAGCCGAGCCAGTGTATTGATGAGTACTGATGGTAGGTTCTTCAGGTGTTCAGGTCTGACATTGTCTGGGCCGGGTGCTGTTCACTTCTTTACTGAGAAAAGAAATAAAGAAAAATGAGAAGCAAAAAAAAATCTCCATGTCAGATTTTGGAAGGGAGAAACTTTGGGAATGACATGTCCATCCTGCGGAATTTGGTATATGGGCAGGTGTACGTGGCTATCAAAGAGATCCGAGTAGAAGTCATGAATAATCTTCTCCATTGCCCTTCTGGAAGATGTGATCTGCCAGCACTGCTGCTCTTCTCTCTTTGAGGTCTTCCGTTATTGCTTCTCTGCTCTGCTTTGCAAGCTCGGACGTTCACTGGTGGTTTCCTGAGGCTTGCACCAAGCCAGGTTGATGAATGAACTGGAGAGTTTTTGAAGATAGGCGTCTTTTTGTTTTAATTTTTATTTATTTATTTATTTATTTATTTATTTAGAATACCCATCCCTCCACCAGTGACCATTTCCCACCATCACGAATCCCAGTATCCCTCCCACCCCCCATCCCCTCTGCCTCTGTGGCAGGGCATTCACTTTTGTTCTCTCTCTCCTATTCGGTGTTGTGGTTTGTAAAAGAGTTAAACCTGATTTTCAGGGAGAAACGTTGGATGATTTACTTTCCATTGATCACTTTGTATATAAGGAGATGTCGCGTGGCCGCTTACAGTTTGGAATAAAAGTCCTGGTTCCCGCATGCCCAAGCTATGCTTGTAGAGGCTCATGGTCACCGGGGTTCCATCTGGAGAAGGTGAGATGCAGCACCTACCCCATCTGGGACTTCCCGGTGATCTCGGCTCTGTTTGGAACCTGGAGTATTCTCCAGGAGCCTCCCAGTGTCCTTTCTTCTCTGTTGCTGTGTGCCGTAAAGACGGCGCTGGGGGGGCGGGTTGTGGGCGTGACTTCCAGAATCAGAGGTTACCTGGGAGCTGGGGCAGTCCCGGCAGTTTGGAGTAAAAGTCCTGGTTCCCACATGCCTGATCTATGCTTGTAGAGGATCATGGTCACTGGGGTTCCATCTGGAGAAGGCAGGATGCAGCATCTACCCCATCTGGGACTTCCCGGTGATCTCGGCTCTGTTTGGGACCTGCACTGCTTTGCGAGCTTGGACGTTCACTTGTGCTTGCCTGAGGCTTGCGCCAAGCCAGGTTGAAGAATGAGCTGGAGAGTTTTTGAAAATAGACGTCTTTTTGTGCCTATCTCTATTTCTCGGCATTCTTCGCACAAATATGGTGTACTGAACCAGTCGATCACATTCCTTGTTAATGTTTTCAACAATGTCATCTTCCCATGTTGCGTCAATAGTGCCAAAGAGCTCCCAGTTGGTGGTCCTTCTGGAAGTTTTCTTCTTCAACTTTGCAGCCCTTTCAAGACACCTTCTTGTCTCGGTCAGACCAATGATGTCAAACTTGATCTTTCATGCTTGCACCATCAGGTCCTCGAAGGATGCATCTGATGTCAGCGTATGTGCATTGAAATTATAGACAGTCATTTTTGTCTTTCTTCTTTGTGGCAGCCTAGGTCAGCCCTGAGATTTTATCAGCCTCTCCCTTCTCATCCTTCTTAATGCTGCCATAATGGTGGCTCTTTCAGGGTCAGGGAAATGAGACCCATTTTATTTACTGGTTTTGGCATATCGAATACACCACAGATTGCTTGCCAGACTCTGCCGTGTGGGTGGAACACTCTCGGTAGCTTGCCAGGCTCTCCGAGAGGTCTAGAGGCTTTTAGGGCAGCCTCTAATCATCCTTGCAGGTATTCCCATGGTTCAAATCATATTTCAACACAATCAAATATGGTGTAGCAATCTTGTAGTAAGTGTTTTATGATGCGCTCCAGAAAGCTTCCTGGAGTGTGTAGGAAGCTGGATAGTGGCAGTAGTGGAGGTAATGGAGGTCTGCCAGGCTGCTGGGTGCAGGCAGAGGATCTCTTGTTCTCGGGTTTGTTGAGTCTGGAGTCCAAGTTTGCAGAGTTCCACAGAGTATCTTAGGCAGAGTTATTGAATTCTTTAAATTTCAGTTACTTTCTGCCTGTGATGTGAGCCCCAAAAGATGAAGTTTTGTGTCACTATGTAAATTTTGTCTTCTTTCCATTCTCTTCTCAAACTTTTTAGGTTATTTATTTTTCTCTCATGTCCATGAACATTTCCCTCTAAATATTTTCATGTAGAGATGCTAAATTCTGTTTTCTAGGATCTTAGCATGAATCCCTATATTTCTCAATATACTTGTTTAAGAAGTTATGACTTCCCACAATACTCAGAAGCATACATTCTTCATATATATATATATATAATCATATATATGTATATATATATATATATATAAAATCAGGCAAATGGTCTAGACCCACAGATTTGGTCACTCGTCCCAAGTGACAGAACTGGAATCTAAACCAAGAGAATCTGATGTAAAGAAATTTCCATTTGATTCTCTGAATCCGTAATCTGTACTGACTTTCCTTTGTGTGTCTCATCCATCCAGGCTTTATTTTTAAAGGAAATTTGAATATACCCTAAAGTTTTGAGAAAACACTTCCTTTCCCAAAATGTAAGATGAGCTTTAATTAAGGCAGAACTGTACTGAAAAAATATTTTCCAATTATGTTGATATAATTGTTTCCACAGCATGAAGTCGCCTGGTATCAGCTTTAGCAGGCAGTGGAGACACGGTGATATGGGGCTATTACCACTGCAGGCCTGCTCTTAAATTAGACATGGCATTTGAAAAGCAGGCTCTACTTCAACATTCTTAAACAAATATAGATGAAAACTTTTGTCTCTATTTAGACTTCCCACGGAGCTTCATTAATTCATAGCTGTCTGGCCCTTTTGGTCCCTCCTGGAAGGCCATAGCTGTAATGATGAGATACAAACCCAACTGAATATTCAACTTCACAACCTGGCAAGATGCCTAGAGCAATGCAATGACAGCTAACTTTTCATGGTCCCCTGTAAAATTTGACAGTCACAAAGAGAAAGAGTAGATCACCTGATCATTGTCACCAAGTACAGGCTGAGAGAGGGCAGAGATTCTGGTAGAGATAAAGTGTTTTCTTGGGGTACAAAGCAAGGTGAAAGCTGTACGTGAGTTGTAACCATGTCTGCTTGAGGAAAAAATATTTTAGTTCTTTTTAAACGCATTTTTATTAAACTATACTTGAGCTACATTTAAATCAGCATTTTTTTCTTTTTGGGTCACACCCGGTTATGCACAGGGGTTACTACTGGCTCTGCACTTAGGAGTTACTCCTGGCAGTGCTCAGGGGACCATATGGAATGCTAGGAATCGAACCCAGGCCGGCTGCCTTCAAGGCAAACGCCCTCCCCGCTGTGCTGTATTTCCAGCCCCTTAAATCAGCTTTTCTGACATCTTTTTTAATGAATGCATTGCTCAGTAATTAAACACTAATTAGTAAACAGTTTAACATCATATGTATGATAAAAGTAATGACTATACTCAATACACTTCTATAGATCTTACTATGGATGAAGCACTATTCTCAAATTGTAAAATACATATATACATATATATGGATATACATATATAATATTCTTTAGAGGAGCGATAGCACAGTGTTAGGGCATTTGCCTTGCACGCAGCCAACATGGCCGACCCGAGTTCGATTCCTCCGCCCCTCTCGGAGAGCCCGGCAAGCTACCAAGAGTATCTCACCAGCACGGCAGAGCCTGGCAAGCTACCCGTGACGTATTCGATATGCCAAACACAGTAACAACAAAGTCTCACGATGGAGACGTTACTGGGCCCGCTTGAGCAAATCGATGAACAACGGGAGGGCCTTTTTAAATATTTTTTTCTAAAGTCCACAGAGGCTACAAATTTAATTATATCAAATATGTAGAATGACAGAAATTGTATTTTTGACAAGAAAAGAGACCAATTAGCAATCTCTGCTTGATTTGTAGGGAAAGTGGGTCATCATTACTGAGGAGTTGGTTGTCTCTGAATCAAGAAAAATGGATCTGGGACTTAGTTTGAGGAAGAACTGCCACAGACTTAAATAACTTTAAAGGAATGAAATTATTGAAAAAGCAAAAAAAAAATCCCTAAGTCTGGCACCAAAATAAAGAAAAATAATAGGTCAGCTGTTTTAATTGTGTCTATAGATATGATGATGGCTATTAGACAAAGCAAATATTTGAAAATAATAAAAGTAACAAAAGGGGATTTACGATAAGAAGTGTGAGAGAGGGGAAAGGGTGTTGACCCACCCGCCCGCTCCTCTCTGGAAAGAAAGATGGCGGCCGCACGGGAGCCTTGTGGACAGCAGGTTTGAGCGGCGGCTGGGGGCGGCAGGGACCTCATGGGAAGGGGGGCGTAATGGGCCGTCCTTCACGCCCGACCGAGGTCGCCAGCTGGCCCCCACGAGCGGCTCTCCGGCATGGCCACGACTCCAAAGCACAGAAACCAATCTCTTAACTATCTAACTTTTAATAGAAATTCTTCCAGGGTTAATAAGTAAAATAGCAGAAATCCAAAACCACGCGGCCGCGACATCATTTTATTCTTAAACCAAGTTGTAGAAAGCAAATCATTTCACAACGCTGTTTCAGCATGTCTGATTGGGGGGGGGGAGGGTCGTAAACTCTAAACAATAATTGTGCATCTTCTATCGAAACAATGTATCTAGTCAAAGTAGATAGAGTCTTAACTGGAACTCATCTGCCTCACAGGAATTGGGAGGGGTGGGAGGTGGGGTTCTATTGGGGTTCTCGGTTAAAAATAAGTATTGGTAAAGGGAAATGTGTTTGATATTTACATGACTGAGACCTAAACCCGAAAGCTCTGTAACTATTCCCACAGTGATTCAATAAAGAAATAAATTAAAAAAAAAGGGGGGATTTACATTTTTTTTTGCTAGGTAACACCCAAGATGAACAACTTTGTTCTTTACAGAGGAATTTTGATTTAAAGTATGCCTTAAAATATTTTTTGGTCAATGCTTGATGCAATAGATTAATTATTATTATTATTGTTATTATTTTTGCTCTTTGAGTCACACCCAGCGATGCTCAAGGGCCACTCCTGTCTCTGCACTCAGTAATCACTCCTGGTGGTGCTTGGGGGACCATATGGGATGCTGGGAATAGAAGTCAGGTCGGCCCTATGTAAGGCAAACACCCTACCCACTGTGCTATCACTCCATCCCCTGGATTAATTATTTTGTGACTATATGAGGCTTTGGATTTGACTAAAATTTAAATGTTTACAAAGGACAGCACCAAAGGGTGCCCATGTGAAAAAATAGACAAGTGTTACACATTTTACATTTCAACCTCATCGAGACTAATTTTTTGAACCATAAAACTTACCAGTGTGGTTACAAAAGGTATTTAAATCCCAAACTGATGCCCACAATTCTAAGAAAAAAAATTATATATCAGTTCTACTTGTCAGTTTTCTGTGCTGTTATTTTGGCCCAGTTTTGCTCTCTGTGTTTTCATCTGAGAACACAGGTCTCAATGTTATCCTTCACTGTAAGTCCCAAAGCTTTCTCCAGCTGCTGAAACTTTAGCAAGTATCTTCCTCATTGCACAATTTGATGATTCACACACTTAAGACCCTTTCTTTTTCATAGATCTATGTTTCTTTTTACCCCTAGACAGTTATGGTTTCATAATGTATATAGCACAGACAGCAAAATACATATATGATATTTATCCTCACTCAGAAAAGAAAAAAAAATGAAATGGTCATTTATTTTTGTAATAGATCAAAATTAAAGAAATGAAGAAAACTAGAAGATATGAAATGAAAGCATAGTAGGACAAAAAAGTAAAAATAAAAAGAAGAAGCGGGATGATTGAAATGATGAGAAAGAAAAAAGGGGTGAGTATAAAAGTCACAATCCCCAAGAATTCCAAAACTTTTCATCTCTTTGCATCCTCTCTAATAGAAAAGGAGCCTATAATCAGAACTTCCTGTAAAGATCTAGTTGGAATGGAAATATTTAGTTTCTAATAAAAAAAAAGTCCTGCAGACACATGAAAAGATTGTCTTTTTTTCATAGTCTCTCCCTGAACACGTTCCTCTTCTGACCTTATTTTTCCTGTATCCCTCAACTCCCCTCTTACAGATTTCCCCCTATTATTGTGCTGTGATCTCCCCATTTTTGTCATTTTTATCTGTGATCCCCTATCTTTGATCCCCTGGGAATATTTTCTGATTTCTGTGATCAAGAATGAAACTCAAATACATGTTTAATAAGTTCCCCAGATACACTATTATAAAATGTAATGGAGGATTAGACTTCAAGAAACATTAGCCTAAAGGGTAGTACCTGTTCAGAGTAGAAGAGACCGTGAGAACTTCAGCAGATAAAATAATGTCCAATTGCTAGGACTGGGCACCAAAATCACCCATCCTTCTCCCAAAGCTTCTGACATGGAAACTTAGTAGTAAAAAAAGGGCAAAAAGGATAAGTCTCTCAGATAATTGTTCAATTTGTATTGGACCACTGCTTGAATGCAATGTTAGTGCTCTGAGGATTCATGATCACGATCACGATCATCCTGTTGTTCATCAATTGCTTCGAGCAGGCGCCAATAATGTCTCCTTATTTCTAGTCCTGAGATTTTAAAAGAGCCATATTTAGTGCTCTTTCAGGGCTAGGTGAATGAGACCTATCATTGTCACTGGTATTTGGCATATTGAGTATGACATGGGAAGTTTGCCAGACTCTGCTGTGCAGGCAGGATGCTTTCGGTAGCCTGCCAGATTCTCCAAAGTAAAAACTAAATAATAAGATGTCGCCCGGCTGCAAATGCAGCCACACTCTCCCGGGAGCTGGTTTTTATAGTCTCTGGTCTTGGCCATTGATGGGACCACCTGGCACCGGTGGCAGCTGGTGTGTGTAACGCCTACCTACTGGAAGATGGGGGATCTGGGTGGAGAAGGCCCAGTCCCAATCCGAGCAGGCTTGGAGATCTCAGCCCCAGGACCCGCATGCCTGAGTTCCTCTTCCGGTTTCTTCATGTATGAGGCTTCTCTGGACTTGTGTAGAGTGGTCTCAGCATGACTGTGACTGGTTCTGGAGGTCTTCGGCTGCCCATGCTCTGCTAGAGGATTAATAATGTGCAAATATAAAGACAAACTTACAAGTGTGTCTAGCTGGGAAATAAATACCACACCATCTGATTTTTTTTTCTTCAACTTCTTTGACTTAAAATAAATTTAAGTCCACATATCAAGTTTACATTGCCAATCTTCTAAAGACAGTAATCTCTTTGGACATAGTTGATACATATTCTGCTACTTGTTTCATAATTCAGAGTTATTTACAATATAACACAGGTCTATCACACAGTTACCAGAAAATAAATCAAATTGGATATGGTTATATTCTTGTCAAAGTAGAGATATTTTTACATTGGGTATTAGTGCTTGTTTACTGTGGTGACCTTGGACATATTATATCTCAATAAATTATAAGTTTCTCTCTTCATTTTATTAAACAAATCCAGGAGTGCTCAGGGCTTGCTGCTGAGTCTGTGCTTAGGAATCACTCCTGGTGGTGGTTGGGGAAGCATATATGTGGTGCTAAAGATTGAACTTGAATCAACTGCATGCAAGGCAAGTAGTTACACTTTAATCTCTCTCTAGCTTCATTTTCTCATCTTTAATTATAATATTAAACACATACTTATCCCTCCCTTAAGAATACATTTTGGGGCTGGAGTGATAGTACAGCGGTTAGGGCATTTGCCTTGGACACGGCCGACCGAGGTTCGATTCCCAGCATCCCATATAATCCCCTGAGCACCACCAGGAGTAATTCCTGAGTGCAAAGCCAGGAGTAACCCCTGAGCATCTCCAGGTGTGACCCAAAAAGCAAAAAAAAGGGGGGGGGGTTACATTTCAGTGGAATTAAGAGTTGTCAGATATTTGTGGGCAATAGTTTATGAATATATATTATGCTTGTGATCATAATGACAACTTGAATTTGTATTTTTATTTGTACTAAATTCTTAGTGATGTAGGATCAATTACTTAATGATTTAGCTGCATATCACAGTCATATTAAATTGAGCAGTCTGTCATTTACAGTAATTTTTTGCTGTAGGAGGATACAAAAGAATTGAGATTGGTATGTATGTGTTTACGTGTGCATTTGTGTTATGTGTGTTGTGTGTCTCTGTGTACTTTAGAATAATTCAAATAACGGCATTAATTAATTAATTAATTAATTAATTTTGGTTTGAAGACTACACCTGCTGGTGCTCAAGGATTACTCCTGACTCCGTGCCTAAGGGTCACTGCTGGCAGTGTTCAGGGACCTGGATTCAGAGTAGAAGATTTGAACTAGACTGCATATTTCAGAAAAGTGCCTTAATTCCTAAATACTTCCCACATCCCTGAATTTCATCCTTTGTGATCTGTTGTCAACATACCCTATAATATATCTGCTTCAGTCCTACAGAATCAAGTAATAATAGAATGAGATAGATTCTATTAAATTGCTATATATATATAAAATTGTCCAGAAGTACTTTTTACCAAGAAATATAATGTCATTAGTATCAGTGTGTGGTCGTAATGAATAATTTTATTGCTACTATGATACCTTACAAATATCCTAGGCCAGCAATGTGGCTTTCTGGTAGAATTCTTTCTTTGCATTTGTGAAGTGCTGGGTTCAGTTTCCCACATCACAAATAAACAAAAGCAACAAAAACAACAAACCTACAACTCATTTTGGGTCTAAGAGATATCACTTCTGGGAGACATCCTCAAGCAAAACTGTGTATGACAACCAAATATTCCTATTTCGTAATGTTTCTGCTTTCTATTTCTCTAATGTTCTCCTTTTTTTAATTTCTTGTAAAACAAGTTACTGGATGATTTTCAAATGTAGCAAAGTTAGTATGATATAAATATTAACAAAGTTGAATCTATTTCCCTCCCAAGTTTAAACTATCTACTCCTGCATCTCAGCAGGATAGATCAGGTCAAGGTTTCCTGGTCTTCCTTCTTCCCTAAATCCTTCAAATTTTCCCCACACTTTCACTCCCTCCTCTGGAGTGAGTTGAAAACAAAGGTTAATTTAGAAATGCCAACTACATACTATTTAACTACCAAAGTCAAACATTGAATGAAACACACTTGTACAAACAATAGTGGCCTTTTCCTTGTGCAGTATAGGATGTGGTCAATCATTTGGCAATTCAATTTTGGCACACTATGAACTATTTATTTGTTAAGTCCAGCACTCTGGGCTGCAAAAGCTAGGAGGGAATTTATTTTCCCTTTACAGGAAACTATTAAATTTACAGGATCTAATGTTTATTTCACAGTCAAACTTGTACTATTGTATTGATAAATATTTAATGGCATTGAGCTTAGTGGTTATTGCCTTGTACATTTCATTTAAATGATGTTTTATTACTTTAAAAGTGTAGTGTGGTCCATTGAGGGAGGAGAAAAGTAGAGAAAAATCATTCCAAGGAGAAATGACACAGAACTCAATTTCAATTTGGAACTAAGAGAGGAAGAGAAGAAACAACCAACCAAATATTTTTTGAGGTCCAGACAGATTATGGTTTTTAACAAAGTTTCCATTCATTGAAAAAAAGGCATCTGGAAAACACCATGAAAATTTGAGAATTGTTTAAGCTGACTTTAGAACGCCACAGATCCTACATTATTTTAAAAGCTATAGACAGTAGTTGATGTAAATTTTGACCTTTCAAAGAATGGTATTGCTTTGTTTCATTCATTGGGAAATGATAGGATAGAAGGGAGAAAAGATACCAAAGGAGAAACAATGAGAATTATAGGTTATTGGGTAAATGAATAAAAATGAGGAATTGTAATCTCAGAAAGGGAAAAGGGACAATATGAATATGTTTATCAATGAGTTTGAGCTTCTGAATTAAAAAAATGTATCCCACTATAAAATAAAAACAGATTTTTCTTATGACATTGGTTGCATTATAGTTCAATACAGTTATTTTTATATTTTTCCTCATATTTGAACTCCTTTAAAAGGCCAAAGAAGTTTTTAGTCACAAATAAATTTAATGTACAGTCAGTATTTGAGAAATGTCAAAAATATAGCATAAATTTACTGAGACCTTAATGCATTTATAAAACAAGGCATTGATGCCACTGTATAAGTAAATAACAATTTTAAAAAGTGATTATACATGTATGCAAAATGAAATTAAGAATGTTAGATATCTAGCCAATATGCCAATCTTTTAAATGACACAAAAATACTAGGGAGATGAATTAAAATAGTTTTCTGCTAACTAAAGTTAAAACTGGCTTGCTAAATTGCAGTTAAACTTGATTCAACACTTCTCTGATGACAGAGTATAGTGTTTTCAAGAGGAAATCTCATACTTACTGTCAAGAGACTCAGGTCCCACTACCACAAATAGATACTGAGCTCTTGAAATAAAACATACAAGAATAGACAACAGGAGTACCTAGAAATGATCTGTAATGTAATTCTAGGTTTCAGGTACATCAACAGAACATGTACACATACAATAGATACATAATATGGCAATGATTTTGTCTATAGTATATTGTATGCATAAGGATTTAGATAGCTTCCCATCAATCTTCACTCTTCTGATGGAACTCTAGTTCATAAATAACAAACAACTGGATTTGTCAATAGATTCTCAGGAATAATCTAGAAAGGCTCTCAAGGATTCAGCCAGACCAACCATCCTGGTCTTACTAAAACTTTTCTAGGTCCCATTTGTCTCGAGACTTAGTTATGCCCTGGTATTTAGATTCAGAGTCTTTTTTTTTAAAAAATTATTAGTGAAATACCATGAGGTACAGTTGTAGACTTACAAGTTTTTGTGCTTGGGTTTCAGTTATACAATGATGAAGTACCCATCCCTCCACCAGTGCCCATTCTCTACCACCAATGATCCCAGTATCCGTCCCACTTCCAATCCCCCCATCCCACCCCAACACTGTGGCAAGGCATTCCCTTTTGTTCTCTCTCTCTCCTTTTGGGTGCTGAGGTTTGCAAAAGAGGCATTGAGTGGCAATCACGTTCAGTCTATCATCTGGTTTTCAGCATGCATCTACCATCCTAGGAGGACCCTCCCAACACCCTTTACTTGGTGTTACCTTCTCTATCTGAGCTTCCTTTTTCCCTAGCATGTGAGGCTGGCCTTCAAGTCATGTAGTGAACCTCCTGGTACTTATCTCGACCATTCTTGGATAGTAGTTTCCTCTTTTGTTACTTTATATTCCCCAGATGAATGCAATCTTTCTATATCTGTCCCTCTCTTTCTAACTCATTTCACTTAGTATGATACTTTCCATGTAGTACCACTTGCATGTAAATTTCATGACTTCATCTTTTCTAACAGCTACATAGTACTCCATTGTGTAGATGTACCAAGTTTCTTTAACCAGTCATCTGTTCTTGGAAACGTGGTTTTTTTCCAGATTTTGGCTAATGTGAACAGTGCAGAAATGAACATAGAAGTGCAGTTGTCATTTCAGAGTCTTAATAGCACTATATTGACTTCTTCTAATAAATCAACTTCTTTCAGGGTTAAATTGAGTGAGCCTTAACCCTGGTGCAAAGGTGAACACTGGACCTAACTACACAAACTATTTGACCCACTATACATACAGTCTACCCCCTAAGAGACTGCAAATTTAATTTTATGCTACGCCATGTCACAAAAAGGTTAGTCTCCAATTTGATATAGTATATAAAATTCTCTCTACAAGTCAAAGGACTCCCTTTTTCCCCTTCAAGAATTTGTCTCAAATGCAAATTCACCTTTACATAACTGATCATTTTTATATTTGCAGCAGATTATATAGATACACTTGTAGTTTTGTCATTGTCATAACAGCATGAATGTAGAAATACAGAGGAACAAGAGGGAAATAGCTATAGTAAGATTAAAAAGAAAACGGCCCCAGAGAAAAATTTCTTAAAACAGACTCAGGATATAAAGAAGGTAAGCCTTTCAAATATCCTGCTCTTCCAAAATGCCTTTGTTTTACAATACACTGTGTCTTAAATCCAATTCAGAGTACTTGCTCACACCCCGAAGAAGAGAGCACAAAAACTAGGTTTTGGAACCAGAGTGACAGGAAAGCAGGTAGTATGCTTGTTTGCTTTGTATGCTGTCAACCCGATGCCCTATTTGGTTCCCTGAGCCTACCAGTAAGTAGTAAACCCTGAGTCAGAGGCAGGAGTAAGCACTGAGCACTGCTGGGTGTGATCCAAAACCTTACAAACAAAAACCACAGTTTTATCCAACTTCGCTGGCATCCTACCACATGTCCCAATTTCCCTTCCCTTCCTTTCCTTCCCTTTCCCTTTCTCCCATCTCTCATCCCACCTTTCTCTGCACTCCCCTTCCCCATCCTGCTCTTTCTTTTGCTCCCTTTCCCACCTCTTGCTCCCCTCCCCCCTCCATTCCCCTTTCCTCTCCTACTCTTCCCTTCCTCAAAGAATTTTTTTTTCTGATTTCACCCATCTTGATTTTGATCTTCTGCTTTCATACTTTACTTCTTGAGGATAAGAACCTGAGTGCACTCTATCTGTGTCTCTATTTTCACTGCTAGATGTTATTTGGGCTAAAAAAAAATCCTGTATAAAACAAAGACTGCAACTGGGGTAGTGAATTCAGAGGAATATAAGATGATGAAATGATGCCTAAATTAATTATCTCTGGCACTTCAATCAGTGTGACTATAATAGAAAGTTCATAATTAAGATATTGCAAACTCACATTTTCATAGAAGGGTTAAACAATGTAAAACCATGTATTCATATAAGAATTACAAAATAGACTTAGGAAGACCTAATAATTCAAGTATATAATATAATAATAATATAACATAATAATAAGTGATTAGAGGCTGTCCCAAAAGCCCCCATTCCTCTTGGAGAGTCCGACAAGCTACCGAGAGTATCCCATCCTCAAGGCAGAGCCTGGCAAGCTACCCGTAGCGTACTCAATATGCCAAAAACAGTAACAATGATGATACTCATTCCCCTGACCCTGAAAGAGTCCCCAATATGCCATCGGGCTACACTAGCACATGACAGGGATAGATGGAGACGTTACTGGTGCCTGCTCAAACAAATCGATGAACAATGGGGTGATAGTGATAGTGAATAATTCAAGCATATACACATTAAAATTTTATAAGAAATTTGTAATGCAAAGAGAGATAAGGCCAAATCTATCACCATTGATTGAGATTTTTAACTCAGTGATCAATATAAGGCAAAGAAAAAATCAGAAATATAGAAATAAAAATCATAAATTTTAAATATTTCGGTCATATTTTGATCTGAGTAACAATTGTAACCTGTTGTAATATTTGATATTTTTAAATTTGCAACCAAATAACAACATCATTTTAAATTTTATATGAAATCTTTATGTGAAAAAGACCATTTGAACTTTAAAATTAAACCTTTTGGGACTCCTGTTATTCACAAAATAAGGGACCTAGGCTAGAAAGAAAAAAATTAAAATAAAATTAAGAAACCATTTGTGAATAGTTCATGGTCAAAATAGAAATAAGAAATCATATATTTCAATAAACTAAATAAAATATCGCAATTTGTGAATTCATCCAAAACAATACATAAAATATATTCCAACAGCCTATTTTTAACAACTGCTTGTTTTTATAAAAACAAAATCATATTATGTATTATTGAATAGTAAAGAAAGCACAAATTTCTAATATTAGGTGTAAATTGAGATGGGAAGGTGTGAAGTTGATAACAAGGTAATTATATATATTTATTTATATATATGCAATATATAAAATATAGATAATGTGCAATATAAGATATATAATATAATATACAATATTATATCTATCCATATTTGTTTTTTGGGACACACCTGGCAATGCTCAGTGGTGACTCCTAACTCCGATTCTTAGGAATCATTCCTGATGGTGCTTGAGGGACCAAGTGGAATACTGAGGATGAATCCAGATCAGCCATGTGCAAGGCAAACACCTTATTGATTATACTGTCTCTCTGTCTCTAATGATATTTTTAATACTAATAAATTCCACATTTTCAATTATGCAAATTATTGTTGGAAAAGGAGCCCCCCAAATATCACAAATGGTAAAGGACAAATATCCTAAATAGTTATGAAAAATATAGATTTCTTTTGGTGGGAGAGGGATGCTTCCCAGTGCTCCTTGGGGGTCTAGGGTCCATTCCTGAGATGCTTAGCGATATGGACCTGATGCTTCACTGTTCAGGTCCTGCTCCCTGCTACTTCTTGGGACTAGCTATAGGTTGACTGTGGTGGTTATATTGGCCATGCAGGAGGCTGCCAAGATCAACAAAATATGCCCCAGACTCTATCAGGGCCACACCTTGCATTATTGTAAGCCATGTGGTTCTGAACTTTGACCTTGGGGCATCAAGACTGAGAGTGGTGTTGTGCTTCAACCCTTTAACCCCTTGAGGTTTTTTTCTGTATTTTTATTATTATTATTTATTGCAGACCATCTTATAAAAAATTCAGGCACGTATGTTTTCAACAGTGCTTTTTAAAAAATAGTTTACAGAGAAATAACATAAAAGATACCCAAAATCTAATAGAAATAATAAAGATTTTTAATTATCAAAAATTAAAAACAATTCCTAAATAAACTTTGAAAAAAGACCCAATTGAAAAAAAATATCAGGCACTGTTCCCAGTATAAACATCACACACCTTTTAGTAAACCAGATCTAACTACAGAAAAATAACACATAAAACTATAAGTGTATCATCCCACTTGATTTAACACTTAAAATTCAATGCAATCCATCATCTTAATAAAGCAGAAAAATTAAAACTTTAAGAAAAACATTTGAAAAACTTCAGTAGCTAATCTCTATAAAAATTCTTGGTAGCATATTCATAGAGGAAGGAACTTCTTCCTGTGAATAGTGTACCTCTACAAAACTCCCATGTCATGTTAATAACTGGCTACCAACTGAGTTTCCCATGTGTTTAGTAAAAGGCAAGGATGCTCTGCTCTGTATGTTTACATAAATGTTTCTAGTAATTAGATTTCTTCCTATTCATTCCAGAAAAATATGAAGATAAACCAAACTTGGTCACAATGAGTTGTACAGAATCAAAAAGATTTCATTTGAAAGCAACTAGCTGTTGAGAGAAAGGGGCTTGTGAGTAAGGTAAAGGCAGACTAGAAGATAGCAATACTGAGGATCTTTGATACTTCACAGTGGTAGAAATACAGTAGCTATATACGCCAAAAGCATAAAAGTTAGCACTATTATAACTATACTATCTCAAGTATAATATTTATTGAAAACAATTTTTCAAATTATTCAATAAAAGGTAAAACTTTAGAAATTTCCCCCAATAAGAAAGGCTCTCCAAGCCTGCTCAGTTCAGGGCTGAGCATCCTCCACCAGATCCTCCATATTCCAGTAGGCAGAGGTCACACCTACCAACTGGCCCCCTGGTGCCATGTAATCCCATCAATGGCCAAGACCCAGAGACTATAAAACCCAGTTCCCAGAAGTATGTGGCTGCATTTGCAGCTGCACGACACCTTATTTTCTGATTCTTACTTTGGACAAACTGGCAGGCTACTGAATGTAACCTGCCCACACGGCAAAGTCTGGCAAACTCCTTGTGGCGTACCCAATATTCCAAATACCAGTAACAATGATGGGTCTCATTCTCCTAACCCTGAAAGAGCCTTGAATTCTTAAGGCTCTTTCTAAAAAAATCTCAGGGCTAGGACAAAGGAGACATTACTGGGGCCTGCTCGGGGAAATCGATGAACAAAAGGATGGTCCTGATTGTGAAGAAATGAAAACTACAAAAATTAAAATATTTAGCAAGATTATATAATACATTATTGCCTTTCAAAATTTATACTTCTATAAGCAAGCTGGATGTAACTTAAAAATATCCATGCTTCCATCTACCACAAGCCTACAGCAAGCATCATCCTCAATGGGGAAAAACTGAGAGCCTTCCCTCTAAGATCAGGGACGAGACAGGGATGCCCACTCTCTCCACTTCTGTTCAATATAGTACTGGAAGTACTTCAATAGCGATTAGGCAAGAAAAAGATATTAAGGGCATTCAGGTAGGAAAGGAAGAAATCAAGCTCTCACTATTCGCAGATGATATGATACTCTACTTAGAGAACCCAATAACCTCCACCAAAAAACTCCTAGAAACAATAGACTCGTATAGTAAAGTTGCAGGTTATAAAATCAATACCCAAAAGTCCATGGCTTTCCTATACGCAAACAGTGAGATAGAAGAAAGCAACATGAAAAAAACAATCCCGTTCACAGTTGTGCCCCAGAACATCAAGTACGTAGGAATCAGCTTAACTAAGGAAGTAAAGGACCTGTACAAAGAAAACTACAAAACGCTACTTCAGGAAATAAAAGAGGACATGAGGAAATGGAAAGATATCCCCTGCTCATGGGTCGGGAGACTTAACATTGTCAAAATGGCAATACTACCGAAAGCATTGTATAAATTCAATGCAATCCCTATAAGGATACCCATGACATTCTTCAAAGAAATGGAGCAAACACTCCTGAAATTTATATGGAACAATAAGTCCCCACGAATAGCTAAAGCAATTCTTGGGAAAAAGAAAATGGGGGGAATCAACCTCCCTAACTTCAAACTGTACTACAAAGCAGTAATAATTAAAACAGCATGGTACTGCAACAAAGGCAGAACTGCAGACCAATGGAACAGGGTTGAATACACTGAAATCTCCCCTCAATCATATGATCATCTAATCTTTGATAAAGGTGCAAGTAATGTGAAGTGGAGTGAGGAAAGCCTCTTTAATAAATTATGTTGGCATCATTGGACGGCTACATGCAAAAAAATAGGCTCAGAACTCTGCCTAACACCATGTACAAAAGTAAGATCAAAATGGATTAAAGACCTCAACATCAGACCAGAAACCATAAGGTACATTGAAAATAAAGTTGGCAAAACCCTCCATGACATTGAAGCTAATGGTATCTTCAAAGATGCCACGCCACTGGCCAAGCAAGTGAAAACAGAGATAGATAAATGGGACTATCTTAAACTAAGAAGCTTCTGCACCTCCAAAGAAACAGTGACCAAAATACAAAGACAGTCTACAGAATGGGAAAGGATATTCGCCAAATACATATCTGACAAGGGGTTGATATCCAGGACATACAAAATACTGGTTAAACTCCACAAGAAGAAAACATCCAACCCCATCCAAAAATGGGGCAATGAAATGAACAGAAACTTTCTCAAAGAAGAAATCTGAATGGCAAAAAAGCACATGAGAAAATGCTCTACATCATTAATCATCAGAGAGATGCAGATCAAAACCACAATGAGATACCATCTCACACCTCAGAGACTGGCCCACATTCAAAAGAACAAAAGCAACCAATGCTGGCATGGATGTGGCGAGAAAGGGACACTCCTTCACTGTTGGTGGGAATGTTGACTGGTTCAGCCCTTCTGGACAACAGTATGGACGATTCTCAAAAAATTAGAAATTGAGCTCCCATTTGACCCAGCAATACCACTCCTGGGAATTTATCCAGAGAAGCAAAAATGTATAGTCGAAGTGACATCTGCACTTGTTTGTTCATTGCAGCACTCTTTACAATAGCCAGAAACTGGAAGAAACCTGAATGCCCAAGAACAGATGACTGGTTAAAGAAACTTTGGTACATCTACACAATGCAGTACTATGTAGCTGTTAGAAAAGATGAAGTCATGAAATTTACATACAAGTGGTACAATATGGAAAGTATTATGCTAAGCGAAATGAGTCAGAAAGAGAGGGATAGACATAGAAAGATTGCATTCATCTGGGGGATATAAAGTAACAAAGTATGAGATTAATACCCAAGAATAGCTGAGATCAGCACCAGGAAGATTACTCCATAACTTAGAGGCCAGCCGGGTATCCTAGAGGAAAGGGCAGTTCAGATAGAAAGGCCCTCCTGTTGATCGTCGATTTGCTCGAGCAGGCCCAGTAATGTCTCCATTGGAGACTTTGTTGTTACTGTGTCTGGCATATCCAATACTCTCGGTAGCTTGCCGGGCTCTCTGAGAGGGGCGGAGGAATCGAACTCGGGTCGGCCATGTTGGCCGCTTGTAAGGCGAACGCCCTACCACTGTGCTATTGCTCCAGCCCAGATAGAAAAGGGAGCACCAAATAAAGGATGTTTGGAGGATCCTCTCAGGAGGGGAGATGCATGTCGAAAGTAGACTATGGACTGAACATGTTTGCCACTCAATGCCTCTTTTGCAGACCACAACACCCAAACGGAGAGAGAGAACACAGGGGATTGTCCTGCCACAGAGGCAGGGGGGGATGGGGGGATGGGGGGATGGGGGTGGGAGGGATATTATCCATGGTGGTGAAAAATGGGCACTGGTGGAGGGATGGGTATCTGATCATTGTATAAATGAAACCCAAGCACAAAAGAAATTGTAAATCATCTACAACTGTAAAAAAATAAATAAATAAAAATAAAAAAACAAAGAAACAAAAAAAAATCCATGCTATCAGAAACACAAAGTAATTAGTAATAGTCATCCAAGTATGCATAATCTCTGCATCCTCAACCATGCTTCTTTTAAATAAGGAATTACTTGGGGGGGTCAGGGAGATAGTACAAGGGTGAAGTCACTTGCCTTGTATGAAAGGTTGGATTTCTGGTACAAAATATTTTCTCTCTTGCATTTTCGGAAATGATCCCTGAGTGAAAAGCCAGGAGTAAAATCTGAACAGTGCCAGATGTGGTCCCAGCATGCCCCCAAACCCAAATAAAGGATTTGAGATGATGCTTGTGATAATTCATTTCTGTTACAGAAGGTGAAGATGATTACTTCTTGTGACTGCTGTTTTCCTTTAAGTCCGGGGTTATAGTGTTTCCATTATTAAATTTTTCCTTCTCTCTGCTCATCAACGGGTGCTCAGGGCTTATTGCTGTCTGTCTTTAGGAATCACTCTTAACTGGCTGAAGAGACCATCTTGGGTTCCCAGGGATAGAACCCTTTCCACCACACAAAAGGCAAGCTCCAAAACCACTGTACTCTATCTCTTACTACCACTTATCAATTTCCCCAAAAAACAATTAAAATATCTATGAGATATTTGTAATTCTTATCAATGTCTATGTGCCATTTTACTAAACTCACTCATAAGTGTTTGCAAAGGGCTTCCTCTTCAAGCCCATATTCTTTCTGGAACACTGGAACACACATCTTACTTATGGGCAAAATCTTACCAGTTTGTCAAAATCTTATAAAGGAAACTCTTAATTTCCTTGAAGAAGAAGTGCATTCATTCTTAAAATTAGACATCAGGACTGGTAGCACAGCAGGTAGGACATTTGCCTTGCAAGCAGAAGGCCTGGGTTGAATTTCCAGCATCCCTTTTGGTCCCTGAACACCACCAGGAGCAACCCCTGTGCAAAGTCGGGTGTACCCAAAAAGCAAAAAGAAAAAAAGACTAGACATCAATTTTTGTGTTTCAGCTGAATTACCTGCTCTATTTTAAATTTATAAGTATCTGATGATACAAACCAATTTCTTAAAGTTTTGATATACTTACTTATTCACACACCAACATGTATAATTATTGAATGTAATCTGTGAATTTTATATTTGAATATATAAATACACTGCTATATGTGTGTGAAATATAAAATGGGTGGATATATACACATAAATATATGCAAGCTTATATACAACGCATAAAACATATAAAATACCAATGTGTGTACTTCTTTTCTGAAAATTTCCATAAAGAAGATATGCATGTGGTTTGTAAGGGAATGATATTTTAATTTGGAGCCATTTATAATGATTTTACTTTGCAGACATAATCTGCCTGTTTTATAAATTCCACTTTTAAAATTTCTGTTGACATCTTTTAGAACTTTAAAGTGATTTCATGCACTAAGGCCAAATTTCTTTAAAACTTAAAAAATAGAAGTAGATTATAATACACTATTCATAGTAAGGATCATTTGAGTATGGTGATATCTTTGTTAAAGCCAAACATCCAAAATCCTTTTATGTTTCTAGCAAGCTGAACAAATAGAAATGAGACAAAACAAAATACATAATATGGGTAATTTGGAATTGAAAAAAAACACAGAGAAGCTGGATGAAACCATGACAAAATCATATCTGCATAAAAGTGCTTTTGTTGGTTTGGGCAATCTAATCAAAAGCTTCACCTAATTAGAATGTAGATTTGTGTGAGGGGTTTTTTTTACTATTTTTTTTTATTTTGGTGAAAAACATTGACGAGGATAGAGGATACTGCTAGAGCTTTGGGGCTTTTGCATTAAGCTCCAGCTGTGCCCAGCAGACACTATCCAAAAGATGACCTCCAAATAATTAAATGATTTCCATATGTTTGTTCATGTATAGTCTTCTAATCCAGATTTTATCATTTTTCTCCAAGTCCACTGCTGTGACTGTGCTGACTCAGTGCTTGTAAGAGATTCACAATTGAAAACCATCAAATACTCTATAATGGAATGATTTTCGCACACACACACACACACACACATACACACAATTGCAGTAGTTGATCATTTTCATTTGATTGCAAAATGAAATGGAGCCTTTTCAAAAAGGCTTATTTTACATTATAGAGCATTCATTTGGTTATGAACTTGTTTGAAAAATAGCATTTCACTAGAGCACTGTAGCACTGTTCTCCCGTTGTTCATTGATTTGCTTGAGTGGGCACCAGTAATGTCTCCATTGTGAGATTTGTTGTTATTATTTTTGGCATATTGAATACCCCACGGGGAGCTTGCCATACTCTGCCATGCAGGCATGATACTTTTGGTAGCTTGCCGGGCTCTCCGAGAGGGGCAGAGAAATTGAACCTGGGTCGGCTGGGTTGGCTGTGTGCAAAGCAAATGCCCTACCTGCTGTGCTATCACTCCAGCCTATATACAGATTATTTATAGAAAATACATTTCCACTAACAGAAAGTATATCAGATATTAAATTTGAACATCATTTTTGAAACATTTCCAAATTAGAGAGTATGATTAGTTTTTTAATCAAGTTATTGATTATGTGGCTAGATATATTCTAATAGATTATAATAGAGCTGTTGGAAAAAATGGTAACAACTATTATATCAAAGTAGTTGTAATCCAAACCTTATATATGTGTAAATGATATTGCTCTCAACATGATTATTCTCAAATCTATGCAATTCCATTTTAAATGAAAGAACCACTTCTAAGATTTACCTATAGTAAATTTGAGACTATCATATACTTTTTTTCTGTTATACTCTGGTTGGCTAATTCAGACTTAGGGGTAAATTGGAATGTCCTTTTACTTGAAGATAAGATGTAGTGGTAACAAAACTACACTAATTCGTTTGCATGTTGTCTATGACTGCATTTTCTTTAAATACTGTTAAGTTGCGACAGAAATAATACGCGGAGAGGCCAGGTATATTTATTGTTTGATGCTTTGCAGAAAGTTTTGTCTGCTTCTGATTTATTTTGATAAAGTAATCGAGCATTAGAATCAATCTGTAGATTCATTCTAGTAACATGTATTGAACATTTGCAGTTTCAAAAATGTTTTATATTTCTTCAAAAATGAACAGTACACAAAAAAGATTCTAATGATCAAGGAATTCACAATTATGCAATTAAACTATCACAGTCCAATGCAACTATAGATGCTAAGACAATTAGGTTTACATTTTATGTGGAAGAATAGGTAAAAATAACTATAAGAGGCAAGACAATGATATTTAGTTTTTGAGTTTACTAACATAAATTCATAAGTTTGAATGGTAATAATATTCACGTGAAAAATAATGCATATTTCAGGTCCTGGGAGACTAAAACATAAAACATGATGTTATGTAGAGAGAATGAGATAATACTGAGTGTTACAGGTATAACTGTGATTCACGGGGGGATAATTGCAAATAGAACTACATAGGCAGCCCCAGGGCTTGATTTAAAATGAATACTAAAACATTTGGGTGCTGGAGCAATTAGCACAGCAGTAGGGCGTTTGCCTCACAAGCCGCCTGCCTGGCTGAACCAGGTTCGAATTCTCCACCCCTCTCAGAGAGCCTGACAAGCTAGTAACAATGAGTCTCACAATGGAGACGTTACTGGGCCCACTTGAGCAAGTCGATGAACAATGGGAGGACAGTGCTACAGTGCAGTGCTACTAAAGCATTCATTTAAGGGTTGTGAGTGATCATTAAACTATTTTAGGAAAATAATATGTATACATATATATATTGAGAGAGATTCACATAACTTGGAGGTCTTCCATAAATCCATATATGCATTTGCTCATTTGACTTCCTTAAATAGATAGTTTTTGCTAAATTAATCCAACTCTTTGCCCAGCTTTGGCCTCAGGAGATCCCTAAACAAACACACATTAACTGATCTAAAATAAAAAACCTGAATCATTTTCCTATGAATAAGCATAAAATAATGAGCATTGACATGTATTAACTCTTCCTGCATTAACTCTTCATTAACTGTTCATGTATTAATGTTCCATTACTTCAACCTTGAGTTTCTGTTTTTCTAGTAATCAAAAATGTAGTGATACTCATTCCTAGGCATGGAAGTGATAAAAATCAGAAGTGAAGAAATAGCTGACTTTGACTTCAGTATCTTTTCAACCAGTAGATGAAAAGCAAAGTCAGTACGTATATAGAGCTGAGCAACATGAGAGCACAGTGAAAACACAGATGATATTCAAATAGGGAAGAAAGAGGTTGTCAGAAAGGTGTCCCAGGAATAATGTTGTACAAAAGAAGACTTGAAGGAGAGTAAGAGCCAGGGAAAGATAAAAGCTGCTAACAGAGAAAAAGGGAAATATACAAATCCTTGGTCATTCAACCCTACTTAAGAAACTTAAGAAAGAACTTATACACCACATCAGGAGGACAAAGTCAGTAGGGTCTATGAAAGGATATACCATGATAAAAACTTGTATTTTGAAAGTGAGATGGACTAAGGCATTTTAAATTGGCAGAATATCAAAATTACACTCTCCCTTTAGAGTGAATATTCTACTATATGGTAATTGGTTAGTATCTTTTATTGTCTCTTGTTTCAAATGAATGGTAGTCAGGTAAGGTGATAGAATACTTAATTTCAATTTAAATAATGGATATATTCAGAATGGGTGTAACAAATCTGTCTCTCCAATTACTATGAAACCATCCAGAACTGCAGTTTTCTCTGTATAAAGTGAACATGAAGTCATCCCACTTCAAAGAATGTCACAAAAACTAATAATACAATGCCATGAAAACACCAAATACATCCTAATTTTTCAATATACCCCCTCTATTATTAATATTGTAATTGTATTTTCAAGGCTAAATATGTTCCTCATTCCATTTTGTGAAATTAGACATATGTGAGAGGGAGAGAAAGATAATGGAAATAGTGTGAAAGAGCAAAAATCTTAGAGCTCGTTACGTGTCTCATAGATGGAGAAGTTTTATTTAAATCCATAGGAAGAACTTCATAAGCTTTATCATAAGTAAACAGTTTTTAAAGTTCAGGAAATGCAGGAAGTGAAAAGAAGCAGCTGCTTAATGGAGCACAGCCTCTCTGCAGGGGGACTAGGGCGCTGGGGTCAACCAGAGTCATAGGTGCAGTGTGAATCAAAACATGTCTCAGGTAAAGATCATGATGTGTGTTTTCACAGCATTAGTTAAGAAAACCAACTATTACCTGGAGGAAAAATTAAAATGATTAAGTTGGTCGATTCAAACTTAAACGGAGCAACATTGCCTAGAGGATCAAAGAGGAAAGAGGTAAGAGAAACACAGATCATATAGATGCTCAGAACTGCACTTGTGCATAATGTTACAGTTTTCACCAATGAGAGAATAGCCACTTGATTGTTCACAGCCAATCAGAGAAATGTATTGGGAATTCAAGTCATTTCCCCTTTCTCAAAGAGTCTAGAAACGATTATTTTGGAAAACCAAAGCTTAATAGATAAAGGGTTTTAGTCAAATTTTTATGAGAACCTCTTCTGAATTTAGTTCTGTGTTCTCTATTTTTACTTGTTTTTGTCCCACAAATATAATGTGATTTTGTTTTTTTTTTTTTGGGTCATACCCGACAATGCTCAGGGGTTACTCCTGAACTCTGAACTCATGAATTACTTCTGGTGGTGCCATATGGGACCATATGGGATGCTGGGAGTTGAACCTGGTTCAGTCTCATGCAAGGAAAATGCCCTTCCCACTGTGCTATCACTCCAGTCCCTATGGTGTGAGTTTTACATGGATGACGACACTTCCCCCATTATATGAGATGCCCAAAGACTAACATAGGCATGTGGCTGCTCTTTCTTTAATCTAGACAGACAATTGATACTTAGGGTGATTCAGAACATGTCACAAGTCACTAAATATGCACTGTGCACCTAAACTTTTCTTATTGTTTTAGCCTATATACTGTCTACCTAGAAAGTTTTTTTTCTTACATAACCTATGATTTTATAATTTATAATCATTTCAGGAGTAATTTATAATGATATACAATATAATTAATCCTAGAAGTAAAAAAATTCATAAACAACTGCATTATTAAATAGATCCCGTTTCCTTATTTTTTTCCCATTTCCTTATTGTGTAGAAGAGTAGTGGGGAAATAAAAGTAAAGAAAATAAAGAAAAATCTCAGAATGAGGAAATAAATATTAGTGAAAGATGTTGTTCTCCCTCTAGGCAGAGATGCCTGATTGGACTCATGCAACTTAGTTGAAGAAGTTAGACTAGAATGGGCAACCATGTAGCTTGTTTTTGCCCATACTTGTCAAAGGACTTCATATAAGTAACTGAGTTGAGACTTTGGAGGAAGTTCTTAAAGACAGAAATCCCAAAGGGACTCTCAATCTGTTCAGTGATGCCTGATTTGCTCATTCTTTCTGATTGCTTGTCTCACTAAAGAAATTTGTCTTTGCTCCTCTCATACAATTCTTGACCCCCCCAGCTAAAAAAACTCTTAAATTACTATTAATACCCTTAATATTTTTTACTAACTCTCACATATTTCATCTAAATTTCTTTTTGACTTTAATGGTTCTCTGTTTTACTATGCCATGATCAGCTCTCATTTGATTGATGCTCTTATCCTGAGGTCACATACAGGAGAAGTCAGAGCTAACCTTCATCCTCACCAGGAATAATCTAAATTTGAATTCCTCTCAACTTTTATAAACAAACGTAATTTCTCTGTAAAATCAACATGTTTCCCACCAGTCTCCTATTTCATGAAACATGCCACTTTTATAAATATAAATAAGGCTTTGAATAAAGAATGAGAATATTGCCCAGCTCTGCTTGTTGAGTTTCAGTCGGTTAGAAAAAGAACAAAGGTTTCCGGTTTCTAGAGTACTGTCTGAACTAATACATACAACTACATGGGTGCATAATGCAGATGAAAACAATAGGAAGAAGGGTCAGTGTGGCCAGCCTTCTTTTTCTGCATGCTGACACTTGAACTGGGCAAGGTTCCACCTGCACCACCATATGTTAGAATAGCAGAGAACTGAAAAGTTCTTTACTGTGACCTTCTGAGATTCCTACATCAGATGAAGGAAACAGCTGGCTGGCAGATGTGAATGAATTACCCACATTTGCCCAGCTTAGGGGAGAGGCAGAGGCATCTTTGAATATGTACCCAATTCCATGTGGTCAGTCCACAGACTTTGGTCTTTTGGGAGTTCCCTAGGTCTTCTCCAGATCTTATTTCTTTCTTGTATGTGCCAAAAGAAATGAGTTGAGAGGTATTTTAGAGATGATAGAGGGAAACTGAGGCTTTGAAACCAGGTCAGTATGACACGAAGTCAGATGGTGTGATAGCAGTGGTGTGAGAGCCCTGCAAGTCTAGCTTAAACGGCAATTTTGCAGACATGCTCAAAGAAGGAGTAATCTCATTAAAAGGAAATGAGGAAAGACTTGGCTAATGTAGCTGGAAATTGCTATGTACTCCAGATTATAGAACATAGGAGCTAAAGCAGCGTACTTCACAATACCAGAAAATGAGCAATCTGATAATATATGCATAAATCTTAGCTATATTGTCTTATAGAAAATAAGGGAAAAAGGAATATGTAGTGTTTATCTTTTGTGAAGTTCAATGTCTGACCTAGATGTCTATGGACAGGCTCAAGAGACGAATCACTGAAACAGGCCACTTCTAATGCATAACCACAAGGCATCACAAGAACTTCTTTATGCATGGCTATTTACCACTTGAATAAGGGAAAATAATGCACACAGGGTAAGTCTACTTAACAACTTCTAATTTGATCGAGGAATTTTAGATCCCTTTGAAGAATTGTTTACCTCACGGGTTCTGATGCAAAAACAGTTGTTAAGTATCCGATGCTCTTGACCCAGTATGTTATAAGACAATAAGGTTGATATCCATGTCCTCTCTTTCCTAAGTTTAATTCGTGGAATTTAAAACTGTAGAGTGGTCTACTCCCCTTAAACACTACATAATGGGATACAGTCTCCCAGGAGAGCCTGAGAGTTTGTATTTCCTAGTCATGAAGTTTTGCTCACTATTGTAAGGTCAGCACATTCATTTCTCGGCACTCCCAGTTCCCAACTGCTATTTAAGCTGTTAGTTCATTGAGTTCATCTGTCATGAGCCTGCTTTAACATGCTTGCCAAAGGCTCTGAGAATTGTTCCCATTCTGTTATTTCTTTGCACTAATGAATCACTTTGAACTAGTCAGATATGTCCTCACCATTGAATGGAATTGCTTATGTGATTTTAGTGTAGCAAATCCAGGCTGAGCATTGCACCTGCTTGCTTCAGCTACATAGCCTATTTCTTTCTGAGACATTAAGGTTATCTAGAAGTCTGGGGGGATCAAGTCCTCTTGCTTTGTAAACAGGATGAGAGTTGGCTCCAAGCCTGAGTGTGAAAACGCCAAGATTCATCCACAAAACAAATAGGGGAAAAAAAACTTACATAATTTAAAAAATAGTCGGAGTTGTCAATGGAAAAAAACTGAGCTTGTCTTCTGGGATTAAGTACTCTATTTAATGTGATTACAATTCTGATCATTATGATAATGATTCATTTAATTTCAGATTTCTCCAGAGTTCTCCATCTAAATAGGGGTAAGCCTGGTCCAAATGAAATTTTTCATCTACGTTGAATATCATTAGGAACTTAAAAAAACATATTTCCATTTGTTTTAATACAAGAAGCACATTAGTATCATGATTTTATATAATTAAGAGACTGGTTGTCATCTAAAGCCTCAAATCCTAAGTGCAAATTCTAAGAAAATGTATTTGGAGTTTCTACAAATTTTATAATAGGAACAAACCAGAAGCCATATAGCAAATACATTACATGTAACATTTGAACATCCAGATTTAGTCATAGGCACGTTTTTATCTTGCTTGTGAAGGGACATGATATTTGCTTATAATAAATGGCTTAGAGCTAGTTGTAGCCCCCAAATTCATAAACAAAAATAGAAGGATTGCAAAGCCTCAGCCATTTTGGTCCAAAGTCACAAATACAATATTTCATGTTTTGTAAAGTACATTTTATACAGTCACAACAGCAATTCAGATCCAGCGTAAAGTAACCACTGTGTGCTTCCACTGTTGCTTGCATTTTTTATACGTCCCCATATGAAAGAGTAGTCTCCAGAGAAAGGGACATATGTTTTGACCAGTGCTACATGTATTCTATCTTGGTAGTTATTGACTGTGTCACTAAAACACCTGTGAAACCCTGAGAAAGCCAGACAGTGTTGACAGGTGCAACGATAATACACTTGTGACCTCCATAAAGTACATGGAGAGCATCATGCCCACCCATGCATCTCGTTCATTCATCACACACTTTTCATCACTTATCAGGAACCAGGAGTTATAAAAGGCACTGGGAGGTCAACAATGAGCAAGACAAGCCCAGTTTTCAAGGGGCTCTAATCTACTAGTACTTATCTGTTCCATGCTGAGGCAAATGGCATTTTTTATCGATTTTCATCCACTGAGTATCATTTAACTTTTCTGTTATGTATAGAAAGATTGAGAGCTGGAAATTTAATCCAAGAGTCATTTATTCTATATATATATATATATATCATAAGCAAAGTGCTATGTTATGTGCTTTATTGGATGCATAAAGGGCTAAGATCATCTGGGTACATAGTATGGTAAGAAGGAAAAAGAAGTGAGAGAAAGAAAGAGAAAGAGAAAATTAAGAAAACATGAGAAACAAAGTTTATTCCCTTGGTAGCGGGGACATTCACAGAAATAGGGATTTAATTGAAGTCTAACAAAAATATGTTGACAAGTTGTGGTGGGAGCAATTTTACATTCTTTATGAAAAGAGTTAAACTAAGGTAATATACAGATTAAGAATTATTGAATTAACTTCTACAGTTAGAAGAAGGAGTTATAAGGGAAAGTTCAAGAATGATAAAGGAAGCTTTAATGTTATGAACCGTTGAGAAAAATAGAGTCTTAATATCATGCCCAGACTTATGTCTAATAATTTTCCTTATAATTTTTCTTATTTTCAAAATTTATAGTCTGAATAATATTCCATCAGACTTTTAACATTGCCCTTATACTTTAAGCACTTTATATCATTATAAGGTCATTAGCAACATTTATCAAACTTTAAACTCGCTTCTTAAACTACTAAGACAGCATTATTTTCTTACTCAAAGAGGAATACATGCAACTCTATTTGTAAGCTAAATTTATTTATAAGCTTAAGCTTACTTACACATGCTTATTGATTACTTAGTTCGAGTTATGTCTTTCCATATGTTATGCTAGAGGGAATCCACCCACTAGTCTATCTTTTATGGTATATAGAAAGGCACATATAAAAACCAAAATACTTTTGATCTCACCATTCATTTATCAGAACTATAAAATCCATTACAAATGATAGGTTACAATGAATTGACATTATATCATAAAACAATAATATCTCTCCTTACCTGTTTTTTTAATTCAATATTTCTGTGAATAAATACTGGTAAGGTAAAGGTAAAGGCCCTCCCGTTGATCGTCGATTTGCTCGAGCGGGCCCAGTAACGTCTCCATTGGAGACTTTGTTGCTACTGTGTCTGGCATATGGAATACTTTCGGTAGCTTGCCGGGCTCTCCGAGAGGGGCGGAGGAATCGAACTCGGGTCGGCCATGTTGGCCGCTTGTAAGGCGAACGCCCTACCCGCTGTGCTAAAATACTGAATATTATAAAATGGATCTTATTTTGTCAGGGACCACATAGCCAGTGTTGCTCAGAGTTAATTCCTGTATCTATGCTCAGAGATTGCTACCTAATAGGGCTCAGGAAACCATATGCAGTTCGGGGGCTTAAATGAGGTTCAAAAAGATGCAAAGGTAAATGAGTTTGTACTATTGCTCTAGACCTAAATAATACAAAATGGATAAAATATTTGACCCCTAAAATTTTTGCTCAAGATCATTTTATCCAGGACTCAAGGCTCAAGTCTAAATGTCAAAAAAAATGCTTTATTTCTTGCTCTATAAGTTATTCTTACATTTTTTTTAATCTCTTGAAAAAACTGAAATAAGTGCAATGTATCTTTGGGAGGTTTCTTAATGGAAGAAAATAAATGTACTCACCATCTGATTTTTCATTTCTGCAGTATGCTATCTGAAATTTCAAGGATAAGTCTACTCTTCAGCATTCGTAATTATCCCAACCTTACAATCTGTACTTTAAGATAACACCAGTAACAAATCACCGAAACTATCAAAAAAGGCATGAATTTTAAATACACATTAACCATGTCCATTATTTGTAAATTCTACATGATATTTTGTTAAAGTAGAAAAACACAAATTCCCCTTTGACCATCAAAATACATTTAAAATCACCTTTGAAAATGTTAAAACAATTATCCGATAGTTTGAATTTAAGGAGAATCTAACACTTTTTTTTTATACTGACAGAGTGACAGTGTGTAATAAATTCCAACAATTTATATTTTAAGGCCCCAACTTCCCAGGCCTGCCAGCTGTGTCACAGCCTTGAGGAATTATGGCCATTTAATCAGAGTTGAGCATTTCCATGCTCAACCTTCAAACAGTGACGCTGTGCCCATGTTTTCACCAGTGATAGATGAATCCACTTACTCCACCAGCTTCCTGCGTGACAATACTTTAACAGCCCTGCTAAAGTTCACACTTCTCAATATATCAAAGTTTAGCAGCACAATGACCTTCTAATATTTGTTTTCAACTGTTTATAACCAACAGTTCATTACTTTGCGAACATGGAGAGGAAGTAAGGCGGTCGATGAAGCTCATGCTAGCAGAGCAGGTAGTACTAGGAAATGAGATTACTGGGAACCCCTTACAGAGAAGTCTGGGAGTATGCCAATCTATTAAATTACGAATGCAAAGAGAACCCATATCAGTATTACAACAATCTTTCATCTGTATTGTTATCAAATTGCATATATTCCTCCCACCACATTTTCCCCCTATGATTTTTAATTGCCTCTCAGCTATCATGTACCATTGGTCGTAGCCATTCCGTTGAAATCTTCTAGGCTAAAATAGAAATCTCACGAGGTCCAACATACACTCAAACATCCAACTGTGCTCTGGTAGAGGGAAGGTAAAAAGCAGGAATTTGAGGGAACTCTTCTTGCTGCTAAAATTTAGAATTAAAAAAAAATAAATTTTGTTTTGTTTTACTTTGCTTTCTGATTTTGATATGCTCACCACAACACCCTCATTGACCTCCTGTATCTGAATATTCTGATGTAAAATAAGAGCTCCGGTAGGTGAGTTATCACTTCTTGACTCAGCATTATTTCACTGAACCCACTTAATATATCAATTAAGTAGTTAACATTACCGCCTTAATTTTACAGATGAGGAGACAGGAGATGAGTCAGCTGAACTTATTCATCAGAAGATGAAAAAAACACACAGCAGGGTGGGATGCTTGCACTCCCTGAACTGGACTCCAGCTCACCACACAAGAAAGAATCTGAGTCTTTTTCACCAGGATTCAGCAGATCACTGCCTAAACCACTCTAAACTGTCTCTCTCACTCCCGAGCCCACTAAGAACTCTTCCGAGGATGAACTTTTATAATTTTAGGAAATGTGGTTCCAAATAGGCATCAGCTGACAGACACCCATTCAGAAATCCCCTGAGAAATATCACCTATGGAATAACCAGCTCGGTACTATTTGTTTATTTCAAGGAGATGACGATGAATTGCCCTGTGTTGTCTATTCATCCTTCTGTACGACATGAAGATTTCACGTTAACTTCAAGTGAGGAGGGCGGTTCCATGAAAGGCTGTGTCGGAAGGAATTGTGAGACAACGAGGGCTCTACTGGAAAGTCTGACTTATAAATAATGCTTACACTGGGTGTCAGGGTGTGGAAAGAGACACAAGTGCTAGTTATTTGCCAGTTCTGCTATAAATCCTTGACACATAATTAGAATGTCGCCTCGGGAGTTGAGAGAGAAAAAGAAATATTCAAGACATGCTGTGATGATTATTTTAAAAACAAAACAAAACAAACAACTCTTTTCTCTCCTCTTCTCTTTTCTAGTATCTACTCTACATCTAATTAACTTTGGGAGGATAGACTGGTAGTAATCTTTTCACACCTAACCAAGATTCTTGATGAAATTACTGTTAAACACTTCCAATGTTGTTGTCTCTTAAATAATTTCTTGTAATTACCAGTGGATATAAGACTCAATTTAAAAACTTATTTCAAAAGCAGGATCTCATGTTTACCCCCAAAACATGCTCATAAGAAACAGTGCAGATCATACAAAGCTGGATCTCAGGGATATGCCAAGTAAATCTGAGGTAGGAGGTTCCTAGGTCACTATTTTACCACACTCTTTCTAACGCAGGTAAAATTTCCTCTTACTCCTAAATCAGAATGAAACTCAATGCCAGCCATAATTTTGTTTCTTCACCCATCTCAAACCCATCTTTCAAATTTCCTAGGACTGTCTCAACAGAGCAATTGGGTTGTGTTTTAACAAGAGCACATTCTATTTCAAATTAAATTGGAAAGTGCCTAGGCCTGGACTCGGCTTCCCATCCTCTCTTCTACTAATTTATTTATTCCTTATCAACATATTTCCTTTTTCATGACAATAGAACCCTGCATTATTTTGAGGATGTAACTGTGCTTTCTTTATCTTGGTATTACTTATATGAATGTAAATTTAGCACTCCACAATTTATTTTAAAGAAATGAAGTATGTCAAAACTTACACTGATTAAGTTTCATTTCAGCAAGTCTATACTTGGTTTCTTGATTTCTGCTTAATAAATGTATTGATTGATGATGATGATGATGATGATGATGATGATGATGATGATAACAGCAAGAACATTAACTGAACTTCTTTACCAGATGCAGAATAGCGTGATGTACTGAGTTTTTCCTCTGTGCTCATTTCACTTCCAACAGTCAAAGAGGGTGTAAGTGTAGCAGACAGGAGGAAAGTGGTCAGACCCTTAAGATGCAAGGTCATTTCTCATCATGTGGAAAACAATGACCATTGAACCCACAACAAATCAAACCACATCCTCTAGAACTGCTGAGTGTAAGAAGTTGGCGCCTAAGCATTCATCATTTCCATCCATGAATGAGGAATCCATGAATGAGGAGCTTGTGTGGAAAGGTAGTTTTAGTTATAAAAGTATCACACACTCCAGCTTTACATGCATATACACACAATCATTGGTTTTTTAAGACACAAGGGTGTTTTTCAATTTATGCTTTTTTTTTTTAAATACACGTGTGGATATAAGGATTACAGATTTCCTGCCTGTCTTAGAAGAGTGATTGCTTTGCTCTTAAGAACTTAACTCCCAGGCTTAATTATTATGCGAGTGGGACAGTATTCAGCTTGTAGGCCAAAAGCAATTTCATGTCTATGTGGCATTGACTTTCAAATTATTTCATTTCTAATTCACATGCATGCTTTTGTTAAGGCATTTATCACTTTTACATAATCAGCCAGATTGTCCCATAACTATGTCCCTCAAAAACCATCACCCCATCAGGTTCATATCAAAAGCAATTATCATACACCCCAAGAGCCTTCCTGAACTTTCAAAGTAGCTCATACTCATAAAAAAATTACCAACCCTGCACATCTTGTCAGCAAATCTATTTGTTCTTCATTTTTATACTATCGTGATTCTTTGGGAAGGATAGATTCTGTTTTACAAACATACTTAGAATTACATGAAGCAAATTCAGTGGATTTTGGCAGTAAATCATAATTATTATTCATTCAAATGTGTCAAATGTTTAGAAGAAAACTATAATTCTATAGTTTTAGAATTTGAGCAATTAACAGATAAATAAAAACCATAGTCATGTCTAATATTGGTAGCCTATCCTTTACAAATCAAATTAAATTCAAGTATAAAGTGAACAAATTCAAAGGACCAATAGTGCTTCATCAGCAGGATCTAGCACCATTGAAAAGTACTTCCACTGTCACTCACTAAATCTGCACCTGGAAGGAAAAGGAGTTGGGGATGTTAGGAATGTGAATGCCTTGTTGTTACTTTTATTTTGACGTTTTAATTTTCAGCTAATATTTTTACGTTTGCTTCAATTGTGTAGTGAGGGATGAGAGAAAGAAAAGGGAAATGCTTGAAAAAAAAAGTAGTGAAATTGGCAACAAAGCAACAATGTGCCTGATTGGCTTGATGTCTTAGTTTACTTTTATTCAAAAAACTTTGGAATGAAGAGAAAACTAGAGTTAAGAAAAAGCATATACAGTAGGAGATTGATGACAAAAGTGTTATTATCTCTTACTCTTAATAAGGCTGGAGCTAGAGCACAGCGGGCTGGGCGCGTTTGCCTTGCACGCGGCTGACCCGACTTCAATTCCTCTGTCCCTCTCAGAGAGCCCGGTAAGCTACCAAGAGTATCACTCCCGTACCGCAGAGCCAGTGGCATATTTGATATGCCAAAAACAGTAATAACAAGTCTCAAAACGGAGATGTTACAGGTGCCCACCCCAGCTAATTGATGAACACAGGAGGAGAGTGCTACAGTGCTACTCTTAATAAATGGATAGTAATTGGGCCACAAAGATAATACAGCATGTAAGGTGCTTGGCTTGTAAACCACTGACTCAGTTCTTCTCTGGCACCACATAATGTCCTCCAAGCCCCATCAGGAATGAACTTTGAGTGGGGAGACCGGAATAAGCCCTGAATAATCCCAGGTGTAACCCCCAAACAAGACAAAATGAAAGTAATTAACAGTGAGAGTGGGATTGGTATTGGAACATTGTCTGTCTGAAACTCAATAATGAATAATTTTATATAATATTTAATAATTTTCATTTTTCATTTCATTTCATCATCCTGTTATTCGTCGATTGCCTCGAGCAGGCCCCAGTAACGTCTCTTTCATTCTAGCCCTGAGATTATATTCAAGGCTCTTTAGGAGAATGAGACCCATCATTGTTACTGGTATTTGGCATATTTGGTACGCCACGGAGAGTTTGCCAGACTCTGCCCTGTGGGCAGGCTACATTTGATAGCCTGCAAGTTTGTCCAAAATTTTTATAAAAATTAATAAAAATAGGGGCTGGAGATATAGTCCAGTGGGTAGGGCATTTGCCTTTACGCAGCAGACCTGGTTTCGATTTCCAGAGTCCCATATGGTTCCCTGAGCACTGCCAGGAGTAATTCCTGAATGCAAAGCATTCCTGTGCATCACCTGTGCATCAACAGGTGTGACCCAAAAAGCAAAATAAATAAATAAATAAAAATAAAAAATTAAAAAAAATGAATGGTGACCTCTAATAACATCGTTTTAGCTGTCAGTGTTCAGTTAAATGGTAAAGTAGAATGTTCACTGTTTTAGGTAAGTTTTTCATATAGTTAGTGCTTAAATAAGCAGTAAAAATTAAAACTCTAAGCTTGCTCATAAATTCTGAGTTCTCCCTTGAACACATATCTTGCTGGCTTGTCTCTATGTATCTTAGACTGTTTTGTTTCACTCTGGAGAAGCCCATGTTCACATCTTTCTAAGCAAGTTCCAATCAATAAAGCAATCTTGCTTTGTCCAAAAATAAATTTTAAATAACTTTAAAATTTAAAATTAAATGAGATATTTTAATCTGCTTATTCCAGCTCTTCTATGGAAACTTAACCTAAAATATTTCACTTGAGAAACTATATATGTAGTTGTGTATATATTTATATATGTATATAAATGTGCACACATATATATATAAACAATAAATCTATAAAATGTTTCTGAGTAAATGTGGTAAAGAAAATCAGTTGCATGGCAATAAAAGGAGTCTAGGATTATTGGTGAAATAAAATTTAGCATAACATAACTTTAATATTTAATAACAAAATAGAAAAAGCCTGAAAAAAATGTGAACGGAGATCAAGTATTTTACTAAAAAGGGGTTACTATAACACTTAGTTATTGGCAAAGCATATAAAGCATTATAATATATCTCCTTATTCTACTTTAATGTCAAATCCCAAAACCATACAATAAGAATAAAAGTGGGGAGGGGGTGAAACCATAGTACAGTGGGGAGAACTTTCCTTGTACACAGCTGACCCAGGTCCAATCCTTAGCCCCCAATATGTTCTCCCAAGAACTACCAGGAGTAATACCCTGAGCACCAAGCAAAAACTAAGCCCTGAGTACCAAATAACAATACCAAAAAAAAATCATAAGTGTGAATTATTTAGAATCAGCCATGGAATAACATCCCACGATTTCAACCTTATTTGATCTAATTCTTCATTGTTAATTTGAATAAAACGCTTTCTTAGTGATGTACAGAAAACCACATCCCTCTCTCAATGCACTACACCCAGGAAAATTTGTCAGTTTAATGAGGTTAAAATCAATTTAAAAATTAAATAAATAGTATTATATGTAGGATACATAATTATATAGGTTGGATATAATATAATAATTATGATAAAATTATACCTTTTATAATTATATATACACTGTAGCACTGTAGCACTGTCCTCCCATTCTTCATCGATTTGCTTAAGTGGGCACCAGTAATGTCTCACAACAAATACACACACACACACACACACACATATATATATTCATATATATATGTATAAAATGAGTGACAATGAAGAGAGTTCCAGTGCTGATAATTAAAATGTAGTCAGTCCTTATCTAGTGATGAATAATATTTTGAGAAGACACAAGCTTAGGGGAGAATCTGAAGAGGTTAGGAATTCTAAAACTACAAAAGATACATGCATGCTGCTTTAGAGAAGATACAAGGATAAAATTATACAGTGTACCTGCCGTAAGTTTACATCACTATCCTGTGTGCAGTTCAAATGGCCTTGAGCACTTGGAAGATGTGAAAAAAAGTTCAAAGAGTATGTGTGCTATTACAAGAAGTTGCATTTATATTTTAATGTATTCTTATTTCTGATCCTTAGACTGATCTATTTATTTCCAGGAACATGGAATAATTCAAAGTGACATGAGAAAAAATAGATGTGATTTCGAATGGCTTGGTTGGGGGTGAAGTAGGGCACAGTGGGAGAATCATTTCTGGCCATTCCTGGGACAGCTAATGAGACAAGATGTCTCACGAGTGTTAATAAAGCCTGGTGTGCTGTTTATGGAAGATGTGTGCTCATGCTCAGAAATTTAATTTTGTGTTCCATCTGAAACCAATCAGTGAGCAAATATGCAAAAAGCACTTTTGGCATCTCTTCCGCTATTGATACTGTGTGGGGGAGGGGAGAGAGGGGGAAAAAAGGATTTATAGACAGAGAGCCCCATTAATAGTAATGAAAAGTAGGCGGGTAAATCCCCTGTGTATGAGGAGCAAACACTGCCCTTTGTGCAGGGGTAATTAAAAGCTAAAGCTTGCAGTTGCCCACAACTGCACACATGCCCCTGGTGAAAGCCCTTCACGGGACTATTGCAGTTGCTTTCTTTAGTTTCAAGGGCCAGAGCCTAACAGTTGTTAACTGCTTCTCGTCCCAGATTCCCAACAAAGGAATGAAAGGGCATGATGTATTGGAAATGACGTTATTTGACACTACTGGCAGAGGGTCTTTCAAGAAGAGAGTCCTCACCAACAAGGGGAGGAATTATAAAAAAACCTAAAATTTAGCTGAATGAATTAGTAAGTGGCTTAGGAGTAAGAACTCCATACCGATAATGTCTTTGCCAGCAATCCGTCCTTTGGAACCCTAGCAGAAGAAAGAGAATCTCCATACAGCGTAACAATTTTTAATACTAATAAGCATTATTTATGAGGCACAAAAATATGGAAGGAAATGTTTCAGTGATTGCAAGAATGAAGAAGAAAAGATAAGAATTAAAATGCCAACCTTTCCTATTTATTCATTCAAGACCTGGCATTACTTTCTGCACCATTCTTCTGAGTTCTAGAAATATTTAAGGGCAATAAAAATATTTGTGTCTTTCTAGGACAATTCTCTCTCTTAAATTAATTTTGATCTTGACAGCTTGGATCTATGTGAGAATATAAGACAATCTAATTTTGCAAATAGGAAATGCCTGTAAAATCTCCTAAGGGAGAGTCTCACAGAGGAACGAGTTAAAAATACATAGTTTAATTCAATGAGCATTTAATGAATATTCAGAGTATATTCATGCTTGATTATGCAACTACCTGCCCATGTTCTATCACACTGCATAATCTCAGTCTAATAACGAATTGGATAAAAAAATATACTGACTCAGATTTGGTTGACTTTCTAATCTTGAGAAGACTCATTCTTCGAGATACTTCTCAGAGTACTCTTTTCTATTATTCTATTATTCAGAGTAGAGTTGTACATCTAGAATGATTTTCTGATCTGAGCAGCAAAATATCAGAGAAAGTTTATCCAAAGAACATATTCAGGAAGTTGATGTAACAGTGAACAGTGTTAATTTGAAGGAATTGAAGATAAATTTTTTGGAGTCAAATAGACTCAACATTGCAGCAACTTCTGCATATTGAAGGGTTTCCATGGAAAATATGTGCAGTTTCATAGTTAGAATGTAATTCAATTGTTCTCATGGACACCCCAAGTTATTATTATGGAATAAGCATTTCAGAACTGATAAGGAAGATTGGAACCCAGAAGTTTTCTTTCTTATTCTTCCATCATAAATGCAATGTAATAAGGCTCTTGACTCAAAATTGCTATTCTGGATTCTACATTCACAGGAAAAAGGAGGAGGGGAAGTAAATAGAGGAAGAGGAGAAGAAGGAAGGAGGAGGAGGAGAAGAAGGAAGAGGACTCTTCTTTTAAAGAGTACAGTCAGGGACTGAGAGATAATCTAGGCTTATTCTGCTCACCCTCCTCAAAGACTTTATAAACCCTGGCATCAAATTTGGCATCAAGAACTACCAGGATCATGGCGCCCAAATTTCTTATCTTGCCTTCATTTGCTTGACTAGTAGAGTCAAATAATTGATGATGTATTTAGATTCAATATAATGAAGGGTTCTGCCTATTTTTTTCCCAATGTAGTTTATGGGTTTGGGCTTATATGAATTTAATTCAGTTTAACTGACTTTTATTGCATGATATGAGAGGGAGGTCTAAGTTTATTTTCATTCTACAAAGGATTGACCTGACTCCCACCACAATTAGTTAAAGATGTCCTGTTTCATATTCTTTGCTCCTTTGACCAAGATCATCTACCATATATGATGTAAAGATATGTCTCTGGGCACTAGATTCTATCTCATGGATTGGAGAACCTGACTTGATTCCAGTATCACACTGCTCTGATTGCCATGACTTTATAGTATAATAAGACTATGAAAAGAGAAGTTTTTCATCTTTTTATTTTTGTTTTTGTTGGTTTATTTGTTTTATAGGGTTTCTTTTGCTTTTTAGGGAGTTTTGGTATGCATATAAATTTCAGTGTTTTTAAAAATATGTCATGAGCATTTTTTATAGGGACTGCACTGAATCTGTATAGTGCTTTGGATAGAATTATCACTTTGACAATAGTAAAATACTAATCCTTTTAATTCTTGTACAGAGCATAAGTTTCCATTTTATTGTGTTCCTTTATATTTTTAGTAGTGATTTATGGTTTTCTTTACATATGTCTTTCACATATTTTATTAAGCTGATTTCTGAGTACTTTATTTCTTTGGCACTACTGAGAATGGGATATTTTTTCTTTTCTTTTTTTTAATTTTTTTTATTTTTATTAGTGAGACACCATTAGGTACAGTTGTAGATTTACAAATTTTTGTGCTTGGGTTTCGATTATACAACTATCAAATACCCATCCCTCCACCAGTGCCCATTTTCCACCACCATGAATAATATCCCTCCCAACTCCATGCCCCCATCCCACCCTGCCTCTGTGGCAGGGCATTCCATTTTGTTCCCTCTCTTTTTGGGTGTTGTGGTCTGCAGAAGAGGCATTGAGTGACAAACATGTTCAGTCCATAGTCTACTTTCAACATGCAGCTCCCCTCCTGGGAGGATCCTCCAAACACCCTTTATTTGGTGCTCTCTTCTCTATCTGAGCTGCCCTTTCCCCTAGAATGCCTGGCTGGCCTCTAAGCTATGGAATAATCCCCCTTGTGCTGATCTCAGCTATTCTTGGGTATTAATCTCATATTTTGTACTTTATATCCCCCAGATGAATACAATCTTTCTATGCCTATCCTTCTCTTTCTAACTCATTTCGCTTACCATGATACTTTCCATGTTGTACCACTTGTATGTGAATTTCATGACTTCATCTTTTCTAACAGCTACATAGTACTCCTTTGTGTAGATGGACCAAAGTTTCTTTAACCAATCATCTGTTCTTGGGCACTCAGGTTTCTTCCATTTTCTGACTATTGTAAAGAGTGCTGCAATGAACAAACAAGGGCAGATGTCACTTCGACTATATATTTTTGCCTCTCTGGGATATATTCCCAGGAGTGCTATTGATGGGTCAAATGGGAGCTCAATTTCTAATTTTTTGAGAATTGTCCATACTGTTTTCCAGAAGGACTGAACCAGTTGGCATTTCCACCAAGAGTGAAGGAGTGTCTCTTTCTTGCCACATCCGTGCCAGCATTGGTTGCTTTTGTTCTTTTGAATGTGGGCCAGTCTCTGAGGTGTGAGATGGTATCTCATTGTGGTTTTGATCTGCATCTCCCTGATGATTAATGATGTAGAGCATTTTCTCATGTACTTTTTTGCCGTTCAGATTTCTTCTTTGAGAAAGTTTCTGTTCATTTCATTGCCCAATTTTTTGATGAGGTTGAATGTTTTCTTCTTGTGGAGTTCAACCAGTAATTTGTATATCCTTGATATTAACCCCTGGTCAGATGTGTATTTGGCGAATATACTTTCCCATTTTGTAGACTGTCTTTGTATTTTGGTCACTGTTTCTTTGGAGGTGCAGAAGCTTCTTAGTTTAAGATAGTCCCATTTATCTATCTGTTTTCACTTGCTGGGCCAGTGGTGTGGCATCTTTGAAAACACCATTAGCTTCAATGTCATGGAGGGTTTTGCCAACTTTGTCTTCAATGTACCTTATGGTTTCTGGTCTGATGTTGAGGTCTTTAATCCATTTTGATCTTACTTTTGTACATGGCGTTAGGCAGAGTTCTGAGCCCATTTTTTGCCTCTAGCCATCCAGTGATGCCAGCACAATTTGTTAAAGAGGCTTTCCTTAATCCATTCACATTTCTTGCACCTTTATCAAAGATTAGATGATCATATGATTGAGGGGAGATGTCAGTGTATTCTACCCTGTTCCATTGGTCTGCAGTTCTGCCTTTGTTCCAGTACCATGCTGTTTTAATTATTACTGTTTTGTAGTAGAGTTTGAAGTTAGGGAGGTTGATTCCTCCCATTTTCTTTTTCCCAAGAATTGCTTTAGCTATTCGTGGGAGCTTATTGTTCCATATAAATTTCAGGAGTGTTTGCTCCATTTCTTTGAAGAATGTCATGGGTATCTTTATAGGGATTGCATTGAATTTATACAATGCTTTCGGTAGTATTGCCATTTTGACAATGTTAAGTCTCCCGACCCATGAGCAGGGATATCTTTCCATTTCCTCATGTTGTCTTTTATTTCCTGAAGTAGCGTTTTGTAGTTTTCTTTGTACAGGTCCTTTACTTCCTTAGTTAAGCTGATTCCTAGGTACTTGATGTTCTGGGGCACAACTGTGAACGGGATTGTTTTTTTCATGTTGCTTTCTTCTATCGTACTGTTTGCGTATAGGAAAGCCATGGACTTTTGGGTATTGATTTTATAGCCTGCAACTTTAGTATACAAGTCTATTGTTTCTAGGAGTTTTTTGGTGGAAGTTATTGGGTTCTCTAAGTGTAGTATCATATCATCTGCGAATAGTGAGAGCTTGATTTCTTCCTTTCCTACCTGAATGCTCTTCATATCTTTTTCTTGCCTAATCGCTATTGCAAGTACTTCCAGTACTATATTGAACAGCAGTGCAGAGAATGGGCATCCTTGTCTCGTTCCTGATCTTAGAGGGAAGGCTCTCAGTTTTTCCCCATTGAGGATGATGTTTGCCATAGGCTTGTGGTAGATGGCTTTAACTATGTTTAGGAAAGTCCCCTCTATACCCATTTTGGCCAGGGTTTTCATCATAAAAGAGTACTGGATCTTGTCAAATGCTTTCTCTGCATCTATTTATATGATCATATGCTTTTTATCTTTTCTTTTATTGATATGATGGAGTATGTTGATTGATTTCTGAACGTTAAACCATCCTTGCATCCCTGGGATGAATCCTACTTGGTCATGGTGTATGATCTTTTTGATGAGTAGTTGGATTCTATTTGCTAGTAGTTTGTTGAGGATCTTTGCATCTATGTTCATCAGGGATATCGGCCTGTAGTTCTCTTTCTTTGTGTTATCTCTGTCTGCTTTTGGTATCAGTGTGATATTTGCTTCGTAGAAACTGTTCGGACGTGTTTTTGATATTTCAGTTTCGTGGAAAAGTTTAAAGAGAATTGGGAGTAAGTCCTCTTTAAAGATTTGGAAGAATTCACTAGTGAATCCATCCGGGCCAGTACTTTTGTGCTTGGGGAGACTTTTTATTACCATTTCAATTTCGTTGATGGTGATAGGTCTGTTCAGGTATTCCAGGTCTTCTTGGTCTAGCCTTGGGAGTATGTAGGAGTCTAGGAATTTATCCATTTCCTCGAGGTTTTGATGTTCCATGGCATAAAGCTTCTCAAAGTACTCCCTGAGGATCCTTTGAATTTCTGTAGTTTCTGTTGTAATGACCCCCTTTTCATTTCTCATTCGGTTTATTAGGGTTTTCTCTCTCCCTTTCTTTTTGAGTTTTGCTAGAAGCTTATCGATCTTGTTAATTTTCTCGAAGAATCAGATCTTGGTTTCATTGATCTTTTGGATTGTTTTTTGGGTTTCCACCTCGTTAATCTCTGCTCTGAGTTTTATTATTTCCTTCCTCCCATTTGGGTTGTGCTCCTTTTGTTAGTCCTTCTCCAAGCTCTTAAACTGTGAGGTTAGATTATTTATGTGTGCTCGCTCTTCCTTCGTGAGGAATGCTTGTAGAGCTATAAACTTTAGTCTTAACACAGCTTTTGTGTGTCCCATAAGTTTTGGTAACTTGTGTCCTCATTATCATTCATTTCTAGGAATCTTTTGATTTCCTCTTTGATATCCTTTCTAAGCCACTCATTGTTCAGTAGCGCACTGTTTAATTTTCAGGTGTTTGATTTAGTTTACTATTTTTGTGTGTGATTTACTTCTAATTTCAGCACATTATGGTCTGAGAAGATTGTTGATACAATCTCTATCTTCTTAATTTTATGGAGGTATGTTTTGTGGCTCAGCATGTGGTCTATCTTGGCAAATGTTCCATGTACACTTGAGAAGAATGTGTATTCAGCTTTTTGAGGATGAAGTGTCCTGTATACATCTAAGTCCCTTTCTTCCATTGTTTCCCTCAGATGAAGTATGTCCTTGCTAAGCTTGAGTCTGGTTGATCTATCAAGAGGTGACAAAGCGGTGTTGAAGTCTCCCACTAGTATTGTGTTGTTATTGATGTCTTTTTCCAAATCTATGAGTAGTTGTTTTAAGTACTTTGCTGGTCTCTCATTAGGTGCATATACATATAATATTGTACAGATCCTTTGATCAATAAGAAATTACCTTCACTGGCTCTTATGACTGTCTTCACTCTGAAATCGATGTGGTCTGATATTAGGATGGCTACCCCAGCTTTTTGATGGGAGCTGTTTGCCTATAGGATTGTTTTCCAGCCTTTAACTCTGAGTCTGTGTTTGCTTTGACGATTGAGATGTGTTTCTTGCAGGCAGCAGAATGTTGGGTTCAATTTTCTAATCCATCCTGCCACTCTATGCCTTTTAATTGGTGAGTTTAGCCCATTGACATTGAGAGAAATTATTGTTATGGGATTTTGTCCCATTGTTCTGTTGAAATTTGGTGTATTTGAGGGGCTTGTCTTGCCTTAAAGTAGCCCATTTAGTTGTTCTTGTAACTATGGTTTTTAATCTATGAAGTTCCTGAGCTGTTGTTTGTCTGTGAAACTGTGTGTTGTTCCTTCTATTATGAATGAGAGTCTCGCTGGGTAAAGTATTTTTTTTTTTTGCTTTTTGGGTCCCACCCGGTGATGCTCAGGGGCCGACTCCTGGCTCTGCACTCAGGAGTTACTCCTGGAGGTGCTCAGGGGACCATATGGGATGCTGGGAATCGAACCCGGGTCCACCGCGTGCAAGGCAAACGCCCTCCCCGCTGTGCTATTGCTCCAGCCCCTGGGTAAAGTATTTTTGGAGAGGCATTTATTTCATTGAGTTTTTTCACTATGTCCCACCACTGTTTTCGGGCCATGAGGGTTTCATCAGAAAAATCAGCTGTGAATTTTAAGGATGCTCCTTTGTAAGAGATTTCTTTCTTCGATCTTGCTGCTTTCAGAATTTTGTCTCTATCTAAGGTTTTGGTCATTTTGATCAAAATGTGTCTTCGGGTATTTTTATTCGGATTTCTTCTAGCTGGTACCCTTCGGGCCTCCTGAATGTGGTCACAAGTTTTCTTCAGCTCTGGAAACGTTGTAGCAATGATGTCTTTGACAGTTTCTTCTTCATCAAGGTTTTCT
Source organism: Sorex fumeus (assembly GCF_029834395.1). Lineage (NCBI taxonomy): Eukaryota > Metazoa > Chordata > Mammalia > Eulipotyphla > Soricidae > Sorex > Sorex fumeus. Next base: position 9,830,229 of record NW_026606155.1, read on the forward strand.
TCCTGTCCCTCTGGGACTCCAATAATTCTTATGTTACCTCTCTTGGCTTCATCGCGATCTTCTCTTGCCATCTGTTCCCGAATTGTGAGTCTCTTTTCCATTTTCTGCTCTTTTCTGGAGAGTCTCTGAACTTCATCTTTGAGCTCACTGATTCTATTCTCAGCAGCTGTTCCTCTGCTGCTGAGGTCTTCCACTGAGTATTTCAATTCGCCTACCATATTTTTCAGGTCTGACATTTCCGATTGCATTTTCCTCATTTCTGCTTTCAAATCTTCTTGTCTTTTATTGGCGTTGGTTTCCATTGTTTCTTTTAGTTCCCTAAGCATCCTAAGTAGCTCCCTTCTGAATTCCTTGTCAGAGCGGTTGTCTAACACTACAGTACTGTTGGTGTCTTCTGGGCTAGCCTCTTCAATAAGAAAGTTTGGTGGGCTTTTGGGTTGCTTTACCATTGTGACCAGTGTGGTTTAGTCCTTCACGTTCACTGTTACTATTCTGGTTGAATGAGGAGAGAGCGCCCGGAGACATTCAGCTTTGTTGCCACGAGATGGGCCTCAGTTTCCATCCCGCGTAGATCATACTGTTCCCTCTTATGGTAGGAAAGAATTTTGGATAAGGTTGATCGATGGTAGCCACCCTTCTACCTTTCTTAGTCTGAGCTTCTTCTCAATCAGGCATTATTCTTTGTTTTACAACCAACATTGAGTGAAACTTTGGAGGAGGTGTTATTTAGTATTGAGCTTGTACAGCTCATTTCAAACAGGTCTTTTGTTAGAAATGGAGTAGGCGAGGGGGATGTTGTTGAATTGTAGTAGAAGTGGTGAGAAAGTTTTGGTCGGTATTAGGCGACAAGTTGTGGGACGAAAGTCCTGAGTGCTTAGAGTGGGCGATATAACTGTGACTGCATTTGCGGCCGCCCGCCGAGGAGAAGGCCACGCCTACTTTGGGGAGGCCACGTCCCCTTCGTGGTGGCCAAGCCCCTAGCCCGTCCCAGGTCATTCCCACCCAGGATCCTGGAATGGAGGAAGGGTGGTGAACAGTCCCACGGAGCTGGACCTGTGGCGGGGGTCTCCCCACTGGGGTTCGGCAGGAAAAGGCGCGCAGCTGTGGGGGAGCTCTTTTTTCTTTTTTTTCCATTTTACTCTCATGTGTTTTATTAAATATAGAAATGCCCTGGAATTCTTCTGATGCTGTCTTTCAGTCTATGACATTATTTTAAGAGATTATTTTTTCTAGAGAATTCTTTTCTATTTCTATTTCTTTCTTTACTAATTGTTGTGGAAAGGATGTTCAATCTTATGTTAAGTAATTGTGATGATAGTGGACAACTTTCCGTGTGCATTTGTCTTAGAGGGATTGCTCTCAATTTTTCACAAAGTATAATGTTAGCCATGGTTTCATGATAAATATCTTTATACTGAGAGAAATTTCTTCTATATTAATTTAATTGATAATTTAATTTATTAACGGTGTTAGATCTTGTCAAGTGCTTTATGCACTATTTAAAAGATCATGTGGTTTTTGCTTTTCCCTATATTGATCACTTGATCACTTGATATCCCATTACTCATCAATTTGCTCAATCGGGCAACAGTAACATCTCCATTCGTCCCTGTCGTGTGCTAGTGTAGCCCAATGGAGTCTGCTCTCTCCAGGAACACAAAAAACCTCAAACTGATTGTTCAGGTTCTTGAAAAAGAAGTCTGACCATCTCATAGGTGGGCAGTCACACAATCTTTTGACGTCCCATAGAATCCAGTTGGCAATGTCTCTATTTCAGTGGTTGTCTCCAAATCTCATTACGTGTCCAGCCCATCTGATTTTTGATGCTTTGGCAAATGAGATAGAATCCCTGATTCTTGATCATCGATGGAGGTTGGAACTCCGGATTCTTTCTTTCACTTGAGTGAAGTTTGACACTCCAAGCATAGCTCTTTTGATTCCTCTTTGGGAGACACCAATAGTGTTCTCATCTGTTTTCAAAGGGCCCAAGTCTCTGAGGAGTATGTTAATTCAGGAAAAACAGTGGAATCAAATAGATGTGCCCTTAGCCAGAGGTTTTCCATCCTCTTAGCTATTTCTTTGATGTTACTGAAGTCATTCCATGCTGATCTCTTACTCCTGCACAACTCAGGTACCAGGTCATTCGTGATATTGAGTTCTTGACCTACGTACACATAACTGTTGCATTCAGAGATGTTCGTTCAATTGAGAATGAATGAAATGTCAGGAACAAGACCGTTTCCCATAAACATTGTCTTTGTGCGATTCAGATGGAGTCCAGCCTTTCCATACTCATGGTCAAAGTTGGCAAGCATCTGTGCCGTTTGGCTAATGTTTGGTGTTATTAGAAGGATGTCATCAGCAAAGTGGAGGTGGTGTAGTTGCTGACCATCTATCTTCACTACCATTCCTTCCCATCCCAGTCATAGCATGACGTTCTCAAGGGTGGCACTGAAGAATTTCAGTGAAATGGTATCACATTTTCGAACCCCTCTCTTGACATCCATGATCACTTCCTTGTAGAATGGTGAGATCGTGGTAGTGAATCTGTAATACATTCACGGAGGATCCTGATGTATTCAGTTTGAATGCCCTGTTTGGCTAGGGCTTTGATGACTGCTTAAGCAGTCTCAGCAGAATCAAGGGCCTTCTTTAAATCAATGAACTTTAGATAGAGTGGCATCTTGAACTCTCGAGAAACCTCAGTGTGCTTGGTTATCATGTGAATATGGTTGATTGTGCTGAATCCTTTTCGGAACTCAGCTTGCTCACATGGTTGTCCTTCATCTAGTTTTCTGAAAATCCTATTCAATATGACTCAAGTGAATAGCTTGTAGACGACAGACAACAGGCAGATCTTGCGATAGTTGCCAACGTTGTGGATATATCTCTTCTTGTACAGTAGTACAGTCCTGCTGGTTTTCCAGTGGGATGGAATCTTGCATTCAGACAGGTAGAGTGTGACAAGCTGAGCCAGTGTACTGATGAGAACTGACAGCAGGTACTTCATGTGTTCGAGTCTGACCTTGTCTGGGTCGGGTGCTGTTCGCTTCTTTCTGACAAAATGGTGTGATGAATTTTGGAAGGGTGCAAGTGCGAAAGATCAAGTATGACATCATTGGACTGACTGAGACAAGAATGCATCAATCCCATCACACATTTTCGACACTGGAGAAGAACTGTTCCTTGAAGCATGCAATAAAAGAGGCATCGGTGGTGTTGGTGTCCTTGTCAATACGAAGTTGGCCATGAGCATTGATACATTTGAATGCCCAACAACCTGAATCGGACGATTACACTTGAATAAATGTGGCTCACTTCCAGCAGTTTCTATATTCGTTGTCCACACACCAACATCCAATTATGATGAAGAAGAAATTGAGCATGGAGCTAGAGAAGTTCTATAAAAAAGAGCACACCTTCTATAAGATCATTGTCATTGATTTTAATACCAAGATAGAACTGAGAAGATCATCTGAAGAACTCCACATTAGAATCCATGGCCTAGAATGAAACAAACAGGCTGAGAGGAGACTGTCTGATTCCATCATTTTGACCAAGACTATCCATGGTAACTCATGGTAACTCACAGTTCCAGAAGACCAAATCTAAACATTGGACATGGGAGTCTCCTGGTGGACGGTTCCACAAAATAATTGACCACATCATATTCAATTAGCGGTTTTGTCTGACCAATGTCGCTGTTGTTGCAAAATTCCAAATGGGATCGGACCACCGTCTCCTTTATGCAAAATTCTACTTCATAGAGCAGGGAGAAAGGGAACCACAAGCAAACATCCGCGCTCACAAAGCAGTACAGAGAAGCAATCAAGGAAGACCTCTAAGAGAGAAGAGCCATAGTGCTGGCAGATGCGGTAGAAGCCGGGAAAAGCATTTGTAACACCTGCCTGTCCTTCGCCAACCACATGCCTAAGATGACTGCCCTCCGATGTCCTGATGGAACTATCACATCTTCCAGAAGGGAAATGGGGAAGATTATTCATGACTTCTACTTGGATCTCTTCGATAGCCACATCCACCTGCCCACATACCAAATTCTGCAGGATGGCTGGAGTGATAGCACAGCGGTAGGGTGTTTGCCTTGCATGCAGCCAACATGGATATGTCATTCTCAACGTTCTCCCTTATGTTGATTTGGAATATTTTATTGATTAACTTATTGTATATTAAACCATTCTTATATCCTAAAAATAAATCCTTATGTTATAGAGTATGGTCTAATTGATGCATTGTCAGATTCAGTTTGTTAATATTTCCTTGAGGATCTCTTCATCATTAGTCATTAAAACTACAGGTTATAGTTTTTGTTTTTAGTCTTGACTCTGTCTGTTTTTGGTATCATAGTAATGATTGGCAGATTCTAGTTTCTTAGGCTTTTTGGATGAACCAGAAAAGAATTAAAAGTATATCATCTTGGGGCTGGAGCGATAGCACAGCGGGTAGGGTATTTGCCTTGCATGTGGCAGACCTGGGTTCTATTCCCAGCATCCCATATGGTCCCCTGAGCACCGCCAGGAGTAATTCCTGAGTGAAGGGCCAGGAGTAACCCCTGTGCATCGCTGGGTATAACCCAAAAAGCAAAAAAAAAAAAAAGTATATCATCTTTAAATGCCTGTAAAAACTATGCTAGTAAATCTATCTAGGCCTGGTTATTTTTGGGGAGTGTGTGTGTGGGGGGGGGGGGTGGAGCATTTTAATGGGGAGTCTTTTGATTACTATTTTAATTATGTTGATACTTATTAGTCTTTTCCATTTCTCTCTTTTCTCTTGACTTTGCCTTGGAAGGTTATATTCCACAACTCATCTATTTCTTCAAGCTTCTCAAATTTTATTCCATAAAGACTTTCATTGTAATACCTAATCATCCTTTGAATGTTTATGTCATCTGCTCTGATATCTACCTTTTCATTTCTGACTTGATGTATTTTAGATTCTCCTCTTCTATGCTCTGTGTGTTGAGATAATAGTTTCTAAATCTTTAATCTTTTAAAAGATCATCACTTATTTCCTCTGATATTTTGAAATATAGTTTTCTAGTTTCCGTTTTATTGATTTTTACTATGCTTTATTATCTATTTGAGTTTGGTTGATTTGGGTTCCCTTCCTTTATTGGCCTTTTTTAGATGCTTGAGCTATTCTATCAGACTGTTTATTTAGACCCTTTCTTATTTCCTAGTATGTTTTCATTAATATGAGCTTCCCTCTTTATACTGCCAACTCTATTTTACCCATAAGATTGTTTTCTAGATTTTGAGCTTGTGTTTTCTATGACTTGAATTCAGTTTTATGATCTCTTGTGTCATACTATGTCTTTGATTGTGAGTTCAGTCTTTGACATTGGGTAAAATTATTAAAATGAATGTGGTAGGGCATTTGCCTTGCACGCAGCCAACATGGCCAACCCGAGTTCGATTCCTCCGCCCCTCTCGGAGAGCCCGGCAAGCTACCGAGAGTATCTTGCCCACACGGCAGAGCCTGGCAAGCCAACCGTGATGTATTCGATATGCCAAACACAGTAACAACAAAATCTGCAATGGAGACGTTACTGGGCCCGCTCGAGAAAATCGATGAACAACGGGAGGGCCTTTACCTTTACCTTTTTAAATTAATCGCCATCATTTTTGGAGCACTTATATATGTTTGTGAGGTTCGTCTTGTTTTTGAAAGACAAGCTCTTTTATTGCCTTTTGAAAAATGTTTAAGACAATAAAAACTGAGTTTGGTCATTCTTAACTCATCAAAAAATAATTAAAAACATAAAAAAATTAAAGACTACACCAGAGTTTTGTGGAATAAGTGTCAGAGAAAGAACAAAATAATGTGTCAGAGAAAGAAGAAAATAAGAATCATAAGAATCCCATAAGAACAAGAAACTGAAACTGACGTAGATTTAGTCAAAGAAATTATAACAGCATTTACAAGAGTTAAATATACACATTGCCCTTCTTCCCTCTGGAAAGAAAGATGGCAGCCGCTTGGGAGCTTTGTGGAAAGCCAGGTATGAGCTGGTCGTGGTGGGGCAACTAAAACCTCATGGGAAGAGTGGCGTTCCCAGCTCGTCCTTCATGCCCTACTGAGGTCACCAGTTTCCCCCCACGACCAGCTCTCTGGCACGGCCATGGCTCCAGAGCACAGAAACCAATCTCTTAATTATCTGACTCAGCAGAAATACTTCCAGGGTCAATAAGTAAAATAGCAAAACTCCAAAACCTTACGGCCACTATTGCAGCCACACGACATCATTTAATTCTTGAACCCAGCTGTAGAAAGCAAATCATTTCACAATGCCTTTTCAGCATGTCTGATTTGGGGGAGTAAACTCTAAATAATAATGGTTCATCTTTTATCGAAACAATGAATCGAGTCAAAGTAGATAGAGTGTTAACTAGAATTCATCTGCCTCACAGGTATTGGGAGGGTTGGAGCCTGGGATTTATTGAGGTTCTTCGTGGTGAAAAATAAGTATTGGTAAAGGGAAATGTGTTTGATATTTGCATGACTGAGACCTAAACCTGAAAGCTTTGTAACTTTTCCCACAGTGATTCAATAAATAAATAAATTTAAAAAAAGAATACACATTAAAACTTCCATCCAAGACTTGGGCCCATGCAGAAGCCCCCCCCCCCACCCCCCCACCCCCCCACACACAAAGGTACACTTTTGGTGAAGGGTGTGGCCTCCCAGGCAGCAGTCACCTAATCTCCCTTTCCAAAGTGCATTGAACCCATATCTCTGTTCTATACTGAACTCTTATGAGGACAGTCTGCCTATCCCAAAGACATTAGAACAATAGTCCACTGGCTTATTCCAATCAAAATAGCCCCAAACTCACCAAAATAATGGTGAACACAAGAATCTGTACAAACTTAATCTAAAGGAACAAGTCCCCCGAATCAGCTTCAATGTCATGGAGGGTTTTGCAAACCTAGTCTTTAATGTACCTTATGGATTCTGGTCTAATGATGAAGTCTTTAATTCATTTTGATCATACTTTTGTACATGATGTCAGGTAGAGTTCTGAGCACTTTTTTTTGCACATAGCTGTCCAGGTTTGCCATCACAATTTGTTAAAGAGGCTTTCCTTGCTCCACTTTACATTTCTGGCTCCCTTATCAAAGATAAGATGCTCATACATTTGGGAATGTGTGTACAGATATTCCACCCTGTTCCATTGGTCTGCATCTCTGCGTCTTTGTTCCAGTACCAGGCTGTTTTAATTGTTACCACTTTGTAGTAGAGTTTGAGGTTGGGGAAGGTGATGCCTCCCATAGTCTTTTTCCCAAGAATTGCTTTAGTTATTCATGAGTGTTTGTTGTTCCCAATGAATTTTAGGAGTGCTTGATTCATTTCTTTGAAGAATTTCATAGGTATCCTTATAGAGATCACATTGAATCTGTATAGTGCCCTGGAGATTATTGTCATTTTGACAATGTTAATTCTTCCTATCCACGAGCAGGGGATATGTTTCCATTTCCTCGTGGGTTCTTTGATTTCGTGGAGAGCATTTTGTAGTTTTCTTTGTAAAGGTCCTTGAGCTCCCTAGTTAAGCTGATTCCGAGGTATTTGATTTTCTGGAGCACGATTGTGAACAGGATTGCTTTTTTCATGTCTCTTTCCTCTGTCTCATTATTTGCATGTAGTAAGGTCATGGATTTTTGGGTATTGATTTTATAGCCTAAGACTTTACTGTACAAGTCTATTGTTTCTAGGAGTTTCTTGGTAGAGGTATTAGGATACTCTAGAAATAGTATCATTTCATCTGCAAATAGTGAGAGCTTGATTTCTTCCTTTCCTATATGGATGCCTTTAATATCTTTTTCTCGCCTAACTGCTATTGCAAGTACTTCCAGTACTATATTGAATAGAAGTGGCAAGACTGGGCATCCTTGTCTTATCCCAGATCTTAGAGGGAAGACGCTTAGTCTTTCCCCATTCAAGATAATGCTTGCCATAGGTTTGTCATAGATGGCTTTGACTATCTTGCGGAAAGTTCCTTCTAAACCCATTTTGGTGATAGTTTTCATCATAAACTTGTGTTGGATCTTGTCAAATGCTTTCTCTATATCTATTGATATGATCATATGGTTTTTATCTTTACTTTTGTTGATATGATGGATTATGTTGATTGATTTCCGAATGTTAAACCATTCTTGCATCTCTGATTGAATCCCACTTGGTTGTGGTGTTGGCAAAATCTTACACAATATTGAGGCTAAGGGTATCTTCAAAGATGACATGCCACTGACCAATCAAGTGAAAACAGAGATTAAACAAATAGGACTATCTTAAACTAAGAAGCTTCTGCACCTCAAAAGATACAGTGACCAAAATACAAAGACAATCTACAGAATAGTAAAGGATATTCACCCAATACTCATCCGATAAGCAGTTGATATCAAGGATATACAAAGCACTGGTTGAACTCCACAAGAACAAAACATCCAAACCCATCAAATAATGGGGTGATGAAATGAACAGAAACTGTCTCAAAGAATAAATTTGAGTGGCTAAAAGGCACATGAGAAAATGCTCTACATCATTAATCATCAGGGAGATGCAGATTTTGAAAATTTCATTACTTCATCATTTCTAACAACTGCATAGTATTCCATTATGTAGATATACAGAAGTTTCTTTAACCAGTCATTTGTTATTTGGCACTCGAGGTTTTTTTTTTCAGGTTTTGACTATTTTGAACAGTGCAGAAATGAAGATTGAAGTGCAGATGGCCACTAAATACCTCCATTTGAAACCACAACAAAGGAAAGATAGAGCAAAACAGAATGCCCTGACACAGAGGTGGGGTGGGGTGGGGTGAATGGGGGTGGGGGGAAGACTACTGGGTTCATTGGTGGTGGAGAATGAGCACTTGTGGAGGGATGGGTACTTGATCATTGTATAACTGAAACCCAAGCATGAAAGTTTGTAAGTCTATAATTGTACCTCATGGTTTTTCACTAATAATAATAAATAAATAAATAAATAAATAAATGACCGCACAAGCCATACAGAAGCACCAAAGGAAAAAATAATACCTTTGAAGGGAACAGAGGAGATCACCTTTGACTGAGCTTTCCCAGGGTCCTCCCTGGCAGTTAAAGCCAGGACTCTGAGAGTAAACTGGAGGGATTCACCTCCATGCTACTACAGCATCATGGGGAAACAGAGCAGATCCCCACCAAGAGGAGCAGATAAAGAAAGAAACCCTGAAGACTCTAGAGGGAATACCCATATACATACTCTCTCTGATAAAGAATTCAGAAATAAAGCTGTTATCTGAGAGGTTATAGTCCTGTTGGTTTTGGTAGAGCCTCCCAGTTTATTAATTTCATTCATTAAGCTTGGTGACTTTCTACAGGTTGTTCTTATTGGTTCTGTTATTGTCTTGTGTTTATTATAAATGAAATATACTTGATTCTGTAAGTGACTCATACTTTATATTTTATATAATATACATTATTAGCTTAAATTGTTATTATATAATTTTAAATGATTCTTTATGAGACTTGTTTTAAGTAGAAAAGATCAAGAGTAATCCATTAAGAACAGGAGGTCCAGATCAATGAGTTAATCCAATTATAGCAGGAAATCATAAAAAACAATGTTAGTTGTCAGGAAAATGCAAATCAGACCATAATAAGATACCCTTTGCATACATTAGAATTCATTATAATTTCTATTGTAAAAGGATAATAAGCATTTGTTAGCGTGTGAAAATTTTACTTTCAGGTAAACGATTGAAAGACATCATTTTAAATGTCCACAATATTAATTGTGTTTTATGTTCACAGAGGTAGGGTGTTCGCCTTACAAGCGGCCAACATGGCTGACCCGAGTTCGATTCCTTCGCCCCTCTCGGAGAGCCCGGCAAGCTACCGAGAGTATTCGATATGCCAAACACAGTGACAACAAAAGTCTCCAATGGAGACGTTACTGGGCCTGCTCGAGCAAATCGACGATCAACGGGAGGGCCTTTACCTTTTACCTTTTACCTTTATGTTCATAGAACCATATCTTAGTGTCTACAAAGTGGACACTGAACAATATCTAATTGATCAATCAATAAATTAATAAAAGGGAACATGACATACCCACAAAATATAATGTTATTTGGCAATAAAAAGAAATGAAATATTTATACGTGCTAAAACATATAAAACATAGTGCTTGAAAATTTTATGCTCAAGAAATTCATCAAAAATGTTCATACATTATGATTACATTTAAATGAAATATATAAAGTTTAAAAATCTGTGAAACCATTAGTTGACTCTGGATTGTAGAAGAGACAGAGGGAATCAGATTCTAAAACTTATTCTGATGATGTACAAATTTCTGAAAATGCGAAAGCTACTGAATTATTGACTTTAAGTGAGTTAATTCACGGCACATGAATTATTTAAATAAAGTTATTTTCTAACAACAGTTTAAAATGCTAATGCCTATAGCAAGAGTCTAAGCATATGGTCTAAAACTGTTTGGACTATATCTGAACACAGCATGCAGACAAATGTTTTAATTAATTATCTTACACATATGAACCATCTGCTTATAAAAATATGAGATCCAGCCTGAATATGGAAAATCTTGGTTCATTTGCCACATGTTGACACCTGAAATCAAAGGTACGTGTGTATGCACAGCCATATGGATATAAAAGAAATATCTAAGAAAAGTGTATAAAGTCAGCTTTCACTTCTTTTAGTGATAAGAAAACAATTTGAATGCACAATGAAGAAATAGAGAAGATTTCAAGTATGTTGTCTCATTTAATCTTAGTATCAATCTCACAGAACTACAAATTTAAAGATAAATATATTTGAAGTTAGTTATGCTCTTTACACAACATGATAGTTAGAGTACAAAGCTGAGCTAAGAATTTAACTTAGATTGTCTGCTAATCTTAACTAACTTACCAAACTGCCTCATGCAACTTAAATTTTGTAAATAAGGTAGCAATAAGATTTTTACATTAGTTTCCAACATGGCACATTTTTCATTGATCGAATTTATAGTTTACATCTGTGTCCACTCCTTGGGTTATATATTCTGTGATTATTGTCAAATAGATAAAGACATGTATCCACCATATGCAGAATTTTTACTATTCCAAAACTCTCTATGATCAGTCTGTTCATTACTCTTAGAATTGTTTTACCCACAGTTTGTTGCAACCACTATTCTCCTTACAGCCTTCATATTTTATATTTGCAGAATATCATAGATGGAAATAAAGAGTACCAAACCTTATATGGCTAATTAATTTTATCTAGCATTATGAATTAAAGAACTCTCCATATCTTTTCATGACTCCACAGTTCATTTCTTTTTATTATAAAATGCATTCCATTACTAAGATTTAGTATAGCTTATCTTTTCACCTCCTGGTACACATCTCGAAAACTTTCAAATTTTGGCAATTATGAATAAAGCTGTGTTTAGGTTTCAGTGGAGACACATGTTTTCTACCATTTTGAATAAAATACCCAGGTTTATAACGCTGAATTATATAGTAAGAGTAGATTTAGTAGTGTAAAATGCTGCTAAGCTATTTTCTGGAGTGGCTGTATCACTTGCATCTCTATTTGTAATAAGAACTCGAGCTGCTAGATACTCCTTCAAATTTGAAGATAAATTAGTTATGCTTTTTATGCAATATGATGGTTCAAGCATTTTTGTCATGGTTTTGTCTTTCTAACATATATCTGGTTGTTGTCATTTATTGCTGATTTAAATATAAATTTTATAATTTATATAATATTAAGCAACGTTTTATATGTATAGTTGCATACTTTTTATCATATTTGATATATTTATCTTTTGTTCAGTTTTTAATTGCTTTACTTCCCCCACAAATTTCTTGTTTCAGCAAGAAGCATGGTTTTCTTAGAGTTCATTTTGACTAATGGTAGGTTAAATATGAAAAGATATATTAAAATACTTTTCCTTGAAAATTATTTAGTAGTTTTTAATAGAAATTACAATGCATATATGTATTGACATTGTGTAAACACACAAAAAATAAAACGGCCGGCGGTCTGGCCGTTTCCCCACTCCAGGGAGGTTGATGGCGATGGTCAGGCGAAGGAAGGAAACGAGGCCAAGCTGGTTGGTCTTAGCAGCCGTTTATTACATGGAAGAGATGTATGTCATGGAGGCCTCAGGAATCCTCGAGCACGTGCGCCTTTGTTCTCTCAGCTTCTGTCCTCAGCCCCATCTTCCCAGGTTCTCTGATGCACGTGTCCCCCCAGAGAGCCCTGAAATCTCCCTTATATAGATCATAGTACCTCTAAAGGGCGCAATATAATGATGTCATCAAAAGGAGTTACAGAAAGAACACTGAGGTGGCAAACATACATTGTTTCCTTACATCCGCAGGCCAGTAATCCTGGCCTCACCTTTTCACAAGCTACAAGCACTTAGATTAGCACAACAAAGACCAGTCTGCTAGAGCTTGGAATCTACATCTCCAAAAAAGCAGTCTCATCCAAGCTAGTCAGGACACACAGAAAACTGCTTCTAGGACGTGTTTCTCCTCTCCTTGTCCAAACAACATATAAGCATACATAATATTAATCATTTCGTATGGACACAGTAAGAAATACTTTGAGCTTATAGAATTGCTCTCCTAGGGCCATCTCGATCTCAGACTGCAATGCTCAGGCCAGATATCTTTCCTATTCCTAGCAGCAGGGCCCTAGTCTCGTCGTTACTTTTGGATCATGACAGCATTTACCTATGATCAAACTCTTAACTTACAGTTAAGAATCGTGGCACCTTGGCCTGGCCCATCGCGATGCCAGGATAGCACATAACTTACCGGCTTGCCCTGGTTCCATCCAGTCCCACATCGGGACCCTGCCCTTGGAATGCTAGGAAGTGAGGGCAACTGAGGCTTAAGTTGAGAAGGCAGATGCCCAGGAGTGAATAATATTCAAAGCCAATCAATTCCTAAGTTATAAAGCATAATATTAATTAATTGTCTTCCTGTATCTATACAAAAGGACATTGCATTAAAGTAAACTGCTCAAAGACATAAGGAGAGGAGAAAGGCAATATTGACTTACAGTACAGCTTCAGTGTCTAAGAAGGATGAGACCTTACAAATTGGTTGGGGAAGAGAGCATAGAAGAGGTTTCAGACAGACAAAGTAATGGGAGTGACTCGGGAGCACTGTGATGGGTACAATCTGATAAACCTAAGCTCCGTGTACTCCAACAGACATAATAATAGAAACCACTTTTATTATATTTTATTTGCAAAATAAAGTATTATTTTTTTTTTATTTTATTATTTTTTATTTTATTTTTATTATTTTTTATTATTTATTTTTTATTTTATTTTGCAAATAATAAAATAATAAAATATTGCTGGAGTGATAGCACAGCGGGTAGGGCGTTCGCCTCACACACGGCCAACATGGCCGACCCGAGTTCGATTCCTCCGCCCCTCTCGGAGAGCCTGGCAAGCTATAGAGAGTATTCGATATGCCAGACACAGTAACAACAAAGTCTCCAATGGAGATGTTACTGGGCCCGCTCGAGCAAATCGACGATCAACGGGAGGGCCTTTACCTTTTACCTTATTTGCAAAATAACAAAGTATAAATGGAATAGCAAGTTTTGAATGGTTCAGTTCTAATGATTATAAGGTTTCCATATAAATATAGCTTGTATAAAATGTGATAAATAATGTATTAGATTTTAATAAGATAAAACCATTTAGTTTCATGGTATTTCAGTGATAACCAGGATGAGCTCCTCTTTTACTTTAAACGTGAACTTATTTTTTTTATTTTTCCTTTAAGTTTTGATCCTTGCGTCATGCCCGGAAATATTTTGGGAGCTATGAGATGTCAGGAACTGAACCAGGTCTCTAGCATTCACTGTGTGGGTTCAGACCTTTGAACATCTTTCTTGCTTTCAAGATGAGCTCTTAAGGGCTCAGCAAACATCCTTCTTTTCTTTGCCAGAAATCATATTTTAAATTCTGCCTTATTTTCTTCTATATTTCAAGAATTTTTTCAGGTCTCCTCTTTATATTTGGTATTAAACATTCACAATAATTAATTTGAAGCCACTCATGTGGGTCAATTTAAATTTCACACACAAAGTTCAGAGAATTTATCTAGCAACATTGTCCTGAACTCTTTAAGGATTATGTTGTCATTTTTCATTGTTTATGGTACATACATGAGAATCTGAGTCATGTTCATTTTTGTTTTCAGATACACCTGTGCCATTTCTGAATACCCCAGCCACTAGTGTTTATTAGAGAATAGTCACTCGTAAAACTGTATCATACTTAAGAGGAACCATACTATTAGCTTTACACACAGTTCAACTTGGGAGAATACATAACCTCTTTTATGAAATTCCGAAGCTAAAATTTCGCAAGCTACCGAGAGTATCTCGCCCGCATGGCAAAGCTCGGCAAGCTACCTGTGACGTATTCGATATGCCAAACACAGTAACAACAAGTCTCACAATGGAGACGTCACTGGGCCTGCTAGAGTGAATCAATGAACAACGGGAGGACAGTTCTACAGTGCTACTTAAATAATAGTATTGCCATTAACTTTATTCAAACATCACTGTCCTCCCGTTATTCATCGATTTGCTCGAGCGGGCCCAGTAATGTCTCCATTGGAGACTTTGTTGTTACTGTGTTTGGCATATCAAATACATCACGGGTGGCTTGCCAGGCTCTGCCAGACTCTGCTGTGCGGGCAAGATACTCAGTAGCTTATCAGGCTCTCCGAGTGAGGCGGAGGAATCGAACTCGGGTCGGCCATGTTGGCTGCATGCAAGGCAAATGCCCTACCGCTGTGCTATCATAACAGAAGTAATTTATCCTCTCGTGAGTTTTTTTTTACTCGGTCTCAGAAGTGCTCTGGGGCCATCTAGGCTTGTTGCTGAGGAACCACTCCCAATGGTGCTCTGGAGAACACGTGAACGCAAATGATCAAAGAGAGGGTTCTCATGATCAAAGCATGTACTCTAGCTCTTTGAGTCATCTCCCTGGTCCTGTAAATTCTATCTTAATGAAAATACATTGTCTTTCATGAAACCACTTGACTTTTAACATAAAACACACACTACTCAGTAATGAAAAATCCTCACCATACCATTATTTTAATCAATCATAATGTTTACCTATTCATTAATAAACTGATCTAGCATGAAACCAGTTTGGCCATGTTATGGTGAATTATGAACTGCCATTGAATGTGTTCCCATGTTTCACTCCTTGATAGAAATAAAAGTTTGGATTTTGGCATTTGGACTCATAATATCACATCCCCCACCCGACCCCTACCATCTGTGGAGTATGGTATATTTTCTACTACTCAAAATACATAATATTATTGTATGTAAGATATAAAAGCTTGAATGTCCAGTTTCCTGGAGTCCTGGAACTTGCTTTATACCCGTCTTTACTGGGGCAACTCAAGAATAGAAGTATGAGGACAATCTCTTTAATAATTTTGAATACTACTTTCTTATTATTTATGATTGTTGTTATTTTTATTGCCTAATTTTAACTAATCTGCCCTGTCTTTTAAGACTGATTTATTTTTTATTTTTATACTTATATTTTTAACAGATGAATATTCCCTAGCATTGCTAACTCATATAAAAATGCAATGCAGGAAGCAGTGCATTCAAAATATAACATAATATATTCTTAATATAAAATCCTTTCTCTATTTTTTACGGAATATATTTAAAATTATCATATATCTTAGTAATCCATTTATTGTTAGACAAACCTTGGGTAGCTTTCTTTATAATTATACCATTCATATTTCTTCAGATATTAATTTGTATCATTCCTGTTCACTTGAGGTTCATTTTGGTTCATCAACGTAATAACATATTGATCAATCAAAATCAATAATTTAAAAGTAGTGTGGTTCAGTGTAATTGAAATTTGCTCAAATGGAAATTGTGACAGATTTTTCTAAGAATTTGTCTGGCTGCTCTCAACGACCACCCCACGCAGTTTTATCTGGTCTTATCAAGTTAAGTAACAATTACTGGTAAGAGAGAACACGTTTTAGTTCAAATCTTTATTAAAGTATAATTTGTTTTTCTCTTCATCCTTTATCATTATATTTAGATATATTGAAACATTTTTTCTATTACAGACTCTATTAAGATGCTTATGCATTTACTGACAAACATACAAAAGCAATTCTTTCTTATATATAAACTGCCTGAAAAAACATGTTACATTGAAAAGAAAGTCCATAATTATTTACAGGAAAACGTATACTCACAAAATTATTTTTGTATCTGTGACTTCTCAAATCGTGAGTGCTTTAGTGTTATTTGATACATGTTTGCATTCAAAGGGAAAGAGTAATAAATGGATAACTTTGTTGTGTTGCTACAATAAATACCTTGATCTCCCAAGACCAGCAGTAACAATAATTTGGTGAGGTTATGGTGGTGATAGAAGCTATAAATGGTCCCATAACAAGATAATGTGAACATATTCCCAGAAACTAACATTTTTGGTAATCTTTGTTTGTTGAAGTTGTGACATTTAATGGGCTATTGCCCAAGCTTTTGCAGTTATAATCTAATTAACTCACATTTCCCCAATGAATCTACTATTACAGATGGAAGTTATATTTCATGTACTAATACCCAATTTTTTAGCCAGAGATTCAGAAATCTAGACTATGCATCAAAATTTTAGTTCAATATTCACGTAGCTATTAAGCTGCTAAGACAGGTGATAAAAGAACAACAGATTTCTTGCACAGTCAACAACTACCATGCACTTTTGTAGGTACTTATTATCTAATTACTTGGGGACATAAATGAAATGATTGGGATAAATTAGAATTTTACTGTGTAAAGAGATCTCTGAAATAGCATAATATTTTCACTTGATCTTTACACAAGAAGGAAGTTCAACAAAATGATTATTCAGAAAACTAAATGAGATAGCATAGATGAAAACCTTCGAATAATGCGGATTAGTATAAGCTCTTAAATATATTTCTTCTACTGAAAAGAGTCTAAAAAGGTGCCAGTACTATATTAATTATTTCCAAATGGTACAATCATTAACCTAGAACTTTGATATTCTGTCATATACTTATCTTTTTTCACCACACTATAATGTGATCAGTAAAAATTATTTACTTAGTTAATAAGAGCCAAACTATATCTTGAAAAATCTAAAAAAATAAATTTCATTAGCTTAATAGTTAATATAAATATAGTTAAAATATAAGTCATTTAATCATGACTAAAATTTTGCAGACACTAGACTTCATTATTATAAATACTAATACTAAAGAGTTAAAATATTTTAGTAGAAATATTTATCTTTATTTCTAAGGTAAATAGCATTACATTGATATAACTGTTTAGAATATTCATTTGTGCATATTTTAAAAAGATAATTATACTCTGTTTTAGAATCAGTATGTACGCTTGTTAATTTTTCTCCAGATACTTTGTGATTGTCTTGTTTTTCTTCTATTGGACTTAAAAAATATTCTAAATTCTAAGATTTTTCTCTTGCCAAGCAAGGTGTATTTGGTACCTAAGTCAAAAGAATAGATAAATTAAAAAAATAGTTTTCAAAATAATGTCTTCACCAGTTACTTACAATGGGAATTTATAGATTTATCCACATCCATTTGTTGAATGTGTGATGTGAAGTTTAACTTCAATACTAAAACACCCAAATCAATAAAATTCTGACTCTGTAGTAATTTGAACGGAAATAGTGAACTTCTTGTAACACCTTCTTCTTCTTCTTCTTCTTCTTCTTCTTCTTCTTCTTCTTCTTCTTCTTCTTCTTCTTCTTCTTCTTCTTCTTCTTCTCCTTCTCCTTCTCCTTCTCCTTCTCCTTCTCCTTCTCCTTCTTCTTCTTCTTCTTCTTCTTTTTCTCCTTCTCCTCCTCCTCCTTCTCCTTCTCCTCCTCCTTCTTCTTCTAATTCTTCTCTTCCTCCTCCTCCTCCTCTTCCTTCTCTTCCTCCTCCTCCTTCACTTTTTGTTCCCCCTCTTCTTTTTCCCCCTCCTACTTCAATTCCTCTTCCTTTTTCCTGTAAATTTTACATATGTATTGGACATTTCCAGATTTTAGTCCATAAGACCTTTATTTCAATCTTAGTTAATTAAATCTTACATTACTTTTTTTTGTGGTCGGGTCATTAGGAAAGCATGGGACTAAATTAGTCAACACCAGAACCAATTGATTAATAAACATCAAATCACCTGCACTGTAACTACTATGACCATAATAGACTAAGTTTTCTCTGACATTTTCCATTACCCAACACTCCATTCTGGTTTACTTATTAGTCCACAGATTTCTTTCTAATTCACATCTCTTAGTTCAGATAAATCTATGCAAGCACAGGAAAATAACAGGTCAAAAATATCTGTGCACTTCATTGTATTCTTCTTTGAAGTCTGTTTCAAACATATCTACATTAGATGTAAATAAAATTTTATGGGCTGGACCTCATACTTTACATCAGTTATTCTGGGGTCGATTCCTGTCAACAGCGTGTGCCCCAGTTCTGTCCCAGGTTAATGTTTCTTAGCACTCTTTTAAAATCTATCCCACCACTGTCCTTACATTGCCATGCCTTTCCCATATTTATTTCAGAATACTTCCCAACAATCTATATGTCACCTATATGTTTAGATCATTCACTCATATAGACACACACACAAAAAAATAGATGATATGTTCCTTTATATAGCATTGCTAACCTTGTGAGCTTCCTCTTGATCTCGTTTCTTAAACTTTGGGTTACAAATGGGCTAAAAAAATGTAATGTGGATCACAAAAAATAGACACAGTAAAAAGGTTTTTAACATGCAAAAATCAATCCAAATCAGACACATAATGAATTCAAGGTGTTTCTGGCAGTGCTTGCATGTATTTTATTTCTCTGGCAAATAAAGAGATTTGCAAGTGGAAAAAGTTCAAGGAGTCCTATTCTAGAAATCCTATCTATATTTGAATAAATCATCTCTCTTAGATTTCTCTTATCACTGTTTACTCGACTGAAAGTGAGGTCAGTTGATAACATTTGCTGTTGAATCAAATTTTTAAGTAAATTTCTTTAATAACTGTCTTTAATCCCATCTTAATTAAACTTAAATTTGAGGTTACCAAATTCTGTAAGAATACAGAATGTAATGTTCTTATGTTCAGTATAACTGGATATAACAAAAATTACTTTTCAAGTTATATTCTATGGATTTATTTATTATCAGTTGACATTTACTTGTTTCTTATATTCCTAAACATGTACACACACATGGATATTCAATGAGAACATGTTAGTTTTTTTAAGATCCTTTCAAAAGTGAAGGTATTTGTCATATTTTATGAGCATAAGCAGCATTTTTAAACATAGATCACTCTACAATTTAGAGAAATGGATAGGATTTAGGAGGTGAGATTATGGAGGCAAATATTCCATTTTATATGGCATTACTTCATTACACCAATTTTGTGCTTCGGACAGGTTGACCTTTACCAAACATAATATATAATTTTTACCCTGATGACTTATGCTTATGACAGTCTCTTTTCATCAAGACTTATAACCTGACTTCATATTAACTTATGACAGGAATTCTATGCTTGTAATTATCTCTCCAGTATGAATCACCTCCTCTTCCAGCAGCTCAGTGGTCATTTCTGTCTTAAATCAGGCAGTTCTTAAGTCACTCAGTGTTTTAAAGGAAAATATAGAGGACATGTATTACAATAGTATGGCCATAGCAAAACAAATTTTTGTCTTTTTTTTTCTTTTTGAGTACACCTGGTGATGCACAGGGGTTACTCCTGGCTCTGCACTCAGGAATTACCCCTTTTGGTGCTCAGGGGACCATATAGGATGCTGGAAATTGAACCCGGTTGACCGCGTGCAAGGTAAGCACCCTACCCAGTGTGCTATTGCTCCAGTCCCAAATTTTTGCTTTGTCTTTTTAATTACTTGATGCAGGCTGCTAAGTCTGTCTCTACCACCTTATCTGTGCATGTGTTGATGTGAGATAAACCAGAATTTTTGGAACATATTTTTTTCCCTAATTGATCACAATCACAATCAAGATCATCCTGTTGATCGTCGATTGCCCCGAGCAGGCACCAGTAACGTCTCCTTCTTCCTAGCCCTGAGATTTTAAAAGAGCCAAATTCAAAGCTCTTTCAGGACTAGGAGAATGAGACCTATCATTGTTACTGGTATTTGGCATATTGAGTAGGACACGGGAAGTTTGCCAGACTCTGCCGTGAGGGCAGGATACTGTCAGTAGCCTTCTGGGTTCTCCAAAGTGAAAACAAGATAATAAGATGCCATGCAGCCGCAAATTGATAACGTTGCATAAAGGATGGTCTAAATGGAGTGATACATAGAAGGAAAGATGATGTAGCACCTTCCCATATTGTAGCCTATCAGTTCTTTGGAGGACATGCTAGGATTCAACTTCAAAATATTATTATTTTATCCTCTCACTTTGATTTTTTGCATACTTTCTGTATATTGTCTGGATACCACAGAAGAAAAAATTATAATTTCCTTGCTGTTCTCAACACATTATCTTTCTTCAGAAGTAATTCTTTTATGCAAACTTATGGATCGTTGTTTTATATTTCTTAAAATGGGTTTTCTGAAGTTCAGAGTATTTCAGACTGGCTCATAAAAGTTTCATTGATTCCAGCTTCACAAAATATACCATATTTTTTGTGCATATGACAAAAATGAAAAGAAGAGAGAAGATTTCAAAACCTACAATAGATGTATCCACACTTGTTTTCTATTCTGAGTGCTATATCTTTAAAAAAAGATATAGAAAAATAGATGACTCTGTTTTAAACATAGGTCATATTCGTACTTATCCTCCCTTGATTAGTTTCTCAAATAAATTGATCAATTAATTATTTAAAGGGAAATATAGAGGACACATGTTACAATAGTATGGCAACAGTAAAACAAATTTTTGTCTTTTTTTTGCTTTTGGGGTCAAAAAATTAAAAAAATCAATTAATTATTATTAGTATTTACTAAGATATGAAAGATTAATTTATTTTTGCAAATATATATTTAGATAACTGAGTATATGAATTCAAATTTATATGCAAAAACATAGCACAGCGGTAGGCTGTTTGCCTTGCACGCAGCCAACATGGCTGATACAAGTTCAATTCCTCCGCCACTCTTAGAGAGCCCGGCAAGCTACCGAGAGTATCTCATCCATTAAGGGCTGGAAGGATAGCACAGCAGTAGGGCATTTGCCTTGCACGCAGCCAACATGGCCGACTCGAGTTCGATTCCTCTGCCCCTCTTGGAGAGCCCAGCAAGCTACTGAGAGTATCTCGCCAGCACGGCAGAGCCTGGAAAGCTCCCCGTGATGTATTCGATATGCCAAACACAGTAACAACAAAGTCTCCAATGGAGATGTTACTGGGCCTGCTCGAGCAAATCAATGAACAACGGGAGGGGCTTTACCTTTACCTTTACCTTACCTTATGCAAAAACATACATTATGCTTACAATAAACATACTCATACATATGAAACAATAACACTTTGGCAATAATATTAATCTAACTCTCAGTTTTTGTAGTTTTGTAATTATGGTTGTCTATGTACACTTGCTTATAATTTCTTGATGTACAGAGAAGTATCATATTCTCCATTTCTTCACTAAACTCAAAAATTTTGGAAGATAGAACACATTTCAATAAAATGATGTTAGACTAGTGATCAAATGAAATAAACAGATGGATAAAGTAAAAGAACAAAGGAAGTCTTTGGGGGCTAGAATGGGTACAGCGGGTGGGTAGGACTAAGTCTTTGGAATGTGCATTCACAGCTATGTTTTCAAATTTTTCTTACTCCGTGTAGCTCTGTACTCTAAGAGTAGTGAGTGAAAGATTTTCAGATTTTTTTTTACCAATTACATGTTTTATTTTTAATTTAAATTAGAGACACATTACTCTTTCAATGAGCATAATGATAAAAGTATGATAATACTTAATTCTAAGGAAAAGAATTTCAAGAAAATAAAATTTTAATCGCTTGCATTTAGAGAGTAAAACCACCACTTAGACAAACCAATATTTTTCAAGTTCAATGCAGGACTCCTTAGGCTGTTGATCACACAATGATTTTCTCTACCCTAGAGAAGCAATGCTATATTGTACACATATGTAATACCCTCAAAGGGCTTTAGCCAAGTGACATTTCTAATATAAGCCACAGGCAACATCCAGAAATGTGTGTAGAATTGCTTTGTGTCTAGAATTTCAGGAAAATCAAATGAGTTAACATTCTTTGACCATAGAAATCTCATCAGTTTTGCTTTTTGCTGTTTCCCCACTACATTTTTCAATTAAATGCAGTTCAAGGCTGAACTAAAGTGGCTGACAGTTATTCAGAACTTAGAAGTTTCTTCAAAACCCTTAGGAAAGATATGGACCAAGGAAAGTCTGACACCATTCTAGTTTATTCAGAGGGAAATTTTCTTATCTTCTCCTTTTGTTATAACATTTGCCATAATAAACAAGGTTTTTTGCTCTGAAGTAACAAACTCAAAACAAGGAAACAAGAGTTCTAAAATAATTATTGAAAGCTGATTTTTATTAAAAAAAATAAATACTTGACATTAAAAAAACCATTTTATTTTAGCCACTATGATTTATACCTTACAATACTGTCAATAGTAGGATTTTGTAAATCCAATATTTCTCACAGACTCTACACCATTGTTCTCATTTACCTGTACCATTGTCTCAGGGTCTCACTTTCATCAGCCCACCATTGACTCACCATTTCCATCCCATTCCACACTGCCCTGCCTCACTGCCTTCCTGTTCATTGTGATGTCTATTTTGGAGATATTTGATTCTAAAACGCATGTTATGGTCAACTGGAGCATGAGTAGCAACTCCTAAATGAAATGATCACACCAAATTATATTGCCCAGAGTTCAGTTACTTTATATTTTTTAATTTGATTTTTATAAAGTGGTTCACAATAATTTATTACATTCAGTATTTCAACACCAATCCCACCACCATTATTTTGAATTTTCCCACTACCACCCAAGCCTGCACAAAATGCAGAGGATAATTTCTTTTGTATTGCTTGTCATGAATAATCCACTAAAAATGATTAAAAAGTTTTCTTATAGGAAAGTGTGTGAACATTGTTGCTGTATCTCACTTTGGAGCCATTAAGCCCTTGTATTAAAAATCATTAACGTGTTAAAATTGAGCCATGTGCTAATATACATATATATGTATATATATATATATATATATATAGAGAGAGAGAGAGAGAGAGAGAGAGAGAGCACTGTAGCACTTTCATCCTGTTGTTCATCAATTTGCTTGAGTGGGCACCAGTAACTTCTCCATTGTGAGACTTGTTACTGTTTTTGGCATATCGAATACTCCATAGGTAGCTTGCCAGGCTCTGCCATGTGGGAGGAATACTCTCGGTAGCTTGCTTGGCTCTCCGAGAGGGACAGAGGAATCAAATTGAGGTCGGCTGCATGCAAGGCAACCCTACCCACTGTAGGGTTTATACAAATGGAAATATACAAATGGAAATATACAAGTGGAAATATGACCATCTATATGTAGATAGATGATAGATAGATAGATAGATAGATAGATAGATAGATAGATAGATAGATAGATGATCAAGATCATTTGCCTTTTACTTTACACTCCGTCTAATGTATCAGTGGCATAAAGTATGATATGTTGCTCCAAGAATTCTAAAATTTTAAATAGAGTTCCACAGCTGGAATTAAATTTTTAACTGGATGCTGATTTTGTGGTCCACAGGAACATCTCTGTAGCGTGTTGCTCTCTTCCAAAAATTGTGAGTCTCAGTATCATGGCCATTAGTTAGCTTATAAAGTGCCCAGAGGCAATCCATCGGGATGACTACCAGGCAACCGGAAGCACAGGGAGATGGAGAAGGGTGCCCATTTCAAACTCTGTGCAAGTCTGGAGGTTTCAGTAATGAAACCTGCATACCTGTCAGTTGCTTTAATAGTATGATTTTAATGTTAAAAAGAAATTAATAATTTAACTTTGACCTGTAATTTCAATTTTTTGAAGAAGAATGGAGATTGAAGAGCTATTAAAGCTACAAAGAATAAAACTACTTCCTGAGATTTCAGGTTCATTTTTGACATTAAATTAAAAGAGATCTTTTGTTTTCATTCAATCATTCAATAACATATAGGTTTATACTAGGTATAATGGAAAGTTTTATATTTATGTTACACACTAGAAAATTAAAATATAAAACTAATGACTACTAACTACCCTGATAAAGGCCAGAGTGTGTATATTGACCAAACTCTCTAAATAAAATTACTACCAAGAAGGAATAAAAAGAAAAGTGGATCATTTATGTTATTTTTAAGGCATTATGCTGCTTCTGATATCACAGTGAAATTAAGCAATATTTCAACAATACTCTTAGCCCAGCTTCCATTTTCTATAAGTCTTGAAAAAGGGATACTAGTTCCTTTCTATAAAACACTTAAAAAATGTTTAAACTGAAGAGTGCAACAAAATAATGGATTGTGTGAGCAGTTTAGAAATTACATATTCTTCAACAGTTAACTGTCCATTGATATAAGCCATATATAGGATGATTGATCAGAAAACGTTTGTTTCTGAAGAGCAGTTGCCTATTTGAATTTATAATACAATAATACAATATTGATAACATAGTCAATTATCAGTTATGCACATTAAATTTGTATACTCTATATTAAATCATTTAACCTTTATCTCCTTTTGTGTAACAAAACTTTGCTTTAGAAATAAAAAGTCATTTTAGTATCAGCCTAAGCAAAACCTAATTAAGGAGGTAAATCAGCTGAAAAGTACATTTAAAGCCATACATTAAACTACACTTCCACAAAGGCAATCAGTAATTTTAGATTATTGCTGTTACTTTTCACTGTTCACTGTTACTATTAAACTTAGCTTTATAAAGTTGTTTTAGGTGTACAAAGGCTGCATTATATATTTTAAGTGTTCTACAGCAATCAGAGGTAAACTGAGGTTATCCTACCTTTGCTCTTCTCCTTCCTCAGTTCTTGAAAGCTGAGTTGATCCCTATCTTGTGCAACGATTTATGTCTTCCACATCATACCTCTATATCTGCTCTCCTCCACACTAACCCCTATGTGCAGATTCACTTTACTCTTTGCAAAGCATTTGTGTGTTTAGCAGTCTTGTTTAAGGCTCTTCTACGTTTATATAAAAGGACATCTTCTATGTCTATAATACAAATGGAAATATACAAATGGAAATAATGCCTATCTGGTTATTAAAATATAGATACTTATTCAAGCTTTTATGGTCTTATCTCTTCTCTAAAACTTCTTCAGCTACAGGTTCTCCAGTTTGCCACCCCCTATTATTGCTTTCTACCTAGATTTCTATTGCTTAGTGTTCTGGGTCCACCTTCATCTATCTACCACACTATGAATAAAATTTATTATTTAATTTGATAAATAATACAAAGCAATTTTGTCATGAGAACATATTAAACTTTTCTTTCTTTTATGTTTTGGGTAACACGTAGTGATGCTCGGGGACTATTCCTGGTTCTGTGCTCAGGAACAATTCCTGGCTGGGTTCAGGAACCTTATAGGATGCCCAGGTCCATAACATGCAAGTCAAGCATCCACTGCTGTATTATCACCTCCAAAAGTTTTATTTTTTTCTTTCGACTTCTTACCCATCTCTTTGGAAAATTACTTTCTAAGAAAGAAATTTTCTTCCTCTTTCCCTCTTTAAAGACAGAAACTGTCAGTAGTGGTTTTAAATAAGAATTAATTACATTCTGTTATACATATATACAAAATCAGTGAGAGCATTTAAAATTTATAAGATTTGTTGTTGTCTATGAAGATGACAAAAATAAACTAAGCAAAAGCATGTAGAGTAAAAGGCAATGTTCTGGACCATGATCCTCCCTTTCCAGCCCCTCAGTTCACTACCAAAATTTTACAGGTAAACACAATTGTCCCATTTAACTCACATTAAGTAAATATCCTTCAGATCTAAAATTCCAGCAACACTATTGCTTCTTGTCAGTATTAAGACTTTTTAAGACTTTTGCCCTAGCTTTTGGTTTTCTGACTGTGCAGATTCCCAAGAGATTTTATGCAGTGCCTGGGACTGAACCCAGGTAGGCCATGCATAAGGCAAACAATCTTCCCATTGGACTTCTCTCTGGTTCATCAGCATCTGTTCTTTTCATTAGTTAGTTTCATTAGTTTGTTTGTTGGGGGGGGGGCGGTATTCTTAGAGGCATTCACTACTTCTATCTCTGTGCTCAAGGACCATGCCTGGTGAGGCTTGAGGGACCATAAGTGCTGGGGATGACCCCAGGTTCGTTGTGTATAGTACAATTTCTCTGCCTATTGGACTATTGCTCCAGTCCTAACTAAGATTTGTTCTTTGTTGATAGATCTGGTTTTGCTTTTCTTCTCCTTAATTTCAATATTTTTTATTCTCACTTGGCATTTGCGAAAACTTTTTTCAAATTCCCATATGTATTTATACTTATTTCTTCCTCCTTAAATGGGACACTGTCTGACTTGCAATGGATATTCAAAACAGTCAATATATGTATTCGTAAATGACGATCTAAGACCAAGGATTCAATAAGACATGTAACATATTAAACAAACAAGAAAAAACTCTTACTAACAATTATATATAATTATCATAGTATTTTAATCTTTACCAATTCTGATATTTCAATAAAACATATCTCCACAATACTCATCAATTGACTTCAAACATAGTTCATAAAATTGAATTGTTTTATTTTACTGGAATATTCATATCAAAAAAAATTTAACCAGCTTCATCTCAACATAAGATCTTTATACACTAAGTAACAGGAAATCTTGTCTGTCTTGATAATAGGGTCTATCATGAGGCTATTAAATAGCTGAATAGGGATATTTTAAAAGTAACTTTCTGAAAAAAATACTCATTTATAGAAACTTAATGGTCAAGACCATCTGAAATATGTCCAAAAAATACAAGGAAAAAAGTATATAATTGAGGAAAACATTGCAATGATATATTAAGACCTGCCAAGTTTCCCATTATAGCACCAGGTGAAATGCTCCCTAAGGCATCAGTTGGCAAGAAAGAAATCAAACCAGAAGGGAAGCTAAACATTCAAATCGGTTCATGGTTTTTTGAGTTATAGAAATAAATTAAAGGAAAAAGATATGGAAACTTATAATTTTTCTTGTTTAAATTAAACTAATTATTTGAAGGAGTTTATTTGATGAAAGACATGAATCTAGTCTACTTTCAGACATCATGAGACTATGTTCATTTCAGCATGTTTCATGAAAATAAAACCAGAGATTGAAATGGTTTTTTGTGTTTTGATAGAATCATGACTTCTTAACTGCAAAGACATATGCAAAATCAGTAATATATTTTACATATATATTTGTGTAAAAAATTAAATTTCAGACAAGCAATAAAAATATAAACATACATCTCTTTGATATGTGACATACAGATTACTTCAAATCAGATGAAAAACTAAACATGAGTCTGAGAATTATTTGCAGATTCAACCCCATATTGGATCACAAAAGCCACATTTTTTCAGTAAAAAGTAATACATAGAATCATTCTGACAAAGTAAAATCTATCAAATCAGTTGAAAGTAGAAAGATTGACACTATTCAAATTGTACAAGCTTTACATTTTCAGCATTAAAACAAGATATTTCAATTATGTAATCATGTTACTTTTGAAGTCTCAAACACTCTTTTGTAATCACAATCCTTATATATGTTGAGTTAGCATCATAGTGGTAAGTTTGAATTTACCAAACTACTTTGGTTTGGTAATATGAATGTATTTGTCTGTTTGTAACTTGTAGTAACTCATTTCATTTCCATTCTCCTGGTTTCTGAAGCAGTACTTGTTAGAGATATGTAGACATACAATAGTATATATATATACATATATATACATATATACTGGCAAGCTACCTGTGATGAATTCAATATGCCAAACACAGTAACAACAAGTCTCAAAATGGAGACGTTACTGGGCCCGCTCGAGCAAATCAATGAGCAACGGGAGGACAGTGTTTGTTTTATAAATTTAATTTATATTAAATTGCTGTAATTATTTAAATAATATAAAGAAAATACTGATAATATCACTAGGTCCGTTAAAACAATCCACTGGAAACAGAATTTAATATTAAGTGGTAAGATAACAAAACCTGAAAAGTGCTTAATAGTCCAGTGTTATTGCTGATAATTTTTGCTTTGACTGGAATGCACTTATGGTTTTTTACTTTAATTTCCTTACTTCTGTCTGTTTTATTTAAAAAGCCAATAAGCATATGTCTTCATACTAGCTGTATGTAAAATGAAAATATAGGCTATGAATGAAAGTACAAAGGAAGGTACAGCTTTCTTCTAAACTATTGTCCCACCTAATTCTTTTCTGCAGAGTACCAACAGCAGCACAATGAACACCCTATTCACAAAAATACTATTATTATTTTTAGTTTGAGTAAAATAAATTTATTTTTATTTCTTTTTTTATTGTTCTTTGACTCCCAGTACTCCTGCTTTATGCAAGTTTCAGCTAACATACTGGAACTGAAGAAATAAAATTCAGATGTAAAAATCTAAAGCTTATATCTGTTTATTTCAAATAAGGACTGTCCCCTCACTATTAAGATGCTGATGATTAGAACCAAATTCCATCACAGGAATTGTGGTCTCTGTATTTCAATTAACACTCCCTAGAGAAAATTTTAAAAAACGTGCTATCTCTATAACAAAAATGACAGAGAGATCCTGAAATTTACCTTGTGCTATTTTGCTTCAAGGCTCATATGTTATGCATTTTGGTCATGATTTTCAATGTTGGAGAGCTTCAATTTTTGTGCCATATCAGTGCCTAAGCAGAGCTAAGGAAGCAGAGGTCACTGTAACTGTCACTGTCCTTCTGTTGTTCATAATTTGCTCAAGTATGCCCAGTAACATCTCCATTGTGACACTTGTTACTGTGTTTGGCGTATTGAATACATCATGGGTAGCTTGCCAAGCTTTGCCGTGGAGGTAGTTTCAGTAAATAATTTTTTTAATTGAATACTTGCTCAAGTATTCAGTATCTTTTTATTTCTGTAAGAATTTTATATTTCTGAAAGGACTCATATTTGTCCAATTTTTCATTCATATGGATATTCAAAGTATATGTTGAACAAAGGTCTATGTATACACTTCTATAAAAAATAAGAGTCCAATTACCAATGATTATATTCTGTGAAAGAAAAACTTATACACATTAAGTTTTAAAAAATATATTTAATTTTCCACATATTTTAAAGCGATATTTACTTCCAATGATGATGGGCCAGATAATATTGGTTAGTGTTGTCGTGGTCAAACTGGGTCATTATTTTTAATGAAATAAGAGGACAAGCTCAGTTTCCTGACATTTATCACGTGAACTGTTCAAAGCCCATTTGAAGAAGGCATTTGAATTTTAACTGGTGTCATAAGATCTATGGTTGACACCTTTTGATATTATTTAAAAAGCAGCAGCATCAAAACAGCAAGGACTTGAAAAAATAATCTCAGACAGAAGTGAATTTTTTTAATGATTTAATGGGATATGATGACATAGAGAATTATAGTTTGCAAAACTAGATATACATATGTCCAATTTATAATATAAAATATTACATTGAAAAAATTTAAAGGGGAATGGAGAGACAGTACAGTAGGTTGGACTCTTACCTTGCACTAGAGTTCTATTCCTGCACAGCCACTTCCCTGGAATTATCTTTTAGCTCAAAGACAGAAATAGGGCCTAAGAACCTATGCGTGTGGTTTCCAAACAAACAATAACCAAAAAAAAAATTCAAACAAAATAAAAAAATTATAAAATGTCTTATAAGTGAAGGTGGTAAAGGGTCAATAAAACATATAAAACGATATTGACTGTAAGTGCTATAGAAGTAACAAGAATGTGTCAGTGAGAATCCAGATGTGTGGATTCAGTTGGAATAGCATATATCAAGAAGTGACTTAAAAGATACAGCATCGATAGTGAAAGAAAAGTAGAAGGGATTTGCCATGGAACGGGACAGTTCATCTCCTCTTTGTTTTAGCTATTTCAGTGGAAATAGTTGTTTCAGTAAAGTTCTCTATATACAATTGGGAGAGTTTCAAAATCTCCACTGACTTGTCCTGAAATGAAACCGAAAGTACTTCAACCTAACAGGATTTGCATCTGTGTTGTATTTGATACACTATTGCTATGTCTCATTTCCTCCTCTTGTATTCATAGACTGATCTCAACGTTTGAAATCACAGTATTGCTCAGAGCACTAGGAGAAGAGGATTTTTACAGGGAAAAAAAAACAAAGTTATGTTATCCACGAACAATTATACAGCATAAAATTAATTCCAGACTTTTCCTTCCATAGAAATCATCCTTAGAAGCTAGGGAAATACCCCAAAGCAATGAGTTCTTTTACCAAGTTCTTTGGTGCATTACAGCTTTACTTGTTTTCTTTTTCTGTTTTTGTCCCCCTTCATTAAAAAGTATCATATAAGTTCTAGATGAGAGATTTGCATATTGTTCTTATAATAACTGTTAGAAGAACATTATTTCTTATGCTCTGTGCAATGTCCTAAAATTCTATGATACTTATAATAATATAAAGTCAAACAATTCTGTAACTTTTACTTATAGATTTCCAGGGATACGTCTTCATTTTAGAAAGTATAGTTTAAATGGGTTTTCCAATGAAACAAGTCACTATCCAATGCATTTTTTTCCATATACTTTGAATTTAGCTTAAGCGGGAGTACTATTACAAAGGAATGTGAATTTCTAAATCTGATCTCGACTATAACTACTATTAGCTGTATATTTGAATAAATATTAAAGATACAATAGGTATAAAAGTTACTGATAATTATATGAGCAATCCCAGATATTTAAATATTTAAAATGTTTTTCTCACAAACAATATTAACAAGAAACCATTGACTAGTTTAAGAAAACAGGAGAACAGGCTGCTATATTTTCAAGATTCATTCAGTCATGATTCCATTTGATCCATTGCTCCTTAGAGTAAGTCTGTTATTGGCAGAACAAATTTTGTTGCCCGACATGACAAAAAGAGAACTCTTGGTATAGAGCAGGAGGTGACAGCCCAGATTGACATTTGTATAAGGTTGCAGAGTATATTAGTCTTTATTCTTTTACAGAATAAGTTCCCCATGTTTTTGTTCTGGATTCCCATAATGCATGTCTAAAACAATTTTGTAAAAATGAGGGAAGAATTTATGTCCCTGTCACTGGCTTAAAATTTGTCCTAGAGGGTAAAAATGCTGTTAATACAGAAAATAGCTGGGACAGCAAAAGAATTAATAGCCGTTTTTTCCTTGTCCCCTAATAAAATAATAAATTTTATTAGGGGCAATAATAAAAGTATGTGTGACTTGAAACTATCTTTTTTTAATTATTAAAACTAGCTAATACCATTACATTTTCAAGCTTCATTTCACTTCTTTTCTTAAGTTTTCTATGATAGAATGGGAAGAGTTGAAATCACAACCAGGAATTTGGACAATCTGAAACAAATAAAACCACTTAGGCAATTACTTGAATTACCCATGGAACTAGTTTCCTTTTTAATGCATGTGATTTTTACTTAAATGGATGACTGACAAATTATGCTTTTTCTGACTTATTAAGCAGATATTTTCTCAAAATGAAATCTCAACTTGTCACTTCAAGGAAAACAATTGACAGCATTTGTTGTCAATGATAAAATATGAGTGTAACATGAAAATTATTATGTTTTGAAAAATTATATCAGTTACAGTGAGCTTGACAGTTTCTTATAAGTCTAAAGGCGATATTAAGTATTATCTAAGTCTTATTGTATAGTGAAATGTGTCAAAATTTGCAATAACTGCATAATGCAGTGAATCTGTGCTTCAGTGAACAATGTATTATTTCATCAAGATCATACATGGGTAAAGATAGATTCAAAGTGCAAGGTATATCAATGACTTAAATTCAAAGACTTGACTACATTTATTAATATTGTATCAGGTAGAATATTGCAATTAATAGGAAACTTCCACTTACTGAGTTTCAGCATAGTTTCAAATAAGAATATATATTTTCTGTAAAATACAGTGGGCATACTTCTATGTGCCATATATTTGCAAAAGACCACAAATTCTTCTGTAATCCTTAATCAAAAGTATCATACTATTTTACAATAGATTGATTCAAAAGAGAAGAAAATACGAGAATCTAGCATGTGTTAAATCACTTATAGTGAATAAGTGAAGTGCAGATCATGCTTTCCAGACATTCTTTTTAAAGCAAGTGTTCTTCTTTTTTATTTTATTCTTTGATCTGTTTGTTTTATTTTGTGGTAGCACCTGGTTATGATCAGGTCTTACTCCTGGCTCTTCATTCAGAGATCACTTCTGACGGTGTTCAGGAACCATATGGGAAGCCGAGAAATGATCTCGAGTGGGCTGTATGCAAAGCAAGTGCTATACTCACTGTATTATCTCTCCAGCTCCAGAAAACAGTTGTTTTCTTAAAATTAAAGTCATGAAGTAGATCTGTCATTACTAATACATGGATGGCATCGTGGGATATGGCCTAGGTAGTGACAGGAGCTTTGTACTCAGAAGGGCTCTATATTTATTTTAGTATCCAGCTGGGATTTCTCTACTCACTGTTAGACTCGACTCATTGCTCTACTCATAGCTCTTCTCACCACGAGAACGGCATAGCCTGTGCTTGGATAAAAGAGGTCCATGACCACCATTTCATGTTAACCATTACTATAGGGCATTCACAAACCCGCATGATCCAACAATTTCTGATGTGCATCGTTTATGGGAGCTCAAAGGGAGTCTAAACAGCAAGGCAAGACTTTTCACCTAGAACGAGGCAAGCAGAAGCTTTCAGCTAATAAAAGAGCACGCACTTCGAATCACAACATACTTTAAGTGCAAGCCAAAGACCATGACAGTTAAATAAATGCTCACAGTCAAGGAAATGAATGGGTTTTTTCCCTGAAGTTCTTTCCCATAAAAACTAAATATGCTGATGATGATATTAAAGGAAATAAAAATGATAATTTAGAAGGATGACAAAGAGAGTAACCTGTGGTTCATTTTCCTTTGAGATTTCCCTTACAAGCATGACGAACAGATGGTGAACACAGAGACCAGCACACCTATGCATGGAGTACATATGAACAAATGTTCTCTTGGAGTCTTCAGTCATTTTAGAATGTAAAAGTGACTATGAAGTGACTATGATATGAAGATCAACTGTTTTATGTAAAACATATTTTAAATTTTGAGAGAGATTTGTTAGCCATATTATCACTACCTCTGATTCTCAGACATGTAGCATTAAAAAGTTAAAAAGGAAAATTGTTGTTTTTTCACATAGTACATAATTTCTAATATGTGACCTCTGTTACTATCTACCACATATGTCCACGAGTGCTTGTATGTGTACACATTTGCCTTTCAAAAATGCCCTATCGGCCAATAAGTGAGCCCACCTGTCCTAAAAGTGAGAGAAGGCTGCGTGGAGAAAAATATCAAACCTTTATTAAGAAAAGTTTCCTTACAAAGTGTTTCTAATGCAAATACTTAGTGATCTACTTCTTTTCAGCCTTCCACACCTGTTTCATTCATGGTAAATACTTTCGAAGTGAATAGCAGGTCATAAATTGCATGCAATTTGAACTCAAGCAAGAACCATTTTGTCAAAGCTTTACAATGAATGTCTAAACATAATTACTTCTTTTCCGTTCAATGTAATATTAATCACACAGGTTCTTTTCATTTACACAGCATAGCTTTGAAATTAATAGCCAAGGTTAGTGTCATTTTTCATCAAAAATGAAAGGTTTCACATTTTTATTAGCTTGTTTCAACCATAAAGATGATGTCAGGTCTCCCCTTAAACCCTCTACATGCACATCTGTAAAATGTACAATTCAGTGTACCTGTATACTTTAAAAAAAATAGATGAAAATTGAGGGAAATGTACCATGGTTTTCAATTGCTTTCAATTACCATTAAACCTTTTGGAGAACAATTTGCATAATGTTTCATAAACATGTAGGCAGATTAACCTTTTTTAGTTAATTTATTCATTAGCAGTAAAAATTCAAAGCACCTCTTATGAGAAAATAATGTCTTGCTGTTAAATTACATGGAAACAAAGCAATCGGGACATACTTGCCTAAGTTTCTACTGTGTCGGAGAACAACAACAAAAAAGTGGAAGAAAAAAACTTGTTAGCAGAGAGTTGATTAAATTGCTGGTTTGTGAACAATTAGTAGTATTCCTAAAAAATTAGATGAAATATTAATTAGGGTTAGGCCAAATGACATCTGAGGAGTAAAGATAACTTCGACTACTACTCTGAAAGAAATGCAAGGTAGCAATAGCGCTCCAACCTATAACCAGTAAGCATTAGCCATACCAGGTCGTCAACTCAGGGGTTAAGTCAGTACATATTCACTTGTAAAGAGTCCTGGGGCTGAGATCTCCAAGCCTGCTCAGAACGGGGCTGAGCATCCTCTACTCAGATCTCCAAATTCGAATAGGCAGGGGTCACACCCACCAACTGGTCCCCTGGCTCCGTGTAATCCCATCAACGGCCAAGACCCAGAGATTATAAAACCCAGCTCCCGGAAGTGCGTGACTGCATTTGCGGCCATGCGACATCTTATTATCTCATTCCTACTTTGGACAAACTGGCAGGCTACCGAATGTAACCTGCCCACATGGCAGAGTCTGACAAACTCCCAATGACTTACCCCATATGCCAAATACCAGTAAAATGATGGGTCTCATTCTCCTAACCCTGAAAGAGCCTTGAATATGGCACTTTTTAAAAAATCTCAGGGCTACAACGAAGGAGACGTTACTGGGGCCTGCTCGAGGCAATCGACGAACAACAGGATGGTCATGATCGTGATTGTGATGTTCACTTGGGTCATTTAAAAAAAATGATCATTCTATGTCAACGTTCAAAAAAGAATACAAAACTCACACATTTTAATTGTAATTCAGCACCAAGCCCTGAAATTGTTGGAAACAATTGAATTTAAACAATATTAAACATAGACTGTTGTGTGTCTCTTAACGATATTTTGATGAATTGCATGTTTATGATGATAGTGCAAAGGGCTTGCCTCTTTAAGACTAAATGTGAATTAGACTATACCATTTTGGAATTTGTAATGACAATAAAGTTTTCTAATACACATTTTCAAAAAGTTATAAGCCATCAATGAGTGCTCTAAGGAATATTTATAAAAAATAGTAAAGAAAATAATAACAAATTTACCATAAAAGTAAAATCATGACAACATGAAGACAAGGCTATTTCTTACTCAGAGAATGGAGTTCTGGGGTATCTCCCAGACTAGAATTCTGTCTTCAGAGGTTTCATGTTTCAGATATACAGGGACTTGCTAATTCTATCAAACATTCAAGAACTAGTATATGAAACAGAGCTTACCATGACTTAGTATAAGGAAGGAAGAGTTTGACTGGAGTAGGTGGAAGAGTTTGACTGGAGTAGGAGGGGAGGAGGGCACACTGGTTGAGGGTTTTGTGTCTGAACATTGTATTTTGGATTGTGAATCATGGTGTCTAAAATAATTTTTAATTAAATAAAATTATTTTGTAATAAATTTATATAATATACATTTATATGATAAATTTATATAAATTTATCTTTTTATATGTTTGTTTTTTTGGTTTTTTTTTGGTTTTTTTTATTATATTTATTTATTTTTTAATAGTGAGGCACCATGAGGTACAGTTGTAGACTTACACATTTTTGTGCTTGGGTTTCGATTATACAATGATCAAACACCCATCCCTCCACCAATGCACATTTCCCACCACCACGGATCCCAGCATCCCCTCCCCCCCCCAGCCCCCATCCCACCCTGCCTCTGTGGCAGGGCATTTCCCTCTCTCTCCTTTTGAGTGCCATGGTCTGCAAAAGAGGCATTGAGTGGCCCCATCCCCCAGGTTGGTCTTTGCACCTCCCCTGTGACCTGGGACTGGAACCCCACCGTGCAAGTGTCTGCAGGCGCCCCCCCTCGACACTGGGAGGAAAAGGGGATCTGCGTCTCTCTGCCTGTCCCTTTAGTCCGGCTGCCCATCAGAGCTGCTTCCTTGTCTCCCATCCACCAGGTTGGTCTTTGCGCCTCCCCTCTGACCTGGGACTGGAACCCCACCGCGCAAGTGTCTGCAGGCGCCCCCCCCCCCCCCCCCCCCCGACGCTGGGAGGAAAAGCGGATCTGCGTCTCTCTTCCTGTCCCTTTGGTCCGGCAGCCCATCAGAGCTGCTCCCTTGTCCCACACCCAGTCTTTACCTCCTGAACAAAAACCAGGTATCCGTGAGGCGTGGCCACTTCAGAGGTGGGCGTGGCTTTAAAAGGTGGGCGTGGTCTAATTTTCGGTGGGCGGCCGCTAATGCGGCCACAGGTAGTTAACTCAAACCAACAAATATTACCCCTCCACATACACAACAACATGAGGAAACAACGCAAATCCCCACCACAGGAAGACCATGAGGAAATACGTCTAGAAGCCTCAGTAGGTGCTAGTCACCTTAGGGACCTCTCTGACAAGGAATTTAGATATGAAGTCATCAAGATGTTCAATCAACTCGATGAAACAGTCGCACACATATCCGCTAAACTGAAAGAGGACATGAAAGAAACAATCGATCGCACAATTGACAAAATACAGCAAGAAATGAGAGCCGAAATTGGAACGCTCCACACAGAAATGGCACGCATCACAGATTCCATAGATGAAGTCAAAACCTCACTCACTGCCCTCAAAAATAGAATGACCACAGCTGAGGAAAGAATCAGTGACTTGGAAGATCAGCTGCACCAAGCCAACAGACAACAGCAAACAATGGCAAGAGACCTCAAAATAGCTCAAGAGCGAATCAGAGTCCTACGAGATGACTCCAGAAGAAACATTAGAATCATTGGACTACCAGAAGCTCAAGGAAACAATCCCAATGAAAAAACCATGCTGAAAAAAATTATTGCCGATAAATTTATCTTTTAGACTCCACCATTCTTCCTGCACTATCATATGCTTCAGAGACCTGGGCCCTACAAAAACAGGATGAGAATGTTATTCAGGCACCCCAAAGAAGAATCAAAAGTGCTATGCTTGGACTATCACGCTTCACTCAAATGAGAGAAGGAATTTGGAGTTCCGACCTCCATTGAGAATGGAAGATCAGGGACACTGTCTCCTTTGCCAAGGTGTCAAAAATCAGATGGGCCAGATACATAATATGATTCGCAGACAGCTGCTGGACTAGAGCCATTCCCAACTGGATTCCACAGGATGATGAAAGAATACCTGGGCACCCACCTATGAGGTGGTCAGATAGTTTGATGCTCTTCATGTTTCTGGAGCGAGCAGACGCCATTGGGCTACACTAGCACACGACAGGGACGAATGGAGATGTTATTAGTGCCTGCTCAGGCAAATCAATGTGCAATGGGATGACAAGTGATACGATACAAGTGATACAAGTGATATAAAATAAAGTCAGTCCTGTGTCAGATGGAAGATCAACATAATGATATTAGCAACAACAGCAACAGCATGAAATTCAGTTTTTTTTTACTGATGATATCAACTTCATTATTTTTCCTATTCTATCTTCCCTGCCTGACTTTGGATTTTTTTTCCATAGGCATTTATTGCCTGACTAAAAGTTAAAAACCAAGTAGAATGTGACTGAACTTTTATCTGTTCTCTCTTTATAGAAATAATAACAACTTTTTTATTTTCATTTGAAGTTCCTCAAGTCACAGTTGTGTTCATTCTTCTCAAATTGTTGCTCATGTTTTGTTCAAAGACTCATTCATGTTGCTCCATCCTCCTATGTTACTATCACAAATTCCCAGACTAGAGTTAAAAATTACTGGAAGACTGAGTTTTTGTTTTATTTAAATCAGTACCTTTGTATGTCTATCGAGGAATCTGAGGGTCAATGTATAATATCTGCTTGCTAAACTAAATTTCACAAAAAAAGTGCTCAAAAATGTTATGAGTTCTCTATGTTGAGAAAAGAATTAACTGCAACAAAAAAATTAAAAAATTACAATTAACAACTCTAAGATATAATTAGTATTATTTAACTTTACATTATAAAAGGACTGAAGCAATAGCACAGCAAGTAGGGCATTTGCCTTGCTTGCTGACCTGGCTGACCTGAGTTCGATTCCTCCATTCCTCTCAGAGAGCCCGGCAAGCTACTGAGAGTATCTTGCCCACATGGCAAAGCCTGGCAAGCTACCCGTGACATATTCCATATGCCATACGCAGTAACAACAAGTCTCACAATGTTACTGGGCCCACTAAAGCAAATCAATGAACAACAGGAGGACAGTGCTACAGTGCTACATTATAAAGGTCAATGTTGTCTCCATGATAAAGAAATAGGAAATTATTACATATTTTTATAGTTGAAATATATCTTTGAAAAATCTCAGAATTACAAGTGAGGAAGTGATTCAAATTTGAATATTAATGTTGAAGGCTCTACAGCATGAAAATTTAGACAGAAGTATGACATATTTCTAAATCAAGTTGTAGAGTGCCTAGAGATTCCAGGTAAAATGCTGGCCTGTACACAGACAACCCGGTCCAATTCCTGTCACCGTATATGATTCTCTGAACACCCCAGGAGAGACCTTCTGAGCATAGGAATCAAGCCCTGAGTACTATATCACTGTATCACTGTCATCCTGTTGTTCATATATTTACTCTAGCAGACGCCAGTAACATCTCCATTTGTCCCAGCCCTGAGATTTTAGCAGCCTCCCCTTAATCGTTTTTCCCAACTATTGGAGGCTCTTTGAGGGTCAAGGGAATGAGACCTGCCATTGTTACTGTTTTTGGCATATTGAATATGCCACGAGGAGCTTTCCAGGCTCTGCCATGTGGGCGGGTTACTTTCTCTAGCTTGCCAGACTCTCTGAGACACACACACACACACACACACACACACACACACACACACACACACACACACTCTATGATGTGTGTTGTGCAGCCGCTTTGTTGCTGCACAATCCAGGAATATGTTTGCTTATGTGTGGGACTTGGCCCAAATGTGTGGAAAGCGGCCTGGAGCGTGGCAGCATTGGGTAGTGGAGGTTGGCTACTGAGGCTGGGTCCCTTGGGATGGGGAGGGCTCTCACCCGCTCCCCTCTGGGGCCCCCTTAGCGAAACCAGCTTGGCACAGGGTCTGTTGGCATGGTTATGGGAGCCTTGTTTTATGCTCCCTTCCGGGAGAAGCAGCTGTGAGTTTTGGAGGGTGGATGATGAGAAGATTATCTGGCAACAGCAGAAGGTGGCTTATGGGTGTGACCCCGGGATTGCTGAAAACTGGGGGAAGCAGGCAGAGGATCTCTGCTCCCAGGTCAACTGTGGCCAGAGTCTGAGTTCACAAAGTTCCACAGTACATGGGTTCCGTGGAACTTCATTTATGCATGAGGCTTGGCCCGAGGATGTAGAAAGTGGTTTGGAGTGTGGTTGCGGTTGAGTTGTGGAGTTTGGCTGCCAGGACTGGGTTCCTTGGGTTGAAAAGGGCTCTCACCTATCCCCCTCTGGGGCACCCTGAGTAAAAATAACCTGGTGCAGAGTCCCCAGGAGAGGATCCCCTGAATACAGGGATTAAGCCCTGAGTACTATTGAATGTGTCCCCAAAATTAAAAAAGAACAGAAAACAAAAATACAATATAAAAAAAAAGTGGTAGACCGGAAATATACAAATAAGTGAAAGGTGACCATATATTTTGTTCAGGATTAATAACCATGCAAAGATTATGGGTTACCAAAATTAAATATAATACATAAAAAAGAAAAATATGTCACATGACACAATTATCTCTTGAACAATATTGTTCTAGGTTAGACATTGTAATTCACAAATTCCTAATAATATATATTTAGACATTAAAAAATTCAACTCCAGGGCCTGGAGAGATAGCACAGCGGGTAGGGCATTTGTCTTACATGTGGCTGACCCGGGTTCGATTCCCAGCATCACATATGGTCCCCTGAGCACCACCAGGAGTAATACCTGAGTGAATGAACCAGGAGTAACTCCTGTGCATTGCCGGGTGTGACCCAAAAAGCAAAAAAAAAATTCAACTACTAATTGCACAATATTTTCTGAAAATTCACATCAGAACAGTAGTTTCATAATCTGGGATATTGTGTCACTTATATGTCCCTACAGCTACTCATATGATCATATTTATTAGCTCCAAGGGGAAAAGTTTACATTTATTCAGTTTTAAAATCTCATAATGTCTGTATCCTTAAATTTTAAAGAACTCACTGAAGTTTTGAGCTCACAATTATAACAGATTTCTTACAAAATTAAAAATGCTAATTTTTAAAATATTATAACAATAAAAGAAAGAGATCAGACTTCACAACTTCTGACAAGAAAATTGATTCCAAAATAGAATAACCGACCAACCAAATCTGAATAGCATTTGCTAATCTGCCCGAAAATTTGCTCCATCACACTGCAGTAAACTAAAAGAGAAAAGAAGTATCATCAGCGATTTCTAAGTTCTTTAGATTTTCTTATATATAATCTTATAATAAATTCAAAGAGGTTATAATCACTTTAATAGAATGTATGGAAATTTGGGTGATGAAATGTGGAAAATTATCTTCTTTCATACCAAGCCATTGGCCATATTTGGTGGATTTCTTAAGTACATGAGAAGGATAAATTTTACAATAATGTTGAAATACTTAAGAGGTAATTGCAGTGTGATTGTTTTAGGTGTTATCAACAAGAATCTTTTAGAAATCTATCATTCCTACTGAAGAGAATGCTAGTAATATTTCAACTTTGAAAACTCAAAGGTACTTCCTACCTACCAAAGGTACTTCCTACCTTAAATTCAATAAATAAAAATATTCCAAACGCTTCACTTCTTTAGAGTGAGTTAGGTTTATGGATGTATGTAACATGTTCCTCTAAAACATCTAAATGAGAATTTATTGAGGAATTCTAATTAATACAAAGGTTTAAGAACATGTACTTTCTTAAAGAGAAGTATTACATATAAGGAACGTTAATCTCCTAACATTTTATGCTGAAATTATATTCTAACATAAAATCATTTAAAAGCCAGTATATATCGCTACATTAATTTGATGTATCATATATATATATACATATATATATCACATTCTACTCTTTGGCTAATAAACACCACAGTAGAAATTCATCTTGCTGCCTCAACTTGCATCATTTCAAATTATAATTATTACAAGATTTTTAATCTGCTGCTGGGTAAAAGGGTTTATTCATTATCTTGTTAGGTTTGCTCAAAGGGCCTAGAAACAGGGGGATGTCCTAGATGACCTTTAAAGATCCCTTCTAGTCCTATGACTCTGAAATAAATTAAAGTTTTATGACCACATTATGCATAAGCATCAGTGGATCTGGAAGACAATGAGGATGAAGTCTGTGCTCAGACTTTCCCTCCTAGTATTTATGCTTCCTATTCATTTCATGCATAACTAATTTCATATAGCAATTGGTAATCGCATCTTGGTAATGACACCACAGGCATCACAAAACAATTGCAATCATGGCTGCAATTCATTGTAAGTACAGTTAAATGCCAGCATTGCAGTTGAACTACCTCTGTGACCCACCCAAAAGTAAAGGATGAGAAGAACAAAATATAACTTTGAAATGGTCACCTTCATTAACCAGTTTTTAGCCTTATATAGTCTTAATGTTTATATATTTGTTGCATTTTCCACACATTGTTATTTATTGAGACAGTGAAATCTGGAAGTTATCCTGCTTCCAAGAAGACCACCGCATAAAATCCAAGAAGAACACCATGTTTGATTAACTCTGATGGTTCTAAAATCTTGCAGGTTCTAAAATCTAAAATCTTAAAACATAATGTGGTAATAAACAAAATAGCATACATATTTCTGCTATATATTTCATTGAATCAGCAGACATATATTCAAGAATAAGAGCATAGAGACATTCATTGTCACTGAGACTGTCCTCCCGTTGTTCATCGATTTGCTCAAGCGGGCCCAGTAAGTCTCCATTTTGAGACTTGTTGTTACGTGTTTGGCATATTGAATACGTCACTGGTAGCTGGCCAGGCTTTGCCGTGCAGGTGAGATACTCTTGGTAACTTGGCGGGCTCTCAGAGAGGGGCAGAGAAATCAAACCTGGCTTGGCCATGCTGGCTGCACGCAAGGCAAACACCCTACCACTGTGCTATCACTCCAGTCCATAGAGACATCAAAAATAGAAAAAATGCATGCTAGCCTTTCAGTAACAGTATTGCAAACCACAGTGCCTGAAAGGAAAATTAGGAAGAGGAAGAGAGAGAGAGAGAGAGAGAGAGAGAGAGAGAGAGAGAGAGAGAGAGAGAGAGAGAGAGGAGAGAGAAGAGAAAGATCCCTCATGTAACTTTGTTGCACTGTCCACTGTCCTCTCCTTGTTCATTAATTTGCTGGAGATGGAACCAGTAACATCTCACAACAAATTGTGAGACTTGTTGTTACTGTTTTTGGCATATGAATACATCATGGGTAGCTTGCCAGGTTTTGCTGTGTGGGCGAGATTCTCTCGGTAGCTTGCCGGGCTCTCCCAGAGGAGCAGAGGTATCGAACCAGGGTTGGCTACATGCAAGCCCTACCCGCTGTGCTATCACTTCAGCCCTGTTACACTTATTAAACAATAATATTGCTTGACAAGGAGACTTACTTGGTTTCCATTCCAAATAAGTGATACCATTTCAAAATTATACAGATCAGAGTTTAGTACTTACTCGCTTTATTATTTTTTTGTTTTATTTTTTTATTGAATCCCTGTGGGGGAAGTTACAAAGCTTTTAGGTTTAAGTCTTGGTCATACAAAGATCAAATACCTTTCCTCTCACCAATACTTGTGTTTTACCACCAAGAACCCCAATATACCCCCCTCCCACCCTTCCCAATGCCTGTGAGGCAGATGATTTCTACTTAACTCTCTCTCTCTCTACTTGGATTACATTCACTATTTCAACAAAAGATGCACCATTATTGTTTAGAGTTTCCACCCAACAATCAGAACTGCTGAAAAGGCATTGTGAAATAATTTGTTTTCTATAGTTGGTTATGAGAACCATATGATTTTGGATTTCTGATATTTTACTAATTAAGTCTGGAGGGATTTCTGCCAAGAGCCAGATAATTACAAGATTGGTTTCTGTGCCTCTGGAGCCATGGCCGTGCTGGAGAGTCACTCGTGGAGGGAACTCGTGACCTCAGCAGGGCGTGAAGGACGAGCCGGTACCGCCCCTCTTCCCATGAGGCTATTGTTGCCCCATCACTGCCGGCTCATACCTGGCTTTCCAATAAGCTCTGAAGCGGTGGTCACTTTGCTGTTGGGGTGGGGGGAGGGCGGGGAAAGGCAGAAGGGAAGGACACCCTTTCCCTCCCACGGAGGCATGGTGCCATAGTTTAGGCCTGGTGCATAGTCCATTCACTTTTCTGCTGCAAGCTGCCGGGCTCTGCATTAAGTCCTTGTGCCTCTGGAGCCATAGCCATGCTGGAGAGCCAGTATTCACTTTAAAATCAAATTTTAAAGTTAATATAAATTTTTCAATATTCCACCTAACAGTTCTATTTGAATACTGTGTCAATTGATTTGTCTACACATGTGTTAACTTTTGTATAAAGTAAATTTTAGCTGGAGATGAAATACTTTAAAATGCTCTTCACTTTATGTGAACCATTGTCAGCAATAATTCTTTGGAGCTAAGTCTACAGAACAGTCCTTAAGAGAAATCTGTTTCTACCAGGTGCATTTTACAACAGTTTTCTCAACATTCTAATTCCTATAAAACATCAAATGGCACTGAAAAGTGATTCCCTGAATTTTTTTTTTTTTGGTTTACCAAACACTTAACCATGTGTTTCTTGAAGAGTATGTGTTTACCTTCTTTCCTTAGATTTACAAGTTTGGCCTGCAGAATAAACTTAAGGAATATGTTGTTCTTAATAAAGACAGTTAAATATGTCTAAAATGAATATTCATACATTGCCCGGCCGAGGCAGGTTCGATTCCTCTGCCCCTCTTGGAAAGCCTGGCAAGCTATCCAGAGTATCTCGCCCGCATGGCAAAGCCTGGCAAGCTACCCGTGACGTATTCAGTATGCCGAACACAGTAACAACAAGTCTCAAAATGGAGATGTTACTGGGCCTGCTCGAGCAAAGCCATGAACAATGGAAGGACAATGATAGTGAAAGTGAATAATTTTGAGTAATTCGAAAGCCAAATTTTCATTTCTTGATTAATTATAGTGACTCATAACTATTATGAACCTTCCTTACCTGTACACAGAAGCAACGATTGTACGTGGCAAGCTGCCTCATGAGATATTTCTAAAGGCTAATGTGTACACACAAAGATATATAACATGGTATGCACTGTTAGTATTTATAATAATCACCCTCCCTTTTTAATTTCCAGTTAGAGATTACATAGAGCATTTAAAGTTAGTTCCAAGTACTTATTTATTATAAGGAGACTTATTAACCTTGATGAGAACTGTACCATTTCTGGAAAGATTAATGTCTAATGAAGTTTTCTATGTAATTCAAACATTGTGGCAAATATGACTTTTCTGTACTATTGCAATGTTTATTTCTGAAACTTCAGAAAAATTGACTCTTTTCCATGGAGACACACAC
Organism: Sorex fumeus; assembly: GCF_029834395.1. Classification (NCBI taxonomy): domain Eukaryota; kingdom Metazoa; phylum Chordata; class Mammalia; order Eulipotyphla; family Soricidae; genus Sorex; species Sorex fumeus. The sequence goes on from NW_026606155.1 coordinate 9,875,154, forward strand.
CTTCTAAAGAAATGTCAATACCCTTTATTTTATTTGTTCCACAATAAACCCCCCAATCTGCTGTGCTCAAATAACATTATGGCATAGTTCCATTTTTCATATTAGAAGGTAATCAACATAGAATCAATAGAAAGCCATGTTGCTCAATAAATAATTAAATTTCCCTGAGAAAATGGATGTGCAATAATTTAGTAAGATGTACTACAAAGTAATCCTTTCCCTTCCACCCCCTGCTCCCTTCTTTAGGACAGGCTTTTTATCGATAGTTTCCCAAGGATCAAACTGAAAGAGCAGAAAAATCTCTGAAAAATAAAAATATGAGTAAAGTGGTCACTGAAAATAAGTGGTTTACTGTTTTTGCTATTCTAAAATGTTTCCTAGGACATTTTCTCAAGGATTATAAAACATTCTTCCTCCGAGCACATCATAAGAGATTTGGAGCAAGCAGGTAGTATCCACTGTGACTTCTACCTATGAAAGTTTATTCAGTTCAGGCTAGTCATATTTGAGAAACTGGTTTACCTACAGTCATGAAATATCAGTGGCTAATAAAATGGGAAAAGTTTGGTATAGGCTTTGGTTAAGAAAGAGAGTGGGTACAGAACTAGTTTTATGAGAGGGGATCAAATCCTGGTCATTACATTAATAATTGTCCCATACTGTAAAAAGTTCACCTTTTCTATGACTGGGTTTATTTGTTGGTAAATTGAAAATACTAGGCACCAGAGAGATAGCACAGCAGGTTGGGTGTTTGCCTTGCATGTGGATGAACCGGGTTGCATCCTTGTTAATCCATATGGTCTGCTGAGCACACTCAGAACTCAGTGTCAGGAGTAACCCCTGAGCACTTCCAGGTGTGACCAAAAACCCCAAACCAAAACAATAAATCAAAGCACTGATAGTACCTCTGTTACAAGTTTTTTGCAAATATGGAACTAAGTATTGCATAGAACAGCTCATAGCAAAATGTTAAGTGCCCAAATGTTAAATCAGCATGAACTATGAAAAAAAGAAAATTTCTTTAAGGGGCCATAGGAAGTTCCTCACTCAAAATTTCTGTTACCCCAAACACCCTTGCTGACTGAATTCTTTTTGGAAAAAATTAATAATGAATAATAAGATAAAGAGTGAATAATTAATTGCAACACAGTCCTCTCCATATAATCTTGGCATCATTACAGGAAGTATTTATTCTCCTCATGGGAACTGCTGACCAGGTCCCATAGCTGTCGCTTAATTACTATTCAGGATTTCCAGGGACTATATAGATGATTCTAAGATGGAATATGTTAAAGTTCAGAAGACACAATTGTAAGTCATATCCTTTAGTTTAGTTTTCCTATGTAGCATGCTGAAATTTTTGTTGTCACTTTTTTAAATTTATTTTTTTATTCGTGCATTTTAATTTTTAGTTATTTTATTTCTTTCTTTCTTAATTTTATTGAATCACTGTGACATAGGTACAAGCTTTCATGCTTGTGTTACAATCACACAATGATCAAACACCCATCCCTCCATCAGTGCACATTCCCCACCACCAATATCCCTGGTATACCCCCCTTTCCAACCCTCCCTCTGCCTCCATGGCAGACAATATTCCCCATACTCTCTCTCTACTTTTGGGCATTATGGTTTGCAATACAGACCCTGAGAGGTTATCATGTTTGGCCCTTTATCTACTTTCTGCACACATCTCCCATCCCAACCCATTCCTCCAGCCATCTTTTTCTTAGTGATCCCTTCTCTCTTCAAGCAGCCTTCTCCCCTTCGCTCATGATGCAGGCTTCCAGCTGTGGAACAAGTGTTGTCACTTTTTAAATTAGTTATATGCTTCCTTTAAAAACTGTGATTTATTGACCACCCTCTCAAAAATAGTCTCAGCACACTTCATAGAGATTTCCAGTGTATGTCCATTCATAGAAAAATATAGGTTACTCAATTTAAAATTGTATAATGTGCTTAACCAAGAAAATTCAGGTCTTTAATAATAGATGATAAAGTCCTTTTTTTTAAATATTTATGCATATGAATATCTATATATGTGTGATGCTAACTAATATCTCATAAAATCAAAGTAAATTAAAACTAAGTATCCAAAAGTTATAAAAATATATTTTTGATCATGTTGATGAAAGAGAGAAATACTAGCATCTCCATTTATGAAGATATTACATTAATCTATCCATCCCATATGAATAAGTTTAATTTAAGATTTAATTTTGGGTACTTACATGGGGATAATAGCATCAATATTAGTAACTGACAGTGAGGGCTAAATGAGATGTCATGTGGACTGTCTGTCACAACATTGATACGTATAAGTGTTATTCCTCATTTCACATCAACCCCCCTTAAGCATGGAATAGAATACCTCAAAATAGCCACATTTCAGCAAAATTGTGATTCTCCTGAATCACATATGACACAAGAGTGTCTCACAATAACTATTCACCTGATTCACTTCTAGCACGGATTTTTATTCTAAATGATAGATATTTAAGGAGATATTTTTGAATAAGAATACAGAGTTGAGAACTGCACTTCCTCCTGGCCTTCTCTATGTTTGCAATTTTTTGATATATATTATATATTTTATTTATTGGATTCAAGATTCTAAACAAGAAAAATTCTGAATCCTCCCCAAATATCACAATCTCCTTGATGCTGCAAACTATATTAAGCATTTAATATTTGTTCAATGAATAAATTAAAAGGAAATGTGAAATATAATTTGTATAGGCATTAGAATAGTAGAAAATAAGAAAAGATTCCTAACTATCAGACTGTGATATAAAATAATGCTTTTATTTTTTAAGGAACATCATAACCACCGCCAGACAATATCTCACTTGGCAAGCTTCATTCTTTTAAAAATCAATATACAAGCTCCAAAAGTGAATTAGGAAGGTCACAACTGAAATAGATGCCATAAAGCTTCAGTTAGAGTCTTAAAGTTTGTACATGTCCACCCACACACCCTGTCATGCCTAGGGGTTATAGAGGTTGTTATATCTGCTACTCATGAAGAAAAGTCAATATTTATATTCAGTTTGGATCTCCCAAACATTTATTTTCCCAGACAGAGTGCACTGGGGCCCACCCATGAATTTCCCCAGGAGCATCTTTGGTAAAACATATCAGTAACCCTCAAGAGAAGACTATTTATTGCAGAAGGTGTCTCCTTAAGGACAATATATCAATATATATATATATGTATATATATATATATAGAGAGAGAGAGAGAGAGAGAGGGATTGAAGAACTTGGAAAAGCAATGAGATTATATTATATATATTATAGCAGCATTCATGAATTGGACATATACTTAAAAATGATTTACAAATTATATTAACTAAAATTGATATTTTAGTTTAACAAACTGAATTATTTAATTCCACAAAATAATGTTTTATATTATATCTAAGACTGACCGTCTTTTGTTAGAAAGCCACGGCAAATAGACAACTTTCCTGCTTTTCTTTTTAATGACTATTAATAGGAAATACTCAGTAAAAGACATGCATGGAATGCATTGCTGGAGGTACTTGGAAGAAAATAAAAAAACTGTTCTTTAGTACATCAAGGGATAATTTACATTACAGGTCTCTCATACTCTGTACTCAATGGGCATAATACCACATATATTAAATACACTGGGCTTAACTAACTCCACAACTCAGAAAGTGGGCTGGCCACTGTCACATTCTCACTAGAATGATATGTGTATTTAAATATAAATACCATGGGCTGGAGCGATAGCACAGCGGGTAGGGCGTCTGCCTTGCATTCAGCCAACATGGCCGACCCAAATTCGATTCCTCCGTCCCTCTCGGAGAGCCCGGCAAGCTACCATGAGTATTCGATATGCCAGACACAGTAACAACAAAGTCTCCAATGGAGACGTTACTGGGCCCGCTCGAGCAAATCGATGATCAACGGGAGGGCCTTTACTTTACTTTACTTACCATGGGTTCAAGTCAGATTTACTCATTTTAAATAACATGTATTTGGGGTCTAGTCAAAGCTGGGATTAATTCTTAAATGCTATTTATTCAGTGTTGTCTCATAAAATCTATAGCATTCTTAGTCTCAGTTTTTCAATCTATGAGTTATTAAAGTGCTCTTGCTTGAAGAACTGATTATCAATTATAGAAAATGCATAAAGAATAATCATTGAATTTATTTTATTATCAATATTATTAACAATATTTATTTTAATGGGGCTTTATTTTTTTAATTTATATATTGAAAAACCATGAGAAGAGTAATAAAGATTTCAGATTTAAGTCTCAGTCATACATTAATCAGACACCTCTCCCCTCACCAGTAATTATTTTTCACCACCAAGAACCCAAATACAGCCCCCTCCCAACCCTCCCAATGCCTGTGAGGCAGATGATTTCTACTTAACTCTCTCTCTCTACTTTGAATACATTCATTATTTCGACAAAAGATGCACCATTATTGTTTGGAATTTCCCCCCAACAATCAGAACTACTGAAAGGCATTGTGAAATAATTTGTTTTCTATTGCTGGTTATGAAAACCATATGATGCCACTATCGTGTCAGCGTGATTTGGGATTTCTGATATTTTATTAATTAAATCTTGAGGGATTTCTGCCAAGAGCCAGATAATTACAAGATTGGTTTCTGTGCATGTGGGCATGTGGTGCCTTGGCTGTGCCAGAGAGCCGCTCATCAGGGGCAACTCATGGCCTCAGTTGGGCGTGAAGGATGAGCCAGTTCCGCCCCCCCTCCCATGAGGCTGCAGTTGCCCGACACAGAGGCTCATACCTGGCTTTCCAATAAGCTCTGAGACAGTGGCCACTGTGCTGCTGAGGAGGGGGGGGAACTGCGGAAGAGACAGACACCCTTTCCTTCCCGGGGCAGGCATGGCGCCGGGGTTTAACACATAATCCATTCACATTTCTTCCGCAAGCTGCTGGGCTCTGGATTAGTTCCATGTGCCTCTGGTGCCATGGACATGCCGGAGAGCCTCTTGTGGGGTGCAACTCATGGCCTCGGTTGGGTGTGAAGGACAAGCTGGTTCTGGCCCCCTTCCCGTTTAATGGGCTTTAAACAAAGTAAGAGGGTCAGAGAGATACACAGTGGTTTAGATGTTTTTGTCTTGCCCATGACTCTCCCTGGCACTGCATATGGCCCCCTAAGTATCTCCAAGAGTGATTTCTGAGCACAAACCAGAAGCCCTGCATATCACAGAATATGGTCCCCAAACACAAAAATGAAAATAAAATAAGTGAATGAATAGAAAATAAAAATAAAGCCAAGCAGTAAGTTGGAGTTCCTATAATTGTCAGACAGGTAATTAATGCATGAGTGGAATCATCCTTAGATGAAACTGAGATTGTTGGGGATTGATGGGGAAACTGAGATTTGTGGGGAGCACAATAAAATGAAAGAGCTGGCAAGTGAGAGCAATACCTTTACAACCAGTTTTAATTCACTGTGTTTAGGACTTCCAAGTATTTTCCTAATATATTTATGTAATCACACAATTGTGACTTATGCCTTGCTCTATATTTTAAACAGCCTCATGTTCATATCTTTTCTATAAATTTTAAAAATTAAAATAGAGCAAGGAAATCCTTTCAGGATACTTTATTTCCTTCTGTTTTTCCCTCTCTTCCTCTCCTCCAAGGCATACCCTTAAAAAAAAATTCTTACTCCATTCACTTAATTTCTTTCTCACTTGCAACTTTTGTTAGTTTTTTGCCTCACATTACAAGCAAAAGTACTGTTGCTAAACCAGCAGTGACTTAATAGCTGTCAGAACCAATGGCTATGATCCTCATCCTACATGGATTCTCTGCATCATTTGTCAGTATTGCATTAGTTTAAATTGCTCAATTTACCTTCCTGCTTCTTCTGCATTCAGGTCTGTGTACTGCCCCTTACTTGGCCCATTCTTTCAACATCAGTTTCCCTTAGGTTTCTACCTCAAGTTCATTACTTTTCTGATGCTCTGACTATTCCAGGTCACCTCTGTATCTGATGATTTCAGAAATAAAACCCTATGGATGATTTTTAAGTCTATTTTTTTATTAGAACATAAGCTTTGTTTTCAAGAATTCAAATACAAATCTTCTAGACTTTAATGCTATTCTAATGTGTTGAGTTCACCCTGAAACTATATTTTCTTCTGTGATAAACTTCCTTTCAAGGTGTTCAAACTAGTGAAGTTACCCACGCTACTGTACTGGAAATATTTGGTCACTCTTTGATAGCCATTCCAAAAAAAGTTCAACAAGTACAAAATTTCATCTCCTAAGTCTTTTTTCAAATGTGTTTTCTAATCATTGTATCTACTACTTTTGTTCTCCAAACAACTAATATTGCATCTACTATTTTTACCCTAGTCTTCCTTCAGATGATTGCCAGAGTTATGTTATGCTTTTTACCCCTTTATTGAAGCACTGTGATTTGCAATACTGTTAATAATAGTGCTACAGGCATTCAAGTTCCAATCCCACACCATCAATGTCAGTATTCCTTCACCAATCCCTCACGCCCACACCTACCTCACCCTACCCCCTTAGAAAACATATCCTCTGTACTCCACCACTAAAGTGTCTAAGACTTTTGATACAATATCCTTATGTTACCCCCAGGCTCATTACATATCCACTTCACTACCATTTTAGCATTCTTCGTTCTGTAACTTAGAAACAAGTTTGCCACAAGAGAATACATTTCATTCTTCTGTCTTATTTTTCTAGATACTAGAGATGAGTGGTCTTTCTTACTTACTTTGCTTAGCATAGTACATGTTGCAAATATCAGCATTGTTTCATATTTTCTTGTGACTAGTATTCCATTGTGCATATATACCATGACTTGTTTATATCTCCATGTATATAATCCTCATTTTTTATTTCCTCATAAAACCATCACTGTCTATTTAGGGTTTAATAGCACTGTACCACTGTCCTGTTGTTCATTGATTTGCTAGAGCAGGCACCAGTAATAGCTGCGTTGTGAGACTTATTGTTACTGTTTTTGGTATATCGAATACACCACAGTGAGCTTACCAGGATCTGCCATGTGGGCGGGATACTCTCCGTAGCATGCCGGGCTCTCCGAGAGGAATGGAGGAATCAAACCTGGATTGGCTGCGTGCAAGGCAAATGCCCTAAATGCTCCATTTCCAGGGCTTAGTAAAAAATCAAATGTGTGATCTTTTCATGATTGTCATCTACTTTCATCTCTGTAACCTGTCAACCTGATGAGGTTCATCTCTCAAAATATGAACTTTCAAAAAATTATTTTGCTGCCACTGAAATGCGTTAATTTCAAAAATTGCATATGCAAAGATCTTTGAAACTCTTCTTTCACCCAAAGTAGGTTAATATCAGCACTTATTTATTCACGATATCCTTAAACTTCAGTCTACTTACATACTTATAAATAGTTGAATGGATTAAAGAATTATTACAGATCTACTCAATAGAATTGAATAATTCCACTCTAATATGAATGAATGAAATGGAACTGCGTAAAATATTATGGATGTATATGGCAGACAATGAGTGTGAAATAATAGAACATATGCTACATGATTCCAATTACAGAGTAGAGTATAAACACAAGGAAAAAAACTCAACTATGGTGTTAGCAATTAGGACACTATTTTTCCTTGGAGAAAAACTAAATGTGTCTAAAACCTGCAGAGACTTCTCATCTTCCCCAGAGGAAAACACAGTCTTTCATAGTACTTTATTAAAATTACATGAACTTATGGTTCAAAGCAAGCTTATGGTTTTATTTCTCTATTAAATCTTCCACTAGTCTTATTTTTAATTGATGGCTTCAGCAATTTTGATTATTTTGACTATATTTTAAAATAGAATGCACCCTTGTCTTGGGAACTTTGTGTTTTTTATCACTTATTATAGGTATGTTTACACCTCATGCATATTCATTGCTTGTTACTTAATTTTATTCAGATTTTATTGCAACATGTTTTCTCTGTTGAAGCCTTCCTTAGCTTCCTTTCCTATAACCGTTCCTACATACACTCTCTAAAACTTTTCACTGCCTCTACTGTTATCTCAAAGCACAAGGAATGAAATTACAAGTCATGTGACTGTGATTAAGTACACTTACACAGTGCCAACTTATTATTATTATAAAGTAAGCTCAAATCTAAATCATGTCACATAATTATGATTTTATATTGGATGGTGATAACATTTAAGAACTACTTTCGACAGCATTCAAATATACAATAAAATATCATTAGCTATAATGATTAAAGTGAAATTAATTTCTCCTGTTTATCATAAAACTAATGATTTGTACCTTTTAAATACATGGTTCCATTTGCCTCACCTAGGATCGTTGGAAAGCACAAAATAGTCTGTACCCATGAGTTCAGGTCAATTTTAGATTTGACACTTAAACGGTATATAGTATAAGTCTCTGGTGACTTCCTTTACATAGTACTCATAATCTTTTGATACTCATCTATATAAAAAAGGAAATTCTTTCTCAATAGCTTTTTTCTCTTTGTCATTGATGAGTTCTATTGTTTTTCAGATATTTTATTATTATTCTATAAGAATATGAACGCTTTTTGATTGTTAATTTTTATCTATAAATTTACTGAATTAATTGATTAGTTGCCATAGTTTTGGCAGCTCAGATTTCTATCTATAAATTTCATATCATTTGAAAATTCTTCAAAATTTTCCTACATTTTCCTACTTTGAATTACTTTAAGATCATAGTTCTATTGATTGTATTACAGGGTTTGTTTCCACTTGGAATTATCTACTCCTTTGCTTTATTTTTCTATATTCTGCTTATGAACAAGAACATCTGATATTGGTTGTTTTCTTTCATAGTTCACTTAGTATGATTTCCTCCAATTAAATCCAACTTGCAGCAAAACAAAATTTTATTTTGTCTCATAGCTAAATACTATTCCACTCTGCATACATTTCTTTATTCATATTTTTTTTTATTCACTGATCTGTTGTGATCACCCACCAACTATCCCGGGCGCCATGTAATCCCATCAATGGCCAAGATACAGAGACTATAAAACCCTGCTCCCAGAAAATAGCAGTGCAGAGTCTCCTGCCACCACGCCTGGCCATCTTCACTGGGGCCCCTTGGAGGAGGGTGTGTTGAGTTTCCCTCCCCACCCCAAGCAGAGACCTGGCAGCTGAAGACCTCTGGTTCCAGCCACAGCCATGCTTAAGACCACTCTCCACACGTTTGGACTAGCCTCACGCATGAAGGGACCAGCAGAGGAACCCAGGCATGTGGGACCTGGGGCATAGATCTCCAAGCCTACTCGAATTGGGACTGGGGCCTCCTCCACCCAGATCCCCCACTTTCTAGGCGTTACACCCACCAACTGCACCCCGCGCCATGTAATCCCATTAAAGGCCAAGACCCAGAGATTATAAAACCCTGCTCCCGGAAGCGTACGGCCACATTCGCCGCTGCGAGACATCTTATTATCTAGGTCTTACTCTGGTGAACCTGTCAGGCTACCAAAAGTATCCTCCCTACACGGCAGAGTCATGCAAACTCACCTTGGCGTATTCAATATGCAAAAACCAGTAACAATGATGGGTCTCATTCTCCTGACCCTGAAAGAGTCTCTATTTTGGCACTTTTTAAAATCTCAGGGCTAGGACAAAGGAGACGTTACTGGGTCCTGCTAGAGGTGATCAATGACCAACAGGATGACAGTGATACAGTGATATCTATAAACTATTCTCACCGATGTGAAGTTGGTAACTCATTATCATTTTGATTTGCAAATTTGCAGTTCTCTGAAAATCAGAGGTAAAGGTAAAAGGTAAAGGCCCTCCCGTTGATCGTCGATTTGCTCAAGCGGGCCCAGTAACGTCTCCATTGGAGACTTTGTTGTTACTGTGTCTGGCATATCGAATAATCTCGGTAGCTTGCCGGGCTCTCCGAGAGGGGCGGAGGAATCAAACTCGGGTCGGCCATGTTGGCCGCTTGAAAGGCGAACGCCCTACCCGCTGTGCTATCGCTCCAGCCCAATAATAAATATTTTTTCATATGTTTGTTGGCCATTTTTATATCATTTTGAATGAAGTATATGATTGTCCCAGCTTTTTATAGGACATTTTGTTGCTGATCTATGAAAATGCATTATAAAACTTGTACATTATACCTTTTTTATTTGCAAATATTTTTCCAATTAGTAAGGTATTTTTGGTCTATTGAACTTGAAGTGCAAAACCTTTGTAAATTGTTATTGTCCCATTTAATTATCTACTTTTCTTGCCAATGGGGTCATATCATTGCAGACTTGTCTGAGGGCAAGCGTCCTGCCTATACTTTCCTCAACAAGTTTTTTGGAAACCGTTTATCTTAGTCCATTTAATACATTTTGAATTAACTTCTGTTTTATATTGTGAGGAGCTAGCCTAATTTCATTATTCTGTACGTGACTATGTAGATTTTCCAGCACCATTTTTTGAGGACGTTTTCCTGCTTCATTTTATGCATCTAGTCCTCTGGTCATGAACTAACTGCCAAATATCTTAGGGTTTGTCTCTGGGCTCTCAATTGAGTTCCACTGACATGAGAGCATGTGTTCCACACAGTTTTAGTTCCTCTAGCTCTAGAGTATCACTCAAAGTCTGGAAATGTAATGCTTTCAAGTTCATTTAAAAAAAATCACTTTGTTAGCTCTGAAAGTTTTTTCTACACATATATTTTCTATGGTTTTTTTCTAGAAGTATTTTTTCTATGGCCACAGCGGTAGGGCGTTCGCCTTACAAGTGGCCAACATGGCCGACCCGAGTTCGATTCCTCCGCCCCTCTCGGAGAGCCCGGCAAGCTACCGAGAGTATTCGATATGCCAAACACAGTAACAACAAAGTCTCCAATGGAGATGTTACTGGGCCCGCTCGAGCAAATCGACGATCAACGGGAGGGTCTTTTTATTTTTTCTATGCTCTAGAAACCATTATGGGAACTTTAGCGGTCATTGCATTCTATCTATAAATCACATTGGGTAAGATTTTAATTATATTGATTCTTCCGATCCATGAACAAGCGGTATGTTTCCATTTTCTTTTATTTTCTTTTATTTCTTTTATTTCTTTCAGAAATTGTTTATAATTTTCTGTAAATAGGTTTTTCACCTATTTTTTGATTGAAGTGTTCTCATAATTTCTCTTCTTCTGCTGTAATTATTTCTACTTTTTTATCAATTAAGTAAATAGGCTAATCGTTGTCACTTTGAAATCTTTACTGAGGTATTTGAGAGGTACAAATACTGGTGCTTTGTATGTAATCAAGATTTAATCATTAGCCACCTGTCGCTTACTATTACTGTGCTAGCACAGAGGTGGTCTGTGGACTTCTTTCTCTCAACTTCTCTTTCCTGGATTTGGGTAAGGTTTGTCTGGAGTACCTGGAACTGGGAGAGGCAGACAGCTTATCATGAGTACCTTACCATTCCAGGATGGACAGGCTAGAAAAAGGCCCTTGCATGGCCTATCTAGGTCAAAAGTGTTGGGTAGCACATCCTTGTTCAAATTTGAAAGAAAAACTATAAATTTTCATCATTGAGCATAATATTAAATGTGAATTTCTCTTCTATAACCTTTAATATGTTAAGCAATTTTCATTTTTAAATTTATTTTATTTTTTTTTAGCCTTTGGTGGTTCTTATGCGTTACCCCAGCCTCTGCAGTTAGGAGTTGCTTCTGGCTATGCTCAGGACCCATATGAGATGCCAGAGATCAAATGAATGTTAGGTTTCGCAAGGCAAGCACCTTACTGACTGTACTGTCTCTCCAGCCCTATTCCTTCTTTATTTTTTTTATCAATTTTTCCTTTTTTTTTTTTTTTTTTTTTGCTTTTTGGGTCACACCTGGCTCTGCACTCAGGAATCACTCCTGGTGGTGCTCAGGGGACCATATGGGAATGCTAGGAATCAAACTTGGGTGGGCCGCGTGCAAGGCAAACACCCTACCCACTGTGCTATCACTCCAGCTCAATTTTTCCTTTAATGACACGATATTGAATTCAGGTTTTATAGTGTTTTGATTCAATTTTTCTTAGCTTAAAAAGATTTATTGATTTATTGATGTACTTTTTATTTGTTCCTATTCTATTGGTTGTTCATGAGCCAGCTGTTTAAATTTCCAAATAACTGTGATTGTTCCAAGTTTCCTTGATATCGATAACTAGTTTCAAAACTTTGTGGTTGGAAAAAAGATACTCAGTATAATTTCAGTCTTTTATAAATGTCTATGGTTTCTTTGTGAACCCTTATGATCTATCCTGGAGAATGTTCTTTGGGCTTTCTGGAAGAATGCGTTACTCTGGTGTTGCTGTTGGAAGAGGTACTCTGTACATGTCTGTTAGGTCTATTTGACCTAAAACAGAAGTTCCCAAAAATATTTGCTTACCAACCACTTTTCAGGAAAAAAAATCACTAAAGACCTCTCTGAAAATCTACTTTTTTAAAAGTGAACAAATAGAAAGTGTATGTATATATATATATATATATATATATATGTGTGTGTGTGTGTATATATATATATATGAACCCATGTGAATGTGTGTATATATATATTCATATAGGTCCCCAGACATTTGGTGCAAACACAAATAATATTATTAATATTCTGATGCATTTTCATCATGTAATACTAAATACTAAAGGCCCTCCCGTTGATCTTCGATTTGCTCGAGCGGGCCCAGTAACGTCTCCATTGGAGACTTTGTTGTTACTGTGTCTGGCATATCGAATACTCTCGGTAGCTTGCCGGGCTCTCCGAGAGGGGCGGAGGAATCGAACTCGGGTCGGCCATGTTGGCCGCTTGTAAGGCGAACGCCCTACCCACTGTGCTATCGCTCCATCATGTAATAAAGATTTTATATTATTACTATATTGTCCTTGTCAATTTAATTATCTGTACTTTATTTACTTGCATGGAATATCTTTTTTCTTTCTTCACTTTAAGCTACATGAGTTCTTAAACTTGAAGCATGTCTCTTGAAAGCAGTATAAACACATTTGTGTGTATATTTTTGTGTTTGAAGATACTTTTTGTTCTGTTTCCTTAATTGAGTCTATTTCTCTATGCCTTGAGTTGAAAAATTCAATCAATTTACATTTAGAATGGTTATTGATAAGTAAAGAGTTACTGATGCAATTTTACTATTTTCTGACAGGTTTGTAGTTCCCCTGTTTCTTTCATCCTCTCTTGTATTTCTTCATAAATTTATGATTTTCTACTATGCGTGCTATGGTTTCCTCTTCTCTATTTTTTAGTATACAGTATATTTCTGCTTTGTTATCATCATGAGGTTTATAAAGTACATATTGTAGCTTATAGGTTCATTTTATGAAGATAACTAGCAACTTAATTTTCATCATTTATAAAATCACTGCACTTTTACTCAGTGCTTTTATTTTTGTAATGTCACAATTTATCTTTTTATAATTATTACACTCAAAAATTATTGTAGTTATAGTTTTTTCCCATTGCTCTCATCTTTTAGTCACAATACTAAAGATATGCTACAGTATAGACAATAATCTATCATTATCATTATCACACAAATATTTTGTGTATTTTATTTTTTAAAAAATTTTTATTAGTGAAACACCATGAGGTACAGTTATAGACTTCTTATTCTCAAATAACTTATTAGAAATATTTTTATTTCAATGTAAGCAAAAATTTAAGCAGGTCTATGATTAATTCCTTTCATTTTTATTTGTCTCTTTTGATCCTTTATTTTTGAAATGTAATTTTTCCATATGTTTTTGGTTAACAGATTTTTTTGAGTGCTTGCAATTTATCATCCCACTGTCAAAGCTGTATTATTGCTGCTGAAAATATACTTAAAGACTTATGGGTGTTCCTTTGAAAATTGAAGCTTTGTTTTGGTTTTATGTTGCTCTTAAGATTCTCTGCTATTTATTTTTGACACTTATTGTAATATGCCTTGAATAGGATACTTTTTAGTGGCTTATCGGTCTTATGTTATTGATTATCTATATATTTTCCTGAATTTATAAAGTTCTCAGGCATAATTAATTTAAAAGATAAGCATTTTAATTTCTCCTTTTCTTTCTCAAAACTCAAATAATTTCATATTTATTCTTTTGATGGTATCTCATATGGTACATTGCACTTCTTCACTGTTTTCTCTTTATTAAATTTTATTCCTTTATTCAGATAATCCATTTTTTTTAAATTACTTATTCCATTCTTCTACTCAATAAAAATCTGTCAGAAGTTCTTTACTGTATTATCCAGTTCACTCCATTGATTAGTGCCAAAATTTCTCTTTGATTTTTTTTATGTATGTGTGTTTTCTCTTTGTTTAATTTCTCATTATGTTCCTGTGTTATTTTTCTCATATTCAATTGTTCAAGTGTTTTCTTTCAGCTTTCCGAACAACTTTATATTGAATTTATATTTATATTTCTTTTAGCTTTCAGAAAAATTATATTGAATTATTTCATTGATAATTCTTGGATATCAACTTTCTTGCAGTCAGTCACCAGTGATTTTTTGTATTCTTTTGATGGAGTTATAGCTTACTTTATAGTTCATGATTCTTGGAGTTTTGCACAAGTGTCTACACTTGTAGAAATGTTCAGTTCTTCCAGAATTGATTAACTTATTGTTGTATGGAAAGATTCACCTGCAGGTAAAAACATTTGATATATGCTATGACCTAAATAAATCAGAAAACCTGATGTAGAGGTTCTGTTACACCTTGTATATGAGAGAGTGCTCTTTACTCAAATCATTGCTGTCGGAAGTATGAATATCTCTGTGACCCACAGTGACCTCAAGGATTATGCAGTTGGTGTCATTATTCTAGGATTAGAAGGTAAAGACTAGGGAAGGTAGTGGTAGCAGGTGGAGTCTTATAAACGCCTTTTGATCAGGGACAGTTGCAGGTGCTTGTTTAATGGCAGATAGTAGCTGCACATACATATATTGTGTTGGAAACAGACAAAAATCAAGAGTCATCATCAGTTATACGTATATTGACTGCAAGGTCCTGTGTTATAGTCACTTGCTACTGTGGCTGCTCTGTTTTAGCTGTGGGACTCACCAGTAGAGGTTAGATACTATCGTTAGACTGAGAGTTTATGGGTATTCAATTGGAAGGACTAGCTGCAGGTAGAAGCGTTTGTCTAGTCCATTTCCAGGAGAGAGGCCACAAGCAGCTGTGAGAGCAATTACTGACAGACATGCTCTCTGGTAACAGCACAAGCTCCCAATCCTCGCCTACACATCCTGTATTTGCATAATAAATGCTGGTGACAAGAATCTGCCAGTGGCACAACATGAAAATTTGAAGTGTCTAGCCCCAAGCAGCAGCATAACCAAAGAAGTCAGTCACAGGGGTATAGGTAGAGAATTTTCTTTTCTGTAGTCACAAACTTCTGAGTGATTTGATAATATGTTGCTTCAGAACTCAGGAATAATAAATGGAGAGAGGTTCCTGGCACCAACTATCAGTAAACTTTAGTTATCTACAGGGCAAAAAGTAGGAACATATGCAGGGCATCTGTGCTAGTTGTGCTGGTAATTAGTTTCTTCTTAAAGGCAACTTTGGTTTGTGTGTACAGCAGGACACTATGAATTGGGATCAGTTTGTGATGGCTAGTAGTAACTCCTAATTTCTTTTGTCCTTTTTCTAGTTTCTTATTGTTACTCTATATTTCAGCATTTCCTGCCTGAGTGGGACAATAATAAAAGTATGACCTTCTCAGAATTCCTTTGAAAGGTTAAGAAGACTGATTTCTAACTTCAGTAACTTCCACCTTTGTAGGGAATGCTTTCTCATCTTCTCCCCTCTTTGTGATGAGCAAAACTCTCACTGTACATGGATAATGTAGCCAATTGAAACTTCCTTCATTCTCACTGTGTGGTTATTCTAGATTTTCTTTCTTTTTTTTTTTTGCTTCATTCTCTTTGGAGTCCACAAAAAAATTTTGGTGGACTCCAGAGCTATCTAAAGCCATTTTTGTTTACAAATGGCCACACAATTGTCAATTATTATTTATTTATTTTGGTTTCGGAGTCTCCCCCAACAGTGCTCAGGGGTTACTGCTGGCTCTGTACTCAGAAATTGTTCTTGGCGGAGCTCAGGGGAACACATGGTATGCCAGACATAGAACCTGGGTTGGTCCCATTCAAGACAATTACCCTACCCACTGTATTATCACTCCCACACCAACTGTTGATATTCTTAGAAAACAGTATGGATTCTGCCTCACCAACATCTTGAAAGTGTCAATTGCACTAACACACTATATCTCTTGGAGCTGTCTTATTTTTCTATGCAACACTTTTGTTTTGTTTATTTTGTTTTGTTTTGGGGGCGGGCTACATGCAGTTGTGTTCAAAGCTTATTCCTACCTCTGTGCTTAGTGATGGCTCCTGGCAGTACTTGGGAAACCTCTAAGCAACACATCAAACATGTATTATAACAATCTATCTTGTTTATTGTTCTGTACTCAAATATGAACTGCAAAATGTAGGGATCATTTTACATGTTTTATTTGCTACTGAATTCCCAGAGCCTGAGTATATAGACTAATATGTCTCATTAAATATTTCTAAAATTAATGATAGAAGTAATATGATTTGAAGTCTTAAAGAATCAGTTCAAAACAATAGTCTGCATTACTTTATACAGAACAGCAATTAAAAGATAAGGATGAGGCTAATTTATGAATTTGTCTTTGAAAAAATGCAGAGGTGAGGGCAGATTGATTTCTAATCAGCTATAATAAACACGTATTTACCTATTAGTACTATTAAATTTAATAGAATGGAGAATGCTGAAGAACGTAAAAGAAGATTCATTATACCAACAGGTATTAAAATTCTCTCTTTCTGATTATAAAGGGGAATTTAGAAAGCAGAGTTTAATGCACTAGTACTAATGGAAAACTTTGCTAACTGCAGTAGGTGTTAGTTGAGTCTTAATCTATAGATTTTTAACTAACCACTATCCAGCAAAAGATATGGAAGCTTAGAATGTTTTCACTCTTAAACAAAAAAAAAAATTAGTAAGATAACTTGAAACCAAGTAAATTTTAATAGTTCTTTTAATCTATGGAGAAATCTTTTAAACATTTTCATCAGTTTTTATAGAGACCAAAATTGTTATGTTTTGTTGATTATGATAGAAACCAGTTTTTCAATATTAACTTCTTAGAAAAAAAAACTTTAAAAAATATTTAAAATAATGTAGTCATCTGGATCTTACTGCCAGAGCTTTAATTTTTAATATGGGATGTAGCTTAAGCACTAGGCTATTTTTTGTGTTCTCAAGTAGTTTGGTTAAGGTTCATTGCCATTTCCCACTTACCTCCTTCTATCTATAAAATATATAATTGTTTATAATTCTATGATATTTATTCCCTGTCTTCATTCTTTGAAATTTCTATTTTACAAAGTACTGATAGAATGCTAACTCAATAAATGGCGTAGTCATCATGCCAGAGGTAAAATAGATTGTAGTTTATATATGTTTAGCATTATAGACACCCACCATACATTCTATTATTCAAAATGACACCTTCATCAGCCTCTCTGAGGATTCAGACAAACTATGACTATAAGTTCCTTCTAGGCACAAAGATGTCAACTTCTAAAGTGAAATCTTGGGATGTCAGTATGTTATTAATGAAAAAAAAAATCTCCTTCATTTTTTTATGAGCTTTATTCCTACCCTCTTAATTCCTTATTTCTTTGTTATTACAAACTTTTGTTAACTTATTAATTGTCACTTTACTATTAAGATTATTAAGTATTTTAAACGATCACCCTGGGGCTGGAGCAATAACACAGAGGGTAGGGTGTTTGCCTTGCACGCGTCCGACCAGAGTTTCATTCCCAGCACCCCATATGGTCCCCTGAGCACCACAGGAGTAATTTCTGTGTGCAAAGCCAGGAGTAGCCCCTGTGCATGACGGAGTGTGACCCAAGAAGAAAACAAGAATGTTCACTGAGGGTACTTTAATCATTTCTGCCCATGGAGTAAGTTAGATTTGTTCACTAACTAAATATGAGGACCATAGAGTAGTCAAGCACATATAACCAACAGCGTTTCAATGCCAGCAACACGTATAATTTTCCAGAGAGTTATCAGAGATCTCTCCAGAACAGAGACAGCAAGACAGCAATAGTAGAGAGCAGTGGCAGCTAAGCTTAACTCTGCATCTTATCCAAAAAAAAAAAAAAACTACAGATGATTTTATATCTTATTATTCATTTGTTTTTAAAAATCATCTTCTCTTCTAAGTACTTTATATATATTAACTCATTTCATCCTAAGGGTGGATATTAGATGATCTATATTATTATCGTCAGTTTAACACAGGAGGAAATTGAAGCACACAAACTTGATCTATGTGTTAACTATCCTTATGATAAATAAGTGAAGTAGATGCACTGTAAAATGTAGATATAATACATAGTCAGGATGACAGTGTATTTGGGTTGGAAAAGCTTCACAGCTTTTCAATGAAACCACTACTCTGGCTTGTTGTATTAAAATGACCTTGTTATTCAGTTAACGTGGTCATGAGTAAGGTTGTTCATGATTTTCAATTCAGCAGAATTTCAGAGGAGAACGCTTTTATAATATTTTATAGAAAAGCAAGGATGTCAAAATCTAATCCATGGTATCAGGGCTTTGCCAGAACTTGGTGCAGACTGAAAGGAAAAGTACTGTATCCCAGAGGGGTTTCTTCAAGAATGAAATCATTGAGATGTGGATGGTCCCGAGAGAAGGACTTTTAGAGTTCCAGTCATTGGCAAAGAAGAAACCAATTGAAATTTGTTTTTAGAAGAAGATGGTGTAATATTCCTAGAGTTTGATATTAGGAAGGGAGCCAGAAGCCTAAATTGTAGAACTTTTGGAGAAGAAATGTAATGAAAAAGGCCAACAAAAATATAATTACAACAACCAGCTTAGAAATAACAACTGCATTTATTAAGAACAGCCTAAGCAGAGATGTCAAGAGCAAAATGTGAGCAAAATTTCCATTCTGGCTTGGCTATAGGCATAGGAGAATACATTTGTGTGTAGAGATTCAATCTTAGGACCTGTAAGAGATATGAAAGCTTGGCAAAATAGAAGATCTCAAAACTCAATATTAAATCCCTGTGCATGTGTTTAAGAAATGAAATAAATGAGCACCAACTATTGTGAGAATCTATGTTTGAATTTCCTGGAAATACAGAGGCAAATGTGGCCTTTACCCTGAGAAGATTTTATCCAGTCACGTCTATAAGAACATTGCACATGTAAACAATTTAATTATAAAATTATTTTGAAAGAATTTGAAGTAGGCATTCAAAGGTAATTTATTATGCATCAATCAGCACTCCACATCCTAAAGTACTAAAACACATCTGTTTAATTGATCATTATAAGAAATAAATTTTTAATATAGGCGTAGAATTTGTTCACTTATCCAGATTATGTGGCAGTCATAATGCTAGACAAAAATAGTGAAATAAGCTTAAAAATATTTATTGTTGTGTCAGAGAGATAGCACATTGAGTGAAACATTTGCTTGACACTTGGCCAAGACAGATTTAATACTAGGCATCACATATGTCCCCCCAAACTTCACGATTAGTGGATCCCTGAGCACAGAGAAAACAGATTAAGCACTGAACACTACAGGATAGGCCTCCTACCAAAACAAACAAACAAACAATACATTTATCTTTCTCAAAATTGGAAAGAGACTGATTTTAATAATAAAAATGCAATGCATATCACTATCACTATCACCCTGTTGTTCGTCGATTTCCTCGAGCAGGCACCAGTAACGTCTCCTTCTTCCTAGCTCTGAGATTTTGAAAGAGACATTTCAATGCTCTTTCAGGGTTAGGAGAATGAGACCCATCATTGTTAATGGTATCTGGCATATTGAGTACGATATGGGAAGTTTGCCAGACTCTGCCATGCGGGCAGGATACTTTTGGTAGCCTGCCAGGTTCTCCAAAGGAAAATGAGATAATAAGATGTCACGAGGCCGCAAATGCAGCTGCGTGCTTCCAGAAGTTGAGTTTTACAGTCTCTGTGTCTTGGCTGTTGATGGGACCAACCTGGCGCTGGCGGCAGCTGGTGGGTGTGACGCCTACCTACTGGAAGATGGGGGGTCGGGGTGGAGAAGGCCCAATCCCAACCCAAGCAGGCTTGGAGATCTCAGCCCCGGGATCCCAGGACTCTCCACATGTCCGGGCAAGCCTCATGCATGAAAAAACTGGCAGAGGAACCCAGGCATGCAGGTCCCAGGGCAATGCATAAGAAAGGTGAAAAATAAAAATAAATTTGATGTTAGTGTGAAAAGAAGAGTAGAGAAAGTATTGTAATAGTACATGTACTTAAACCAAAGGATGGCTGAGTACTTTTTTGAGGAGAAAACTCAGAATTCTAGCTAGAATGTAAATCTGGCACACTTAGGAGATATCAAGTATCTTGGCTGAGTTGATTGAACGATAAATTGTAAAGATGAATTAAAACTAGTAAGCAGAGGTTGAACCATTACAGACATGTGCTAGGTCTAATCAAAAAAAGAAAAAAAAGTCATCACTCTGAGGTTGGTAGCACTGTAGCACTGTCGCACTGTCCTCCCCTTGTTCATCGATTTGCTTGAGGGGGACCGGTAACATCTCCATTGTGAGACTTGTTGTTACTTTTTTTTGCATATTGAATATGCCATGGGGAGCTTGCCAGGCTCTGCCATGCGTGCGGGATACTCTCGGTATAGCTTGATGGTCTCTCCAAGAGGGACGGAGGAATCAATCCCAGGTTGGGCGCATGCAAGGCAAATGCCCTACCCACTGTTATCACTCCACATTACATGTAAATGATCACATGTTATGTATGTGTATATAATATACATAATATACAATATATAATAAATAATAAATTAAATAAATAATAAATTAAAATAAATCATTTCACGCAGCATAATGCTCTGTATATTCATCCATTTGTAGGAAAATTTCATAATTTCATTACTTCATTTTTCCTAACAGATGTATAGTATTCCATTGTGTAGATGTGCCATAGTTTCCAATGCCACTCATCTGTCTGTTCTCAGGCACTTGGTTTGTTTCCAGATTCTGGATCTTGTGAGCTGTGCTGCAACCAACACAGGAATGCAGATGGTTTTTCTGCTGTGTGTTTGGGGGACCCCAGGGTATATTCCCAGAAATGATATTACTGGGTCAAAAGGAAACATTATGACAATAATAGGTGGAAATTAACATGTTGGACAAGAATTGAGTGTTGAAAGTAGGTAAAGGGATATTTTGGATAACCTTTCCATATTTGCAAACCACAATGCCAAAAAGGAAAAGAGAGAAGAAGAAGAAGAAGAAGAAGAAGAAGAAGAAGAAGAAGAAGAAGAAGAAGAAGAAGAAGAAGAAGAAGAAGAAAGAGGAGGAGGAGGAGGAGGAGGAGGAGGAGGAGGAGGAAGAGGGAGAGGGGGAGAGAGGGAGAGAGGGAGAGAGAGAGAGAGAGAGAGAGAGAGAGAGAGAGAGAGAGAGAGAGAGAGAGAGGGAAGCTCCTGCCATGGAGGCAGGCTGGGGTGGTGTTTGGGGATGATGGGAGGGAAAATGAGGATACTGGTGCTGAGAAATATACACTGGTGAAAGGTTGGGTGTTGGAACACTATTTGATCGAAACCCAATCATGAACAGGTTTGTAAGGGCTTATCTTTTATCTTATTGAATCAATATTCAATAAAATAAAAGTTCTGGATCAAGCGCTAAGAGGAACTTTTGACATATTGGGAAATACTTGTGAATCTGTTTTACTGTAGCCTCTTAGATGTTTGGGAATATAGTATCTCAAAAGGTCACAAAAATAATCTGTTTCACTTTATTTTCACTTTGGGGGAATGTTGGGACTTGTATTATTTCTTTCTGGTCCTCTTGCATTTTACGTAGTGGCAAAAATCTGAACCCTGTCTACCTCTTTACACCATCTTGTATGTGCTGAATTCAACTCTATTCTTTTTCATACTCTACCTCCATCGTCCCCCTCCAAGTTTCCTCCTGGTTCTATCAAAATTTATTCCTGCTGCCCCATAGCTTTTATTCCTCTTTTTTGCTTATTTTTGTGGCTTGTTTTTCAACATCTAAGATTTTTCTATAGCATGTACAAGCATTAAATCTTCCATCTCTTTGTGTAACATTATGATGGGAAATTCTAAATCCTGCTGTTATTTTTTCTTAATTATAAAATATAAAATTATTATAACAGTTATTAGTATTTTATTTTCAGATTTTTATTGTGGAAAAATATGGGCTCAGCATTTTAAAATTCTGGCACTCCTTAGATTCCTCATAAATTCAATTTTTCTTTTTTGTATATGGAGATCAGCTCACTGTGTTCCTGTGGAAATGAAAACGATGTTGATTATGACATGTCGTCTGTGTAATTCTCCAGAAGCTCAGTTTCCACACTTCTTCTTCTTCATTAATTATTAAAAATTATGTTAGGTAAGTCATTCAAATTGGAATAAGAGAAATATGTTGGATTTATGTTGATGAAAAATTTAAAGCCCAAATTAATTTGAAGATAATTTTACAGACAAAACAAGAAAGATAGCATCAGAACTAGAACTCAGGACTCTTCCACATCCATCTAAAGGCTGCCTTATGATATTCACGATGTACATACTTAAGACCATTTGTGAGTTTTCCATATTGAGTGAAATTTAAACTTCGTATCAGATAAATCAGATACATGATGTGTCTTGAACACCAGAATTCTGATATTGGCTTTGCCCATATTTTTGATGGAATGGAAAGTGACTATTCAGTGAGGGATGAATAATGATAGTTCAGTGTTAAAATAAAACCTATGATATTTTTGGCACATGGATCTATGTGACTATCTCCTAGGTGAATAGAGTGATGAAAAGTTAGAGAGTAGCATTTCTCCCAATGATAAACATAATTGCAGTGGGAGCATAGGCTCATTTTCTGTCTGGGGCACACATTCACTGCTGCTGTGAACATTCTCAATTTAATGCAGTTGTTTTATAATGTACATAATTGTTCAGTTTCTCCCTCCTTGGTGACATGAGTTCAAGTTTCAGAAATCTAAGTAATCACTAAAACATGTAAAATTCTCTGACAGATAGACGTGACTATAGTGAAATTCTGTGATATCTCAGACGAAAAATTATTTCAGAGCCACTACAAGAATGCTTATATTCACTGATACAATAATAGCTTTTTATAAATATTAGCAATTTTTCTCAATGATTTCATCCTATTTAAACTATTTAAAATATTTGACAATAGGGAAAACAATATTTGATGTCTTAAAGTGAAAAAATTATTATAATTGTTTATATTTTTCACATCTTATAAATACATTTATGATCATATTTGTAAATAAATGACAAATTTATTAAGGCATTGGTATCTATATAGAAAATGAAATATATTTATAATACATTTTACTGACTCCTAATTTATGGAATTAATTAATAAAATATTATTTTTCTTTAAAGTTTTGCTTGAGCGGGCCCAGTAACGTCTCCATTGGAGACTTTGTTGTTACTGTGTCTGGCATATCGAATACTCTCGGTAGCTTGCCGGGCTCTCCGAGAGGGGCGGAGGAATCGAACTCGGGTCGACCATGTTGGCTGCGTGCAAGGCAAACGCCCTACCGCTGTGCTATCGCCAAGTTTTAATTTGGAAAAAATGATTTAGGAATTAGATGAGAGTTGAGTCTCTTAAAAAATTTTATGGATGAAAACAAATATCTAAACCATAGCAGGCATATGAAGCTTACCTTATAGAAAAGTAAATAATTTATCTTCCAGAAAGCCTTTGTGGGAATTGGTTGCTTATTAAGTAGGTCAATTTCACTCAGGCCAGACTGTGACCCTCAAACTTGTAGGCTATGGCATGTGTTTGTTCAACATACCAATAACTCATTTATCAGTCAGATTGATGCATATATCAAAAAACATTCTATCATTTTTATAGAGAAATATAACTATCTCAAGACCTGGAATGTACTTATAAGTGTATCTCTTCCTCACTCATTTCTCAGAATTCAAATCTATAGATCACTTCTTAAGAGTGAAGTTGGATCAAGCGAAGCCAATTACCCAGGAGAGACATTTGAAGTGTGTCAAGGAATATAAATAGTGAAATCAAAGTTACGTAAAGCCTGTGTTGTTTGTTTATAGTGCCTCAGTGATTTAAATTTAATTCTTATATCATATAAAGCAATTTTTGTGGATTACCTCATATCTTCTCTTTTTATAGGGGTTCACACCTGGTGGTGCTCAGGGGAAGGCACTATCTGGAAAGGACCAGGGGGGTAACAAGGGATGCCTGGAATCAAACCTGGGTCAGCTGCATGCAAGGCAATTTCCCTACCACTGTGTTATCACTCCAGCCTTTCTTTCCTTATTTTCTAAAATACAATTTAATATGAATTTTTCCATTAATAAATTTGGGTCCAATTATCAATTTATCATACATAACCTTCTAGTTCAATAATATAAACTTTGATAATTATATTTAAAAATTATGATTCACATATGAGAAAAATGTTGTATCCAAGGATTTATATTCACTATATATATAATATTCTGCCTTCTGATAGAATGCAATTAGAAACTCTTTCTATGAACACTTATGTTTTAGTGTATCATTTGATTGTTTTCTTTATAATAAATTTTGAATACAAATAATTCATGATATCATGACAGAGAGATAGTACAGCTGGTAATATGAATACCTTGCATGAATTTGATCCATTTTCTATCTCATATAGTCCCCCAGTCTTCTGCAGAAGTGATCCTTGAGTGCAGAGCCACGAGTAAGACCCAAGCACCATCAAGTGTGCTCACTAATTCCACCATCCCACCACGCTACCTGCCCTCTGCCCCCCAAAAAGCAACAGTAATATCAATCTTTTAGTAACTTAATAGACTCAAATACAACCCAAACTGGAATATTTTAGGGTATAAACTTGGGTATGAAGAGGAGAGAACATTCCTAAAAAATATACCATTCCAAAGCTGGCATACTAACTGTTGGAGTACACGGAGCTTAGGTTTATCAGATTGTACCCATCACAGTGCTCCCGAGTCACTCCCATTACTTTGTCTGTCTGTAACCTCTTCTATGCTCTCTTCCCCAACCAATTTGTAAGGTCTCATCCTTCTTAGACACTGAAGCTGTACTGTAAGTCAATATTGCCTTTCTCCTCTCCTTATGTCTTTGAGCAGTTTACTTTAATGCAATGTCCTTTTGTATAGATACAGGAAGACAATTAATTAATATTATGCTTTATAATTTAGGAATTGATTGGCTTTGAATATTATTCACTCCTGGGCATCTGCCTTCTCAACTTAAGCCTCAGTTGCCCTCACTTCTTAGCATTCCAAGGGCAGGGTCCCGACGTGGGACTGGATGGAACCAGGGCAAGCCGGTAAGTTATGTGCTACCCTGACATCGCGATGGGCCAGGCCAAGGTGCCACGATTCTTAACTGTAAGTTAAGAGTTTGATCATAGGCAATTGCTGTCATGATCCAAAAGTAACGACAAGACTAGGGCCCTGCTGCTAGGAATAGGAAAGATATCTGGCCTGAGCATTGCAGTCTGAGATCGAGATGGCCCTAGGAGAGCAATTCTATAAGCTCAAAGTATTTCTTACTGTGTCCATACGAAATGATTAATATTATGTATGCTTATATGTTGGTTGGACAAGGAGAGGAGAAACACGTCCTAGAAGCAGTTTTCTGTGTGTCCTGACTAGCTTGGATGAGACTGCTTTTTTGGAGATGTAGATTCCAAGCTCTAGCAGACTGGTCTTTGTTGTGCTAATCTAAGTACTTGTAGCTTGTGAAAAGGTGAGGCCAGGATTACTGGCCTGCGGATGTAAGGAAACAATGTATGGTTTGCCGCCTCAATGTTCTTTCTGTAACTCCTTCTGATGACATCATTATATTGCGCCCTTTAGAGGTACTATGATCTATATAAGGGAGATTTCAGGGCTCTCTGGGGGGACACGTGCACCAGAGAACCGGGGACACGTGCATCAGAGAACCTGGGAAGATGGGGCTGAGGACAGAAGCTGAGAGAACAAAGGCGCACGTGCTCGAGGATTCCTGAGGCCTCCATGACATACATCTCTTCCATGTAATAAACGACTACTAAGACCAACTAGCTTGGCCTCGTTTCCTTCCTTCACCTGACCATCGCCATCGACCTCCCTGGAGTGGGGAAACGGCAAGACCGCCGGCCTTTTTATTTTTTGTGTGTTTACACACTAACTTCGGTAAATTCATTGACCTTATGCCTACTTTTTCAGTGGATTTCATATGACCCTCAAAATGTATACTTGGCTTTGAACTAGAGAAAGAAATATGGAGTGAAGAGACAGGAAAGAAAGGCAATTTTTCTCCTAGTTGAATAGTGCATAACATAGACTTATAAATAAAATAGAAATTTATTTTTAGCCTTCTTAATCATGAACGTGGTTTAGAGTGATTTGTACTATATTAAGTTGAGGAGAAAGTAAATAAATAGTATCATAAGTAATAATAATAAATACTATGTGTACAAAAACATTAAGTGGAAAAATAAAGGTTGAAGTATAGCTGAGGAAACCATAATGGAAGTAGGCCAAATCATGTAAACAAATGACAGCAGAGATAAAATTCTAAATCCAAGTGCCTTGGTTCTATTCAATTTGTATTGGTTTTCTGTCAAATCAAGCTAATGTACTTGAATATTCATTGTTTTAAATGCTTTTTTGGATTGTGTACAACATGCATTGTGAAAATCTGAGAGTGTATCTCAGTAGTAAAAACATTTTTTGGGTCAGACCCTTTGCATGTCTTTAATTTTTTTAAATGCACTGAAGACTCAGAACAATAAGTCTTCAATTTCTACTTGAATGGGGTTTTTTTTTACATATGAAAAAACAAATAATTCTCTTAAATGGGATTTCCAAAGACCAAACAGCATTTACTCTATTCTAACATAATGGTGGCTTACTCCCTTGCCATGGGCAGGCTGATATGACCATATCTGTATTTGTACAGTTCAAGGAAATGCCAACCAAGCATCTGAATTAGAAACAAGGACAAAAAAAATCGAGATTTTTACTGTTGTCAACATGGATATGGCAGCATTATTTTGGATATGTATTTGTGCCCTCTGTAAGATTAAAATGGAAAAAGTCAAGCGATGTGCTTACTTCAGTTGCTGACATAGAGCAATAAATGGAGTAATATACAGCTTCTGTTTTTTTCACTATAGCTGAGTATTTCTTAGTTTTCTCATTCTACATAACTTAATCTCTCTTCTGTGTTTCAGGTTTCAATGTCTTTTCTGCCAGGATAGATGTGACCATTTAATGCACTTAGCACATTTATACACAATTCAATTTTCACTGAAATAATTTCCAACTCATGTGACAACTTTCATGGAACTGGTGTTTCCTAAAAATAGGATACAGGTTGTGATATGTACAGAAATAGTAACAAACATTACAGTGAGAATAGTAGCTTACTATTTTTATGTGAAAAATAATCTCTATGAGAGCTGTGTCGATTTATGTGGTCATTATTTACAAAAGTGGCTCTCTGTTGCTTGAACGTACAATTACTAAGCAACATCACCATTTAACAACTTGAGGAAGCAGAATCACATAAGGATTCATGTAAATATAATTTGTAAAATCATAACACAGGAGAACATTTATGAACACAAATTTATAGAACCTAAGAAAGGATACAATGAGAGAGGCTAAAATCTTCCTACAAGAAGGACATTAGCCAAAGCATAGTTAGGCCATAACCCAACTGCATTGAAATGTTTGCCTCTTCACTCCCTTATACTATACGTGAAATATGTGATACATTTCCACACTGGGATAAAACATATAAGAATGTTTTCCAAGACTTGAAATAAAAAATTATATAAAAATTTAATTAAACTTTCATGATCATAAGTCAAATTCAATGCATCTTGGCTATCAAAAAACCACTAGAATTTCTTTCAACTGATCTAAATGACACTCATTGTAAGGGGGGAGTCAAATGTCTTTTACTGACATGGCTCCTTACATACTTAGAAATTAGAAAAATTCTAGGGGTTGGAGCTATAGTACAGCAGGTAAGACATTTTCCTTGCAGATGGCTGCGCAACATCTTATCATCTCATTCCTACTTTAGACAAACCGGCAGACTACCGAATGTAACCTGCCCACAAGGCAGAGTCTGGCAAACTCCTCGTGGCATACCCAATATGCCAAATACCAGTAACAATGATGGGTCTCATTCTCCTAACTCTGAAAGAGCCTTGAAAATGGCACTTGGGCTAGGTCGAAGAAACGTTACTGGGGCCTGCTCGAGGCAATCGACAAATAACAGGATGGTTGTGATTGTGAATGAATGTATCTTAATTTTGGCTCTGTATAAAAATGATGATAGTATCACTTCATAGTAATAATATAAAATATTTGTTTTGTCTTTAAAATTTTCCTTTTCTCAACTTCTGTTTATAAGTAACATAGTTTTGTTTCAGAAATATGAAAAAAGAGAGAAAGGAGGGATCCTTATGAAGTAAAAGAAGATAACTGCACATTCAAAGTGGGAAGGAGGGTGATTCCAGATTGGCAGGTGTTGCTCTCCACTCTTGATTTAGAAGAGTTTTACTGTTCTGGCTACATCTTTATAAATTTTAATTCAAAAATGAAAACCATAAAATTTAATGTTTTTAAGTATGGAAAGGAGAAACAGCATTGTACACATACATGATTGTAAAGAGTTAATAAGTAATGTTATAAGAGTTGTTACCTTATTGCCAGATAGAGGGCAGGGAAGTAATTTTACTAAAACCCAGTGAAATTATGTAATTTTCATAATTTCACTGAGATTACGTTATCATAGTTACACCCTTAGCACAATTCTAACTTTCAATACTACACAAAAATACTGTAATTCAGGCTACAAAATGTTAGCATTTTTTAAAGTAAAGGTTGAAATTTTCTTGAGATACTTACAATATGGTTGAGGATATAAAATTTATCTTCAAGAAATAAATTCAGATCTTTTCTAAAAAGAACAAAAGAAATGAGTTCAGTAAAGTGAATTTTTTGAATTGGCACAAAGTTTCCATTTTGTTCTGCATCTGGCTTTCACTATACCCCTAGAAAAGTTATAGAACATTTCGTTTTTTTTCTTTTTGGGTCATACCCACTGATGCACAGGGGTTACTCTTGGCTCTTCACTCAGGAATCACTCCTGGTGGTACTCAGGGAACCAAATGGGAGGCTGAGAATCAAACCCAGGTCAGCCGCGTGCAAGGCAAACTCCCTATCTGCTGTGCTATCACTCCAGCCCAAAAAGTTATAGAACATTTCTTAATATCATAATCAGCAAGATATGTTATTCGGTTATGATACCAATAACTTTCCAATCCCAGTGACTTGTCTCAACCAAACATGATATTTTCCTTTCTCTTTATCTTTCGCAAATCAATATCTTTGTAGTTTCTCTTGAGAGACTGCAGTTTCCAAGAAAAAAGAAAAGATATAGTGAACCATCAATTGTAGAGATGACACCACTGAATTTTATCCTGTTTTTATTCTTCAAAGTAAGTCAAATGTCAGCTCCTGAGTTCTGAGTAGGATCTATTCACCTCTCACACAAAGGAACCCAGAAAAGATTGAAGGCCAATATTCACATCTATGCTATCAGGAAAATAAATCCCTCCTTTAGGGATATTATAGATACTATACAATCTACTGGAAATATTAGATTATTTATGTAAAAAATTAAATTGGAAGAGCAAATAGAAACTTACAGAAGGAAAATACAGTGGATAGGTCCCTTATATTGCATATAGCACACCCAAGTTTGATCCAGGGAACTCCATTTGGTCCCTTGAGCACTATCTGGTTTGAGTAAAAAACCAAGAGTAATTTCTAAGTGTGTGGGTAATCCCTTCCAGGTGTGACCCTAAAACCAAAAAAAAATTTTAAATATATTCACAGGTTACACATACTAAATTATATTGTATGAGAAGTCAGCCACAATAGTCATTCAATAATCACGGTCATTCCTGAATAGAAATCAGATTTGTTAACAAGAGTTAACAGATTCAGAATATGCAGATTGCATCTCACTCACCAACACCATCTCTTTTTTATTTATTTATATATTTTTGGTGGTCTGGAGTGATAGCACAGCAGGCAGGCCATTTGCCTTGCACACAACCAACATGGCCAACCCGGGTTCGATTCCTCTGCCCCTCTTGGAGATCCCGGCAAGCTACCAAGAGTATCTCACCCAAACGGCAAAGCCTGGCAAGCTCCCCGTGACATATTCGATATGCCAAACACAGTAACAAGAAGTCTCACGATAGAGATGTTACTGGGCCTGCCCAAGAAAATTGATGAACGGGAGAACAGTGATACAGTGATACAGTGATATTTTTGGTCTTCTGAAATAGATATTCTCCACGTTTCTAAAAGAAAGAGATTAAAAGAATCATTGTAGACTGAATTCTATAAGCCCTAAGTTTTATAAAACTGATCACTGATCACTGTCCTCCCATTGTTCATCGATTTGGTCGAGCGGGCCCAGTAACGTCTCTATTGGAGACTTTGTTGTTACTGTGTTTGGCATATCAAATACATCACAGGTAGCTTGCCAGGCTCTGCCGTGCAGGCGAGATACTCTTGGTAGCTTGCCGGGCTCTCCGAGAGGGGCAGAGGAATTGAACTCGGGTCAGCCATGTTGGCTGTGTGCAAGGCAAACGCCCTACCACTGTGCTATACTTGAATAGAGTACTCCTCCAGTAGTTCATGACAGAAATCAGTAAAACTTACCTTATCTGGCTTTCCACAACTGATATGGCATCAATTTTTTTCATAATGTCCTTTCATCATAAAATGTAAACATAAAGACAAAATGTTTTTTCCAAGTAGGAAAAAATGTTTTCATAGTATGAGGTTCAGACAAACACACAATAATGACCTTGATTTAAATTATTGGTCCTAATTTTTTACTATTAGGAATCTTTAAAAAGTAAATTGAATAAGTTAATGTTTTGATTAAAAATAAAACTAAAATGTAGTGCTAAGACATTCTTGGAAACACCTACATAAAAGTGAGCTAAATTTTGCATTTGTTGTGAATGCAGCATGGTAGCACTGTAGCACTGTCCTCCCGTTGATCATCGGTTTGCTTGAGCGGGCCCAGTAACCTCTCCATTGGAGACTTTGTTGTTACTGTGTCTGGTATATCGAATACGTCACGGGGAGCTTGCCAGGCTCTGCTGTGCAGGCGAAATACTCTCGGTAGCTTGCCGGGCTCTCCGAGAGGGGTGGAGGAATCGAACTCCGGTTGGCCATGTTGGCTGCGTGCAAGGCAAATGCCCTACCGCTGTGCTATCCCTCGCTGTGCCCAGAGCACAGCTCCGCTGTGCTATCCACCTTAAAAATAGATATACTTTTAATATTCTTCACTTGAATAAATCACATATTTATTTGGTATAGTAAATTGATATGATCTAACATATAATATAAATATATTTCATATAGCAAGAACTATATGTAACAATAACAGTTATTTGAAATCTGACAACACATTTATAGCTATTGGTGTTATTATGGGGCAGGACCAATCGTATAGCACGAAGTGCACTTGCCTTTCATGCAGTAAACTGGGGTTTAATCTCTAATGCTGCATAGGATCGCACAAGCAGGGTCACAAGTGATCACTGATGAGTGAGCAAGGAGTAAGTCCTGAGCACCTCTTAGTATGGTCCAACTGCTCCCCCCATTATTTCCCATTCTCAAATGTTGCATCTTAGTTTAATATGTTGGGAAACAAATCTCAACATGATATATGGGATGAAGGTTAACGGATAGGACTGTAGATAAAATCATCATGTTCTATGAGTTGATAACTCTTCAATCTGGATGGTGTCAAGAACATTGAGATTCATTATCCTCTTATCTATTCTATTGTAGATTTTAAACATTCCATACTACATTTTTTCTGGCAATTTATTAAAAAAATCCTTGTCAAATATTCAGAACCATAGCAGCAATTTTGTTGTAACTTTTTACATTTATGTAGTTTCGCTTATCTGCTAAATGTAATTATCTTCTTTATTTATAAGTTGAAGCCAAAACACTAAAAAGTGAGGTCAAGGCCCAATATTCTGTGTTATGACATTTAGATAATCGGAGCCACAGGCATACATCAAAACCACCCTATTTTCTTGGGCTAGAGTCATAGTGAACCAAAATGAGCTTTCTAGCACTTAGACTATGATTTAGGGGCACAGAGGGCTAACTACATTTCATTTATTTCCAATTTGCATCGAGCAAAAATTGTCTGATATTTAAAACTCAAAGAAGAAACAAAATTTCTTTTATCTTAGTTTCTTAAGTTTAAGTATTCCATTAGCAATTTTCATTGACACAAGGTATTGTATGTAAAGAACATTTTACTTGCATTAAACACATTAAACACACTGTGATAAGACTCAAAGTACAGCTATTTCATTTTTTACATACTCTTAAAAAAACTCAACCATAGAACATGTATTTGCAAGTTAACCTGACCTTTGTTTATAATGTCAATAGGAAGTCCGTCCATCCGTTATTCTCCCTTCAAGTTCCATACAATATTTGTATTTTATATTTAACATGATACGTATATAGCCAGGATGTCAGAGTGCCAGCAAAAATCCAATATGAAATTTCCTTGAATATATTTAACTTGAATCACTTGTGGCTGTCAAAGTAAAGATTCACTGCCAGAGTGTATAAATTCATGGTCTTGAACAGGATATTCTTTTGTTCTCCAATTCAGTTCATTCAGATTCTTAGGAAAATCCAACATAGTGAAATGTTGATGTTGATAGGTTAGCTCAGATAATATGAGGGTTTGTTTTATATAAGCATGTGGTCTTTACATGTGTGGTATTTTATGTGTGTTTTCTGGACATGGTATCTGTGCACGAGCCTAACCACAGAAGTATATCCTAGGCATGAGAGAAGTCTTGGGATGATGAATGTTTATCGCAGAATTTCATGCCACAGAACATAATTGCCTATAGGTTAGTGTGGCAAAACAATGCCTAAGTCAGAAATACTTGATTTAGATTTCCTTTGTAACTAGATCAGAACTTAGATAGATTCAAATTGCTTTCTCAGAGTCTCCTCAAGTTTCATCCAGTTTTCCTCTATATATTACTTTTCAACTTCCTTTTGAGACCTACCCACAACATTATTCCCTAATGGCTTTATACAGAAAATAAATCTTTTATAACAAAATTAGGTAGCATAATTCTATTCGATATAAGAGAGTGAAGTTGTGAAAACAAGTTCTATATAAGGTTTGCCTTGACTTTTATTTCTTACTTGCTGTGTGACATTGATCAAACTATTTAACTTACCTAGTCTTCAATTTCTTCATCTATCCAACATAAAAATAGGTAAAATGTATTTCATAAAATGATTGTGAAGTTAAGAGTCAATTAACAATGGCCCCTGTGTCTAGTATTTAATAGAAGTTTCATAAATTTTAGTTGAAGAGAATACAAGGAATACTTTTCTTATTTACTTTGCTTCAACAAAGACACATACTAAGGGATGGGAATACAGTTATAAAAAAAAAGAAAATTAAAGTACATAATTTAAAAAAACTGACAGGAAAAACATCTCTGACATGGAAGAGAGGGGCACAGGAAAAGCAATCAAGAAAAAGATGTGCTCGGGGAATACAACTTCTCATATCTGAGTCTTTTCAAATCAGCTCCTCTTGAGTGTCTACTCTGGAAGATAGCATAAAACATTATATTTAAGTAAACACTGAGATAACCACAATCACACATATTTTAAATATATACTACTCCACCAAGTGGACCATAGTCCATTGAAGAATGTAGATAGGAAAAAGAGCAATCTGTATCCCACCAAAAACTAAGAGCCCTGTGAGAAGGAATCCTGGCT
Organism: Sorex fumeus; assembly: GCF_029834395.1. NCBI lineage: Eukaryota > Metazoa > Chordata > Mammalia > Eulipotyphla > Soricidae > Sorex > Sorex fumeus. Next base: position 9,909,203 of record NW_026606155.1, read on the forward strand.
CTAGAGTGGGATCCAGGCTAGAGAGATTCAGGAGGGGACATTTTGCTGAGAAGATGGTTCTTAATAAAATAATGAATGACTTTCCATGTATTGGAATAGGGTTGAAGACCGGCCACAGCAAGTACAAGAACAAGTATTATTCATAGGGGAAGACAAGAAATTTTCCCCTACCCTCATATGTTCTTCTTATTTGATTAATAGCACAGTGGTAGGGCGTCTGCCTTGCATGTGACCGGCCCGGCCGAGCCGGGTTTGATTCCTCTGCCCCTCTTGGAAAGCCCAGCAAGCTACCGAGAGTTTCTTGCCTGCATGGGAAAGCCTGGCAAGCTACCTGTGACGTATTCGATATGCCAAACACAGTAACAACAAGTCTCACAATGGAGACATTACTGGGCCCACTCGAGCAAATCGATAAACAATGGAAGCACAGTGTTACTGTGCTACATAATAATAGAAGAAAAAAAACAAATTTACTTCCATGGGACTGGAGAAAATAGCACAGTGGGTAGGGTGTTTGCCTTGCACACAGCCAGCCTGGCCGAGCCAGGTTCAGTTCCTCCACTCCTCTCGGAGAGCCCGGCAAGCTACCAAGAGTATCTTGCCCGCACGGCAGAGCCTGGCAAGCTACCCGTGACATATTCATTATGCCAAACACAGTAACAACAAAGTCTCCAATGGAGACGTTATTGGACCCGCTTGAGCAAATCGATGAACAACGGGAGGACAGTGACAGTGACAGTAAATATATATACGTATACTTATATTTAAGTATATATATTCATATGTGTATGAAGGTGTATATATCTATATTAACATATAATTTAACTTATAAATAGAATGGATATCTGGGACTTAAATGAGATAAAGAGATGGTCTCTCATGAATAATATGGAGAGGTGATCATGGTGAAGACTAGATACTCTGCAACTTAAAGTTGCTTTGCCCTGACATAAGATAGTTTTCTTTCAGCAGGTGTATACTTCTTATTTGGGGGCAGTTCACCCTGTGATTCTTAGGGTTCCCTCCTCTATCTGCACTGAGGAATCAATGCTGATGGTGCCCAGAGAACCATGTGGGAAGCTTGGTTTCAAACTCAGGTTGACCACATGTAAAGCTAGCTGCCCCCAGGCTGTTCTATTGCTCCAGCCTCAAAAGATTTATTTCAGATTTGAAAAATCTGCATTTTAAGTAATACTCTCAATTTTCATTCTTCTAGGTAGTTAAGGGAATGGTAAAGTTTCTCATGAACTCCAAGTACTCAAATGACTTCAGTTCAAAGTAATCCACATGCTCAAACATTACTTTTGGGAAGGCCGGTTTTTGTCATCGTTGGGAGTCTTATCTGGACATCTTGGAGACCCCCATCTCGCAACTTGAAAAATATATATTATTTAAAATACCACTGTCTTTATATGGGAGGAGTCTAACAGACCTGTGAGCTCTAAGAGCAGAAGTATAAACATTTTCTATTTGAATTTCATTATGGAAATAATATTAGCTTTCTTAGGAATATGGAGGTAACATAAGAAAATTGACTAAGAGGGGACACAGTGAGAGAAAGCGTTTAATAGTTAGAAGTCATTCTAGATTTTTAACATTTTTGACTCCTGAGATTCTGATTTGATGATAGAGCATTTTTTAGGGTATTTGATGAAAAGGGATTTTACAAGTTAAGAGTAGTTGGGAACTATTAGATAATGAGTTTGATTTTTCTGTACACTGTCAATATTTAACCTCCAGATAACGTCATTCATAACAGCTGAATAACACAGGATGATGAATGCTGAGAATGAATACATTTAAGCTTCAGTACATAATATTGTTTGAATTTTTTGGTTTTTGTGTTGCTTAATTTTCCCCAGTAAGTAGGGTGACTTCTCTATCTAGATTTATATTTCCTAACAACAACAAAAAATTACATATTTTCTTCACCCCATGAAATCCTCTGCACTTGGCTATGTAGATGTTTATTACAAAAAAAGGTAAAAATAATTGAATTTTGTAGAATTAGATCTAGTCTTTAAGTCAGAAAATACCCCTTTAGTAGCCAGAGAGAGCTCAATGAACTAGAGCATGTAGCATGCAGAAAGTTCAGGTTTGATTCCCAACCTCTCACAGTACCCCAAGCTCCACCAGGAAAGACCCCCCCAAGCATTGATCTATGATTAACCCTGAGCACCAGGTATCGCCCAAAATCAAACAAAATTGCTGTTAAGATGTTAGCTAATTAAAATTATTAGAAATAAAAAAGTTTAATAAATAAAGATTTGTTATTACTATATGGGCTGTAGCAATAACACAACGGATAGGGTATTTGCTTTGCATGTGGTCAACATGGATTCGATCCCTCCATCCCTCTCGGAGAGCCCAGCAAACAACCAAGAGTATCCCGCCCACAGGGCAGAGCCTGGCAAGCTCCCTGTGGTGTATTTGATATGCCCTAAACAGTAACAACAAGTCTCACAATGGAGACGTAACTAGTACCTGCTCGAGCAAATCGATGAACAATGGGAGGACAGTGCTACAGGACAGTGCTATTACTATATAACAGCCTTAATTGGAGATTCAGTTTCAATTCTGTAAGTCATCTAGTTTCACTGAAAGTTCAATAAAGGGCTGTTGAGACAGTAAAGTGGTTAGGGGAAGTTGCCTTGCATGAGGACAACCTGGGTTGGATACCCTGCACCCCATTTGATCCTCCAAGCCCTAATAAGAGTGGTCCATGAGTTCAGAGTTAGGAGTAGGTGCAATGCTAGGTATGGCCCCATTCCCCTTTCAAAAACAAGAACCCAGTAAAAAGACACAAACATTATTTGTGGGGCCAGACAGATAGTACACTGAATAGGACTCTTGCCTTGCAAGTAGCAGACCAAATACAATTCCTTGCACCTTATATGAACCCTGAGCAACACCAGAAGTATCCCTAAGCCTAGAGCAAAGAGTAAGGTCTGAATATAATACATGTAAATATACCTTCTCCTTTAAAAAAATTAATTGCAATGTCTTAAATCCCACTTGGCTTATCTTTTCAATTGCTGCTAGCTTTTCTTTGGATTCCCTTGGATCATAGTGTGTCATCTGGGATTACAGAGGCCTCAATTTCTTCAACTGTGTGCAAAACACCTCCTTTGGAAATCCTCCTAAACCTCGGGTTCCAGTTTCCCAAAGAGGATCAAAAACCCTAGAGCAAATAGACTTCCAGTTCTATCTTGCTCATGACCTGTCTTGAGATAAGTCCTCATGTGTCTGTTTTCTCCTAGGTCCTTCCATCACCACTAATGTTAGCTTTCAATTCTTTTTGTGTGCTTTTCACCAATATTGTTTCCTTTTCAACATTTCATCAATCTTTTCCTCATTACAAATTTACATATAAAAATGCTATGTATATGATCACTGTCACTGTCCTCCCATTGTTCATTGATTTGCTCGAGTGGACCCAGTAACGTCTCCATCATGAGACTTGTTGTTACTGTGTTTGGCATATTGAATACATCATGGGTAGCTTGCCAGGCTTGCCGTGCAGGAGAGATACTCTTGGTAGCTTGCCAGGCTTTCGGAGAGGGGTGAAGGAATCGAACCCGGCTCAGCCGGGCCGGCTGCGTGCAAGACAAATGCCCTACTGCTGTGCTATCACTCCAGCCCATGCATATGATATGTAGAAGAAATTAGTCAATTCATTATAGATGTATCTAATATATACACATTCAGTATATTTTATTATATATTCAGATTATCCCACCTGCACGCAGAGCCTGGCAAGCTACCCCGGGTGTACTCGATATGCTAAAAACAGTAACAATAGAGGTCCTCATTTCCCTGACCTTGAAAGAGCCCCCAATATGCCATTAGGCTACACTAGCACAAGACAGGGATGGATGGAGACATTATTGGTGCCCGCTTGAGAAAATCGATGAACAACAGGGTGATAGTGATAGTGATATATTCACTATATTATATATGTATACATACATATATAATGAATTGGCTTAATTTTGTCTCACAAAAGGCAGATTTGAGAGGAAGAATAAATCAGAGTGAACTTGGCCATCCTGTTATTCTTCACAGCTTCTTCTCACTCCAAGGCCGAGTACCACCAGATTACATATGCAGAGATCATTGCCTGCCATCATCGCATGCAGACTGGTTAACATGCTATATTTAAACAGCAATTCTAGGTAGGAAAAATTGCGTGGCTACGTAGAAAAGAACTGTCTGAAAACACAGCACTGCAGAAAGAAGGGAACTTTCTAACAATCTATGCTTGTTTTATACGAGCAGGTATCTTTAGAGGACTGAAATGAAAAATTGGCTGTTGTACAAAGCACTCAGTATGAAATTTTACAGATCACAGGGGATTCCCTTTTGTTTTTATAAGCAAAGAAATAATAACATGAAGAAAGCAAGCCCCACGCACCAGCAAAGAACAAACACAGATCCTTTCTGAAGCTTCCTGTTTGGAAAGAAAGGGTGTATCTGTAAGGAATCACGAGTCCCAGTATTTTAGAACGGAATGAGGCCACAGAGATCTTTACTTTCAAACCCCTCAAATTACAAATGAGGAAACAGACTAAGGGAGTATGCCATGTTCCCAGCGTCTCAGTTAGTTAACTTTTCAGCAGAAACTAGCATTTAAATCTTTAAAGTCCCAGTCCAGTCTTCTTAAATTCTATGAAAAGGTGGGAAACAAGTGCTATTTCCCAAGGAATCACTTATCTGCTTGCAAAAGGAGGTTTTTGCCTACCTGAAAAAAATAGAGTCTAGATTATCATAGGATTTCTTCTGGAAATCTCTTTCAGCCAAATTCAGTGTTACCCTGCTGGGTTTCTTGGCAGTACTGAGAAACTTGTCCCAGGGCTCATGGTTACTTCCACAGACTCTGCGTATGAGAGAATAAACCAGTGACTTCTGAATTACGATCCCTGAGCTATTTGGGGTTTGGCATGCCTTCCCATTTGGCCGAAAAGTAAATTTTCAATTTCCAGAAGAGTGAATTTGGAAAGGGAGATAAAAATATTTTTCACTGCAAAGTGAAACACAAACTGTGGATTTTACCATGAAAGGCAGACAATCATTTCATTGTGCGTGATACATGCATTGAGAGAGAGAAACAGAGAGACACAGAGAAAGTGCTAAAAAAGACCATAATAACAAGACACAGTATCATGCCTGTGTGTGTTAGTGGGAGGATTGGATGGGCCACTTGCTGAAATTCTCAGAGCTTTGCAAGACGACCACTGGGATGAAAGAAAAACTCTTCTGTATACATTAAAATGCAGTCTCTTTTCTGATAGGACTGAGAAATAATTATTCTCAAAAATCCTGTGGTCTTTTCCTCCACTGCTTGCAGTAGAATAAAAAATGGCATAATAACATTCACTAGGGAGAAACCCTATATGTCCCTGGCAGTGTGTTGGAACATACCAGAGAAAATTAACAGCTTCAAGTCAGATAGGTTCCTGGATCAGAGAAACCTCTTGGTACGCATTCATCATTTAATCCCAATTTTGTTTTTCAACTGGCTGTATTTCTCATTCAATATCTACCCACACTGCTAATATTTACATGCGGACGTGTACCTCATATGCACATGTGTAAACACATAGGGACATGCACACAGATTTCCACAATGAACATGTGGCTGCAATTTTCTTTATGTCTCAAATTTAATTTGAGTATATATTTGGCCTGATAAACAGTAATAGTTGGTGTGTATTTTGGTAGTGATAGTGGGGGCAGGGGACAAGAACACACCTAGTAGTGTTCCGGGCTTATTGCTGGCTCTGAGTTCAGTGTCATTTCTGGCGATATTAGGGCAACTTAAGTGGTACTGGGGATTGAACCTAGGTTGTCCAATGTAGGAAAGGAAGCACCCCGGTCATTGCACTGAGTCTCTAGCCCAGAGGACTATGACAGTTTTATGAAGTTTGAAAATAACTTATCAATTGGACTTTCAAGTTTTTTCAACCTTTTTGTACTCATCACTCTTGAGTAGGAAAATATGAAATCATTTAAGATAAGATGTATATGAGACTGGAACTAAGAAGGTATTTTGAATCAGTGTGAGTTTGCAATGGGTCATCCATCGCATCTTCCCTTTTTCCCAATATACCATTTTCAAACATGGTCATCGTTTTCTTAGTATCTTTATTGTGTGGGATATGGAATAAGACCATAGAGATAAAGAAATTTTGTAAGATGTATTCTTTGATCTTTCAAGTATGTAAAGATTTGACAGCTTGGAAATTTGTTGCCAAGATTCCAAGGCAACATTCACCTGTATTTAGAAGTCAACAGGGTGATAGGATAGATAACATAAAAAAAAATCTCCTGCTATGACTTAGAAGTCTTAAAAGTATTGATTTCTTGAAAGTATTTTATATATACAATCATTGTTTAAGACCACATGCAGCATTTGCACAGATAGTCTTCATAATGATCTTGGAAATAGGTACTCTATCATTTTGTTTTAACATATGAGAAAATTATTACCTTAGAGTGGTTAAATAATTTTAGTTAACAGTGAATTTGGCCCACAGGTCCATACTATCAACATGTCTTGAGTGAAAAACAATGGGAAAACCCAAAACTGATCTTTGCAATCACTGAAAATGCTATTAGCTTGTGGTAAAAGTATGAATAAAGAAGAATGCTGGCCTATGACAGGATAAATAACATCAGAATTTTTCTTGTTTTGGTTAAAAGTTTACAGTTAAGTTGACTTCTTATTGGCAAATATGTAATACCTATATTCTCAAGAGACATCTTATGATACCAGAAATATAAACTATTGAAAAAAATTGCAACATCAACCATTCATCAACATGGTTCATACTTTAAGAGCAAATGTAGGGGGCTGGAGCCATAGTACAGCAGGTAGGGCGTCTGCCTTGTAAGCAGCTGGTCAGGGTTCTATGCCCAGTATCCCATATGGTCCCCCAAGCACTGCCAGGAGTAATTCCTGAGTGCATATCCAAGAGAAAGCCCGGAGCATCACAGGAGGAGGCCCAGAAAAAGGGGGGAAAAGAACAAATGTAAAGGGAGAAAGCGACACTACAATGGGTTAGGCCTTGCATGCAGCTAAGCTAATTTCTATCTCCAGCAGACCATCTGGTCCCTGAAGTCTGCTAGGAGTCACCCCTGAGCTCAGAGCTAGGGGAAGGTCTTTTGCACCACCATTTGTGGTCCAATAAAGAAATGAAGAAAGAAAGCAAAGGGAAAAAATGCAAAGGGAGAGAGAGGTAGAGAGAAAATGCAGGGGCTAGCGAGAGGAGTTGCTTTGCATGCAGTTTAATTGGGTTTCACCTACAGCATCAGACCTGATTCCCTGAACACTACCAGAAGACCCCTGAGCACAGAGCCAGAAGCAGCCCCTGAATAGCACCAGGTGTGGCCAAAACAACCGATCCCCACCACCCTCCTCCCCCAAAAGAAAATATAAGTAGGTATCAAATAGTTCAACACAATCCATTTAAATCTGAAATTCTAAAGGAAAAATGAGATAATTTTCAGGGAAGTAACATTTTAACTGAGAATTAAAGGAAGGGTAGATTGTGAGAAGCAAATAGAGGAACAAGATTTTCTCTATATGACAAATCTTAGCAGAAAAGGTCTAAGACAAGAAAGCTTGGATCTAGTTCAAAGGGTGACTGGAGTCTCACCTAGACAAATACAGTTGAAGGAATAATGGGAGAATAGCAAGACTGACATCACTGCAGAAGATTGCATTTTTCCAAATTTAGTTTTGCTTTGTCTTTCATGCTAAATTGGATTTTCATAATAATATTATCTAAGGGTATCACAAGTCGCTATTCCAACAATAACAGGGACGTGACTTCTCCAAGAATATATTTTATTTATGAGTGTAACTTGGACATCTTAAATGACTCCTGTGTTACTCAATATGCAAACACCAAAGGAACATCTATATTAGAAGTTTGTTTTAATACTCTATGCAAATCAACATAAAGTACTGAAGACAATTTCTTATTGCATAATTAGCTAATGATATTTACACAGACTATCAAGAAGATTCAAAGCAATAACCAATCGAGATAATTACTGCAAAAGTCTCTTTAAAAAGAAAACAAAAACAAAAAAGCTGTTTTCCATTTCCCTCCGGCTGTACATATAGAATCAGATAACACTAATTATCTGCCTCATATACACAGACTCAAACCTTAAAAAAAAAATCAACAAATTCTATAAATTTCACCCAGGCCTTCGTTGTCTTTTAGGTTTGGGTTTTGGTGCAGAGAGATTATTCCTTGTGGGATGGGGAGGACCAAATGTGGTTCCAGGTATTGAACCAATGTAAACCACATGCAAAGCAATTTTCCTACAAGCTGTACTGTTATTCAGGTTCCTTGATCTGTTTTGCTATCCATTAATACCTATACGCTTCTGTTGATTCACAAAAATTTTATGTTTTAGAGATACAATTTCACACCTCTTCAAAATAGCATACCCACCACCAAGTTCCAATCTCCTTCCACCACGATCCACTTACCCTCTCCCCACTATAATGTTGTTTTAATGATGTTTGCTTGAAATTAGGGAGATAAAGAGAGGAATGTCTGAAATTTATCACCAGGCTAATAATTATATACTCACACCGGTGTTAAGTTTGTAATACCTTTACAATTTCTATTTGTTTTCCTAATCCCATGTGACATGTTGCTAAAAGTTAGATACCAATAATGTAATGGCTTTGACAGTAATCTCAGAATACAGTGGATCTCCATTGGAGATTAAAAGATTGGTAAAGCTATAAACATATTTCTGGATTAATTCTGTCACTGACCTGTCACTGTCACTGACCTCCCTTGTTCATCGATTTGCTCGAGCGGGCCCAGTAACGTCTCCATTGGAGACTTTGTTGTTACTGTGTTTGGCATATTGAATGCATCACGGGTAACTTGCCAGGCTCTGCCGTGCGGGCGAGATACCCTCGATAGCTTGCTGGGCTCTCCGAGAGGGGCGGAGGAATCGAACTCGGGTCAGCCATGTTGGCTGCGTGCAAGGCAAACGCCCTACCGCTGTGCTATGGCTCTAGCCCCTGGATTAATTAGAAAATGAATTAATATGTAAATGCATAGTCTAAATCTCAGTTTAGTCCTGATTTAGCACACAAACAAATTCTTGGCATGAGTAGATACAATGAAAAGAGATTAATATTGATGAACTTAATAAAACAGATATCTCTTTTATCTGAAATATTCAGACATATTCAAATAAATCTTCTCTCATGAATCAAAATTCTGATATTTGAATTTAATATTATCAAAATAATTTTTCCATGTTCTCTCTTGAGCTTGTTACTCTCTCTTTCTCTCTCTCAGCATGTTATTTTCTCTTTCTCCCCTCCACACCTTCAAAAGGCCTCCAAATAAAATCGGTTTTACTTCAAAAAATTTTTTTTCATAGTATTTTATTCATGGACTGAAGTGATAGCACAGCGGGTAGGGCGTTTGCCTTGCACGCAGTCAACATGGTCGACCCGAGTTCTATCTCTCTGCCCCTCTTGGCGAGCCCAGCAAGCTACCGAGAGTATCTCACCAGCATGGCAAAGCCTAACAAGCTCCCCGTGATGTATTCGTTATGCCAAACACAGTAACAACAAGTCTCACAATGGAGACGTTACTGGGCCCGCTCAAGCAAATCGATGAACAACGGGAGGACCGTGACCGTGATTCTATTCATAAAATATTACTTAAAATTCTGTGATTGGGTTGGTACTAAGATAAACTACTTAAGAGTGTAAATATTCATTTAATACTCTGTGATCCAAATGCCGAAAGTTCAGATAGAAATCTTTAAATGTCTTTTTATATTTAGACCTTTTTTTTCACCTTTTAATACAACTTTCATAGTAGGCCATATCAGTTACATAAATTTTGCTGCCATAATGTTCAAATGTCACTCAAATGCTCAAATAAATGCTTTTATTTCGCTTATACTACCAAACTTACAACCTAAATTATTTTAATTTGAAAATGTCTATCATTTTAATTCTTTCTCCTCTAGTCTCTCTGACTGTATTCAAACAGTACGTTTCCACACTTTTCTCCTCATTTCATCTTTCCTCTCCAACATATGCATTCCAACTTCTACGACTTTATCTTGTATTTACCTTTACTTCAATGAAAGCTAGGAGTCTGCTTCTTTACATTTGAAAATCTTTAAAGACCCAAAGTAAATTCCTTCTCTTCCAGTCATGATACAATGACTTTGGTGAATAGAGATTTCATTTGCTGGCAGTATTCTAGATGTACTAAAAGGTATTTATTATATCTTTTTTAAAAATTTTTATTAGTGAAAATTTTAAAACTGTACCATGAGGTACAGTTGTAGACTTACAAATTGTTGTGCCTGGGTTTCAATTATACAATGATCAAGTACCCATCCCTCCACCAGTGCCCATTTTCCACCACCACGGATCCCAGTATCCCTCCTATCTCCCTTCCCTGCCATCCTACTTGCCTCTGTGGCAGGGCATTCCCTTTTGTTTTCTCTCTCCTTTTGGGTGCTGTGGTTTCCAAAAGAGGCATTGAGTGGCAATCATGTTTGGTCTATAGTCTATTTTCAGCATGTTTCTCCCATCCTGGAAGGATCCTCCCGACAAATTATATCTTATGTTTCTTTAGAAAAGGTAATTATCTCACAACTTGTAAGACCATTAAATCCTTAATAAATACTGATTGAATTGATGTTTACTTAGTTCATTTTTCTTTAGCATCTCTGTAAAGGTAAGATTTAAGAATCACTCTGCAGGTTATATTTTTACAACTGTGACTCACCTAACATTCATGTTCAGCTGTTTTGAAGTCTTGTTATTCTATAAAGTCTCATTTTGAATTAAAAAAGGCCAAAGTTTCAAATTAGAAGTGACTCACCATTACTAAATACTACATAATTGGATGTATTATGGACTATAGTGATCATGGATATCAAGATCCTTCTGTGGACTCTTAAAAGTTGAAAAGCAGGTCAAATAGATAAAATTATTATAAAAAACAATTTCAGTCACATGCAGACTCTTTCAAAGTATCATTATGTATATTTAAAGGTGTTCCATAAAGTGAAAAAACTAATGGTAAAATACCATTTTTCATAAGGATTGCATCTTTTCCTCTGCTTGGATAAACTATCTCTCTGCTTCCGTATTTGTTGAGGGGTAATCAAGACAGAATTCTGGTTCTATGTTCAGAAAGCATTAATGCTGTTTCTAGGGAGACCATGTGGTACTTGGGGATTGGAGCTAGAGTGTCTGTGTGCAAAGCAAGCACCTTAACCCCTGTACTGTCTCTCCAACCAGGGAAAGATATTTTGAATAACTACATCACATACGCGGCCACGCGACATCTTATCTGAACATCTTTTTATGATATCTCATTATCTCATTCCTACTCTGGACAAACTTGCAGGCTATCGAATATAGCCTGCCCACAGGGCAGAGTCTGGCAAACTCCCCGTGGCGCACCAAATATGCCAAATACCAGTAATAATGATGGGTCTCATTCTCCTAAAAAGCCTTGAATATAATCTCAGGGCTAGGATGAAAGAGACGTTACTGGGGCCTGCTCGAGGCAATCGACAATTAACAGGATGATGAATGAATGAATGAATGAACATCACATACAGATCACTCCTTCTACATGACGACTTAATTTTTTAATAGCTTTATATGTATAGGCGTTTTGATGCTTTTCTTCTTTTCTGTGAATTACAAGCATGCATTAAATTTATATTTCAAAATTTCTTCACTGAATTCTAGTTTCAAATTTAGCCTTTTTTCATCATCTTCAACATTTTTTTAAAATTTGATCTATGTTCAGATGATCAAATATATACCTCAAACCTTATTTTAAGTGTCTGGTATTAGAAAATATTTTATACCAGCTACTCACTTACCTGTTCTTCATTTATCTAGAACATTTATTTTTTACATGTCAATACTGCAGGGCTTTTTATTTCTGGAATCCATTTTTATTACCTCCTTTTATCCTTCAATATAATTTTTGATTTTCTAGTTTAGAAAGCTAAAGAAAGCAGTCAACTTAATCATCCCCTTCAAAAGTTTCTAAAGTGTTGTTTACTTTTAATACTTAGCAGAAAGGGGGAGCAGCAATTATATTTCTTGCTTTTTTTTGCTGTTGTTTATTTGTTTGTTTGTTTGCTTGTGGAGGGATACCCAGAAGTGCTCACTGTTGGCTCTGCCAAGGAACACTCCAGGAGATCTCTGGGATGCAGAGGATTGAACAAGGGTTGACAAAGTGCAAGGCAAGCCCCCTACCCACTATTGCTTTGGTGATTGTCTGCTGATCTCTACTATTGTCCTGCCCCTACAGTTGTGTTTTTTAATATTGTTTTTGTTTCAGAATTTGCTACTATTTAATGAAAATAATTGTTAAGTATGAGAAAGAAGGAAATTATGCATAACATATAAGAAAGTCCCGAAAGCTGCATCAATAAGAACTTGTCAGATCAGGTGAAATTCCGCAATGATGATGGTGATCAGCATGTAGCCATTATTGTTGCTGAAATTACCACGAAATACTTAACATTTGCCAAAAATTACTGTTGCAATATCTCTTCACATTTTTCTGAGTTTGAGACATACTTGAGTCCGTTTTCACACTTGCACAGGGCAGCTGTGAAGACAAACACTTAAAGTAGGACCAAAGTAGGCCCATTGTAACTTCACTTGAAGGAGAACATTGGAAGCAAAGGGCGAAAAAGAGTTTACCATTTTTTATACATTTTTCCTTGTAGGACTGCTACAAACCTGAGTAGTGGTGACAGGCTCAGAGACCATTTGGGGTCCTGGGAATCAAACCCAGGTAAGCTGGTTGCAAGACAATCACTCTACTTACTGTATTATTTCTAAGTTACTGGACATTTCAAATTTTTGAGATAATTGACTCATATTATTGTATTAATTAATGTGAATTTTCATCCTAATAGCATCAATTTCTCATTTTCTTTTGAATAAACCAAAGTATTTATATATTCATGAGCTAGATCTTTTTATTTTTTTCTTTTTCAGTCACATCCGAGGATGCTCAGGGGTTACTCCTAGCTCTATACTCAGGAACTACTCCTGGAAGTGCTCAGGGAACCATATGGGCTGCTGGGAATCAAACCCAGGTTGGCCGCATGCAAGGCAAACTCCTTACCCACTGTGCTATCACTACAGCCCCCATGAGCTAGCTCTTCGCTCATCCTTATCTGCTGGTCCAACCAGCCCTGTTCCACGTACTAATCAGTGTCACTATTGACTCATATTAGATTTACAATAACTTGAAATAGATTATCTCCAAGAATTGGCCTGCCTTAATTTTTACTCAAAATTTAGTGTCTGCTTTCTGCCTGAGAGGAGAATGAGGAGCAAACCTCTTGCCCCCTTGATCACAGATTCCACAGTGACACAACACAACAGCAGCATGACTAAAAACTGACTCATGGCTTTCCCTGAGCCCCACTCCCAACTGTTAAAACACATCTTTGGTGTTTCCCTTCTAACTCTAATCTTATCTGATCCATCGCTGAAAGATTTCCCCTTTCGTCAAGTCATATTCTGGAAGGAGGCTGCTCTCACCTGGATTTCAAACAAAACTATTTTTGACACTGAAGAATCTCTTTGATTTTGATAGTCAAACACCATACAAGTTGTCACAAGAATCTGGACAGATGTGAATGGCTAAAAAGCCCTAAATTTATATTTAGTGAGAGAGACAGATGTTCTGTTCTACCTGAGATATACCTGTCATAGAAATGGAAGCAGTTTTTTTTCCAAAAAAAAAAATGACAGATACGTAGTAATTTCTCAAGTGATTGAACAAGTGATCAAGTAATAGTATTAATAACTTCTAAGATTCATTTTCTAGCCATCCTTTTGATCATTTGATTTGTTTTGTTTTTCATTCTAAAAACAAAGATGTCTAATCATTGATTTTTGCAGGATTTTTAATTAATTGCTTTGATTTGTAAAATATTCCTTAACTAGGAATATTTTCAAGAATAATTTCACTTGGTTAAGGCAAATAAATTTTTTCTATGTCTTTGTCTTTGATTTTCATTTCATTTCATTTCATCATCCTGTTATTCGTCAATTGCCTCGAGCAGGCCCCAGTAACGTCTCTTTCACCCTAGCCCTGAGATTATATTCAAGGCTCTTTAGGAGAATGAGACCCATCATTGTTACTGGTATTTGGCATATTTGGTATGCCACGGGGAGTTTGCCAGACTCTGCCCTGTGGGCAGGCTACATTCCATAGCCTGCAAGTTTGTCCAAAGTAGGAATGAGACAATAAGATGTCATAAAAAAAAAAGTTCTGATAAGATGTCGCGCGGCCGCGAATGTGGCCGCGCGGTTCTGGGATCTGGATTTTATAGTCTCTGTGTCTTGGCCGCTGATGTGATTACACGGCGCCAGGGGGCCAGGTGGTGGGTGTGACCCCCACCTACTGGAATTTGGAGGATCTGGGTGGAAGATGCTCGACTCCAATCCGAGTAGGCTTGGAGGTCTTGGCCCCGGAACCCGCGTGGCTTTGTCCCTCTGCCAGTACCTTCATGTGTGCGGAGAGTGGTCTTTGATTTTAATAATTTATATTTAATTTTAATGGCATATTTTGATTGAAAAAATAAAGAACTACAAGATTGAAGGCTTCTATTTTCTAAATAATTCTACAATCTATTAACACTAACATTCACATAAGTTCACATATACCCTTAAACCTGAATAATAACAATGAATAAAAACTTAACAAGGAAATGGAAAAGGACCTCTCACGGCTAAAACTGTTTTGAGAATATGCCTGTTAAATAAATTTTGCACGTGATCTGAAGTGTGAGCCAAGGAAGTACATATGGTGAAACTTTAGCAAATACTTACTTGGGGAGTAACCCACAAAGGAATTAAGGATCCTAGCCACATATTTAATTTTTTTCACCCAAACTGTTAAAAGTTATGTCATTTTTCACTGGAGAATGTAGGTTGGCTAATGGATTTAACACTACCATTTGGTCTAATTTCCTGGTGTCTGCTCCAATCGTTGTATAACCCTCTTTATAGAGGGAAAAAATAGAACTTTTTCTTCTTGTTTTCTGTGTTCTGACATAGGCATGAAGTTTGTCATTTTTTTATTCGTTGAACACTGAAGTTGATTGAAAAAGAATGGATCAGGATAGAGATAACTTTTAATATGTTATACCTATTAAACCAAGTCATTTTTAAACCAAAATGACTAAAGTGAAAATATTTTCCAACATAAACCATACTTTTTAGGTCAGGATGGAAAATCTTAAAAAAAAAAGGAATAATTAATTCTGTTTTTATAGAACATGTTTCCTGGCTTTCATAAATTTATTTTGTTGTTTGAATGAAGTTTTATCTTTTAATTTCAAGCAAAAACTATTCTAGCTCAAGGAACATTCCAGTAATAGCAATTATGTCTTGCATATTTTGAGTCACCACTTTTAGGCTTGTCTTTCCCAGAGAACAGAACTCCTTATTTCAAGGAGGTCTGTTTGTTCTAGCGAATATACTTTTAAACAAAGGCTTTGAAACTCCTCTTTAATATATGATTTGTGATTTTCATCTTCTGTAAGCATTATATAAAACTAGAAATTTGATTAAAATCTTTCTAAACATTCATTACTAATCTAGTCAAAAAAGATAAATCAAAGTTTATAAACAAAAATGAGTTCTACTCACAGTTCTAGTCATATTTCCTCTGATCTCTATAATCTTGGATTATTTTCATAACTTTTCTGTTTACTCTCTTTTCAAAATAAAGATATAAATTGCTTTCACTTCATAAGAGTGTTGCAAAAAAAGCAGCTTTAATCTACACTTCAGTAAAATGTTCTACAAATAGTGAATGCTCAAAATATGTCAATGATTCAGTTATTGTTATTATTGTAATATTAAAATTGACGTAGTCCTCTGCCAGATCACAGAGACTTTTATATACTAATAAATAGTTTAGATTTTCCTTGAAAAATCTATCAGCACACAATTTTTATAAACATTAAATGTTTCTTCATGAGTTCAAAATAATATTCAACCTTTAATTTATTGTGTTGCTTCTCCATAACGTATACTCTCCTACATGTAAACTGCCTACCCTCAAGTTCACTTAACAAGTATAGTATAAAAATAGAAGTAGAATGCTATAATTCCTAATGTAATAGCAAAATAGGATTAAACTAGTTTTAAAAAGTAATATTCTTGAGACCAGAGACATCGAACATTGAATAAGTTGCTTGCCTTGCAAAAAACTGACCCAGATTTGATCTCTGAGCACCACAAATGTTTTCTGAGCACCAACATGAGGAATTCCTGAACATAGACTCAGAATTAAGTCCTGAACACCACCAGATATGACCCAAAATTAACAGCAAAAATTAAGATTCACTCTACAGTAGCTATGTTTTTTAACCTTGTTTTTTTTTCAGTGCTAAATTTTTAATGTATTTATAATTGAGTGACACAGTTTCAAAGTTGCCCATGATTAATTTTTAGTCATACAATGTTGCAATACCTACCCCTCCACCAGTATACATTTCCCACCACCAATGTTACCAGTATCCCTCCCATTATTCCCTTTTATTTAAAATAATTAGATACATAAAGTTATAGATATGTATAAGAGAAATCATGCAAAAAATAGAAAAAATATTAGCATTCTAAGGGTAGTATTTACTGTCTGATACTCCTCCCCTTTCACTTGGATTATCCAAAAACAAAGAGAAAGAGGAATCAACAGAATTGGGGATAAAATAGAGTTTGTTACAAGGTATAATAGATATGAAAATATATTAGGTGTTCAAAGCAGTTCTGGATAGCAATATATCGTGCTTCATTCAAGTATCACAGCAAATTTGTGAAATAGGTGTCATTGTGCCCACTTTAGAGATGTATAATTGGTGGCAATAGCTACGGAAATACTAAATGAAAGATGATTCACACTTTAAAGTGCCTAATTTTACTAAATTGACTAAACTGCTTAGTATTTCAAGAAGAATTGTATAATAGTTCCAGTGTAATTGCATAGATCCTGGATTTTCTGTTCAAATGCAAATTACAGGGGAAAGGGGGGATTTAAATAGAATTTGTGTTACTCATAATTTTAGATTCACTATATATAGACCATTCCCATGGAAATATATTGGGTTCTAATAATTCACAAACTGCTATTTGAAAATTTGTGTACTCACTAGAATTTGTGAGTTATAAAGAAAGTTGAAACCATTGCCAAATATACATACTCAGGTCAAATACAGTGATATTCTAGCTATAGCTTTAAAATGTGTAAATAAATATCCTTTCCAAACTCTATTTAGTGTTCCTTTAATGGCTTTCTTTGTATGTTTTTGTGCTTTTTGTTGGTGATTTTGAGTTTACAAAGGCCTTTAAACATACTGCTGAGTGCTATTTAGTGTGTTTCATTACAAAGAGGCTCTGCTGTTCCATACAAGTATTATACAATATTTTTCTACTGTGAAAGTATATTAATATAAACCACATATGTATGGTTATATAGCTACCTCCATATTTTCATATGTATATATCTTATTTATGTCTCTTTGAAAGCCCAGCAAGCTACTGAGAGTATCCCTCCCACACAGGAAGAGCCTGGCAAGCTCCTCATGGCATATTCGATATGCCAAATACAGTAACGACAATAGGTCTCATTCCCCTGACCCTGAAAAAGCCTCCAATCCTTGGGAAAAGACGAGTCAGAAGACGCTGCTAAAATCTCAGAACTGAGAAGAATAGAGATGTCACTGGCGCCCACTCAAGTAAATTGAAAATCAACAGGATGACAGTGACAATGACAGTATATATCTTATTATGTCTATATACATATTTCCTATTATTTTTATTTGGGGAATATTTATGGATACAACATATGAGGATTTATTTGCTTATAAATACTGAACTTGGGTCAAATCCTTAAATGCCTCTCGGTGTTTTAGGCTTCACAGACACCAGCTGGTCTTGCTCTCACAATGCTCATTGAAGGCAATCAAGTGCAAAATTTAGCATGCAGAATCCAAGACTATAGAATGGGACCCAAATTTTTTGTGAACACCAATTTTTCATCCTGAGAAAGAAATCATAACTATTTTAGAAAGGTAACAATTTTATAAGTGTTCAAAATTCAAAGAGAGACCATTGAGCTAATTTAATATCCAATGATTGCTTCTGTCACAAAGAAACATGCAACTTGGTAATTCTTAGGACTATTTCCAGCATAGACCTGGGGTACTTAAATTTTCAGGACCAAAGGTTATTTGACTTTTCTGTCATTGCACTTGGCACTACGATATTAAGTCTCAAAACAAGATAAAGAACTTAATAATTTCTCCTTATTGCTAGTCAATCTTCACAAGCATTGCTGTTATGGTTTACTATAAGAACTTGTTCAATTTTTCCTTGTAGTAGTCTCAGTATATTTGGAAAAGAGTAGCTATAACCTCCCTGTGCTAAGTTCTAAGATAGGCAAAATAGAGCTGTGACTAAAACACTACAAAGCATGTTAAGATCTTCTATGTAAAAGCCTTTTTGTTGGTCCTTACATATTCCCACTGTTACAAACTTTTTTTAAGCAGTTAGTTAATAAAACAACAAATGAGATAAAAATTAATTGGTAAATAGTGCACTCAGCTTCTGAAGCAGAGATGAGAGGAAATCTATAGCACTAAGTATCAAAAATATGTTTTCTTTCCTGACTTCACACAAAGCATAGAGGACAGGAATGAAATATTGATTATAGATGCTTCCTCGCATACTCCTCCTAATATACAGGAATCCATGTGTGGATACAGTCATGAACACCTTCTAAAGGCTTTCATCCTGACCAGTCCATGTGGATGACTTTCAGAAGATTAATTACACACATTTCTGAATGCTGTTTCCACTTGGTAATTCAGAAGTATTTGGAGACCATTTCTACCTACGTCTCAGAACACTCATGGTGCTCTTGCAATGCTCACTCCACCCTTAATATGACAGTGTTTAGATACTGGATCCACTAAAGAACAGATTGGTATTCTTAGAAAAGTCATCTAGGGCCAGAGCGATAGCACAATGGGTAGGGCATTTGCCTTGCATGCAGTCGACCCGGATTCAATTCCCAGCATCTCATTTGCCCCCCAAGCGCTGCCAGAAATTACTCCTGAGTGCAGAGCATTGCCAGTGTGACCCAAAAAGGAAAAAAAAAGACATAAAAGTCATTTAACCTCTTTCAGCTATTGCTATTTTCCTGTGAAATCAAGAATATGACAGAACCTTACCTCCTTGAGTTATCTTATGATTAAATTATCTAATTTATTGTTCTGGGTACGTCATAATATAAATATAGTTCATATATGTGTGTGTATATGTGTATACATACATATAGATTCCTGTTACCAGAATCTTACAAGACATATTTATATTGTGATATGTCCATAAACAAAACTATACTCATTAAACAAAATTATATCACATTATTATACATTGACTCTCAATACATTACTCATGTTTATTTAAATATACCATATATTCTTATATGTTATAATCTATATATAGTAAGTGAAATGTGACATGTGAAGTTTATCACTTCATAAATATTTAAAATAAGTGAAATTTATAATTTACTTGTGTGAAATATATTTAAATAATCCAAGAAAATTAGTAATTCAGTGTTTTGCTAAGTCAGAGAACAACAGTGAGAAATTGAGAAGTTACTTTGTGCTTATACAATAAGAAAGATTCTCATGGCATAAAGTTTTCCTTGAAAGTTGTATCTCATTTTATTAGAGAAGAAGTGCAAAGATTTCTTGGGTTAGACAAATCATATATTCAAGGACAGACAGGAACTGACCAAGTATGTACTCATTCTAATAGGATTTAATGAACCTTGAAAATATGGATAAACAAATGCAGTGGTTAAGTACAGACCAATTTTCTTCCTAACAAAATTATGAATCACTTTTTTTTTCTTTTTGGGTCACACCCGGCGATGCACAGGGGTTACTCCTGGCTTATGCACTCAGGAATTACCCCTGGCAATGCCCGGGGGACCATATGGGATGCTGGGAATTGAACCCGGGTTGGCCGCATGCAAGGCAAATGCTCTACCCGCTGTGCTATCACTCCAGCCCCTGAATCACTTTTTAATAATATTTAATATCTGAAACTCAAAGTACCTCTCATTTCATTTTGTTTTGATGATCTTTTCTTAGAAGTATTCAAAATAGTTATTTGAATGTTTCCATTTGAAATCTTTTTTATATCCATTTAGTGTTTTCAGATAGAAGGAAAGAATATATACAAGCCACATTGACTTTAAAGAGAACAAAATACAGTAATGCTGTGTGAAGTAATCAAGAGATTTATTAAAGGGTTGAGATTATTTTGACCAAGTGTTGACAGTATAAAATCTTGGATTTAAAATTACTTTAATAGCTCTGCCAAATGCATCTTAGTCTTTAATTAATGTGAATGTTGAAAAAAATCAAAAGCAAAATATTTCTCAGATTTAGCTTAGTTTTCACAAAATCTGAAAAAAACTGTGTAGAACTTTAAGAGATTTATTTACTCATAAGGAAGTAACATAGACAAAATATTTCTGGCTCATCAAGCTTAAGCAATAATTCTTCATAAAAGAATGTGGGACAGGCAGCAGGTGTCAAAGGAAAATTTCATCAGACACTAGCATGACCTACACGCCTCCTTTGATCCTTTCTACACCCACAAAATATATTGGAAAAATTAATCTTGTACAAGATTGCAGGACCCAGCAATGACCTTAGCCGAGTTTCATAACTTCTCAAAACACCAGCAGTGTCATCATCATGTAAAGAATGCGTTGGGTCAAAATGTCATTTCATTCTCTGAATGGCAGAGATGGAATTACTGTGTGTTAAATGCGTTTGCTCTATAAATGCACCCTATACCAAACACATTTTATTTGATTATTTTCCAAAAGGGCTGGGTGTTTCATTGTGAATATAATCAGAAAGATAATACCCGCTCTGGGATGATGCTTGATAAAGTAATATGAAATCTACTCTGTCTAATTAGCTGCTTGAGCGTTTACAAAAATTTTAATAGTGTTATCAAAATGGATCTGACATTAATTACTACTTTGCTAAGATGGGGTCAAAAGGTTCAGATTCTGTTACAATATTTTTGAGGCAACAGATAATAGAACTAATGTTTCTGTAGTTAGCTGATCAAAAGGTTATGTTTTCAGCAGCTAAACTAGGTAAGCTGAGTGCAAGGAAAACATGCAAAAACACTCTTTAAGACAACATTGAAAAGATTTTTAATTCTGAGTGAAAATCTGCGAAAGCAGATTTAAGTTAATTTTATTGTTAAAGCATTTCATCACTGACATCAATCTGACAGTAAGTGGGATATGAAAACCGGTTTGCAGATTTGTAAGGCCTCTACCAGGGCAGAATGTCTACTTTGTCAACACAGGATGGATCGGATTCATCAAGTACCACTATGGCAGAACATTTGACAGCTAAACTTCAAAGTGGTTTCCTCCATTCCTGCATCATTGAATACAAAGAATTCTAAAACTTAAAAGAAAACCCTCAAAACTCCAGTGCTTTGAAACTCCACTTTTTAATAGCAAATAGACTACACCTGGAGGCATTTTTATATTTGGTCAAACATGATTTTTTCTTACACCATTCTCTTTTAAAGACTGGTTTGAAGAATATACTTGTTTACACTCTATATACATCCTATGGCTATTATGACCATTTGGGATAGTAAAACTAGAGTTTGAGGACAGGGGTTAACTTTACTTCTGAAAATGGTCATCTGAGGAAATCATGTTAATTAATATTTTTTATACAGTAGTATTTTATTTTATTCAGTCATTGGTTAGGCTGATTGATTTGGGCATGAACTCCACCTTACATTTTTTTTCCTTTTTTAAAAATTGTATTTATTGAATCACCATAAAAGCAGTTACAAAGCTTTCGGTTTTAAGTCTCAGTCATACAATGAAACATCCATCCCTTCACCAGTGCCCATTTTCCACCACCAAAAACCCAGATATACCCCCATGCCACACTCTCCCCCTACCTGTGAGGGGGCAGATGATTTCCACATTACTCTCTCTCTCTTCTCTCTCTCTCTCTCTCTCTCTCTCTCTCTCTCTCTCTCTCTCTCTCTCTCTCTCTCTCTCTCTCTCTCTCTCCTTTGGTTACATTCAATATTTTGACACCAGACCCATCATTATTATTTGGGATTTTACCCCAACACTCAGATCTGTCAAAAAGGCAACAGTAGACAATTTGTTTTCTATTGTTGGTTATGAATTATATATGATATCACGCGGCCACAGTAGTGGCCGTGAGATTTTGGAGTTCCAAAATTTTAACAATTAAATATGGAGGGACTTCTGCAAAAACGTCCTGGGTTCTGAGATTTGTTCCTGAGTCTCTTGGATCATGGCCGTTAAGCAGCTTGATCAGGAGCCAGAGAGGTCATTCGTGGACTATGACTCAGGATCTCATTGGGGCAGGGAGGAAAGGGCAGACACCACCCCAATCCCATGAGGCCCCATGCGTCTCATCACTGCAGACCCAAACCTGACTGTCCAATAGCCTCTGGAAAATGGCGGCCACCAAGCTGCCAAGGGGGAGCAGGCAGAGGAACAGCATCCTTTCCCCCATTGGGTGGACCAGCAACAGTAACCTACTATGGGGTCTGGACGCATTTCTGGCAAAAGTTGCTGGGTTCCAAGATTTGATTCTGAGGCTATGGGATCATGGCCATTAAGCAGCTTGATCAGGAGCCAAAAAGGCAGTTCATGGGCGGAGACTTGGGGTCTCGTTGGGGTGGGGAGGAAAGGGCTGGCTCCACCCACATCCCATGAGGCCCCGTGTATCTCATCATTGCGGGCTAAAACCTGACCATCCAGTGGCCTCTGGAGAATAGTGGTCACTGAGCCGCCAGGGGGAACAGGCCAGAAAACAAAACCTATTCTCAACTGGGGTGGCTTGGCACTGGTAAACTACTGCAGCAACCGGTCGCATTTCTGCCAAAAGCCACTGGGTTCTGAGATTTGTTTCTGAGTCTCTTGGATCATGACCAGTAAGCAGCTTGATCAGGAGTCAGAGAGGCTATTTGTGGGAGGTGACTCGGGGTCTCGTTGGCCGGCTCCACCATATTCTCTGAGGCCCTGCGTGTCTAGTCACTGCGGGCCCAAACCTGAGTGTCCACTGGCCTCTGGAAGATGGCAGTCACTGAGCTGCCAAAGGGGAACAGGTGGAGGGACAACACCCTTTCCCCCTGGAGTGATCTGGCGCCTGTAACCCATTGCGGGGACCAGACGTATATCTGCCAAAAGCTGCTTGGTGCCAAAATTTGTCTCTGAGTCTCTGGGATCACAGACATTAAGCAGTTCAATCAGGAACCAGAGAGGCCTTGCCTCCAAATATATAGCTGAGCTGGAGATAGTTTGTGGGTGTGTCTTCCATATACCTAACTTTTGGCCGTTTACTTTCTTGGTAAATTTTTTCCCAAGTTTTTGGGGTCTGGCCAAAGGCACAGCAGCAATTTTGAGGTATCTGGAAGTCTGAAGGCGCCATCAGGCTGCCGATGCACTCGCCTTACAGGTACAGATTGACCCACTGGCAGCAGCATACCCCCTATTAATAAATTTTTAAAAATAGATGGTATATCCAAACTATGGCCTTGAAGGGGAATTTTCCACTAAGCATGGAAACTAATAGTTTGAAGAGAAAAATGCTCTCATTTGGTATATCTTGAAACTTAACTTCATTTGTTTAACTACTGAGAGCTAAAGGATGAAAACAAACTGCTATTTTAAGAACCTAATCACTTTGTCACATTTACTGGGAGACTTAGATTCTTGCAAGAGTATTTCTTTTTAATTTGATTTTTTGGCTATTGAAAAATATATTTTGAATAACTGGAAAAAAGAAGATAGGATTGCCAAAAAGTAAAAATAAGTGAATATAAGGTGACCTAGTTGAATTTTGATTTCAGGTAAATAGCAAATATTTCTTATATAAGTATATGTGATTTTATTTATTAAATTTGATAACACTAATAATAGTGAGATAAATTTATGGGTGTAGCACAGCGGGTAGGGCGTCTGCCTTGCACGCAGCCAACATGGCCGACCCGAGTTCGATTCCTCCTCCCCTCTCGGAGAGCCCGGCAAGCTACCGAGAGTAGTCGATATGCCAGACACAGTAACAACAAAGTCTCCAATGGAGACGTTACTGGGCCCGCTCGAGCAAATTTATAAAATAGTGTCTTCATAAATAATCATTATATGTCTGAAAACAGTTGTTAAGCTTACTAGGAAAAGATAGTAACAATTAAGTTTACTGGTATCTTCTCTCTGTTACAGAGAATGTAAGTAAGGCATGGGTGGATTAAAGTAGTAAGGCAAGAACAAAAAGTCCCACTAATGCAATATTGAACATATTGGCTAGAGGGCTGAGACAGAATGGCAAACAGATGGTCAGTTGAAATTACTTTGAAAAATTATAAAAATCAGAATGGACTTTATTTATGTAACTCTCCAATCCTTTAGACTTCTAGGGCAATTCTGAAGGGCATAGAGAAACATATGAGAGCAAAAACATTATATAAATATATATATAATACACACAAATCCCAAATCCCCCCCACAAAAAAACCTATAAAAATATTTGACAAAAGACAAAATCTTGAATTGAAGCAAGAGGCACTTCAGATATTGTCTATAGGATCATTTTAAAACATCTATTTATTTAATTTTCTGTTTTAATACTTTATTTTCTAGCTCTGGGAAGAGCTCAGAGTTGGAGGACTCAGACCACTCCCAGTGATATTTAATAACCAAGCTAGATGACTCAGTGCCATGTTCGGTAATGTAAATTGCTCTGACCCACTAAGACAGTACTGGGTCCTTAAGGTCAATATGAAGCTAAATTCAAGGGCCACGTGGTGCCAGGAATCTTACTCATCCTTCAGCTGTATCGAGGGTTCCCATCTTTAGAAGAGAGATGAGATTCTGATGATTAAATAACTTTTTAATTCATTACTTCAACACACAAAATTAATACTCCCCAACCAAAAATGTGAGAAATTGTCATGACCATGCTGTAATGACTCATAGACTGTGTTCCAGGTAGATCAGAATAAAATTATTAAGAATTATGAAACCTAAGATATATTTAAATGTTCAAATGTTCTACATAGATTTCAAAAGATTTTTAGCTTAAACATTTTTCATTTGGCTTAACTTGGTTTTAAGTATATTACATGTCAATATTAGTGAGACAAATTTATCAAAGAGCTTAAAACTGGGAACATTTCTTCTGACATAATGCAATAATATCACTTGACATCCCGTTACTCATCGATTTGCTCAAGCAGGCACCAGTAATGTCTCCATTCATCCTGGCTGCGTGCTAGTGTAGCCCAATGGTGTCACTTGCTCCAGGAACACGAAGAGCCTCGAACCAATCATTCAGTGTCTTGACAAAGAAGTCTGAGCATGTCATAGGTGGGCGGCCAAATGATCTTTTAAGTGGAATCCAGCTGGTAACGGCTCTAGTCCAACAGTCTTCTCCAAAGTTGTTAATTCCGTTGAGAGTGAATGGAACGTCAGGAATGAGTCCATTTCTCATAAACTTGGCCTTCATGAAATTCAGCTGTAGTTTGACTTTTCCACACTCATGGTCGAAGTAGGCCAGCTTTTGTGCCGATTGGCTAATATTTGGTGTTATTAGAATGATGTCACCAGTAAAGCAGAGGTGCTGTAGTTGCCGACCATCTGTTTTCACTCCCATTCCTTCCCATTCTTCAGGTGTTCAGGTCTGAACTTGTCTGGGCTGGGCGCTGTTTGCTTCTTTACCGACTAAATGGAATGACCAATTTTGGAAGGGAGAATGTTGGGAATGACATATCCATTCTGTGGAATTTGGTATGTGGGCAGGTGGACATGGCTATCAAAGAGATACGAGTTGAAGTAATGGATAATCTTCTCCATTGCCCGTCTGGAAGATGTGATATATCCATCAGGATGTCAGAGGGCAGTCATCTTGGTCTTGTAGTTAGTGAAGGACAGGCGGGCGTTGTGAATGCTTTTCCCAACTTCTGTCGCATCGGCCAGCACTGCTGCTCTTCTCTCTCTGAGGTTTTCCTTCATTGCTTCTCTTCATTGCATTGAGAGCTCTGACGTTCACTTGCAGTTGCCTGAGGCTCCCTCCAAGACACCTGGTGAATGAGCTCGAGAGATTCCGAAGACAGGAGTCTTTTAGTGGCTCCAGCAATCATGGAGGTGCTGGACCAGTTGATCGTATTCTTCGTCAATGTTGTCAACGACAGCATCTTCCCATGTTGCCACAATAGTGCCAAAGAGCTCCCAGTTGGTGGTAGTTCTGGGAGTTATCTTCTTCAACTTTGCAGCCCTTTCTTCCTGCTCTGTGAAGTAAAATTTTGCATGAAGGAGACGGTGTTCCAATCTCTTTTGGAATTTTGGGACAACAGTGACATTGGTCAGGCAAAACCGTCCATTGAATATGATGTGGTCAATTTTGTTGTGGAACTGTCCATTGGGAGACTCCCATGTGCGAGGTTTAGTTTCAGCTTCTGGAACTGTGAGTTCTGTGGATGATCTTGGTCGACATGATGAACTCTAACCCTGTTCACTCCATATTAGGCCATAGATCCTTATGTGGAGTTCTTTGATCTTCACGGTACTATCCTGGCATTAAAATCATTGACAATGATCTTGTATAAGGTGTGGTCTTCTTTATAAAACTTCTCTAGCTCCATGTAGAACTTGTCAATTTTTTCTTTATCATAATTGGTGTTGGTGCATAGACAACAAAGATAGAAACTGCTGGCAGTGAGCCATATATATTCAAGTGTAATAGTCCGATTCAGGTTGTTAGGCATTTGAATGAATCAATGTTCATGGCCAAGTTTGTGTTGACAAGAACACTGACACCACCGACGCCTCTTTTTTCACATGTTACGTGGAACAGTTCTTCCAGTGTCAAAAATGACATGATGTGGTTGATGCCTTCTCGTCTCAATCAGACCAATGATATCGTACTTGATCTTTCATGCTTGTACCATGAGGTCCTCGATGGATGCATTCGATGCCAGCGTACATGCATTGAAAGCACAGACAGTTTTGTCTTTTTTCATTTTGGCAGCCTAGTTTGGCCTTGGATTTCTATCAGCCTCTCCTTCCTCATCCTTCTTAATGCTGCCATATTGATGGCTCTTTAGAGTCAGGGGAATGAGAGCCATTGTTTTTATTGTTTTTGGCCTATTAAATACACCACAGATAGCTTGCCAGGCTCTGCCGTAGGGGTGGGATACTCTCAGTAGTTTGCCGGGAGAGAGGGATAGAGGCTTTTAGGATGGCCTCTAATAGCCCTTGCAGGTGTTCCATGGTTGAAACCAAATGTAAACTTCATCAAGTATGGTGCGATAATCTTGGAAGATGGGTATTAAGTATCTTATGATGTGTCCAGAAAGTGGCCTGGAACGTGGTGACCACTAGGTACTGGAGGTAGTACAGCTAGTGGTGGTCTGCAGATGAGATGTTTATCTAGTACAGCTAGGGTGGGGCTTTGGATGTGATCCCTGGGTGGCTGGATATTGGTGGGAGCAGGCGGAGGATTTCTGTTTCTTTGTCCTGTTGAGCCTGGAGCCCAAGGTCACAAATTTCCGCTTACCTGTGGGGCCTCACTTGTGTGTGAGTCTCGTCCTGAGCGGCAGGAAAGCGGTCTGGAGCGTGGCGGCAGCTGGGCAGTGGAGGTAGTGCAATAATATACTTGGCTCAAATTCAAGTATATATTAAAAAGTAATTCTTTAAACCCTGTGAGATAGTTTTAAAAATATTATAAATTCATTTATCTTCTTATAGTAAATTGATTTATTCCAGTAATATGCCATTTTCAAATGTAAGAGTGAAACATCATACTATCCTGAGCTACTCTTCAATGTTTGGAAACATCTTTTCAGTCTTTTTTGAAAGATGTTTGTATTTATTTGGTTTTCTATAAATTTATGCTGTTCATCAGAATATTTATATAATTGGTCACTTAATACTGTTTGTTTAATATTTAGAAAACATAAACAAATGCTATATTGTTACCTTTTTGAACTCTGCATTTAATTTTTCACTTAAAACAATGAATTAACCAAGAAAAAAGATAAGTAAATACATAGAAAAAATGGGAAGGTGCATTTCAACTTGCATTTAAAAAATTAGTAAATAATATCCTGTTACATAAACAATAGCTTTAATTTTTTTTTCTTCCTGGAGATCAATAAGTTAATCACTTGATCGCTTGACATCCGTTACTCATCGATTTGCTCGAGCAGGCACCAGTAACGTCTCCATTCATTCCTATCGCGTGCTAGTGTAGTCCAATGGTGTCTGCTCACTCCAGGAACATGAAGAGCCTCAAACCAATCATTCAGGTTCTTGATGAAGAAGTCTGACCATCTCGTAGATGGGCGGCCACACAATCTTTTGACATCCAGTGGAATCCAGTCGGTAATGACTCTAGTCCAGAGGTCCTCTCCAAACCTCACTACGTGTCCAGCCCATCTGATTTTCGATGCCTTGGCAAACGAGACAGCATCCCTGATTCTTGACCATTGACGAAGGTTGGAACTCCGGATTCTTTCACTCACTTGAGTGAAGTGTGATACTCCAACCATAGCTCTTTCGATTCCTCTTTGGGAGACCTGAATAGCCCTCTATCCTGTTTTCGTAGGGCCCAGGTCTCTGAGTCATATGTTAGTGCAGGAAGAACAGTGGAATCTAAGAGATGTGCCTGGAGCCGGAGGTTCTTCATCCTCTTAGCTATTTCTTCGACGCTCTTGAAGGCGTTCCAAGCTGCTCTCTTCTTCCTGCACAACTCAGGTGCCAATTCATCATGTTGACTTCTCGACCTAGGTACACATAACTATTGTATTTGGAGATATTTGTTCCATTGAGAGCGAATAGAATGTCAGGAATGAGTTCATTTCTCATAAACTTTGTCTTCATGAGATTCAGCTGTAGTCTGACCTTTCCACACTCACAGTTGAAGTAAGCGAGCATTAGTGCCGCTTGGCTAATATTTGGTGTTATTAGAACAATCTTATCAGCGAAGCATAGGTGGTAAGTTAATAATATAATAAAATAAATTAACAATTCTGTGAATATTAACAGAAAATCTCAAGTTAAAACAGTTGTACCTCATTAAATATAGTGTAATTATTTTTCTTAAACTGATATAGCATACGGTTTTCTATTGTTATTTCTTTTCATGTTTTCTATGGAAGGTACATGCCACAGGATGATTTTAGTTCCAAGACTATGGAAGAAAAAATTCTATACCTATATAAAGGTATTTATAACATTATTTATAAAATAAATAAAGGTATTTATAACATTACAAATTTGAACAGTGAAGAAAAAGTGAAGGCAAGTATGAGGCAACTGATAAAGTTGTTCTACACAGATGAGATTTTCACCCTTGTTTCCTTTAATTGATGGGTCATCTTCTTGTCCAAAATTATGTGTTCTTGAGTCAATGCCATCTTTTTCAGTTAGTCTTTTACTTTTTTATGCTGACAGCAAAAAGAATAAATCTATAAAGCAAAGCAACCACAAAGCATAAGGCAGATGGTAAAGCTATTGCTTACCTTAGAGTTTAATAAAACTATTTAAGGCTATTTTACCACAAAACGGACAAAACAAATCTACCTTCACAAGTTTAGAATACAAAAGTTATTGCCATGTAATAACAGCTCATAAGCAAGACAAGTCTTGTCTTCAGGAAAAAATAATTGGTTGAAAAGTTCAAAATCTTTGTCAACTAACTACTTGTCTTTCTCACCACAAAGCAAGCATATCACTTAGATATTTCCAATATATCCAAGGATAATAGATATCAATCCAAAAATAAATGCCATATAAAATACTTCATTAATGGGGAAGATACTTCACACCCTACCGAGGCCACAAGTTGTCCCCCACAAGTGGCTCTCTGGCATGGCCATGGCCCCAGAAGCACACGGACCTAATTCAGAACTCAGCAGCTTGTGGCAGAAATGTGAATGGACTGTGTATTAAATTACAGCGCCATGACCCTCAGGAGGAAAAGGGTGTCTGTCTCTTCTGCCTCCCTGACCCCCGGCAGCATGGTGGCTGCTGTCTGAGATCTTATTGGACAGCCAGTTATGAGCCAGCAGTGATGGGGCAATTGCAGCCTCATGGGATAGGGAGCGGAACTGGCATGTCCTTCACGCCCTACCAAGGGCATGAGTTGCCCCCCACAAGCGGCTCTCTGGCATGGCTATGGCCCCAGAGGCACACAAACCAATCTCATAATTATCCGGCTTTTGGCAGAAATCCCTCCACACTTAATTAGTAAAATATCAGAAATCCAAAATCACATGGCCAGTATCAAGGCTGTGTGACATCATATGGTCTTCATAACCAGCAATAGAAAACAAATTATTTCACAATACCTTTTCAGCAGTTCTGATTGTTGAGAGGAAATTCCAAATAATAATGGTGCATCTTTTGTTGAAATAAAGAATATAATCAAAATAGAGAGAGAGTTAGGTAGAAATCATCTGCCTCACCGGCATCGGAAGGAGTGGAAAGAGGGGTATATTGGGGTTCTTGGTAGTGAAAACTGTGCACTGGTGGAGAGATGGGTGTTTGATTATTGTATGACTGAAACTTAAACCAGAATGCTTTGTAATTTTTCTCACGGTGAGTCAATAAATAAATTAAAAAATAATAATAAATCAATAGTAATAAATAATAAAAAATAATGGGGAAGACAACCAATAGCATTAAACAGCTACACTAGCCAAATTACTAGAATGCATGCTAGGAATCTAAACTAGAATATAAGATACAGCCCTTTTTATTGAATCTCCGCAACATAGTTTGAAAAAATAATAAGCTGAGACAGGCCTAAGATGTTCCTGGGTATGTTCTAATACAGTCATTCCATAAAATGAGCATGAGCATACACCCACACAAACACATCAAACAAGTAACACACTTATCCTAAAAAAAGAATTTTGAAACCTGGAAAATCGTTTATGAATTTGGGAATATTTCTTGCATTCTTGGAACCCCTGACTGATCCCACACTACATGTCTCTCAATGCTGAGTAAAATAGTTAAAATATAGAATCAAAGTAGGTGAGCAGGAATCAAAATGATAGTACAGCTGGTAGGATGTTTGCCTTGCATGTGGTCAACCAGAGTTCAAGTTCAGCATCCCATGTGGTGTCCCAAGTACAACCAGAGTGCGGAGTAAACCCTAAGCATCACCAAGAATGACCCAAAAAGAAATATATAGGTTAGCAATGACAGATGAGTATTTTATAAAAATGTGCTGCATATATCCATAATGGAATACTAGGCAACCAAAAAGAACAATAAAATCATGCAACTCACTGTAACTTGAATAGAATTAAAGGCAATCATATTAAGTGAAGTATGTCAGAAGAACAAACACCGAATGGTCTCATTTATGAGTGACATAGAGAATAATTAGAGTAGGGAATGCAAAATTTTAAATAGGTCACCCATTATTTGGAATATAGGAAGTAGAGGGACAAAGAGGTAAAGAAATCAAGAGGGATAGCAAGAATAAGATGATGGGAAGTAACAGGGGTCAAGGTTCGAGTGCCTTGAGCACAATGGTGGTACAGAGGAGGAGAAGCATAGCTATATATCCAAACCATAGAATCAACAACACTGAAAGCAAGAGATCTAAACCACAGTAATCAATTTTAAAAAGTGATTGTCAAGGAAGTGGGTTGAGGTACCTGGTGGAAGGCAGTTTGACACTGATGGTGGGACTGTTACTGAAACATAATATGCTTAAAACTCAACTGCAAAAACTTTTGGAAATCTTTGTCTTAATAAAAAAGAAAAATTTAATTAAAAAGTTTTACAACTTTGAGATAGTTCTCTGAAATACTATCCCTGAAGCATGTTTTTTCTTGAAAACATGACAATTTGGACTTTTTAAAATTAAAACATTCTTCACTTTGTAAGATGCAATTTTATAAAAAGAAAAGATAAGCCATGGGCCCAGAAAAGATATATAGAATATTTGTCTTACAAAGAATTTATATTCTTTCTCTCTATTAGATTTTCTTAAAATCCAGAAGTAATATAGCCTGAAGGAAAGATTGTGAGCATTTTCAAAAAAGAAACTGTATTAATGACAATAAACACACATAATCATAATCAATAGTCAACAGATTCATGTGAAGTGAAACAATGAAATAACACTCCTCACTAGATTGGTTAAAGTTAAAAACATCATCGAATTTTGAGAGTGCTTAAGGAAAGGTCTACGAGAGAAGTGTTCAGAGCACAAAGCTGGGAGAAACCCCAGAGCACTCACAGGTATGTCCCCTTAACCTATAATTTATTCTTTGATTAAAAGACTTAGAATAGTTTCTTACAGATTAAATATAGGCCAACCATGTTATTCCAGAAATGCAAAAATCTAGAAAGTCTTAAGCAGTCACCCAGGAAAATGGAAACAAATACATTTTGGAAAATGGAAACAAATACTCAAATACATTTCTGTTCATGGCAACCTGTTAACAACTCACATTTTCTTCAGTAGACAGGAAAATATCCATGTAAGAAAACATCACTCAGACAGAAAAACGTATAAACTATTGATACCTGCAACACGTTTGTCTCAAACAATAGTTTGCATGAATGAAAAAAAAAATAGAAAGCTCATGTGTTATTATTCTCTCTACTTGACATTTCAGAATTTGTATTTTTTGAAAAACAACTAATCTACAGTGACAGGAGGGAAACTGAGGAGTTTTTGGAGCTGAACTAGGATGTCTGAGAAGCAATATTTGCAAAGAACAAAAGGGAACTCATTAAATAAATGGTTCTTCCTTCAGTTAAATAGTCGATACAGAGGTTACCCAAGGGTATAAGTTTGTCCAAATACATCAGAATGCTAATTTTAGCCTAGGTTTTCTTAGAGATTGAACTGTCCAGTTATTTTTCTTTAACTGCTTTTCTCACTCTCCAGTGATTTATTTTCCAGTTCCAGGACTCCCGTGGTTTATGAGTGCACTATAGGTACAAGGGCAAAGTTTTAGGTGGAAAGTCTAAGGTATAAGAGATTATTTCTTTCTACTATGGAAACTATCAGAATGCTGGCCTTTAATCATTGCATTCCTGGTGAACTTTTCCACGGCCCTTCCTACTCTTCCTCATAAGCAGTGACTGAGTTGTATTATTTCCCAAGAATGTGCTGGGTTGGGGCTGGAGCGATAGCACAGCGGCAGGGCGTTTGCCTTGCACGCAGCCAACATGGCCGACCCAAGTTCGATTCCTCCACCCCTCTCGGAGAGCCTGGCAAGCTACCCGTGATGTATTCAATATGCCAGACACAGTAGCAACAAAGTCTACAATGGAGCTGTTACTGGGCCCGCTCGAGCAAATCGATGAACAACGGGAGGACAGTGACTACAGTGTGCTGGGTTATAGATGACTCTGTGACAGCTGCTTTTCTGTCTTAGTAGACCGATAGTCAGTCTCTGTCATGATCCCTTTGGCTGATTGAAAAGCAAAACAAAATATTTCTGAAGTATATCTGAACTCTTGCTTTAACTAATAATAAAATTGTTACTTCTCTTCACTGTCCTTATACCTACCTTTTTACCATATTATAGTGGGTGCTATCTAAATCTTATTTCTCTCCTCTGACTTTTCAGGGAAAAACACTGGACCAAGTCATTCATGGATATATGCTCAGTTCTAGAATTCTACCTATTTGATAGTATGTAACAGCATGAAGTTGGCCTACAGCTCAGTAAGAATCGGCATGGAAGTGATGATAATAGCTGCTATTGTAAAAACAAAAGCAAAGCAAACAGAGTCAGTGAGTAAGATGCTAGCCTTGTGTGTAGCCAATCTGGGTTTGATCCCCGGCAACCCATATGATCACTTCCAGGAGTGATCCCTGAGTACACAGCTAAAGCCAGCATATTACTGAATGTGACCCCCAACCCAAACCAACCAACCAACAAAAACTACATTAAAGATTCTTCTGGGTTCGCCCTTAGTTACCCTGTTTGTAGGTAGGGTGAAGATACACCTAAGTTCTTTCTTCTTCTTTAGATAAGACAACCTGCCAAGGTCTTTCTTTACCCCTGTATTTTTCACTAAATAAAACCAAATTTGAACTGTGTTATTTTGGCTTACATGAAATCTTATGGAATTAAAAAGGCAGCAATCATGAATCTTTATCATTATTCTGTTTAGGTTGAGATTGTGGGACAAATTTAAGGCATGAAGGGAGGTTTCATTTGACAGTCTGTGGCATTTTCTGGATTTCTAGAATAGCGATTTGGATATGGGGTCAGATGTATTTTAAGCCCTCCATGAGATTATAAACTAGGGGACAACACATATGAAAAAGCAAATAATTTCAATAAATATAGTTAAAGCTAAAGATAGTAATGCAGAGAATTACAAATCATTTAAATAAATGCAGTTAAAGCTATTGATGGCCATACATAGATTCATTTCTTAAGGAACATATTTTTAAACAAGTTTAAAATAAAATATATGATAAAATCATGAGGACAGACCCCCTAACTCTCTGACTCCTCTATGTTATACGCATCCCTCCTACTTTTTTTTTTGAAAAAAAAAATTTTTTTATAGCTGGTTATGAGAACCATATGATGTTTTGGTCGTGCAATTTTGGATTTCTGATATTTTACTAATTAAGTCTGAAGGAATTTCTGCCAAGAGCCAGATAATTACAAAATTGGTTTCTGTGAGTCTGGTGCCACGGCCGTGCAGAGAGCTGCTTGTGGGGGGCAACTCGTGGTCTCTGTAGGGCCTGAAGGATGAACCAGTACCACCCCCCTTCCTATGAGGCTGCAGTTGCCCCATCACCGCATGCTCATACCTGGCTTTCCAATAAACTCGAATCCCTCCTTCTTTTTAATAATTTTTCTTATTTTTGTTTTTTTTTTGGAAGGGTCACACCCGGCAATTCACAGGGGTCATTCCTGGCTCTGGTCTCAAGAATTACCCCTGGCGGTGATCAGGGGACCATATAGGATGCTGGGAATAGAACTCGTGTCAGCCACGTGCAAGGCAAACACCCTACTCACAGTGCTATCACTCCAGCCCCCACTTTTTCTTTATTTTTGCAGTATATTCTTTTTAAAAAAAATATTAGTGAAACACCATGAGGTACAGTTGTAGACTTACAAACTTTTGTGCTTGGGTTTCAGTTATACAATGATTGAGTACCCAACTCTCCACCAGTGCCCATTCTCCACTACCAATGATAGCAGTATCCCTCCCACCCACCCTCCTCCCCCCATCCCACCCTGCCTCTGTGTCAGGGCATTCCCTTTTGTTCTCTCTCTCTTTTGGGTGCTGTGGTTTGCAAAAGAGGCGTTGAGTGGCAATCATGTTTGGTCTATAGTCTACTTTCAGCATGCATCTCCCATCCAGGGACAATTCTCCCAACACCCTTTATTAGGTGCTCCCTTCTCTACCTGAGCTGCCTTTTCCCTAGCATGTGCGTCCAGCCCCCTTAATATTTTTTCATGTGGTGGGTACTGGCAGCCTTAGGGCCAATTGGTTACTACTTCCTAGGAATTCCATCTCTCTGGGGCCCTCCCCTATCTACCTGCCTACCTCGTTCTCAAGAATGAAGATATTGAGTCATACAGCTGCTTGAGTTAGAAAGCAGAGAAGGTCGTTGGAAACTGGGGAACTGAGCACAGGACTCAGTCAAAGGAACACAGTTTTATGTATTTTTCTTCGAAGAGAATTTCACAAGGTCAGCACAGCTGCCGGCTCGCGACCCTGGGACCTCCATCTTTCCCTGCAGGACCCCAGGTGTCCCCCGAGATTCCTGAAGAGAAGCAGTTTTGAGCGTCTGCCCTGCCCTCTTCACTCCTGACCACGGCGCCCATTTCATCTTAAATCTAAGTCAGCACAGCTGCCGGCTCGCGACGCTGGGACCTCCATCTTTCCCTGCAGGACCCCAGGTGTCCCCCAAGATGCCTGAGGAGAAGCAGTTTTGAGCATCTGCCCTGCCCTCTTCACTCCTGACCGCGGTGCCCATCTCATCCCAAACCCAGGGTTTTGTAGAGGTGTGGCCTCCTCAAAAGTGGGCATGGCCACAAAAGTGGGCGTGGCTTAATTTCCGGCGGGTGGACGCTTACGCGGCCGCAGGTTGTTCTGCCATACTAAGCAACCTAGTCCCCAAGGAATCTAGTTCCCAACCTACTCAGCAATATAAAGAAACAAAGAAAATCCCCAAAACAAGGGGAGAAAAACGAAAACAATCTAGAACATTTCAACAATACAGCTCACCTAAAGGACCTCTCTGACATAGAATTCAGATACGAAGTCATCAAGATGTTCAACCAACTCAATGAAACAGTCAGACAGACAGCCAGTAACACCACAGAAAAAATTGACAAATTACGAGAAGAAATGAGAGCAGAAATGTCACGATTAAAAGATTCCATAGATGAAATGAGAAACTCAGTTTCTTCTCTTAAAAATAGAATGACCACAGCTGAAGAGAGAATCAGTGAGCTGGAAGATCAGCTACAACAAGCCAACACGCAACAACAAACAGTGGCAAGGGACCTCAAAATGGCTCTACAGAGAATCAGAGTCCTAGCAGATGATTCCAAGAGGAACAATATTAGAATCATGGGACTACCTGAACCTCAGGGAAACAATCCCAACGAAAAAAACACCGTCAAACAAATTATTGCTGAAATCTCCCCAGAGCTGCACAATGCAGCCATTCAGGTTCAAGGAGCCCGAAGGGTGCCAGCTAAAAGAGACCTCAACAAAAACACTCCAAGACATATCATAGTTAGAATGATCTATACTGCCGACAGAGACACAATACTGCAAGCAGCAAGAGCAAAGAAGGAAATCACATACAAAGGAGCATCCCTTAGATTCACAGCAGACCTATCAGAGGAAACCCTACAAGCCCAAAGGCAGTGGAGAGATATAATCAAAAAAACTCACGGAAATGAATGCTTCACCAAGAATACTCTATCCGGCTAAACTCTCTCTCAAAATTGAAGGAACAGTACACTATTTTATAGATAAATAGCAGCTCAGGAACTTCATAGACTAAAAACCAAACCTAAAGCAAGGCCTAAAGGGGCTACTATAAGAAAAGACAAACCCTACAACCACAACACACCCGCACAGAAAGATGACACAAAACCCCATAACCATTTTCTCTCTCAATGTCAACGGTTTAAAGTCACCAGTTAAGAGACACAGAGTGGCAAAATGGATACAGAGACAGAACCCAACATTCTGCTGCCTACAAGAAACTCACCTCAACAGCCAGAGCAAACACAGACTCAAAGTCAAAGGATGGAAAACAGTCCTGCAAGCACACAACTCCCTC
Source organism: Sorex fumeus (assembly GCF_029834395.1). Taxonomy (NCBI): domain Eukaryota; kingdom Metazoa; phylum Chordata; class Mammalia; order Eulipotyphla; family Soricidae; genus Sorex; species Sorex fumeus. The sequence continues at coordinate 9,946,685 of NW_026606155.1, forward strand.
AAAAAAGCTGGGTGGCCATACTAATATCCGACAACATTAATTTCACCTTGAAAAAGATTAGAAGGGACAGTGAAGGCTATTTTCTCTTCATCAAGGGATACGTACAACAGGAAGAAATCACACTATTAAATGTATACGTACCTAATGAGGGAACAGCTAAATATTTAAAACAACTGCTAACAGATTTTAAGGAGAACATCACTACCAACACAATAGTACTTGGACACTTCAACATCGCCTTATCACCTCTGGATAGATCAACAAGAACAAAACCCAGCAAGGAATTATTGGCTTTGAAAGAAGTAATAGAAGAGAAAGGGCTTATGGACTTATACAGGGCTTTACACCCCAAAAAGAAAGAATACACATTCTTCTCCAGTGCGCATGGAACATTTTCCAAAATAGACCATGTGCTAGGACACAAAACATACCTCAACAGAATCAAGAAGATAGAAATAGTATCAGCCATCTTTTCAGACCATGATGCACTGAGGATAGAAGTGAATCACACAAAGACACGGAGAACCAAATCAAATACCTGGAAATTAAACAACTCGATGCTGAACAATGAGTAGGTCAGGAACGAAGTTAAGGATGAAATCAAAAGATACCTGGAAACAAATGAGAATGAAGACACAAACTACCAGAACTTATGGGATGCAGCAAAAGCTGTATTAAGGGGAAAATTTATAGCTCTGCAAGCATATCTTAAGTCGATAGAAACGATACACATAAACAATTTGACCTCACAGCTCAAGACCTTAGAAAAGGATCAACAGAAAGAGCCTAAATCAGGCAGAAGGAAAGAGATCATAAAACTTAGAGCAGAAATCAACGACATGGAAAACAAAGAAACAATCCGAAAGATCAATGAAACCAAGAGCTGGTTCTTCGAGAAAATAAATAAGATAGATAAACCACTAGCAACACTCACAAAGAAACAGAGAGAACCCTAATAAATCGAATCAGAAATAAGAATGGGGATATCACAACAGAAACTAAAGAAATTCAAGAGATCATCAGAGACTACTTTGAAAGTCTGTATACCATGAAACACAAGAACCTGGAAGAAATGGATAAATTCCTGGATTCCTACCATCTCCCAAAGCTGAATCAAGAAGATATAGAGTACCTGAATAGACCTATTCACATCAAGGAAATTGAAACTGTAATCAAAAGTTTTCCCAAAAACAAAAGCCCAGGCCCAGACGGATTTACTAGCGAATTTTTCCAAACATTTAAAGAGGTCCTATTGCCAATTCTTCTCAAGCTTTTCCAGGAAATTGAAAAAACAGAAACTCTCCCAAACAGCTTCTATGAAGCCCATATCTCTCTAATACCAAAAGGAAACAAAGACACCACAAGAAAAGAAAACTACAGGCCAATATCCCTGATGAACACGGATGCGAAGATTCTCAACAAAATACTAGCCAATAGAATACAACAACTCATCAAAAAGATCATACATCATGACCAAGCTGGATTCATCCCAGGGATGCAAGGATGGTTCAACATTCGGAAATCAATCAACATAATCCATCATATCAACAAAAGAAGAGATAAAAATCATATGATCATATCAATAGACGCACAGAAAGCTTTTGACAAGACCCAGAACCCATTCATGATGAAAACCCTTGCCAAAATGGGGATAGAGGGGACTTTCCTCAATATAGTTAAAGCCATCTACCACAAACCTACAGCAAACACCATCCTCAATGGGGAAAAACTGAGATCCTTCCCCCAAAGGTCAGGAACGAGACAAGGATGCCCACTCTCTCCACTACTGTTCAATATAGTACTGGAAGTACTTGCAATAGCAATTAGGCAAGAAAAAGATATTAAGGGCATCCAGATAGGGAAAGAAGAAATTAAGCTCTCACTATTCGCAGATGACATGATACTATACTTAGAGAACCCTAAAACCTCTACCAAGAAACTCCTAGAAACAATAGGCTTGTATAGTAAAGTGACAGGCTATAAAATCAATACCCAAAAATCCATGGCATTCCTATACGCAAAAAGTGAAAGAGAAGAAAGTGACATCAAGAAAACAATCCCATTCACAATTGTGCCCCAGAAAATCAAGTATCTAGGAATCAGCTTAACTAAGGAAGTAAAGGACCTGTACAAAGAAAACTACAAAACACTACTTCAGGAAATAAAAGAGGACACGAGGAAATGGAAAAATATCCCCTGTTCATGGATGGGGAGAATCAACATCATCAAAATGGCAATACTTCCCAAAGCACTGTACAAATTCAATGCAATCCCTATAAGGACACCCATGACATTCTTCAAAGAAATGGAGCAAACACTCCTGAAATTTATATGGAACAATAAGCCCCCACGAATAGCTAAAGCAATTCTTGGAAAAAAGAAAATGGGAGGAATAAACCTCCCTAACTTCAAACTCTACTACAAGGCAGTAATAATTAAAACAGCATGGTACTGGAACAAAAGCAGAGCTGCAGACCAATGGAACAGAATTGAATAAACTGACATTTCCTCCCAAACATATAATCATCTAATCTTTGATAAAGGGGCAAGAAAAGTGAAATGGAGCAGGGAAAGCCTCTTCAATAAACTGTGCTGGCAAAATTGGATGGCTACATGCAAAAAAGTGGGCTCAGATCTCTGCCTAACACCATGCACAAAAGTAAGATTAAAATGGATTTATGACCTCAACATCAGACCAGAATCCATAATGTTTATTGAAGACAAAGTCGGCAAAACTCTCCATGATATTGAAGCTAATGGTATCTTCAAAGATGTCACGCCACTGGCCGAGCAAGTGAAAACAGAGATAGACAAATGGGACTATCTTAAACTAAGAAGCTTCTGCACCTCAAAAGAAACAGTGACCAAAATACAAAGACAGCCTACAGAATGGGAAAGGATATTCACCAAGTACACACCCGACAAGGGGTTGATATCAAGGTACTGGTTAAACTCCACAAGAAGAAATCACCCAACCCCATCAAAAAATGGGGTGAGGAAATGAACAGAAACTTTCGCAAAGAAGAAATTCGAATGGCAAAAAGGCACATGAGAAAATGCTCTACATCACTAATCATCAGAGAGATGCAGATCAAAACCACAATGAGATATCATTTCACACCACAGAGACTGGCCCACATCCACAAGAACAAAAGCAAACAATGCTGTAGCAGATGTGGCGAGAAAGGGACCCTCCTTCACTGCTGGTGGGAATGCCGGCTGGTCCAACCCTTTTGGAAAACAGTATGAACTACTCTCAAAAAATTAGAATTTGATCTGCCATTTGACCCAGCTATAGCACTCCTGGGAATATATCCCAGAGAGGCAAAAAGGTATAGTCGAAGTGACATCTGCAATTGTTTGTTCATTGCAGCACTCTTTACAATAGCCAGAATCTGGAAAAAACCTGAGTGCCCAAGAACAGATGACTGGTTAAAGAAACTTTGGTACATTTACACAATGGAGTACTATGTAGCTGTTAGAAAAGATGAAGTTATGAAATTTACATACAAGTGGTACTACATGGAAAGTATCATGTTAAGTGAAATGAGTCCGAAAGAGCGGGATAGACACAGAAAGATTGCGTTCATCTGGGGAACATAAAGCAACAAAAAGGGAGACTAACACCCAGGAATGGCTGATATTAGTACCAGGAATTTTGCTCCATGAATGGAAGGCCAGCCACACGTTCTAGGTGAAAAGGAAGCTCAGATAGAGAAGAGAGCACCAAATGAAGGGTGTTGTGAGGACCCTCCCAGGGTGGGAGAAGCATGTTAAAAATAGTCTATAGACCAAACATGATTGCCACTCAATGCCACTCTTGCAAAACACAGTACCCAAAAGAAGAGAGAGAGAACAAGGGGGAATACCCTGCCACAGAGGCAGGATGGGACGGGGGGGATGGGGGGTGGGGGGGATGCTGGGACCCGTGGTGATGGATGATGGGCACTGGTGGAGGAATGGGCACTTGATCATTGTATAACTGAAACCCAAGCACAAAATTTGTAAGCCTATAACTGTACCTCGTGGTGTTTCACTAATAAAAAAAATAAAATAAAATATATTTTTTCATGTGATATTCACTAGTTTCTTTATTTGAGTTCATTTGTTTGCAATTTCTTAGACTCTGTTCTTATTTTTGAGGTAATCACTGTTTGATGTCTCCCATAAATTAGACATAACCATAATCTTCTAAAATCTTTTCATTTATCTTTCTGTGGGGTGCTGAATAATTGAAGCATAATTGGATTAGATAAAATCTTTCATGTCAGTATAATATACAAAAAATTAAATGTTTACATTAAATATGTTTCCATATTTATATAGAGATGAGAAATGAGTATAATTTGCTAGTATACTACCATTTCAAAGGATATCTGACTGTCCATAGTAATTGTAAAAATTAGAGATTTCAATTTTTTGCATTTATCCAAGTTAAAGTATGTAATTGGAAAGCTAAATGGAATTAAATGTCTATGACTTTAGTATATAGATCTGCATGAATCAGAACTGCATTAGAGCCAATGACAGTAAATTTCCAGGAAACTTATGCTCCTGCTCTCTGGTTGCCATTATCTTTGTCCCCTTGTACCCAGTTCTCCCTCCACTAGTGATTCAAGCATCAAGTAATTGATGTAATTATTATTTTCATTCATAATTTTGTTCTCAGTGACAGGGAGGATGCAACCCAGTGCCTTTAACCTTGTCAGGCACTGAGATAAGTGCTCTACCACTGAGTCATATCCCTGCCCCTAAGGAAAAAAAAAACTCCAGACTAGATGAATCAGTTAGAATTTGGCCGAGTATCACTTCACTACTATTCAGTAATGTTAGTTTCAAAAGAATAGTTTAAGATGTGATTTTTGTTTAATATCTGTCACCGTCACTGTCCCCCCACTGTTCATCGATTTGCTCAAGTGGGCCCAGTAACATCTCCATTGTGAGATTTGTTGTTACTATGTTTGGCATATTGAATATGTCAACAGGAGCTTGCCAGGCTTTGCTGTGCAGGCTTGCCAGGCTCTCCGATAGGGGCGAAGGAATTGAACCTGGCTCAGCCAGGCTGGCTTCGCACAAGGCAAATGCCCTACTGCTGTGCTATTGCTCCAGCCCTTGTTTAATACAGGCAAGCAAAAATCATTGACCACAGCTTGTTTGAAAGTCTTCTCAAATAATCTAATTGTAGATTAGTTGCGTGTGCTTTGGTCAACAAATAACTAGTTTAACTACAAATGTTTGATATGTAGTATCAAAAATAAATCCCCATTACTTTCCATGTCAATTTTCACTTTTGATTAAAAATATAAACAATGTATATTTTTGTGATTTATTGTTAATGGACAAAATATGTTTATATATACATATATATGTACAGTATGTACATGTTGAAAATATTTATTATGCTTCATATAGTATATATTACATAATAAATACTTATATAAATATGTTAAATGTATATAGCATGATAAATATTTTCAGCATGTTCTTTATGTACTGGGAAATTTACTAAATGCTTAATTTTTATTCAGAAAATAATTGTCTAGTTATTACTTACCCATGTTTAAATTACTATCCCATGCCATAGAGAAAGTGAAGCAGAGAGACTAAGCAACCTCAGTATACATGTAAGCTAAGAACTCTTAAAATGTGGTAAAAGTAGGATTAAACCCTAAACCTCCATGAGGTTGCTTTATCATAAAAAAGGAAGAAATAAAGTTCACTTAAGTTGCATTCTGTACATATGGCCAAGCCAAAATTTGAACTGGTTCTATGTGCTATCATTGTACTTAATCTCTAGAGTATAACAACCAACATGGAAATTCCATTTAACTAGTCAGCTTCAAACTAGGTGTTTTTAAAGGTTGAGTGCAGCAAGAAAATAGAGAGACTCCCCAACAATGAATATAATGATTTCTTCTTTGTGGGTTTCAAATAAATGTTTCCTATTTAAATAAATAAGCAATTTCAATGTACCTGCCCTCAAGAAACTCAGTTGGGGGAAAGAGGACTTCAGAACAAGAATGAGGATTTAATTTGTTCTGACTGGAGAAGGCCTGAAGAGAGAATGCCAATTGATCTGGGTTTCAAAGGATCAAAACATGGCAAAAGAATTGCAAAGAACTAGATGATCAATCTGGCATATAAAGTAGCGTGAGTCCATTGTTGATGTGTGCTTTGCTCATTCTTATTTTCCATCCCTGCTAAACTGACAGTTTCAAATTAATGCATAATATATCAGTCTATTACCAGCACTCTTGGTTCTCAGAATTGACAGAAACATTGAGAACTTTTCTTACCCTGCGTGTGTCATGTTGGTTCTCAGTAGGTGGACAGATTCGGTTGATGAATACAAAGCCTCTCTCAACCTTGGAAAGAATGGCCAGACTGCTGGAGGCTGATAGCGAACCCCAAGAGTCGGCACTGTGGTGTTTTTTGTTTGTGCTGAAAAGTTGTCAGTTGGTTATACTGCAGCTCAGAGCTATTAAGGAAGCGGAGAGAAAACTATCTGACTTCTCACAAACTAAAGTTGGAATGTCCAACAGCCACTTCCTTCACAGCCTGTGGCTGAGTAAGCCACGTAGCTAAATACAAGGGGACTAGAATTAGACAGTTCCTCAAAGAGGCTGCAGCTGTCATAATTCTGCCCCACTTTTGTATAACATTGAGATTTGAAATGCAATAGGAATATAAGTCTTATTATAAACCACGCAAACCCCTTGAGCACTAAAAAACAATCTCGTCTCTTCATGTTTTAGGATCAGGAAATTGCACAGATGTAGTTAGCATAACAGTGAAGCAAGTCCAAATAAAGAGATGATAAATGCTTTAGCACAGCGGGTAGACTGACCCGGGTTCGGTTGCTCCGTTTCTCTAGGAGAGCCGGGCAAACTACCAAGAGTATCCCGTCCGCACTATAGAGCCTGGCAAGCTCCCCGTGGCATATTCTATATGCCAAAAACAGTAACAATTCTCACAATGGAGACGTTACTGGTGCCTGCTTGAGCATATCGATGAACAAGGGGAGTACAGTGCTACAGTGCTATTTCCCAGCCATCCAAGGATGAAGTATCCTCTAGATTTAGCCCCTGTCACATTCAAGCCCAGCTGCAGAGAAAGGAATTTGATAAGTGCAAAAAAGATTGTTGGATAGATGTTTTTTCCTCCTGTTGGTAGAAGAGTGAAAACATGCTGTTTCGTTTACATGTGAGTGTTCTGAAACTTCCCCTCCTCTTTTATCCCCTGTTCATTCCCTACTACCTCAAAATAAACCCACTAAATTAAAGCCATATTTGTGAATCCTAAAAGGAAATTTCTCTTAGTAGCCAATAAATAGTAGTAGGTTTTGATTCTTGTACATGTGTAGTGTGCCCTGCTGAGCGGTTCACTGCATTTGGCATTGCTGGGGGACTGGTAATGAATTTCCCTGACAGATGCATCTCTGGTCAGATCAGATCAGGGAAATGAGCTCTTTGGGGCAAAAGCTTGTATGGAATTATAACAGTATGTGTTCAGTGACCCCAAGTTGAAAGAATGTTTCATTCCAATACTCTGGAATGGAAACTGATAGTCTCTTGTTTTCATTGCTTAAACTGCACATTATTATAAGGGACTTTATTTCAAATTAACTTGAGTGGTAGCATAGCTTTCATGAAAAAAAATAAATAAAATGTTCTGTATTTTACCAGCAACACAAGGGTTACCTTAAAACAATCTCTTTAGTGATTTCAGAGAAAGTAACAAAACCCTGAATTGAAGATGAATAGAAATTGTTTCTCTCAGTCCCTCCCCTATTCTCCCCATTTCCTTACATTTTTTTTGTTCCTCTCTCTGTCTCTGTTTCTTTCTCTCTGTCTCTGTCTCTGTTGCTCTCTCTGTCTGTCTCTGACTATCTCTGTCTCTCCCTCTCCCTCTCTCTCCTCTCTCTCTATCTCTCTCTCTCAATCACAGACACACAGACACACACACACACACACACACACACACACACACACACACACACACACACACACACCTGTAGATGTCCCCTGTGCTTAAATACAAGTTTGTTTTTATTCATCTCTCTGGTCTACACCTATAGAGACAGACAGACTGTGAAATCTTAGTTTAGATTGAAATGGCGTTAACTGTCAAAGAGTTATGTTTGAAGTGGAATTGTCTCTGAGTTTTAGTTTTCTTTGGACACAGCACATGCAACCAAAATAGTCTCAAATCAGAGTGGAGGGACTGGCCAAGCCGTGTCTGACCTTTCCTGCAGATGTTTGTAAATGGAATAGATTGCCTTTCCCAGCCCAAAGTGCGTAATCTTGAGTTAGAGAATTTTTTTTTCATGCACATACTTAGACAGGCTGTGGTTTGTGCTGCTGGGCATTGGAAATAGGATATACGCAGACCTGGGTCACTGACTAAACCAAGCTGGCTGAAGAATGACCATTTTTAATCTTAGAATGAAAACTTGATACATTAGGGAAATTTGCTGATCTGGTCAACATATTTTTTCTTGCTAAAGCACGAATTGTAAACTGGACAACCCTTTGGCATAGCAAGCAGAAGAAAAACAGAGGAACAACTCAATTATAATTTGGCACAAATGCCAACTGGTTAGAGCAACAGATATATCTCATGAAATAAGGTTTATGATGTAAGAGAGTTAGCTCACATACAGATACTAAATGGGAATGGTACTCATCTAGGTAAAAAGATGACTTACAGATATTTTCCCCAACTTTATACAGGGGGGACATTTGGGGAAACAAAACTCATAGTAAAGTGAAAACAAGTGTTTTGGATTGAACATCTGTCTTCTCTTTATTTTTAAAAGCATGATGCCAGGATTTGTCATGAAATGTGTATTGGCTTAGCTTTTTCCATAGAGTAAATAACAAATATCGGGCCTGGAGAGACAGTATAGCCATAGGGCTTTTATGCAGTGCAACTGACCCGAATTTGATCACTGCATTACATATGATCAGTCATTTGAACATAATCCCTGAGCACTGCTGGGTGTGTCCCAAAACACAAAACCAAAATAAAAATAAAAAGCAACAACAACAGAAAGAAGTGAAAAGGCCCAATGACCCACTTCTGTCTCAGAAATCTGGAGCTTCTTACTGGAGCAGAAACTTTCACAGAATGAAAGTGAAAGAAGGAAAGATTGTTTATGTTTGCTCATCTGTGTTTGACTTTCTTCTTTACAACTTCTAGCCCCTTCTTTGCAACTTCTAGCTTTGAAAAGGGTAATCTCTATGATCACTCATGATTAAAGTAGCATTCACCTTTTATGTCATTTAGTAAATGAGACAGATCAAGGTTTGAATACAGAAGTGACCTCTTTGACACTCTGAATTTAAAAAAAAAATCTGGCATTCAAAGTTAGAGGTTTTTTTTTTTTTTAATCTTGCAATGAAGGAAATAACTGCATTACAGGGATCATTTGATTGTTCGCTCATTGCTACAATAAAGTTACTTCCACTTATCTCTCATTTTCTTAACATAGTGTTTCCCAAACCTATTTTGTCTACCACTCCTTTCAAAATTTATTTAGCCTACCATGTCCTTTTCAGGGGAAAATAAAAGCAATCACTCATGCTCACTGGAAATCTAATTTCTTTAAAAGAACAAACTTCCAAGTGAACAAACTTCCAAGTCTAATGCTATACCTTCTCCCCCATATTTTAGCCGTATCCCCCCACTATAGATGGCAGAATTGCCTTGTTACTCTCTCAACACTCCTCTAGGGATTGTGATAGAGATGAATGAGGAGACATTGCCATGGTCCTGGATGAAGTGGTAGGGAGGAGAGGGGTAGAGAGGAGAAGAAAGCGGAGGGATACATCCTAATGTTACTTTAGCATGAAAGATAAAAACTAAACAGGAAAAAAAAAGTGCCAATAGAAGTGGGTGGATTTGTTACAACATGGATGACAGAATCCATTCATGAGGAAGCAGTATACAGAAAAATGGATCAGATATACATAGTCTCAATAAAAGTTTTTGATAAAATAAAGTCCGAAAATTGGTGAAAGATCAGAAGGGATTGGGAGAAATTGGATTCCTTAATTTGTTGTTGAAGAATCTTTAGTGGTTTTTAATTGAAATGGTAAATAGCTACAAACTCCAAACTTCAGAACACACTTCCTTTCTTTTTTATTTTTTAAGTGCTCTTCAATACAATTTTCAGAGATACAGCCTTCTAATTTTATTGATTTTGTGTTATTTTTTAAATATTTTTTCTCCTCCAGAACACTCCAGTATTGTTGTTAAGATTTGTTTTGAATTTTTTTTCTTCCAACTGTTTCACTTTCAAGGTACAAATCTTACCAGGAACTGCAGACAATAAGAGGCTGATATTTATGTTGAGGTTTTTAACTTGTTCTACTAAACTCACACCCAAGAACTTGTCTATAGGCCAATTTACATTTTGGCCACATTTTTAAGGACTTGGCTACAAAAGCTACAGTGCAAAGTCACACCACATGAGGTCCTAATTGGCGCTGTTGGCAGGTTAAGAATAAAAGAATGGGAACTGGGTGGTTATGGAAGCCTAACAAAGTCTTACCCAATGGCTCTCAACAGGAGTGAGAAATTAAAACTGAGAGGAGAAGGATGGACCTGCCCAGCAAGGTCAATGAGCTTAAGTCTCTCTGGGCTTTGTGGAGCAAGAAGGTTAAAAAAACAAAACAAAACAAAACAAAACAAAACACCCAATAAGTCAAGAAAACTACTTGAACGACAAACTATATTTTGAAACCACTTTCCAAAACAGACCAAGAAGAGCTTGTTTAGGTAAAAACAAAAAGGAAAAGTATAGTCAAGGAAGGTGAGAGGAAAATAAAGATTTAACATGAATTTTGTCTGTATGGAGAGTAAGTCATCACTTCGGGGCAGTGGAGCTGGTTTTCATAATATTTGTCTCATCGGTTGACAAAAAAAAGGAGATGGATTCTGCACAGATGAAAGTGCTTTGATTTTACAAAATTTAAATTCAAACACATAGACTGCTCATAGAAGTTAAGGTGTGGTCTTCATGCATGGGGAAGGCGTAGCGATGTTTAGGACCATTATTTCTCTACATATCGGTTGCAAGAACCAGAATTTGGAAGAAATAGGATGGAGCCTCCAAGGACTGGAGTATATTGCAGAGAGACTGGGGAGGTTGAAAATGGAGCTACCATCTTAGACACAATGAAAGACTCATGGAACACAATCATTGTTGTTTGTTTGTTTGTTTTAATTCAAGATACAATGGCAGCTTTGGTTTCCCAAAGTAATTATGATCATTTTAATATTCAGGTTCTCTCTCTTTCCTTTCATTCTGCCTGTATGTATACTTCCTTTCTGTTCATAACAAAATAAAGCAAAGGATTATTTTCTTTTTCTGGCTTCCCCCTTCCCCTGAACTGACTCTCATGATTTTCACAGAAATTTTTTACCTCATAAAAAACAGGAAAACCATTCCAAAGACCTGAAATTGCACAAGTTACACAATGTAGTACACTGTTGAATTTTCCATCTTTCCATGTTCTGACTCTGCCATTCACTCTGTCTGTCCTCTAGAAACAATCCCTTAAAATTTTGAGGGGTCTCAGACTAGGACATCAGCACAGATGCTCCAGATTTTATCTCTTTGCTTCCTCTCATGAGGTTTATACCTTAGTAAAAGGAAGAGCCTCATGTGTACTGAGATTATAATTTATATATTAAAATTATTATATTTATATATAATTATATGCTATAATTATAAAATTATAATATATTATTAAAAAGTGATATTAGGACATTAATTAAGGGATCTTCAGGGTCCCAAGCAACCTTAAAAGACCAAGAATTAATCCTTATTTCCATGTGGTTCTTGACTGGAATAATAAAGAAGTAAACTGCCATTAAAGAGCATAGAACCTAGGTCTATGTCCATCTATATAGCTTCTCTTGCCCCTCTCAGTGTCTATTTTATCTTCAAATTGCTACACCATATCTCCCATCACTATTGCTGCCACCACTGCCACTGAATCAGAAATAAAGGGAATCCTATTTAATACATTGACTCTAATGTGAGGGAAAAAATGAGATAGATTTTCCACATAGCTCTGGACAATGGGAAGTCTAAGGCAAAGAAATTAGCAAAATCATGCCTGGTCAGTATGTTAACTGACATAATTGGATTCATTTTGTTATATCTTCTCTGGCTTCACAGCCCTCCCCTTCCCCCAAATCACTTTTATGATAAAGACATATTTTAGGTAGAATACTTGCTTCCCTATACATCATATGGTCTATCTTTATTTTTCAGAATTGAAAATCAATATTTGGGAGATATAGGAAGTCTCTCAGCAACCAAGTTATGAACTGAATCTGTGTTTTTCTTATCCTCAACGTCACCTACTCTATGAGGAGAGATTGTTTTGTTCTCTCTCTCTCTCTCTCTTTCTCTCTCTTTCTTTCACTCGCTCGCTCGCTTGCTTGTCTCTCTAACTTACTCTGAGAGCACTAAACCTAATGCTGACTTCTAACTCTCTCTTAATAAATTAACAATTTAAAAGATAAAAACATGAAGTTAGGAAATATCAACAGAAGTAGCATTTGAGTAGGATTTTTTAAACCTCTCAACATAGGATTTCATGTGTGTAAGTTGGGAAGTGCTAGGTGATGTCACATTAACAACTGAACCTGGTCTAGTATAGTTGCCTTCCATGTGTCTTGGACCATATTCTACTACTATTTTCATAGGAAAAATAGAAAGGACCAGGAAAGGAACAAATTACATCAAAAAGACACTGAGAGTATTGTTTTGTTTGTCTTTTAACATTTTTTTTCCTAATTGTTTAAACCTTATGCCAAAAAAAAGTAACAGCATATCCATCATATGAAACTTCTGGAATGTTCTTCCTACTTATAAGATTAACAAAGACAAACATTTCCCTTACCTTCAGGGAAGAACAAAAGCAAAACAAAACATTTTACCTAAAGAGCCACAGAATCTTTAAGGTTTCCTCAGATTGACATGATTTCCTTCCATGTAACACCTGCGAAAAAGCAGGCCCTCTAGACACTTCACAAATATTTTGTGCTCCTCCTCTTTAAGCACACAGAAGACTGAACTTTGTATAAATATTGTTTTAGATGGGATCATGTAACTTGTTTGGGTCAGTGAAATAGGACTGGAAGTCACAAGTGTTAACTTCTGTGAGGAAATATGGAGAATCATTGTGTGATTTTCCATGTCTCCTGATCCTGATGTAGAGATTTTAGAGACACAGATTAATTTGGAGGCTCAATTGTTCTGAGTTCCACAATGAGCAGAATCCAGGCTTTGCGTGCAAAGAGCAAGAAGCAGCTAAAAGAGGCATTACTTGATGAGATGCTGCACTTGTTTCCACAACATAACTAAATGTATTCTGACTCATTCAAGAGATACCATCTGTGTTGAGAGAGGAAGTGCACTAAAAATGAGAAGAAATTGAAGAAGGTAAGATAAGAAGGTGAGAAACTTATTCAAATCCCAGCTCTGCTAGTTTCTAACAGGATGGTCTTTCCTTCCATTTCCTTATCTCTGTAATATGTGTATCAGGCAGCATAATAAAATGGAAGGTGCTGAAAAAATTGTATTTAAGAATGTTTTACTAATCTCAACGTTGTGACATAAATAAATCCAAATTTCTTAATAAAAAACAATCTGAGAAATTTGTATATGTAACAAAATGATTAAATTATGGGCTTGAATTTCTATGCATTTGAATCAAATATTCTAGCATTTGCACCCCAGTTTTCAAGATATCCTATGACTTTCTTAGGGTCAAAGGGTACCTCCTAAAGGGTACCTCATAAGAGCTTAATCACATATGATGTCTATCCTCCTTATTAATGTGCAACATATTTTCTTTAAGTGCCACTTTAAAAAATAAAATAAGGTCTTTCTTAGTAATACTTTCAGCAAAGAGTATAGACTCAAAAAATGAAGCAATATGTTACATAGTACCACATAACCACCTTTATTGGGAGCAATAGGAGTTGTTATAAATTTTTACAACAGGGAACATAGAAAGGGGAATGCACTTGAATATGGTTCTGTACATTTAAAGAAAGACACAAAGAGTAGTTTTACTGAAGACTTAAGAAAACAAAAAAATGACTAAAGCACATATAATTAGATTAAGGATGCAAGTCATATGAAGAATTAGAGAATTGGCATTCATTCAGTACATGTGGCATAACTGTCATGTAGATAATAATATTAACTCCTCCATATTACACAAGAATAAACCACATCTCAGAACATTGAGCAGTACATCATAAACCACTGGCAAAGTAAATACTCGGAATCAGACCCATCTGACTTCTTATCTAATTTATATTGTTCAATCAAATGATGCTTTATTCTGAAAGGTTCCACGGAGCAGTTTTCTTGATTTATGCTCAGACTTATACAAAACTTTGTAAAATTCCAAGTAACAGTGGGACCTATTTGTATCATGTTTGTTTCCTCCTATTATATATTCAGATATATGCCATGCACTAGTGTACTAAGAAACTAGAAGTCATTTAACCTTTTAGGTAATTTATAGTGATGTATTACATCAAAAAACATTTTTGTGTAATTTGAATGTTAATATTCAGTAACATAGAAGAAAGAGCCAGTAGACATAATCTATATGGTTTAATGCTGCAATTTATTCAAATATGATTTAATATTGATATTCCATTCAAATTGGCATAGGATATATTTTTATTCTTACATTCACATAAAGTTATATTATGTTTGTAAAATACTATAAATTTGGAAATGAAGATAAATCTTTCTTCGCTCTAGGAGAAAGGTGATACAGAAACCCAGATCTAAACTTGATGCAGTTTGTGAATTAAAACCTATAAAAGCAAAATAATATCTACATCACATAAAGTCAAGAATTTGTTTGGAGTGAAGTAAAGTAAAGATGAAGGCAGTACAACAATGTAGTATACAGAGATCTGACACTTATGGAACATGATCTCATTGCATATAGAAATCTCAAGAAATATGTTCCAGAGATTTAGAGAGTGAGTTAGGATTAGCTATGAATAAAAGATAGAAAAAAGTCTGGTGAGAATGGAATATAGCAAAAAAGACTGGAAATAACTAGTGTTGAAACTGATGCTTTGAAAAATGAACCCTTATTCACTGATGGTTAGATCATCAGGGGCTGAAGCGATAGCACATTGGGTAGGGCATTTGCCTTGCATGCAGCCAACATGCTCGACCCGGTTCCATTCCTCCGCCCCTCTCGGAGCCCGGCAAGCTACCGAGAGTATCTTGCCCGCACAGCAAAGCCTGGCAAGCTACCCACGACATATTCGATATGCCAAACACAGTAACAATAAAGTCTCACAATGGAGACGTTACTAGGCCTGCTCGAGAAAATCGATGAACAATGGGAGGACAGTGACAGTGATTCACTAATGGTAGGAAAGTCACCTGGTTCAAAAATCTATGGAGAAAAGTACGAAGATTGCTCAAAAAAGTAACAATAGAACTCCCATATGATGCAGTGATTCTATTTCTTGCCACCTATCCCCCAAATACAAAAATACGAATCAGAAAAGATAAATTCAATCCTCTGTTCACTGCAGCGCTTAGCCCAATAACCAGGATATGGAAACAATCACAATTTCCAATGACAGATGAATTAATCAGGAAATTGTGGTACATATGCAGCACAACTCTAAGAAATTATTAAATTATACAATTTTCTGCAACATGAATGAAACTGGAGGATATCATGTAAGGCAAAGCAAGTCAGAAGGAGAGGATAAATACTAAATGATCTCATTCATCGGTGGTATATATCAAAACAAAATAGGTATATCTAATGACAAAAAAATCTTGGACCTGGATTACAAAACAGTTTACTAAGCAGTGGGAGGATGAAGAGGTGTCTAAGACATGATAGAAGTGATTTAGGAACAGTAATACATCTTAAACACTTTGGTGCTGAGGAGCAGTAACTTTTTCATCAATATTAAAAATTTTAACATCATTGTAACCATGTTCCTCCTACGCAACTCAGGTGCCAGGTCATTCATCATGTTGACTTCTCGACCTAGGTACACATAACTGTTGCATTCGGAGATGGTCATTCCATTGAAAGCGAATGGAGCGTCAGGAATGAGGCTGTTTCTCATAAACATTGTCTTCGTAAGATTCAGCTGTAGTCTGACCTTTCCACACTCACGGTCAAAGTCGGCCAGCATTTGTGCCTCTTGGCTAATGTTTGGTGTTATTAGAACAATGTTATCAGCAAAGCAGAGGTGGTGTAGTTGCAGACCATCTATCTTCACTCCCATTCCTTCCCATTCCAGTCATTGCACGATGTTCTCAAGGGTGGCACTGAAGAGTTTCAGTGAAATGGTATCACCCCGCCGAACCCCTCTCTTGACATCAATGATTACTTCTTTATAGCATGGTGAGATCTTGGTAGTGAATCCATAATACAGCTCAGAAGGCAGCTTGGAACACCTTCAAGAGAGTCGAAGAAATTGCTAAGAGAACAAAGAGCCTTCGGCTCCGGGCACATCTCTTTGATTCCACTGTTCTTCATGTATTAACATATGCCTCAGAGACCTGGGTCCTATGCAAACAGGATGAGAAGATCTTCCAAAGAAGAATAGAAAGAGCTATGCTTGGAGTATCACATTTCACTCAAATGAGAGAAAGTATCCGGAGTTTCAACCTCCATAGATGATCAAGAATCAGGGATTCTGTCTCATTTGCCAAGGCGTCAAAAATCAGATGGGCTGGACACGTTTTCATTTCATTTTCATTTCATCATTCTGTTATTCATCGATTGCCTCGAGCAGGTCCCAGTAAGGTCTCTTTCATCCTAGCCCTGAGATTATATTCAAGGCTCTTTAGGAGAATGAGACCCATCATTGTTACTGGTATTTGGCATATTTGGTACACCACAGGGAGTTTGCCAGACTCTGCTCTGTGGGCAGGCTACATTCGATAGCCTGCAAGTTTGTCCAAAGTAGGAATGAGATAATAAGATGTCATAAAAAGATGTCCTGATAAGATGTCTCTCGGCCGCGAATGCAGCCGCGCGGTTCCGGGAGCTGGATTTTATAGTCTCTGAGTCTTGGCCATTGATGGGATTACACGGCGCCAGGGGGCCAGGTGGTGGGTGTGACCCCCGCCTACTGGAATTTGGAGGATCTGGGTGGAAGATGCTCGACTCCAAATCGAGTAGGCTTGGAGGTCTCGGCCCCGGAACCCGCGTGGCTTTGTCCCTCTGCCAGTACCTTCATGTGTGTGGAGAGTGGTCTCAGCATGGTGGTGGCTGGTCCTGGAGGTCTTCGGCTGCCGGAGCCCTGGTCGGGGCGGGGAGGAAAGCTCAACCCGCTCCCCTCCAAGGGGCCCCAGCGAGGAACAACCAGGCGTGGGGACAGATGACTGGAGTGATAGCACAGTGGTAGGGCGTTTGCCTTGCACGCAGCCAACATGGCCGACCCGAGTTCAATTCCTCTGCCCCTCTCGGAGAGCCCAGCAAGATACCAAGAGTATCTCGCCCGCACAGCAGAGCCTGGCAAGCTCCCCGTGACATATTCAATATGCCAAACACAGTAACAATAAAGTCTCCAATGGAGACGTTACTGGGCCCACCCGGGCTGGACACGTAATGAGATTTAAAGACAACCGCTTGACTAGAGCCATTACCGACTGAATTCCACGTGATGTCAAAAGACCCCGTGGCCTCCCACTTACCAGATGGTCAGACTTCTTCATCAAGATCCTGAACAATCGGTTTGAGACTCTTCATGTTCCTAGAATGAACAGACGCCATTGGGCTACACTATCACGCGACAGATACAAATAGAGACGTTACTGGCACCCGTTCGAGCAAATCAACGATTAATGAGAAGTCAAGTGATCAGGTAACCATGTTACCTAAATCAAACTATATATATAAGCAAAAGATAGAAAATCTGGTGTTGAGGGAAAATGAAGTAAGAGTAAATGTATTCTATGAAGGGTATATAGTATAGGATATGAGGAAAATATATTCCAACACTTCAAAAACACTTCTAGTTCTTGCACACTCTCTTCTCTTTTGTCCATAGAGCCACTGTGATATCTGAAGTTAATAGTTCTTGCAAATGAATGCATCTTCCAAAGCTAAATATTATACTAAAATTTTCCCAGGTCTCATAATGGAACTATGGATTAAGCTAATTCAGGCCAAGATCATTTAAAAAATTGTTTTATTCAAAAGAAGGTGGGAGTAAATTACCTTTGGCTTTCATAAAGAAGGTAGACAGACCTTCGCTTAGGTTTGAAAGGCATTTTCCCCTTTACATTTCTTCCACTTTCTTATTTTCAACAGAGATATGAACACACATAAGAAAACAATAGCTGCATTGTTAAGTTAAGCATATAATAAAAATATAGAAACCCTGATAACACCATTAGAAATCTCAATTACATTGTAACTACATACTCTTAAACCTCATGTTATGTAGAAATTATTTTAGTCAACTAATTTGAATTTCTTATAAATGCTTTTAATTGCATCTCAGTTCTACTGATGTTCTGTCTAATCCAATCACATATGAAGATGGGTCCCTCATTACCCGTACTGTTCAGATCATAGTTTATTTATGTTTATACCTTCAATTCAGGATTTTTCTTTACCTTCCCTCCTTCTCTTTACTATATTTTTTTTAATTATTAGGCTTCACACACACACACACACACACACACACACACACAGAGTGGTGGAACTCTCCAGGAAGTCACACACTTTAGTTGTGATACTCAAACACAACTGGCTGCAGTGTTATAGAGCACACAAGAATACACATCCTCTTTTAATATCAGGGACTCCAATGGAATAGAGTGACTGGGAACACAGCATATGTGGGTGGCACTAGGAACTGAGTTTCCTTCTCTCCAGTCTTGCAAATCTCTGGGCTATCCCAGGAGTACTTTCTTTTGTGTTTACATAAGCAAGTTTATAATAAATAAGGATAGAACAAACCTAATCAAATACGTCAATTTCCCATGCCTCAGTGTAGAAATCTTTGGGGTCAAATCCAGAAACTGTTAAATATTATTAGTTGTATAAGAAATGCACTGAAACTGTATAGATCTTAGTATATTCACCTACAAACAGGAATTCACATTTAAATTTCACAGGGCTCTTATTCATATTAAGTGAGATTATCTAAAGTGTCTATAAAAGGTCATGAACTCAAATCTAAACAATGATCTTTTTAGTTAAAGAAACATAGGAAGGGAAAAAGAAACTATGAAAGGCATCAGAACTGCAAATTTTTGTCTATAGAGCTGAGCTTCTGTAGGGTGAGGAGCATACAGGTAGGAGAGGACTTGGGACCTTAGTGGAAGGAAGAGATGCAAACTCTGATTGTGCTCATAGTTCTGTAAGCATAAAGAATCATTAACAATATTTTAAATCATGTTGCATCAATAAAAATTGTAAAGGGAAAAACTGCAATAAAAGAAAAATGTATGTATTTCATTTTAATTTTATGATGGTTTAGTTTACATTACCATAAAAATGTTATTCTATTTTTGCTATGCAAAGTTGCTCACCTTCAATTGATAAAATCTTTGAAACTCTAGCATCTTTTCCTATCACTTAAAACACGTTTATTGATTAATTCAGTCATCAAATCCTTTTTTCTTTATATTATTTGTATTTCAAATGGATTGTCTTAAAATAACAAAATTTCCTTTCATCAAGAAACTTAAAAAATGCTTTTCCCTACATTATCCATCCCCCCCTCTCTCTTTATATATATATACATATATATATCACATAATATGAGGGTAGTATGTATGATTAACCTGTTGTGACAATGAAGTCATACATGATATGGGGCCACATAACTTGCCCAAAATCATAGAATTAGGACGTGAATATAATCTGAAATTCACACTCGGGTCATCTTACCCTAGAGCCCATTCTCTCAAATGTTTGCCTCCTCATCTATATTAATAATGTGCATTGTCAGCTAAACACCAAAGGACCACCAAATAATACAAGTTGACTAAATATTATTAACTGCTAGAAATGGGGTGATTATTCTTTCTCATTTCCACTGGATTGCAAAAAGTAGATTAAAAAATGTGTCTTTTAAGGTCACTGTGTTTCCTTCATTGGCTCTTATCAGAATGTATTGCCTATTTTTCTCCATAATTTTGAGAATTCCAGGTGCAGCATCATATTTCTGAATGCCTGGGACATAGCACTGTTCCTGGAACAAGAAATATCTCAAAACAATTATTAAATACATAAAATAGTACTTGAGATAGAAGGTTTGTTTTTAAAATTAACTCAGAGACTAGCACACATCAGTGTTCTTCCCAAAACAATGTTGGAATTTCAAATATGTAAACTAGATTTAAAAGTGTAAATTTTATTTCATTTCATTTCATTTCATTTCACTTCATCATCCTGTTATTCGTCGATTGCCTCGAGCAGGCCCCAGTAACGTCTCTTTCATCCTAACCCTGAGATTATATTCAAGGTCTTTAGGAGAATGAGACCCATCATTGTTACTGGTATTTGGCATATTTGGTATGCCACAGGGAGTTTGCCAGACTCTGCCCTGTGGGCAGGCTACATTCGATAGCCTGCAAGTTTGTCCAAAGTAGGAATGAGATAATAAGATGTCATAAAAAGATGTCCTGATAAGATGTCGCAGCCGCGCGCGGCTGGATTTTATAGTCTCTGAGTCTTGGCCGTTGATGGGATTACATAGCGCCAGGGGGCCAGGTGGTGGGTGTGACCCCCGCCTACTGGAATTCGGAGGAAAAGAAAAAAAATCGGATAGAGGATGTATCAGATATTAAACTGATAAGAAAAGATACTACACTTGATCTTAGCCCAAAGGCTGAGAAGCGAAGTAAATTTTATGTGTTTATTAATAATTAAACTTGAATTCAATTTCACATTTTAAGTTACATATTTGGTAGGAACATTCATCTGTTTTTAAAGCAATTCAAGTTAAAAATAAATACAATTCCTCTCCATCTAAATTTCAAGACAACAAACTATTCATAACATTCATTTAGAATCGCACTTTAACTTAGACTATAGGAAATAATTACACTTTGATTTAGAGAATTGGAAATAATATTTCTTCTTTTCTAGGTAGATATATCATGTCAAAATAATTTTGCAAAAATATAAAGTCAATTTGTAAATATAACTACACTTAACTACACTTTTTTTAGCTAGAGAATTATATTAAGAAAATAATAATAATAAAATTAATGAAAAAGAGGGTTTTTCAAAATCAAAATCTTGCCATAAAATTTGTATAAAAACTCAGAAATTCCAGCTGAGAAACTCATAGTCAGAAAATGATGAGAGACTTTTTCCTATATATGTTGAACCTTTGCTCCCACATTTATACAAATTGCTCACTGGCATCTGTAAACAGTGAGGAACTGCCTTTCTCTGCTTCAAAATTCACTGCCACCGTCCTCCTGTTGTTCATCGATTTGCTCGAGTGGGCCCAGGAATGTCTCCATTGTGACATTTGTTACAGTGTTTGGCATAACAAACACATCATGGTACCAGGCTTTGCCATGCTGGCGAGATACTCTAGGTGGCTTGCAGGACTCTCCAATAGGGGCGGAAGAATCAAAGCTCAGTTGGCCAGGTCGGCTGCTCGAGCGGGCCCAGTAACGTCTCCATTGGAGACTTTGTTGTTACTGTGTTTGGCATATTGAATACATCACGGGTGGCTTGCCAGGCTCTGCCGTGCGGGCGAGATACTCTCAGTAGCTTGCCGGGCTCTCTGAGAGGGGCGGAGGAATCGAACTCGGGTCAGTCATGTTGGCTGCATGCAAGGCAAACGCCCTACCGCTGTGCTATTGCTCCAGCCCAGGTCGGAAGCATGCAAGCCAAAAGCCCTACCTGCTGTGCTATCGCTCCAGGCAATTCAAAATTAAAGCCAAAAAAATTAAAAAGAGGGGCTGGAGTGATAGCACAGCAGGTAGGGCTTTTGCCTCAATGCGGCCCACCCAGGTTCAATTCCCAGCATCCCATATGGTTCCCTGAGCACCACCAGGGGTAATTTCTGAGTGCAGAGACAGGAGTAACCCCTGTGCATAGCCAGGTGTGACACAAAAATAAATAAACAAATAAATAATAAAAAAAAGAATCTAAATGCTTGGGAATGTTTTCCTTTTCAATTGCCCAAGGTGACCTTCAACACACAAAAAAAAGCAAAAATAATAGTATATCTTTTTGTAATTACAAATATGAAAGGCCTTTAAGGCTAAACCGTTACATGTATGCTCATCTTGATGTTGAGGCTATAGGACTTATTACTGATATGAAATGCCTTGAGGGATATAAATTCACTATTAATACTAAAACCTCTAACTCTATAATGAGAAATTGTCTCAATAACATATTCCAGTTCTAAGTCTGTCACGTCAACCCACTGCCTCTTGTTACTATCAGATTCTTAGAAGCAGTGGAGTTCTTTGTCCCCAGTGTTGTGCTGGTCTTCTTCCCTTCCCAAGCATTCAATATTCCAACACTAATCCCATCATCAGTGTGACCGTGCCTCTACCATTGTCCCCATTTCCCACCCACATTCTAAGATTCTGCAACAGGCACAAAATAATGTTTTTTTTTTTTATTGCTTGTTACTTGTTATATTTTTATTGCTTGTTGATTGAGCCACCGTCTCCTTCATGCAAAATTCTATTTCACAGAGTGGGGAGAAAGGGCTGCAAAGTTTAAGAAGAGAACTCCCAGAACGACCACCAACTCTGAGCTCTTTGGCACTATTGCTGCAACATGGGAAGATGCTGTCATTGACAACATTGTCGAGGAATACGATCAACAGGTTCAACACCTCCATAATTGTGAGAGGAACGCCAAGAGAGAGATAGCCAAAAAAAAAAAAAGCCTGTCTTCAGAAACTCTTGAGCTTATTCGCCATCGTGGTTTGACGCATGCTTCAGGCAACCGCAAGCAAACATCCGAGCTTGCAAAGCAGTGCAGAGATGCAATAAAGGAAGACCTCAAAAAGAGAAGAACAGAAGTGCTGGTAGATGCGGCAGAAGCCGGGAAAAGCATTCGTAAATCTGCCTGTCCATTGCTAACTACAAGATCAAGATGACTGCCCTCCGATGTCCCGATGGATCTCTCACATCTTCCAGAAGGGCAGTGGAGAAGTTTATCCATGACTTCTACCCAGATCTCTTTGATAACCACGTCCACCTGCCCACATATCAAATTCTGCAGGATGGATATGTCGTACCCAATGTTCTCCCTTCTGAAATCCGACACTCCATTTCGTCGGTAAAGAAACGAACAGCACCTGGCCTAGACAAGGTTAGACCTGAACACCTGAAGAACATGCCATCTGTACTCTTTAATACGCTGGCTTGGATTTTCATGTGCTACCTGTCTGAATGCAAGGTTCCCTCCCAATGGAAAGCCAGCAGAACTGCACTACTGTACAAGAAGGGAGACACCCACGACATTGGCAACTATCACCCTATCACCCTGTCTGTCATCTACAAGCTGTTCACTCAAGTCATCCTGAATAGGACTGGCAGAACACTAGATGAAGGACAACCATGCGAGCAAGCCGGGTTTCAAAAAGGATTCAGCACCATCGATAACATCCACATGATAACCAAGCTCATTGAAGTTTCTCGGGAGTTCAAGATGCCGCTCTGTCTACATTCATTGATTTAAAGAAGGCCTTTGATTCTGTTGAGATGGAAGCGGTCATCAAAGCCCTAGTCAGCAGGGCATTCAAACTCAATACATCAGTATCCTCCATGAGCTGTATTATGGATTCACTACCAGGATCTCACCATTCTACAAAGAAGTGATTATCAATGTCAAGAGAGGGGTTTGGCAGGGTGATATCATTTCACCGAAATGCCACCTTCAGTGCCACCCTCGAGAATGTCATGCGACTACTAGAATGGGAAGAAATGGGAGTGAAGATAGACAGTTGGCAACTACACCACCTCCGCTTTGCTGATGACATCGTTCTAATAACACCAAACATTAGCCAAGTGGCACAAATGCTGGCTGACTTCGACCGTGAATGTGGAAAGGCCGAACTCCAGCTGAATCTCATGAAGACAATGTTTATGAGAAACAGTCTCATTCCTGATTCGCTCTCAATGGAATGACCATCTCTGAATGCAACAGTTATGTGTACCTAGGTTTAGAAGACAATGTGACGAATGACCTGGCACCTAATTTGCGCAGGAGGAAGAGAGCGGCTTGGAATGCCTTCAAGAGCATTGAAGAAAGAGCTAAGAGGACGAAGAACCTTCGGCTCTGGGCACATCTCTTCGAATCCACTGTTATTCCTGCATACTTCTCAAGACCTGGGTCCTACAAATACAGGATGAGAACGCTATTCGCGTCTCCCAGAGGAATCGGAAGAGCTATGTTTGGAGTATCAGGTTTCACTCAAATGAGAGAAAGAATCCAGAGTTCTGACCTCTGTCAACGCTCAAGAATCAGGGATGCTATCTTGTTTGCCAAGGCTTCGAAAATCAGGTGGGCTGGACACATAATGAGATGTGGAGACGACCGCTGGACTAGAGCCATTCACATCATCACGGTCCTCCCATTGTTCATGGATTTGCTCAAACGGGCCCAGTAACGTCTCCATCAGGAGACTTGTACTGTGTTTGTCATATCGAGTACATCAGGGGGAGCTTGCCAGGCTCTGCGGTGCGGGCGAGATACTCTCGGTAGCTTGCTGGACTAGAGCCATTACAGACTGGATTTCATGGGATGTCAGAAGATTGCATGGCCGCCCACCTATGAGATTGTCAGACTTCTTCGTCAAGACCCTGAATGATCAGTTTGAGGTTCTTTGTGTTCATAGAACGAACAGATGCCATTGGGCTACATTAGCACGCGACAGGGATGAATGGAGACATTACTGGCCCCCACTCGAGCAAATCAATGGTTTACAGGAAGTTAAGTGATCAAGTGATCAATTGATTGCTTGTTACAACTAAGAGGTTAATAGAATTATCAAAAAATACTTCAAAGAAAATTTGTGAAAAAAATGAAAAAGAAGCAGTGGACATTCAATCCCAGAACATACCTGGGTGCCAAGAAAATGCCAACTTTCTACAAGACTATTGATCAATTAGGCCATTTACTGCTTAAAAGTATAAATAAACAAATGTAAATTCATTCTAATCATCAAGAATTATCACTTGTAAAATATATATAAAGCCTCCAGATATCAATGAAATTAAAAGCTTTATTTGTGGTAGCTTTAGAAACAAATATATATGCACACACCTATATATATATATATATATATGCATGTAGTTTTAAAACTGATTGAGAACTCATAGCCTATACCCCCCTTGACATCCTACTTCACCTCTTTCTTCATCATATTTTTCTCCTCTTCTTTTTACTTTTTTTCCGAATTACCACAGATTCTTTAATTATAGAAGGGATATTTTAATTCTTTCACTTACATTTTTATTGTTTGTAAAGTAGTTTTATCATCCATGTCACTGGAGGAAGAATTCATAAATCTTGTGTTACTATTTGTAGATTGTTCTTAGTAACAGATAATGTGATACTACAAAATATCTTCAAAGTCACTTCCTAAATAAAACAGTGCACAAATAACCACTCATTTTCCTTATATATCCAAATATAAATATCTTTTTAAATCAGAGCATTTTCAAATCAGGTGTCTATCATTTCAAATCAGGGTATTCTCAATCAAAACCAATAAAAATTTATCCACTTTGCCAAATTAGATCTTTATATCTCTTTCTTCATTTGATATGTGATATTCTTCTGTTGTAAGAAACCATCATAAGACTGAACACTCGAGAATGAAAATAGATTGTGAAGAAAACGATAAAAAATTTTTATAGAAAGAATACAATTTTAAATATCTTTAAGACTACAACTTTTTATTTCTTTAAGTATGTTAAGCACCAATATATGAAGATAAATGAAAAGTCTTTCAAACACAAAACACATAAGCTTAGGAAGATTCTATTTTATGTTGTCATATTACACATTGTCATCACTGATTCACAAGTTAGGTCTCTTATTACTATCTAGAGTTTCAGGTGTTATAGCTGCTTTTTGTTTTACACAAATGAAAAACAATTCAAATCATTCAGCCATCAGGATGTTAGTTTAATTCCACACTAAACATCTGTATATGTGAAGCTCTCCAAATCAACAATTTGTTTCTGTTTCTTCTCCAGATGGTGGTGCATTTTATACTTGAAAAACAAATGGATTGCACAGTCTAGTGGTTACACAAAAGAAAAATAATAGCATATTCAGAGTATCAGAATGATGATGTTAGACTTATGGAAATTATATTATAAAGCAAATAAAAGGAAACAGCGAAACCAGAGTTTCAAAAGTGAGCCATATAGCATCACTAGGGAACACAGTACTGATGCACAGGACCATAGAAGCTGCATTTACAATTAGGAGTTGCTTTCTATTTGTTTGCTGAAAGAGAGCCTATTTGGAGGAGGATACTAAGCAACTCCTATGCCTAAAACTGAGGTAATAGGGCAAATAAGTTTGGACTCTCCACTAAATTTTCGTATTATCAAGAACCCTAAATCCAGATTTTTACAAATATTTTTCCTGAAGCTTTCTTTTGCCTGGATAGAAAACACAACTATTACTCTTCTATTTATTTTTTGACTTTTTAAGTCACAACTGGTGGTATTCAGAGATTACTCCTGATTCTACAGGAAGGAGTTACTCCTGGTGGTCTTGGGGGACAATATGAGATGCCAGGAATCCAACCTGGATTGGCTGTGCGCAAGGCAAATGTCCTACCCACTGTACTATCGCTCCAGCACCACATCTGTTACCCTGATACCAATAGATACCTTTGCTATCTATTGTCCTGGAACTGTGCTTTATTCAGCAACCATATAATAATAATAATAATAACAATAAACAATAATAATAACAACAATAATAATAATCACCATGAGATGCAAAGCTAAAAGTTTGTTCATGGTTTAGTTTCAGTGATACAATGTTCTGTCACCCATCTCTTCACCATTCACCAGTACATTTTCCACACCATCAATGTCCCCAGTTTCTCTTCTGTTCCTCATCTGCCTCTATAGCAGGCATTTTTCTTTATTTTTCTTTTCTCTCTCTCTCTCTCTCTCTCTCTCTCTCTCTCTCTCTCTCTCTTTCTCTCTCTCTCTCTCCCTCCCTCTCTCTCTCTCCCTTACCTTTTGTGCATTATGTTTTGCAATACAGATACTGAAATTTTATCATGTTTGTCCCTTTATCTACTTTCAGCAGTTCAGCAACCATTTTTAACTTCTGCATATACTGCGTATCAGTTTTCTATGCTATGCAAAATAAAAACCCTCTTCAAAATATAACAATTTAAAACATCTTTATTGTTAAAATATCACAAGTCCTAGAAATCCCAGTCCATGTATTTCACATGGGTTCTCTACTCAAGTTAAAAGACTGAAAACAAGATGATTGCTTGGATGTTTGGCATCTGAAAGGTTAATCACAAGATATACTTCTAAAATCGCCCAATTTGTTGGTAGAGCACAGTTTCTTGCAGCTTTAGAATTTAAATATCTTATGTCTTTAAATTCAACAACAGAGAACTTCTGGATTCAAGGCAGTTATACCTAAAGGGTCCTGTGTAAAACTTTAATTTAGAATACTAAACAATCTAGAACAATCTTCCTTTTGACCATGATAAATGATTAGAGACCTTAGCTGCTTTTCAGATATCTTCTTTACCTTTTCAATACTCCATTGATTACAAAGTGTTGGTCATTTCTACCCTCAAACAGAAGAATTTGTTTCTGGAGTTTCAATTCTATTCCATAGATCTGAGTCTGTCTTTATTCCAGTACCATGCTGTTCTATTACTACTGCTTTGTAGGACAGTTAAAGGTGGAAAAGTGGTGCTTCCAATCCTCTTTTTCTCTAGGATTGCTTTGGCAACTTGTGGGGAGGGTAAGTTGCTCCATATGAATTACAGAAGTCTTTGATATATGTATTTGTAAAATTTGTCTTAGGTGTCCTTACAGAGATTGTGTTGAGTTTATACAATGTTTGTGGGAGTATTACCATTTTGATGATGTTAGTTCTCTAAATCCATGAGCAGGAAATATGTCTGCACTTTTTTATTTATAATTTTTAAATTAGTGTTTTGTTTTTTTCCTTTGTGCCACTACATGGGTGGATCTACAGAGTATCAGGCTGAGTAAATGAGTCAGAGGGAGAGAGAGAGAAACAGAAAATAGTCTCATTTGTATTCAGGATATAAGGAAACATAGTAGAGGGATATTTAAAGCCCACCGGCAATGCAAAAGAGAACAGGAGAGCTAGTTCTTAGTAGGAAGCCTGACACTGAGTAGGGTTGAGGGCTTGGATCAGAGAAGATACCACTATAGCAATGATTAGGAAAAGTGATCACTCAGGACAAAAATCTAGGCACTGAAGAAGATAAAGTGCCATGCCTGATACCTTACCAGTGGTGGCTTTGTAAACCATAGTGCCTGAAAGGTGGGAGATGGGGAGGGGAAGATGAATAAAGTGCCTGACATAGAGGCAGACTCTTGGACAGGAGAGAGACTGGAGACATTGATGGAGATAAATGGATGTTAGTGAAGAGATGGATGTTGGAAAATTGTATGCCTGAAACTCAGTCACGAATAACTAAGGAACTTAGGTCACACAAAGGGTCATATATCCATAATAATTGATTGTTTGAGAGTAGTATAAATTCAGACTTCTCAAGTTTTATGTGGACAGAAAATCACTCAATAAGTGCATAAAACCCAATGAATGAGATATCCTGGATGAACACACACCCACCCCCACCACTCTGATCAGGCTGTGATGCAGCTATACTTAATATAAGTATAGACATACTTAATATACTTAATATAAGAAAAGACAGTAGGTTTGAATTCTCACTTCTATATAAAGCACATGAAGTCTAACTGTTCCACTGTTCCGCTATAAAGAAACTTGTATCTTACCTTTCTATCATATTCAGCATAAAGCGAAGTTTTCAATTATTAATTATTAAGATACTTCATTTCTAAATGCCTTTATATTTTCTTCTCTAATTAGGATTCAAAGGAAGAAAGTTTACATACTCTAGTTTACGAAATAGGATATTTCTTGGCAGTAGAATTGACAAATATGTATTTTATTTCTCATTTAAATTTTTTAGCACATTCAATCTGCCATGTGGACATTTCTTAACATTTTATAAGTTGGTCAGTTTTGCTGAGGCTTTGTCAGTTAAGTTTAAAGCTTGGGAAATAAGTTTTGTTTCCTGAAACAACAACAACAAAAAATGGAAACACAGGCAGGGAACCAGGGACACTGTGATTATTTCTAGACATTGTAAAAGAGGCAATGAGTTGAATGCTAACACACCAGGACACTTCCTCGCAGAAACACAGAGGAATACAATCTTATTTTTTCAGATGACTAAGACTTTTATTTAAATGAAGAAAAAACAGTTTATAATTTTCATCTCTACCTTTTGCACTATAAAACCTCTCCCTAGAGGACAAGCAGAGTAATGAGTTCATGTGCTCTCTATTCTCTTTCCAATTTTATTGTAATGGTCAAAATGTTACCCAACTTCCCTCAAGACCATGTGGACAGAGTACACTCTTTGAATCGTCTACAATAAAAAAAGTACTTAAAATTACATCAATATGTAAGATCTTGGATAATGACAGTCTTCCTGACTTAATAAAGCGATGACTCATTTAGTAATTCAGAAAATATTTACCGAGCCACTATTCTATGTCAGGGAGTATTTTGAAAAGGAAAAAATTATGAAAAGACCAGAAAAAAGTTGCTGACCTCTTGCTCTCAAGGTAAAAATTGCTAACTTCTTACTCTTATTCTATCACATAAAAGTGTGAATAGTGATAATAAGTGAAGAAGTAAGGTATAGAAAATGGTAGGCAATATATCATTTAGTGAAGCTGGTCAGAAAAGAACTCTCTTAATCAGAAAATAATTATTTATCATTTGTCAGCAGCGAGTAAGTTTTCTAAGTAACATATTTATGGTGTTTAACAAGTACCCAAATAGCAACTGAATAAAAAAATCATAAATTGACATCTTAGAAGTTCAAAAGAAGCAGTTTAGCAAAACAAATTGTCTATTAATGTCAAATAATACAGCAAGTTTTAGTTAAATAAAAATAGAATCTTTAAGGGACCCTAGTTAGGCAGAGCCAAGTCAGGATGGCTAGCAGCCCTCTCCTCTTCATGGGTGGCATTCAATCCTTACCTGAGGAGCAGAATGACATTCCAGGGTTCGATCCAGAGCCTCTGAAACCTCACTAGCCTTCATTTGAGTTTTCAGGGACCATAGCTGGGCAGAGGCAAGTTGGAATGACTAGCAGCTCTTGCCTCGTCACAGTCAGCAGAAAAACTGAAGTCATAAAATTCTCTTTTATGGATGGAATGGAGAGTATCATGCTGACTGAAAAGATTCAGGGGGGACAGATATAGAATGATTACACTCATTTGTAACTAACAAATTTACATCATTTGTGGGATGTATAACAAAGCATAGTAGGAGACTAATATGCAAGGATAGTAGAAATCAGGGCCAAGAGGACTGGTTCATAGTTGGAAATTAGCCACAAATTGGAGGAGGGCAGTTAAGATAGAGAAGGGACCACTTTGACAATGGGAGTTGGGAACAATCATTCTAAACAAGAATTGAGTGCTGAAAGTAGATAAAGGGACAAACATAATAACTTTCAGTACCTGCATTGCAAACCATAATGTCCAAAAAGAAAGAGAGAATGTGTGTGAAAGAGAGGAAGAAGAAAAGTGGCTGCCATAGAAGCAAGACTGGGGTAGGGTTGGTAGTGGTGGGGAAACAGAGGGAAACTAGAGACAATGGTCATAGGAAATGTACACTAGTGAAAGGACAGGTGTTGGAACATTGTTTGACTGAAACCAAATCATGAGCAACTTTGTAACTGTGTTATTTCATGGTGATTCAAAAAGAAATTAAATCTTAAAAAAGAATCCTTTATTTTTGATGTTTTAACTTAGTAAGAGCTGACTGATTCTCTACAGCAGCAGCTGGCAAAAGGGATGCAAACTGGAGAGACAATGGAGGCATTGAAGCATCAGCAGAGACTCTTCACACAGGCCTTGAAGGAAAGCATCACCCCTTGCACAGATTTGGGGAAAAGAGCACTGCAAACATGGAAAGGGATGCTGTAAGGTGGACATGCAGAACCAGTGTGATAGCACAGTCTTGAATGCGGCCAACCTGGGTTTTATCTCTGGCATTCCATATGCACCCGTCTCCCCAAGCACTCTCAAGAGTAATTCCTGAGTGAAGAGGCAGGAGTGAAGCCTGAGCAAAGCTTGGTGTGGACCCAAAACTTGAGCACACAACAACAACAAAAATAAAACAAACAAACAAACAAACAAAACAAAACAAAAAACAAACACAAAACAAACAAAAACTGTTTAGGTTTGTGAATACTCCAGAAAGAGTATAAGTTTGATCTGTCCAGAATCAATGCTCTGTTCCACATCTAATTTTAACCTTCTATGCACCGTACACAAGTTTCTGTACGTTATTGCAAAGAATTGAGAATTTTTTTCACAAAAATATTTTGTGAAATTTTCACAATTATTATTCACAAAAGTGATGTGGTTTCAACTTGTTGCTGAGTTGCATTAGAAAGTAGGATTCAATATCAAGATTAATAAAGGTAGGAAAGACATTGAAAGGGATACAGTACTTCAGCTTGGAGCTCTGGAGAACTCCTATCATAATAAGAATTTGTTATAACTTATAGGAAAGTCAGGAAACATATCCCATAAACATCTAGTTAAGGGTGGGTGAATCAGAATTATAAAGCAAACTTGGGGTAGGTTGAGTAAGAGCAAGCTTAGAGAGGAGCAATGGATTTAGTGAAGACAGAGCTGAAAAGAAGTTCTCATCATAGACAGACTGTCTCAAGTCCTCAACAGATAGAAAATGTTAGATGTGAATCTAAACAAGAGCAATTTTAAATAACTATATAAAGGTTCAATTCAAAACTAAGTTTGCACCAATAACATGTTGGCAGTAAATAAATAGAAACATTTCTACATTACATTGTTACTACTTGTAATTAAAGCATGTAAGTTTTTTTTAAACAAGGAACGTCAAAATTAACTATCAAGCATAGATATATTCTAGAATTGTAGTCAAAATAGTTAAACTAGTCTGAGGATCTCAAAAAATAAAATAAAAGAACCTGCCAGTGAAACCACTCCAATTAGCTTGCATGAATTCCAGCCAAAGAAATCACTTTCAATTAACTGCTTTTCTTTTAAGTAAATGACCGAGAAACCTAAGAAATATGTGGAGAATTGTTAAATCTGTATTTCAGCACAATTTTATTTTTGAACTCCTGATCTTAATTCCCAAAGTCTTCTATATTATCTCTATCTGCATGACTGATGACAAGACTTAAATTCAATTCTCCCCAAAGTCATCTTTCCTAAATCCAGTACCCCTCTCATATTTCCTAGCTTTCTAAGGGAGAGCAATTTTGAAAATGTCATTCATATTTCATATACCTGAAATTATTAAAAAATCCATTTTCCACCTGTATCCATCCACAATTATGACTTCTCAAAAGAGACAGGTAAGACCACCTTGGATGGAGAGGAAATGATTCAAAGAATCACCTTCCCAACGCTAATTGAAAATAGGCATCTCTTTTTAGCTTCTTGAAATGTGAGGTAAAAAGGAAGATAGTAAGAAAAGCATCAATTAAATCCTTTTCTCTCTTCACATTTAGGATTATAAAAACCAAGGTTTAATGTGAAGAATCTGAGTATTACATCTTGATTTCCCGAGCAAAGCCTAATGTAGGTGATTTGTCCCTCAACAGAGTGTGGCATTTTACTGAGATTTAGTTGCAAAGCAATATAGGAGCAGTGTTACTGGATTTGGGGGAGAATATGCTTGCATAGGGAGCTGGGGTCCTATGCCGGCTGTTCATTGTTCAATGCATAGGATGCAGAGTAACGTTATCACCTGTCTTGTCAACAGAACCAAGAGATGCTGAATGAACCAATAGGAGTCTATAAAAAAAAAGGAAAAAAAGCCACATCTACTGCAAACACAAGTATTAGTAAATGTGAACTATAATAGATAGGTAGGCATAGAGGTATTTTTGGGACTTGAACACAAAATAGCACCAGTTACTCCACAAATTTTCAAGCAGGCATCTTCTGGCAATGCCGCTGACACTCAGACATCATCGGTCAACATACTTTTGCCACTCATCTTCAGACTGAAAAATGGCATTATTTTATTAGCACAGAAAGAGATTATACAAGAATCTAAAAAATTTTCCTAAAAAAGCTAGAGTTTTTTTACATAATATCTTTCCCCCACCACTAATGAAGCGGAAATTTTATTGCCCTTCGAATGTATAATGGAGGGTCAACTTGTATAATTATAAGAAAAAAATCATATTTTATTTGTGAAAATAGTAAATCCAAGCTCTCTATCATAATACAGGAAAAAATTAGCTTCTTAAGTCTATATTTCTCTATATTACAGACGTTCCACACTCCTACATAATCTGTCACCAATAGGTTCCAATTAGACATCTAACTAATTATTCCATTTTTTTTTACTGAACCAATCTGTCTTTCTTTTCTCTTCAATTTTTCCACTCGTGTGTCTTTCCACTTCAATTTTTTCTAAGTGTAGAGCAATTTTTTTTACTTTACATTAATAATTTCCTCAGAAACTTGTCTTAGTTTCTTACTTCATAAACAGCCATTTTCTCTTCTTCACTGTGGAAATATTGTACATTGCTTCTTAAAGTTTGAGCCCAGTATGAGTGGTATCTGCCTTCCCTAGAAACTAGTTGTCATGTGAATGCTTGATTTCCAGAATAATCCTGAAGAGAGCATTTAACTGAGAACAGTGATTATTTTACAACAAATCTTCCTTCTGGATGCTATCAATACAGTTTCAATTTGAGGTCTAATTTCCTAGTGAACTACAGAAGTAATGAATGAAAATGGCTAGTGAAGAATTCCTGCAATGAGGCTCCTAAGGGTGGGGTAGTCATGGAAGCTCTATTCTAGATAAGGACAACATTCTCCTTTTCTTACACAAATAACCTGCAAATACATCATTTGTGTGAGGCATGAAGTAAATTGTTGGATATTAACTCTAAGTGTTTTAGACTTCCTCAGTGAATTGCCCTTTTCCCTCACCCCAGAAAAACTTACAGTACTCTCATAAGCACCCTAATCCCCTGAGTTTATCTTTAACCTTTTCTTTCTGCTTTACCTCTCATTGTCATAATTCCACAAGTCAGGTTTGTTACAAGTTAAAATTTCTGCTGATTCTGGACTTTGTATTTGAAGTGAATTATTTGCTTTTCTCTTTCCCCTATAGCCTTTTCATATTTTACTATAGAGCAATATCCTTTGCTTAAACACAGAAAGACCACTAATGTTGTGCTCCTAATATTTGCAAGTTGATTGACTCTGAAATATATCTACTCCTGGGCATCCGTCTTAATTACTTAACTCGGGTTTTGCTTTCCATAGTTCCAAACACTCCACACAGGGAGGTACTACCATGGGACTGGGATGGACTCTGGGTAAGTGGCAAAGCTACCCCAAGAACGAAATGGGACAGGTCTGATATAAAGGCATGGTCTTGAGGAAAGCAATTGTGACTTAAGCGACAGGACTCCCATGAAGATAAACAACCTGAACTGGCCTGAGGATCTACTCTGGGATTTACTGTAAAAGCCTTGTTGCTCTTGTAGCCCAGAGAATTAAGTTTTAGAATCTGTATCTCTTACTGTGTTTATCCAAATAACTGCAAGTGTTAATAAGAAGTAAACTTAATTGTTCAGTATGTACAACTAAAGGGAAAGAGAAAAGCAAGACAGATGTCCCTGGGAGACAGCATCTCCTTGGGTTAACACTTCCAAGAGAATTGCCTCCATAAAAATGCTTTATCTCTGTAAATGATCAATCACACCTATGTGCAGTCCTGTATCATGAACCCCTTCAGATGTCCTCTAAGCATGCTAACAGCTCTGCACTAAATCGCCCATTTTTACGATTAGTCTGTGGCCCCATTTTTTTGTTTCTCTTCTGGGGAAGCCGGAGAGGAGGTTCTCAGCCACCTAATGCATGTATTATGTACTCACTCTTTCTGAACTCACAGTAAATTAAGTATTCTTTATTTCTTCTACATTTTTAGCACTCCTTCACCACTTGTTAGAGTGTCTTCCCTCCATTAAATTAGTTTTATACATAAACTAAAAATCTATTAGCATAGATTGGATTCATTTCTGATTTTTTTTCATTATTGCAATATTCCACAAAGACAGCTCTGAAAATAGCTCCATAAAGAATTATTTTCTTTAATAATTGTATCTGGAGCAGTAGCAGTGGATAAGGAGCTTGCCTTGCATGGCTGACCTAGGTTCAATTCCTCTGTCCCTCTCGGAGAGCCAGGCAAGCTACCGAGAGTATCCTACTCGCTTGGCAGAGTCTGGCAAGCTCCCCATGGCATATTCAATTGCCAAAAACAGTAACAATAAGTCTCACAATGGAGACATTACTGGTGCCCGCTCAAGCAAATCGATGAAAAACGGGAAGAGAGTGCTACAGTGTAGCACAATCATTGTAGCAACAGAGTTAGTCTTCATATTGGATGGGGAGGTTCCTCTCAATTCTCAATTCTCTTTTACCATGATAGTTTTAGCTGCTGTGAGGTCTTTACCGTTCTACATAATTTTAAAAGTTTTACTATATCTACAAGAAAATTTTACTATGACTTTGACGTGTACTTCATTAAACCTACAAATCTTTTATGAGGAGACTGATGTTTTTTGCTGTTTTCTTTCAATCCATGAGTATAGTATATCTTCTGATTTATTTTACACTGTGAATTTTTCATCAATATTTTGCAATCTCGAGCATATAGATCCTGTAAAAATTTTGCTAAAATTATACCTAAGCATGCGATTATTTGAAGCGATTATAAATGGCACTGGCTTTCTAATTTCGAGTCCACAAATTTATTGTTATCATTTAGAAGATTTATTTTTATTTGTTGATCTTAAATATGGGCTGGAGTGATAGCACAGCGGGTTAGGTGTTTGCCTTGCATGCGACTGACCCAGATTCGATTCCTCTGCCGCTCTCGAAGTGATCGGCGAGCTACAGAGAGTATCTCACCTCCACAGCAAAGCCTGGCAAGCTCCCCATGATTTATTTGATATGCCAAAAACAGTAACAGCAAGTCTCACAATTTGTATCAAATTGATGAACAACGGGAGGACAATGCTACAGTGCAGATCTTAAATATAACAATTTTGCCAAACTTGTGACTTTTTTAGATCGATAGTTTTCTTTCTATAAATTATTTCTGCCAATATGCAAGGAACTAATTTTACATTTCTCAGCACAAGTTCTATAACAGCAAGTTAGACTTGTAATATCTGTCCAGTCAACATAAATCTAATAAAAACCAAGTCGTGTAACAATACAACTCACATTTATCTTTTCAAACTCATCAACAATCTGTGTTGTCAACTAACATCCTTTCCTAAAGTTTTTGTTGTTTCTGTTCATTTGTTTTTAATTGTTATCAAGGATCTCTTACATCACCATCTGGGATAGTTTAAAAATGTGTAATCCCCTAGGATCACCCTAAAGTCTGTGCAGACATTCTGAATGTGTGCATGCTTAATATGATATTCTTGACATTACAATTAGTTCTCACTTAACTTCTTGGACAGTTTCTTGGAAATCACAACTTTAAACAAAACCATATCCAAAGAACTTTAACAATAAACTATTTGACATAACAAGAGCTAAGTTTCCATCACTTTGTTCTGTTCACAAAAATACCACTGAATTTCTAAAGAAAGACCCCAAAACATTTTTAATATGAAACCATGCTTTCTTTTTCTAATTCTTTTTCCAAATATTTTATTTGAGATCAGAACGCTGAATAAGTCCGCAAGCACTTCAAGGAACAGAAGGGATCATTCCTGCATAGGACATCCTTCCAGCACTGAGGACAGTCATTCACACACACTTAAGCCATTTCACTCAGACCAGCCAGAAGAATGGAAACCACCAAGTAAATCTAATATGGATATCTTCGGGGGGAAATGACCACACATGCAATCAGAACTAGCTCATAATTAGAGAAAAGCGTAAATTGATAGAATATCCAAATTCCACACAATTAATACTCCTGATCTAAAATTTGAAATTTTTTGCGGTTAATGTGTAATTTTCCAATACTATTGCCATGCTTTGACCAATACGACAAAAACAAAACTAAAATATTCAGTGATACTGTGTTTCTTGGGTGCTATTATTCTATCATATCCCATCATACATACATCTATACATACAGTATTTCTTCATTTCTCATCTTATCAAAACACATTTCCCTTCTCTTTCCTATTCTCAAATGGCTGAAGACTGGCTTTTTCTGCATTGAAAATAACTTCATGACAGCATGCCTGTTCCTTAATATCCAAATCCATTGAAAAACAATTTTGTTGTTAGCTTACTTGATTACAATATACTTCTTTCCCCACTTATACTCTTCTATTTTACCAGGCTTCTCTGATTTGTTATTATTACAACATTTTTACAGGCTACTTTGCTTTTCCTCCAAATTTGTCCATTCTCTTTATGTCTAAGGTTACCACTATGGTTCATTATTTAATCCCTTGTCAAGTGAACCAAAGAATGAACCATCTAATTCCAACCCCTTTGTTTTGAGTTCGATATGTTCCAAGTCTTCTCCATAAACCAAAGCCTCAGTGGGACTTCAGATATACAAATCTGTGATCAAACTTAAATATTTTTAGGTACTCCTTATCCATAGAGCCTTTGAAGATTTTTACAACCTGTCTGCTATTGCATTTCTCTCATAAATAGGATGAACCTAATTTTACTACTGAATATATTTTACACTATTCCAACAACCTCAATATCTTAACTGATCTCAACTTTACTTATTTTCTAAGAATCTTTCTTCACTTGACTTTCTGTAGTGGAGACAAAACTCAGGATATCATACATATTAGCATGCACTTTTCCACTGAGTTCTATTTTTCTTCCCTCTTGCCTGTATAATAAACTCTTTTCATCACTACTGACTAGTTTATTAGCCTGTAATTAATGATTCCAACTTTTACTCTCATGGGGAAAGTTAGATACTTTATCTCTTTTTTTCTTAGATAGCGATACATATATTTTCATGATTATTTATGCCAGATATTTTTATGACCATGTAGTTTAAATCTACTAAGTTCAATGTAAACTCTAATAACAAAAAAACTACTGTTTCTTATGTCTTCCCTAAAATTCCTTAGTAAATACTGTGCCCCATAATACAGATATATTTAATGTTTTTGACTAAACTGCTGAACAGTGGGAGAGAGATAGATGCACAAAAATTATTATAACACAAGGGCAGAATGACACATTTTCTGTCAGACTATTAGTGGATCATGAATATATAGAAAAGAAAAAAAATAATGACCACAGAAATTGGATTTGCTCCTAAAAGAACAAGACATTACAATAGCAAGAGAGGACAAGGTGTCATTTTGGAAGCAGATACAATAAAACTAAATACACAAAGATAACAATCACAAGTCATATTTCATTACAGCTACAAAGTCTTGTGGGCATACCAATGTGGCACATGAAAAAATGAGTATTCTATGAAATAAGAAGAGATTTTAAAAAGGTGTTTAAATTTATTGTGAAAAATCTTGCAATGTTTTATTAGAGAATCCAAACATAGGCATTAAAGAGAATAGTGATTCAAGCATTTTGGGGGGATGAGATAGGTGAATTTTCACAAATTTGACTTTTCATTAATATAAAGCAATTGGGGGTTGATAGGTAACACACACATTAGAGATGTTTAAGGATGGGAAGTATCTTAAATATAGGACAAAGGAAACAGACAATGAGAACTAATAGAAAAGAGAATCTGGAATATGATTTCTATCTCTTCTGGCTCCACAATTTTCATAGAAGACCCCATAGGATAGTTTTATCTGAAAGTACTTTAAAAAATAAAACTGTGTTTTAGTGTGCTTTATAATAGACAACATATAAAAACATTTTTTTCCAAAAATGAAGCAGAATACAATACTCTATGAATGATTTTAACTTCCTGGATACTAAAAGCTTTTGCCAAACCAAGCAATTCTGATACTGAATTTAATAATAAAGAATGAGTAGAAAATTAGGTTAAGTCCAAGTTGGAAAACATACTATTTTTTTAAATGAGACTTGAATAAATATAGAGTAAAAGGAGCAAAGGAAAACTTAAAAGTATCTATTAAAATGTTTTAGAATGATCATGTAAAACTTATTAGACTATTAAAACCTGTAGATTTGTCTAACAGTTATATTTTGATAATGCCATGGACTATTGTCATTTGCAGTTCTATAAATATATTAATAGTTTACTTATATACTAATATTTAAAAATACTATGTTGTATGAATGTACATGCTTATATAAAAACACATAAAAAGATTTAGTATAGGAATTTGATATTTACTATGAATCTAAATCAAATGTAATTTCAGAATTTTGAGGCTATAAATTATGACAGCGATCAAAAAAATAGACCACACTGCAAAAGTATTCTTTTTATCTTTACCAAGAAAGCTGGAAATCTATGAGAATTATAGATAGGAAAAATTTTGGAGGTCAGGATTCTTCTTACTCTTGCCAACTTCATTGCTGCTGTAATTCCTTATTTGTTCCAGTTTGAGTGTGGTAAAGAAAGATGCTTACATGTCCTTTGTAAAACAATCCTGCCTTGCAATTGCAATCTCTGCTTCTCAGCTTTTAGTATGACCTTCATCTTGTCTAGACTTTTTTTGTTATAGTTAACTTTTAAAACTTAATGCCAGTAACATTACTGGAGACTTAAACAACACTGCAATATGGTGCAGAATTTCATCATGTAATGCATTCTGAAGTAGTTTTATCTAACTGGAAAAGTGTTTGACGTACAGGCCACATAGTGTATATGTTTTCTCATCTATAACAATGAACAGTTCACTGAGTACAAATTCATATCACTGTATACCTAGGCCTATTGAACTGAATAAAATTTGAAAGATTGACATATAACCTACATAAACAACAAAAAATTACTTTTTTTGTAAAATAACTTTCTTTTTATATAAGCTGTTCCCCTTGCTAGTTTGTCTTAGAGACCTTTAATAATGATCTTTAATAATAATGCCTGCACAAGGTTTGCCTGACTGCCCTATTTATTGTACCCCATGCTGTTACTATCAAAGCAATTTATGGGGTATCACTGACTAAAAATTTCTCTCTAGTAAGATTCTCCTGAACAAATGTTATTAAATTTATGCCACTTAATCTAATAAAGCTACTTTTCTGTAGCTCACAGTGGGAGTTTTTGTTTAGTCAGAAAGTCAAGGCGAGATAAGACAAAAATTGTGAAGAAAAGAGCACTTTCCTGGTTCTACATGAACAAAACTAATGGATTAAAAAAAATCAAATGATTGGTCGCATGCTGTGATTTCACAAACCTTTTGATAAACCCATTCATCAGGTGGTAAGAGAAGTAATGGTTGGCAAAATCAAACAAAGTTCGCCCCTTAAATCTAATCCGTGTTTCCGAAAATTCTGTCTTGAATAACCACAGACCTACTCAGCTATTGCAGAACTGAGCAATCTTGTCTCTAAATCTGTAGTTTTATTCTCAGTTCTCTGAATTCCTTTCACACAGAGATTTCCTTCTTTTTGGCCCATGACAACACTTTTATACTTTCAGCTTATGTTAAATATCATGAATAACTGAGCGATAGCACAGCAGTAGGGTGTTTGCCTTATGCACTGCTGACCCAACTGACCTGGATTCAATTCCTCCACCCCTCTGGGAGAGCCTGGCAAGCTACTGAGAGTATCTCACCCACGTGGCAACGCCTGGCAACCTACCTGTGACATATTTGATATGCCAAACACAGTAACAAACCTCACAATGGAGACTGTTACTGGGCCTGCTCAAGCAAATCGATGAAAAATGGGAGGACAGTGACAGTGACAGTGACAGTGAAAAACTAATTAAATGCTTTGTATCAGATGGCCTTTATCTAAGGCAAAAGCCATACCGAGGATCAAACCTGTGCTGAACTGCATACAGAATAGCACCCCATCTGCTTTACTATCACATATACACATGTATACACAAATTATATATACATATAATAGGGCTGGAGTGATAACACAGCGGTAGGGCGTTTGCCTTGCACGCAGCCAACATGGCCGACCCGAGTTCGATTCCTCCGCCCCTCTCGGAGAGCCCGGCAAGCAACCGAGAGTATCTCGCCCACACGGCAGAGCCTGGCAAGCTCCCCGTGATGTATTCGATATGCCAAACACAGTAACAACAAAGTCTCCAATGGAGACGTTACTGGGCCCGCTCGAGCAAATCGATGAACAAGGGAGGTCAGTGACAGTGACATATATATATATATACATATATATATCACATGTATATATTCTCATATGTGTTTGTATATATCACATATGTTCTTATATCAAAACTCTACACCACCTGACCCCTAGGCCCCTGACTCCTAACATGTTATTTCCCATTATCTCTTCTTCCTTCCCACCTCAGTTTTTTCCCTCCCCTGTCCTTATTTCAATGACCAAGGGTCAAGAATAATCTCGGTATCTCTCCTTTGGAACCATGAATTCCTGCCTCCTGTTATTAGTCTATAGTCCACAAATAAGTGAAAGCTTTTCCTAAGGCAAATGTAAAGATTCTCTAAAAGGTTATTTATTCTACTTTTATATTAAATATCTATTTTGCCCCTTTCAGATCCTCACTTCATCCTTCTCTGTTGTCTCTGAACACTGGGAGGTCAAGCTGTGAAAATGGTCAAGCTCCCATTTGAAAATAAATCAAAATGTATTTTGCCCTCCCACTTAATGGCTTTAGGCAATAGAACATCCACTAGGAAATGCAAGGTAAGAGGAAATATGGACTATGAAGTATGGACTATTTCATCCTTGTCAAGAGAAGAAAGACTTCCATCTCATTGAATTTGTCAATCTCAGTTTTCGTCCTAACATTTAACTTACTTCTTTTGAATTTCTACTGCTTTTCTCCCTGAAGGACTGTTACTAGCATAGTATACTCTATTTTCTCTTATTGATTTTCCTGAGTTGTGCCAAAGTCCTCTTAAATAATCTTTTAACTAAATTTCTTTAAATTGCTAATTTGAATAGGCCATCTGTTTCCTGGCAGGACCCTGACTGATATCTTTCATATTTGTTTATCAGGAAATCAACAGTATATAAAGAGAAATTTGGAAAGGAAAGGAAAGGAAAGGAAAGGAAAGGAAAGGAAAGAAAGAAAGAAAGAAAGAAAGAAAGAAAGCAAGCAAGCAAGCATGGAAACTAGTTTCCTGGCCTTCATCATTTTGCTAATTAAATCTTATTTTCCATACATTTCCCTTACACAAGTCACAAATGATACAGCAAGTCCTAATGAATCTTCAATACTCATTTTCAAAGTAGAGTTACAGAACTATAGTATCATCTATAAAATTTCATACAAAAAAAGGAGATCTCGATCTTAATGGCTTGAGATTGCTTGAGATTGTCATCTTCATTTATAATTAGATGAACGGAATAAAGTAATCTCTTAATCACTGCATATATGAATTCTATTATATTGTCCACCTGCTTGTGGCAATATTCCACATATTTTTCCTAACCACCAGGTCCTGTGAATTATGTGAATATGTTTATAGCTAATATTATGCTTAATTCTGAATATGTTGTTGTTTGTATTGACAATAATAGTTCTTTTTTATACACTTCTATATGTGGTCACTCATCAAAAAAATGTGAAAAGCAATTATTGATAAAGAAAATAAATGTAAGTCAGAATTTCTTTTTGTCAAATAATTATATGATTAGAGGAAAAATCATTTTCAGAATATTCTTTCAATGATCCTTACTTTCACTTATAGAAATATGAGGAGAAATTAATATATTTACCTATTTTCAGGAATTTTGGAATTATGCCAATTCTGATTATTTTAGGTTTTCCTAATGATATAATCCCTTAAAGCATATTAAGCTTTAAGTTGAATCAGGAACAAGAAAAGATTTAGTAA
Organism: Sorex fumeus; assembly: GCF_029834395.1. Classification (NCBI taxonomy): domain Eukaryota; kingdom Metazoa; phylum Chordata; class Mammalia; order Eulipotyphla; family Soricidae; genus Sorex; species Sorex fumeus. The sequence goes on from NW_026606155.1 coordinate 9,989,939, forward strand.
AACTGCAACAATTTAGTAAAAGAAACAGAAATTTATGTTAATATATTTGCGTTGAATTATGCCAGCGTTATTGTATTCCTATATAGAAAGTTTATAACACGTCTTAGAGTGTCTTCCATATTTTTTATTCTATATCAGTTAACTTTTTACTTTTTTGCACACTTAAAAACCCTGGTAAATCGTCAATACAAGTTCCTGTTTTTTCAAAGAGCCTTAATAAAATACTTAGTTGGAGTCCTATTTAGAAATTATTTTCCAATAAAAATTGTACATGGTTGGATCATTAAATCAGACTTGAAAGTCTGTGTAAGAGGGAGAAAACCTGCTATTGCTTAGGCAAATGAAACATCTGCTAAAGCTTCTGATACAGACTAGCAGAAACAGAAATACATTCTATAACCTAACGACCAAATCCAACTGCTGAACATGTGGCCCTTAAGGGACAGTGAATATTTTCCATCTGTAAAGGTCACCTGACCTTTGAGCAGGCAACAAGCAATGGAAATGCCTCAGGGTAAAACCCACTAGAGAAAAATCTATTAAAAATCACTTCTATAGTTGGAAGGCTTGTGTTTTCCTACAGAACCAGATTCCTGGGAACAATTCTATCTCAACTAATATTTGGAAACATGATTAGATAGAAAAATACATCAGATTTATTGGAGGATTGGAGAAAGTACACAATGGATGGAATTGCACAATGATGAAATATTATAGCAGGTCACTCTATTTTTAAGGTTGGTGACTCAATTTAGAGCCAAGAAAAAAGTATCTATAATGGTTCAGAAACAATAAGCAAAAACTTCTGGTGTAGGTAAGGGAGAAAAATTTAAATAAGCTCATGAATTGCTCACACATACATTCGCATACATCTATCTGAATGTTTCTTTTTACAAGTTTTAGAATTCACTTGATTATATCTTGCATTTCATTTTCGATTATATTTTCTAAGATTTAATTGTGAAAACTTGCATGTCATTTCTTGCTTTTATTAAAAACTAATCTCTTCTGATAAATAAGTACTGTCAATGTACACATTTTATACAAACTTATACAATTCTCCCTGAACAAAATCAACAATATTTCTTAACAATGTGCAATGGTCACGAAAGAAGGATTATTTCAAACTCACTTAAATATAAAGAATATATATTTTTAGAATATTATAAAGGAAAGGATCTTGGATTCTTGAAAACATGGATTTCAAAGTAGTATCTCCACAATCCATCAAAATCACTGAATGACATTGCTGAGTCAAAAATTTATAATGAAAATTTAATGTGATCATATATATGTACACATATATGTATATATATATAAATCATATAGATTTTTACATATTGATCTGCATAAGACCTTGTTTAAAAAGATGCTTAAACAAATTATACGTACTTCCATTTAGGATAAGTCTATACTTTAATATGACTTTTGTTAGCATTCAATAAATTAGTGAATCAGCTTTTAGAATGAATTCTGGATGTGTTTTTAATTTAAAAATTAATGACTATGTTTGGGACTGGAGATATAGTACAGTGAGGAGGGGGCTTGCCTTGCACATGGCTAATTAAGATTTCATCCCATCCAGACATCCCATATGGTCCCCCAAGTGGTTCATGATTGCAGGGCCAGGAGTAGCCCATGAGCATTGTCAAGTGTGATCCCCAAACCAAATAAATATATAAAACTTGATAGCACTAATTTTAAGTAAAAAATAGAAATGATTTGCTCTTTAGTAGCATAAATATCTAATTCGTCAGTAACATTAATTCAGTAATGAAAATTTTTTTTAAAAATTGAGTATCTGAAGATGGGGGCCAATGGTTCAGTGTATGCCATGCATGTACGAGATCACAGGTTTGATCTCTGACATCCCCCAAAATCTCTGAATGTAGTCCTTCTTACTGTCATTGTAATCCATAGCACCCCCTATGTCAAATTATAATGTACCTGACCCATTCGAAGCAGCGTGAGTCTTCTAGTAAAATCCTCAATCAAGTGAATAACTAGCACAATCAAGTGTGTTATCAGGAAAGCATTGGAGCTCAGTGTTTAATCCCTGACATGATAAAACCTCTATGATCCCTGGACATCACAGTATTGACATCAACAATGAAAGGAAGGAAATGGAAAAAATAGGTTAAATAGGTTATCAGACAAGAGAAGGAAACATGACAGCTCTGTATTTGTAGTTACAGATTAAAGAAAAAAATCTAACAGGGAAACTCTTTAGTCATTTGTTACCTTTTATTTCCTTAGTAAGTAAATACTTGCTTACTCATTATTCTATACATTAGTTGCTTCAGAGAAAATAAATTAATTGGAGACTCATGTACCAATCAGAAAGATTCTTTCATAAGAAGTTTGTCTAGTTAGACAATTAAGAAATTTCAAAAACCTCCAAGGTGATTCAACAAGGTGGAAATCCAGGGGAATGGTTTTATTCCATTAAAATGTTGGCAAAGCTAAATTTCTGAGAAACAGAAGTGCTGTTTGGTATTGCTCTTGACCCAGGTTCATTGCTCCAGACTCTGAAACAGTCAATGCTACCATTTGAATTAGAACAGAGAATCTACACAATGTCCCAACCTGCAGGGCGTGGTCCCCAAACTAAACAATACCAAGAAGAGATGCTAACTAATGTCAATTTAAGGTATAAAACAAAAAGAATTTTTTTTTATCTGAGAATCCATCTATCCTCTGGTGCTATCATACTTTGGACTGGTGTCTAGTAGATGAAGTGACCTTTCAAAAAGACTTATCATGCAAAGCATGCAAAACAGTACTCCAGAATCAAAAAGAATTTCTATGTTTTAATGAGGCATTTTTTTCTAATTGGTAGAAATTTGTGATGCTATTAATATTGTGATGATATCAGTTTTAATGGACCTTTTCCATATTAAATAAACAGACTAGTTAGAAAAGGATGCTATGGGGACAGAGAGGTAATACAGCAGGTAAGGTGCTTGCCCCGTATGCACAGTCTACTGGGGGTTGATCCCCAGCACCCCATATCAAATGAAGAATATCTTGTTTCATATCCCTTAGCCTGCCAGGAATGATTCCTGAAAACAGAGCCAGAAGTAAGCCCTAAGTACTGCTGGGTGTGGTCCCCCAACTAAACAAAACCAAGAAGAGATGCTAACTAATGTCAATGTTTGCAAAATTTTATGCCATTTTTTTCAAGAGAAGATTTCTATCAAGGACAAAAAGATAGTGCTTTTTCAAATTAATATCCACAGTGTTCTGAAAATCAAGAAAATATAAAAATATATTTTCTGTCATAGCAAAAAAGAAAGAAGATATAATAGTAAATATACTAAAAATAGTCTGTAAGAAATTAAATTTTAAAATGACCATAAATACTTTGATATTTCTCTTATAAAGCCATGGAATCAATTTCACAATCTTCTGATCCCAGTCCAGCCACTGACTTACTTTAGGATACGGTGTATGCAAGTGCCCTAGAACAGATGACTTGTTAAAGAAACTTGGTACATCAACACAATGGAATATTACCAGGCTGTCAAAAGAGATGAAGTCATGAACTTTGCTAATAAATGGAAAGACATGAAAGAGTATCATGATAAGTGAAATGAGTCAGAAAGAAAAGGACAGACATAGAAGAACTGCTCTCATTTGTGGAGTATAAAACAATATAACATGAGGCTAACACCTAAGGATAGTAGATACAGGGAACAGATAGATTGCTCCATAGCTGGAAGCCTGCCTCATGAGCAAAAGGGATAAGGCAGCTGGAATAGAGAAGGAATCACTAAGAAAAAGATGGCTGGAGGAATCAGTCGGGATGGGAGATGTGTACAGAAAGTAGATAAAGGGCCAAACATAATAACCTCTCAGGGTCTGTATTGCGAACCATAATGCCCCAAAGTAGAGAGAGATTATGGGCAATCATGTCTGCCATGGAGGCAGGGGGAGGGTGGGAAAGGGGGGTATACCGGGGATATTGGTGGTGGGGAATGTGAACTGGTGGAGGGGTGGGTGTTTGATCATTGTGTGATTGTAACCCAAACATGAAAGCTTGTAACTATCTCACGGTGATTCAATAAAATTAAAAATAAAAAAAGGAAAAAAAAATATGGTGTATGGACAAGTGAACAAATACCTAGTAATTTCACAAGAAAACAAGAAAAGATGTTTGCTTATTTTACATACTAAATTTTAGAAAGATTTGTGGAGTGATAAAATTAGCTGAAAATATTTTCCTGTCAACAGAGATTTTCTTTTCTTTTTGATAAAAATAATGACTAAAAGCTAAGAGGTTTTCAGAACACATTGAAAATGTGGACATCTGCTTGAGATGCTATAGCTCTGACCTCAGTCCCATGTTGATTCTGATTTACCCTTAACACAATTTCTCTTTCTTCCCACACATTTCCAATTTGCTATTGTATTTGTGGGCAGAGCCACTCATACTTATGGATCAAGAACTCTCCTGTCACTAAGAAACTCATTAGGGTCATTTGTCAACTTTTCCCATGAGACTTTCATTCCTATATAGATATATTGCAAATTCTCCCGGGTGAGGATATATTTTAATGTTTGTTTCCATCACTTTTGCTTTTCAGTAAAAGAAATTTCAGCTCCGTTCTCAATAAGAAAGTTTCATAGAGAAATAGTCAGAGAATAATATGCCTCAAGATAAATAGTGACAATAAAACTAATGAGAAATAAGAAAGAAGTATTGAGAAAGAGAAGAATTCTAAAATAGAAATCACTGTTACTGTCCTGTCACTATCCTCCCGTTGTTCATCAATTTGCTGGAGTGGCCCCAGTAACATTGTAAGACTGGTAACTGCTTTTGGCATATCGAATATGTCATGAGTAAGCTTGCCAGGCTTTGCCATGCAGGAGAGATAGTCTTGGTAGCTTGCCTGGCTCTCCGAGAGGAGCAGAGGAATCTAACTCCAGTCGGCCATGTCTGCCACGTTCAAGGCAAACGCCCTAAATCAAACTTTGTAAATGTTGCCTATAGTGGACTGTTGTTTTATGTTCATATCACAGAAGCACTATCAACTTTCCAGGACCTCGGATAGGTTATGTTACCCTCTGTCCTATCACAAGTCAAGAAAATGAGGTATTTTTTTGCAACTAAGTGTTCCTATAATTGAATAATTTGTAAAACTTTTATAATACTTTATATATCTCTTGTCCTCTTTTGTTTTAAATTAAAAGCCTCAAATTAATTTTCAAGAACAGTATTCAGAATCTATGGAGTTTAATGAAGTACTCATGTTATACTTCTATTCTAGTGCAAAATATTGAGTGAAAATTTACATGCTTTGGATTATAATAACATGTGCATACATATACACCCATATAGAAAATTATGCACTGTCGCACTTTCCTCCCATTGTTCATTGATTTGCTCGAGTGGGCACCAGTAACATCTCACAACAAATTGTGAGACTTCTTGTTACTGTGTTTGGCATATTGAGTACAGCACGGGGAGCTTGCCAGGCCTTGCTGTGTGGGCGAGATACTCTCGGTAGCTTGCCAGGCTCTCCGAGAGGGGTGGAGGAATCAAACTCGAGTTGGCCGTGTTGGCCACGTTCAAGGCAAACGCCCTACACGCTGTGCTATTGCTCCAGCCCATAGAATATTATAAGTTACAATATACTTTGAGATCGTTTTGGCCCCAAGACCTCTAATCATTTGCTTTACCAGATAAAACTGCGTGGGTGGTCATGTGAGAGCGCCAGCTATCCTGAGGGAAACTTCAGAGGGAATCAGTTACTAGATGGTTCGATTACACTTTCGCCCCTATACCCAGGTTGGACAACCAATTTCTCCCTCTCTCTCTATCTCTCCTCTCTTACCCCCTTTATTTATTTATTTATTTATTTATATTGATTTATTAATGAACTGGAGTGATAGCACAGGGGGTAAGGCGTTTACCTTGTATGTGGCCGACCGGCTTCAATTGCTCTGCCCCTCTCAGAGAGCCCAGCAAGCTGCCAAGAGTATCTTGCCCGCACGGCAAAGCCTGGAAAGCTCCCCATGATGTATCCAATATGCCAAAAACAGTAACAGCAAGTCTCACAATTTGTCGTGAGACGTTACTGGTGCCCGCTCGAGCAACGGGAGGACAGTACTACAGTGCTACAATATACTTATGTTTTAACATTAAAATAAAAGATAACAATCATCTCTGGATAGTATTATTTTATTATAAGAGTGAGTTCCATATAAAATAATAGTTTTTTTAAGGCTATATGAAAGATAGCTACCAAAACAGTATATCATTGACAAAAAACTGACTTTTGCTTGCCCTCTGTTCTATCACAAGTCAAGGAAATAAAGTATTTTTGAAACTAAAGTCAACCAGTCTAAAGCAGATAAAATAATTTTAGAATTTTGCAGGCATGTAACACCTTGTACCTCCAAAAGCTTTACACCATAATAATTTGCATTCCATAGTACATTTCTTCTGAGATTTTTCAAAGCCTATTGCATTAATATAAATCTAACTTTGATGCATTCCCTTAAAGTAGGATTTATTCTTTATATCCTCATTTCAGAGTCCAGCACATTAGGTGCTTTGCTGAAGGGTACACAGCCTCTCATGTCAGTTCCGATATTGATCCTAGAAATCCTAATTTCCTATCCCTTATTCTGGTATCTTGACAAAACCATTTTACAAACACAGAAGCATATTATTCCTTGGCTAAATAGCAAATTAAAGACATGCTGTCTCATATAATCTTGTAAATATGCTTTAAAAGCCACCAGCACTCCTGAGAGGATTGACATCTGGTTCTTATGGTGGCAAAGAGGAAATGGGACTAAAAGTTACACAGAGATTAAATTATATTTAGAAGCCAGGGATGGACTTCTTTATAAACTAAGGCATCTAGATCAGAATCTGCTGATTATTTTTGCAACATAGAAAATCACCTAAAGTTTAGCTCTAGAGTTCAATCTGCTGATGACTAAGGAAAGAGATCAAAAGCTTTCTAAGAACCACAATCAATTTCTGTGAAACAAATTTAGTGTAATCACTTAAAATCTGAAGTAACCAACTCTCAATAATACTTGCTGCCTGGTTTCCAAGTGATTGAGAATACCTATTCCACAATTAATCAAATATAAGTTCTACAAAAGTGATAACCACCTTTGACCCTAGGATCTGGGGAAGCCAGCCAATATAATTTAAGAACTTTCAAACATCCCTGTAGAAAAATCCTCTTGGAAAGGCAGTAAGATTTTTATGAAGAAAGAACCAAAACTTTGAAGTCTCTCAAGTACGCTATGTTGTAAGTGGATGTTCCAGTCTCAAATAAACCTTCGTATGAACGTAACCCCAGTCACATTCTAATAAAGACAACTTATATCAAAACATTCCAATCAAGTTGTTGTCCAAATTCAGACACAGAAACTATGAAGAATAGTCAGTGCTTATTTTTGACAGAGATATTAAATTTGTTTGATTTAAATTTTATTAAATTTCAGGTAGCACAATGTATGAAAAACATCTACAAATCTTAGCTAATGTATAATCAAAGGATTGTTGGGGTTTAAAAAACAGAAGGTAATCTATTTTTGTTTCAATTTAAATAAATGCATTGTCTTTTAATGAGGTGCCCTAGAAGATGCATTGATATGTATGTGAATATTTAACAGTATTGACAGGAATTGGAAAGAATAGCAATACCACCACAGTTAAACAAAGGCATTAAGACTAAAAATATAGTGCAATGGCTAAGGTGACTGCCTTGCATGAGACCAAGCCCAGTTCAGTCCCAGCACCATATAAAGTTCCCCAAGCACTATCAATTATCACTCAGCAAAAAAAAAGTCAAGAGTCAGTCTTGAGCACAGCGAGGTATGGCCCAAACCCCTTTCCCCCACCAAATGAATGAATCAATATTACTTATTCAAAACTCAAAAATGAAACATACGATAAATGTTTCACCAGTGAAGGTTCAGAGATAAAAGTATGGGAGTAAAGAAGGCTTGTAAATGACCAACTATATGTTGTTCATGCTCTTTCTCCATCCACATACATTGTGAATATTGGGAGCAAATGTGCAAAATGTGAAATTTTTATTGAAATGCCGATTTCCTGAACAAAGATCACTCTAAGCAAAACATCTAGAATAGTATGTAAATAGTATGTAAACAGTAGCAAATAAAAATGTCAGCTAATAGTCTACAATATAAAAACAAATAATTGAACTTTCATCATCTGACTTATGAAGACAGAATCACAGGTGTCAGAATTTAGGTAGAGGTCATTTGAACATTGTTTTCAATCTAAAAATAGTTCTTTTAGAACACATCATAAAAACCTCCAACTCCTTGCAAAGCATTCAATATGATAAGTATAATGAATATAGCAATGCCTTACTAACATTAATGAGAGCTTCCTGCAGACTAACTTTAAATTAAATAAAATATAGCAAAATGAAATCCTTATATAACATCCTTTCTTTAATGTCAGCATGGATTATTTTGTCTCCTTAATGTCATAATAAAACTATGCTGAGTGAAACACCATTAAATGTATTTTGAAACCAGCCCATACATTCTAGGGAATGATGTCCACATGATGTGTAAAGTGACTAGAGAATATGATCACTGGACTAGTTAAAATTTGCATGTATAGGTGGCTAAAACCAACAGTTGAAATCAGAACGCAACTATGGGGATCTTTACCCTGACTTAAAAATCCATATGCCAATTGTTAAGGAGAGGAAACTACTGTTTTACTTTTTTTTTTTTACTCAATAAATATAAACTGGAAGTCCACAGGGCCAAGCATATTTTACCAAGATAGATATAATATGGGCTTTAACTTTGCTCGGTTTCCTGCTTTCTACAGGCACTTGGATTGTATGCTTTATTCTTCCTTTTTTAACAAACTGATATAGTAATAATATCTTTCATTGTAGGATAATACTGTTCTGTCCTTCCTGCATCACGGTCACGGTCACGGTCCTCCCGGTGTTCATTGATTTGCTCGAGCGGACCCAGTAACATCTCCATCATGAGACTTGTTGTTACTGTGTTTGGCATACTGAATACGTCATGGGTAGCTTGCCAGGCTCTGCCATGCGGGCGAGATACTCTCGGTAGCTTGCCAGGCTCTCCGAGAGGGATGGAGGAATTGAACTCGGGTCGGCCATGTTGGCCATTTGTAAGGCAAACGCCCTACCACTGTGCTATCGCTCCAGCCTGCATAGCCTCGGGAATAGTTGATAGTTTATAGTTTATTGATAGTTTATTGGACTGAGGAAAAGAGAAAAACATCTTAGGAGGTATTTTGCCCTTGGGTAGTCAGGAAGGGTTTTAGAATTACCTTTTAGGTGGGCCATCAGGAAGGGCTGTCTTATGTTGATTTGGCTACCTGACTGGGTACAGTGTCAGCCCAGGCTGCAAGAGAGAGGAAGAGAAGAGAGAGCAGGCCATAAGATGGACCTCAGAGAGGAGACTTGCAAGGGGGAACACGTGTTTGAGAGAACCTGGGCCCTCCATAACATAAATTTCTTCTATGGGATAAACTTCTTGTAATGCTGGGAATTTGAACCCAAGACGTAGCAGAGGGCGTCGTATGCAAGCCATTTGCCTTAGCTCCTGTATCAATCTGTCCAGCTAGTATCTTTCTTTTAACTATTTTTTACTAGAATCCTATTTTAAACATTAAAATGCCTTACTGTCATATTTTAAGTGATTTTTCTTAATAAAATTTAGCTGACAACTCAAGGAAAGATCAAGACTTTTTTTATGTTTAAAATCCCCTAGATTTCTAGTATGATACAGAACATATCTTAGGGAATATATGTCCTTGGAATCGTTAATTAATTGGTTAATTAATTAGTTTTTTTAGTCACTTGAATTGATGTTTTTCTATTGTCCTTACATAACACTTTCTAAAATATAACCATCTCTTAATTTGTATCTGTTCTCCCTCAAACTTCTTTGTTTCTCAGATTGCAATCCAATCTAGGGGATGGAATCAATGTCCTCTAACAGAAGTTTCTCAAAATGCTCCAGAATGATATCTTTCCTCCAACTTCATAGAAAATACCTTTCTGTTTTCTTACACACACACACACACACACACACACATACACATAGTTTCTTTGTGTATATAGGCCACCAATTTATCTGTGTGTATATTTTGAAAACTATTAAAATAGTCTACATTCCATCCTCTGTACACATTTTACAACATTGAGCCACTACTCCTTCCAATCAGATATAGTAAGGTAAGGTAAAGGTAAAGGCCCTCCCGTTGATTGTCGATTTGCTCGAGCGGGCCCACATCAGATATAGTGTGCTTTATAAATTCTTCTGTGACCAGGCTGTGGTATTTTGGTAGCAGTGTTTAGTGACTGGGGTGGTTTTGAAGCCACCATGCTTAAAAAAAATAAAGGATATAGACTACAGAGGACTGTCTAAGGGATTGCCAGCATAATCGCCACCAGCACTTTTGAATTTTCCTAGTCCTGGTACCAGATGAGAGCATAGAAGCTAGATTCTGCTCATTTTGTTTTGCTAAATAAGTAAAGAGAAATTGCCCGGTGGAGCGCAGCAAATCTCTAAGACTATTGAGAATAATAACATGTACATTCATAGCAGCTAACATACCATATAGGGTTATTTTATACACAGAGAACCCTACAGATTGTAATTGCTGTAGAGAGAGTGCAGTGGGTAATGCACTTGCCTTGCACAAAGGTTACGTAGTTTCAATCCAAAACCCTGCAAAAAAGTACCCTGAGCCACACCGGAAGTGATTCCTAACTGTAGAGTCAGGAGAAAGCATTCAGTACGACTGAGTGTAGCCCAACACCCAGCCCTGGAACCAGCATAACAGAAAATAAAACGAAAGATAGGGGCTAGAGAAATAATAGAAAGGTCAAAGTGCTGTGCAATATTCTGGTTTTATTCCTCATTTGTCCCCAGAACACAGCCAGGAATAATCCCTAAGCACAGAGCCAGGAATACACCCGGAGCACCACCAGGTGTGTCCCCAAACCCCAATTTTAATTAAGTAATTATATGCAAGCCTATTATTTTCATTTCCAATCTATAAGTATTTAAAAAAGAGAATCGTCATAGCATGTTCATATGTATTTTCAGAGTATAGATTAAATTTAGAGTTTATATCACTTTTGCTTCTAAGATTTCTTAGTTTTCCCCCTAAACTGCTGTGTCTCCAGTAGAATAAAAGGATCAATAATGGCAAATATTTTCTTATTTTACTCATGATTGGGTTCCAGGTAGATAGAAGAAGAACTTGGGTGGAAAAAGAAATTAAAAGTAAGGGTAAAGAATTTGTTTGTTTTTGCTTTATGTTTGAGTACAGCATGGATGCAATTCTAGTTCCTGTTAGAAGTTAAACATAATTGAATCTGAGGTATTATGAATGATTGACAAATACAAAGATCCCGCTGGCTTTTATTTTTAGGCATTTAGCTGTGAAAAACTTAAATGCATGTGAAATATTTATTTTATACAAATGTCTACATTGTTAACTTTGCATACTAAATATAATATACCAATTTATCTTTATCTTTTCACCTGTGGGTCATACTGTAAATTCCATTAATTTTTCTCCCATTACAAATATGAGCTGTTATTCAGCACCTTTTATTAACAATGCACCATTTTCATTATGTGTTCATTCTGAACATTACCTGCATTCAATCTCTGAAAAGTCCCTTTTCTCTTATTTTAATCTTTTTTCATCAATTCTAATATTTTATAGGCCTTTAAAAGAGTTATTCCTTTGACCTCAGCAAGGCTTTCAAAAGCTATTGAATTAATATCATCAAATGTAATGTGCTGTTTGCTCCTTTTCGATCATTAATGAAGATGTAAAACAAGAACAGCTACCTCGCCTTTTGTCATATGTCTTGATTTGCCACCCTCAGCCAGTCATCATGCCAGCTAATAGAGCTCATATCATATCCAATTTGAAAAGATGCCCTTTACAAATAACTAATTTCAGTCTTATTATTCCCAGTGCAAGTTTCTGTGTGCACCACTGTTAACCCAAATGCTCAGAATAGTTTCCCAAGAACTGAAAGAGAAGCTCAGAAAAATATGAAATAGAATAAAACAAAGCTGCACCTGCTTCCCAATGGAGTTATTTTCAATGAAATAAAGGAATTTGATCTGACTTTTCTCCTTAACACATGGTATTTTTTTTAAAAAAATGTGATTGAGGAATAAATGAGTCAGACTGGACTGTATGAATAAAATCAACTTAGTGGGGATATTGAGTTTGCATACAAACACATTTGTATGTTTTTTTGTGCTAATATTTTTAGTCTCTGTCCTACAAGATAATGTTTTATGTAAACCCTTCACAGAGGGAATCTGGTATGTAACTGCTTTGTAAATCTCTAAGATTTTACTTACAGAGTTATTCAAAGCTTCTTCCTCTCATTCTGATTGAATTCTTGCTGCAACAAATAACATTGTAACATACTCAGAAGAAATACTTTCAATGTAGTGACTCTCACCGAAAAGACATTTTTTGAATATTAAATGTAAATCTTCATTTATGAAAGAAAAATGGATTTCATCAGAGGTTAGGCACATTGACTGACCATATACATATATTCACAGTATTGTTCAACCAATATTCAAAACATAAACAAATGAAAATCGTGTCTATCATTTGATTTTGAATGATCTTTAAATGTCTTTTGGAAAGTTATCATTAACCAAAATAGGCAAGATTCTACTCTCATACAGTTCCGAAGAGCAAAGTTTTCTTTTATTATTATTTACTGCATTTAAAATACAAGTATATGTGTATACACAAAGAAGAGAACATTTTATCAAATCAAGAAATAGAATAAGTTAGAGAGTCAAATACTTCAAGACACTTAATCAAGCATTTAGAGTCTCCTTTCCTATTCCCTATAACATAATCTAGGTCAACTGTGATTCAAATGAGTCTTAAATCAAGAATAAGAAAATGATCCAGAGAATAAATGGACATTAGAGAAAATGAGTCAGATCTAAACCATCCTTGCAGCTATTTAAGATCCGTCCTTCCTCCAAGCCTTTCACAGCGTATCTACTGGGGGTTGTAGTTCTGTAAGCCCCTTCTTATCGACAGCACACATTCTCATTAATCCTAAGAGCTTGGCAAGAAGGAAATATTATTTTCCGATCCTATTATGTTGATTAGAAAATAATTCTCACACAGCACAAACATTTCATGCTACATCTTCCAATAGCTAATCCTTTGTAACCTCATACCCTGCCCATTATGGGCATATCAGATTACTCATGCTTAGTATATTAAACCTTATCTCTCATACTATCCTAAGAATATTTTAGAAATATTATTTTTATAGTAATATATAATCAGAATGTATGTGTTTTATGTGAAAACATTTTAAATAAACAGGTGTTAGTTAGAACCCCTAATATGTTATTATTTTCAATTTTATTATATATTATGCCTCAAAAATTGTCATGGTATTTGATATCTTAAACCCTGAAAAACTTGTCCAAGTATGTTCATCATTGTACTTAATGTATTATGTTTTATTGATTTCTTAAATATGTGTGATTTACCATTGACCTATACATTTTGTGGAGGCAAAGATAACTTCAGAGTCATTTTGTATTCCTGTCCCTAAATATGAGTGACCTAGTGATGAAATTAAGCTTCAAAAAAGATTTTAAATATCAAAAATGATCAACCTAATGACTGAATACACCTAAGAATGAAGGGAAAGAGGGGTTAATGTTCCAAATTTGTCACCTGTGCTATATTAGGTATTGGAGATATAAGTAAGTGAGACAAAAGTTTCTCCTCAATAACTACATTTTTTCTATAACAACAGGAACAATGAGTCAATGTGTATAACTTAATGGGAGTAGTGTTTAATAAGGCAGATATCGGGTCCAAATAATCAAAATCACTATGGAATTCTCAGAAAATACAAAGTTGGCCTTATTATGTCATCCAATATCTGAATCAATAGATGAATGATTAAATCTATTGAAGTCAAAAAGCATACTTTATATCAGAACTCTCCATGTTTTGTATCCACAATAAAAAATAAAAAGCTATTCTAAGAGCATTTTCTCTAATAAAAAGAAAATTCAATTTCAGGTGGCAGGCATGTCATTGGCCAAATGAAAACACATGTTGGGTATACTCTTCAGAAGGACTCTTCTCCCAGGTGATTGATTAGATTCTTAAGTTTTAACATTCCTAAAAGTTTGGGTATATTAAAACACACACAAAAAAGATTTGTGGAGCACCTAAGAGACCCACCATACACAAAGCAAACTTGTTTTGGAAACTGGATTTGACAAAAGGTCAGGAGCCATTGCCTTTTCCTGAAGTGGAAACCAGAAAATAATCTCCATTTGCCAATGGAGTTAGCCCAGAGATTTCCCAGCCAGTAGAGGAGACACTAACAGTGAATTGGAAAGCATGCACTCCCACACGTATTACGGTAAAGCAGCTCAGAACCCCAGTAGTGGATGAAGACTGTGATTCTGAAGACTCAGTCAGTAATAACCCCAGATACAATCTCTCTGAAAAAGACTTTAGAGTGGAAATACTTAGGATAATTAGTGAGCTCAAAGTAACAATGGATCTTACTACCAATAAGATACATGAGGACATGAGAGCAGGGACAAGAAAGCTACAGACAATTCATGGAATCCAAAAAATTGGCACATGAAATAAAAAACTCACTAGAAGGTCTCACCAGCAGAGTAACAGCTGCTGAGAACAGGATCAGTGAGCTCCAAGATGAGATGCAGAAAATCTGTAGAACACAACAGAATATGTCTTTTTTTTTTCAAAAACCTCAAAATAGATGAAGAGCTGACAAGAGGACTTGGGGATGAATTCGAGAACAACATAAGAATCATCTGGATCCCTTAGGGCCAGGTAGGGAATTTTGGTTTTTTTTTATTGTTTTTTTTTTCTTTTTGAGTCACACCCAGCAATGCTCAAGGGTTATTCCTGTCTCTGCACTCAGGAATTATTCCTGTCGGTGCTTGAGGGACCATATGGGATGTCAGGGATTGAGCCCGGATCAGTTGCGTGCAAGGCAAATGACTACCTGCTATACTATCACTCTGACCCCAGGTAAGTAATTCTGATAAGACATCATTGCTGAGAAGTTCCCAGAGCTGGAGAGAGCATACACCAATACTAGGAAAAATCAACACTCCTAAATATATGAACCTAATGAGGGAACAACCAAATGTGTAAAATGGTAATAGATTTGAAATAAAAATAATCATAGTGACACAATAGTAGTTTTAAACTTCAGGACCACTCTGTCAGCTCTCCCTAGATCACCTAGACTAATACTCAGTAAAGTAATATTTTCTTTGAAGAAAAAAATGAAGAAAGGGGTATGAAATGGTATATTGCTATATAGGGTTTTTCATTGTCAAAAATGTGAATGGACAATCTTCTCCAATACAAATGGGACATTCTAAATACAGGCCACATTCTGGACAAAAAATATACCTTTAAAGTAAATAGAACAGAAATCATACCAAATATTTTCTCACACCATGATGCACTAAAAGTAAAAGTTAATCACAAAAAGAAATGGAGAAACGACTCAAACATATGGAAATTAAATATCTCTGTATTGAACAATCAGCAGGTCAGAGAGGGAAACAAAGAAGAAGTTACAAGATTTCCTGAACAAATGAGAATGAGGACATAATAAACCAGAACTTGTGGGACATAGAAAAAGCAGTAGTAAAAAGAAAGTCCATAGCTATTCAAGCATTCATCAGGAATTAAGGAAGGGTCCACAGAATCAATTTTATTGCACAACTTAAGGAACTTGAAAATGACCAACAAAGAAACTCAAAGCAAGCAGGAGGAAACAAAAAAAAAATTAGAGCAGAAAATAGTGAACTGGAATAGGAAAAAATCCAAAAGTTCAAGAGTCGGTCTTTCAAAAATATTAACAAGATTGATTGTTGGATATTAACCCTAAGTGTTTTAGGCTTTATCAGTGAATTCCCTCTTTTCCAAAGAGAATCTTTTTTTTTTTTTTTTGCTTTTTGGGCCACACCCAGCGATGCTCAGGGGTCACTCCTGGCTCTGCACTCAGGAACCACTCCTGGTGGTGCTTGGGAGACCATATGGGATGCCAAGGATCGAACCTGGATCTGCCACATGCAAGGCAAAAGCCCTACTCGCTGTGCTATCCAGTCCCACCCCCAGAGAATCTTATGGTGCTCTTAGGAATATCCCTAATTCTCTGAGTTTATATTTAACCTTCCCTTTGTGTTTTATCTCTTATTGTTATTATTCCCCAAGTCAGTCTTGGTTACTTATGAGTCAAATTTTCTGCTGATTCTAAACTTTGTATTGAAGTGAATTATTTGCCTATATTTCATAGATCCTTTTTTTTTTTTAATTTTGCTATAGAGCAATGTTCTTTGCTTAAACACAGAAAGACCATTTATGCTCTGCTCCTAATATTTGGGAGTTGATTGACTCTAAAATGTATCTGTTCCTGGACATCCATCATAATTACTTGACTCAATCTTCTGTTGTCATAGTTCCTAACACCCCACAAATGTCCCACTATGGAGCTAGGATGGACCCAGGGCAAGTGGACAAGCTATCCCACAATCAAAATAGGACACTTTAAAAACATAAAAACACAGTTTTGATGCAAGCTGATATGACTTAAGATGCAGGACCCCCATGGGGAAGGACAAGCTGAATCTGCCTGAGGCCTAGTCTGTGATTTATGATTAAAAGCCTTGCTTGGCCTTGGAGGTGAAGAGAAGTAAATTTTTGTAATCTATATCTCTTCCTGTGTTTATTCAAATAACTGTGAGTATAAATAAGAAGTAATCTTAATTGATTAATATGCACAACTAAAGGGAAAGAGAAAGTCAACATAGATGTCCCTGGGAGACAGAGTGTCCCCCTGAGTTAATTCCCCCAAGAGAAAATAGTCTCTGTCAAAATACTTTACCTCCATAAATGATCAATTACACCTATGTGCAGTCCTACAACCCCTTCAGATGTTCTATATGTACTTTAACAGCTCTGCATTAAACATGCCATTTTTACCATCAGTCTGTGGTTCCCCCACCTCTTTGTCTCTCTGCTGGGGAGGCAGGGGAGGCAGTTCTCAACCACTGAACACACGTGTTGTGCACCTCCACACTTCGTGAACTCACAGTTGATAAACCACAAGAGCAAGATTCACAATATGAGAGATAAACTAAGTCAGAAATGCACCAACAGATTCTATGAAGCAAGCATCATCCTGAAAACAAAAGCAGACAGAGACACCACCAAAAAAAAAGAAAAAAAGCCAATAGCAGGCTTATATTCTTGATGAATACAGATGCAATTATGCTCAACAAAATATTGCAAATAGAATCTAAAAATTCACCAAAAACATCATACAACATCACTACGATCACAACCATCCTATTGTTCATCGATTGTCTCAAGCAGGCCCCAGTAACATCTCCTTCGTCCTAGCCCTGAGATTTTTTAAAAAGCGTCATATTAAAGGATCATACAACATGAACAAGTAGAATTCATCCCTGGGATGCAAGGATGGTTTGACATATATGTCAATTAAAATAACACACCATATCAGGTGACTAAAACCTCATGGAAAGGGGGGTGTTCCCGGCTCGTCCTTCACGCCCTACCGAGGTCACCAGTTGCCCCCCACGAGCGGCTCTCTGGCACAGCCATGGCTCCATAGCACAGAAACCAATCTCTTAATTATCTGACTCTCAGCAGAAATACTTCCAGGGTTAATAAGTAAAATAGCAGAAATCCAAAACCACATAGCCGCAATAGTGGCTGCACAACATCATTTAATTCTTGAACCCAGCTGTAGAAAGCAACTCATTTTACAATGTTTTTTCAGCATGTCTGATTTGGGGGTGAAACTCTAAATAATAATGGTGCATCTATTATTGAAACAATGAATCTTGTCAAAGTAGATAGAGTGTTAACTAGAATTCATCTACCTCACAGGCATTGGGAGGGGTGGGGAGTGGGGGTTTATTGGGGTTCTTCGTGGTGAAAAATAAGTATTGGTAAAGGGAAATGTGTTTGATATTTGCATGACTGAGACCTAAACCTGAAAGCTTTGTAACTTTTCCCACAGTGATTCAATAAATAAATTAAAAAAAAACACACCATATCAATAAAAGAAAATAAGTCATATGGTCATATTAATAAACACAGAGAAAGAATTTGACAAGATCTAGTACCCAATCATGATAAAACCTCAGCAAAATATGAATTGAACAAACTTTCCTAATCATAGTCAAAGTCATTTACCACAAGCCCACAGAAAAAATACTCAAAGAAGGAAAACTAAAAGTCTTTCTTCTAAGATCCGTCACAGGAAAAGATTGTCCACTCTCACGACTTCTCTTCAATATAGTACTGGAAATACTTGCTACAGAAATGAGGCAATAAAAGATATCAGAGTCATTCAGATTGGAAAGGAACAAATTAAGCTCTCACTATTTTTGGATGGCATAATACTATATTTAGGACATTCTAAAGACTCTACAGAAAGCTCAGGGAAGCAATATTTTTATAGTAAAGTGGAAGATTATACAATTAACATGTGAAAGTTCATGGCTTTCCCATATGCAAATAATAAAATATAAATAGGAGATATTATAAAACAATCCTATTCATAATTGCAGCTCAGAAACCAAGTAACTCAGAATAAGCTTAATTAAACAGCTAAAAGACCTATACAAAGAAAATTGCAAATCACTACAAAAGATAAAAGAGGACATGAAGGAATGAAAACACATAGCCTATTAATGGATTGGGAGGATTAGTTTCATCAAAATGGTACACTGGTGGAAAGATAGATGATGAAACACTGTATGACTAAAACCTAATCATGAACAGTTTTGTGTCTATCTCACAGCGAGTCAATAAAAATGAAATAAATAAAAAACGCAATATACCTCAAAGCATTGACATATTTAATGCAGTCCCTATAAGGATATTCACTTTTTAAAGAAATAAATTAGTACTCCTAAAATTGATATGAAACAGCAATCTCCCAAGTGGCTAAAGTAACCTTAGGAAAAAAAGAAGATAGAAGGTATCACTGTCTCCAATTTCAAACTGTACTGCAAAGTAGTAGGAAGACAACAGCATGGTACTGCAATTGACAGGCCACACAAATCAGTGGAATAGAGTTGAATATACGGAGACATATACTCAGCTATACTATCACTTAATCTTTGATAAAGGCACAAAAAATTTGAAGTGGATCAAGGAAACCTTCTTCAGCAAGTGGTGTTGGAAAAACTGATCAGCTACCTAAAATAAGAGCTCAGCCCCTTTGGACACCATTCAAAAAAGTCCAATCAAAATAGATTAAAAGACCTTAATATCAGATCTGAGTTCATAAGTTGCATAGAGAAAAACATAGGCAGAACTCTCCATTACATAGCATCTTCAAGGATGAAGCACCACTGAACAAGCAAATGAAAACAAAGATAAATGAGATTACACTCACAAGTTTCTGCACCTCAAAGGAAGCAATGACCAGGATACAAAGAAAGCTCATGGAATGGCAGAAATTATTTACTTAACACTTATTTGATAAGTGGATAAAATCAAAGATTTTAAAGCACATGTAGAACTTTACAAGGAAAAAAACATCCAAACCCATCCAAAACAAATGGGGAAAAGAGATTTAAAAAAAAAAACTTTCTCAAAGAAGAAATACAAATGGACAAAGAGCAAATGAAAATGCTTTGCATCAATAGTCATTGAGAAGATGAAAATTCAAACAACAATAAGATATCATTCCTTACCACAGAAATTGGCGCACAGCCAAGATTCCAAAAACAAAATAGAAAAAAAAATATTTGTACTCTTACTTTCTTACAGCACTATCCACAGTGGCTAAACTCTGGAAACAACCCAAGTGTTCAAGATTAGATGACTGGATAAAGAAACTATGGTACGTTAATGTTGGGGTCTCTCCCCAGTCCTCTCTCAAGCTGGTCCTCTTGACCTGCAAAAAGCTGTCACACAGAGGCCTGAGGGCCGAGCCAAGCTACTCTCCCTTTAAAGAGAAGGGTACAGGGAGAGGAGCACATCCCTATGCCACTGCCTCCACAACCAAGAAATGAGCATAAATCACGGTGGGGGTCCTGTCAATCAGTTCCAACTTTATTAAGCAATCAGTATGGCTTATATAGGCTTGGGCATACAGAGGAGAAATGCAAACAGTCACGTATTCACAGTGGTCAGAACAAACGTGTTTTCTATAAATAGGGTTACACCTCTCCTGTGTGATTACAATGGTTAAACTGTCATCACACACCTGTCAGAAATGCCCTGTCCCATGGTCGCATTGACCCGCGATACGTATACTTTGCAACAGGCTTCCTGTGTGATCTGGGAACATCTGTGCGGGTCTGAGCCCAGGGATTAGTGTGGCACGTCAAAACAGACCAAAAGGGGCTTTTCTCCCAACACATAAACACAACGGGATATTACTCAGCCATATGAAAAGATAAAGTAATGCAATTTGCTGTTACGTGGGACAGACTGGAGAGTATCATGATGAGTGATATTACTCAGAGGGAGAGAGATAGAGACTAATACAGAGCCTCCTCTCTCATATGTGGAAAATAAAGAAATATAGTGGAATAAGGACTATCTAAAGACAAAGAAAATGAAAACTGATATTCAGGAGGAAATACATTACTGGAGGATATAAAAAGTGGGGGCAACACCTACGATGGAAGGAAGCATTTAATAGGGAGGAGGAGGTGGTGCTGAAAGATTGTAAAGTGTTAGAGTAGAAACTCCATCAGCAATAGTATTGTAAAATACAGTGCAATACTTACTTTAAAAAAAAAAGTGCCTTTTGTTGAAGCAGACTGGTGGGTGGGAGCTAAATGGGGAGGAGTCAGTGAGCACTGGTGGAAGGAAGTGGACACTGGTGAAGGGAATTAATGTTGAAGTATAATAACATCATAATTTCATGGTGACTTAATTTTTTTAAATGAGATTTGAAAAATAATTACTGACAGTGGGGGAGGGTAGGCTCAATATGAACAAAAATTCAAAATGGCAGACATGAAATTTCTTCAGATGATCAGCTTTTCCACACGGGGGAAATTATTTCAATCAGACTCACTCTCCCAGACAGGCTGAAATATGCTTTTATTGTGAGCATTACTGAAAATGGACACGCAGTGTCCATTTTAGCAAACAATACTAAAAAGAACTTCAGTCTTGGGATATATTTTTGCTTTGCTTGTGTGAAAGTGGATTTATTCCTGAGCTCCTCAGTTCTTGACAATTATATGAAAGATTTGCATACAAAACTCAGTAGTTTCAGAAGTTAAAGTTTCTTTTAACAGTTCAAGCAAGTGGGTGTAGATCCTTTGCCAATGTCCAGGTCTCTTCTTGGACCCATGTATGATGTCTCTTGTCCTGTCCCTCCATGCCTGATTTCAGATTCCTAATCTGAAATCTGCATCTGGAACCCTGTGTCCTGAGTTTCGCTTCTGGGACTTGCTGCTCTGTACCATGTCACTGGATCTTTCCGGGATTGTACCCTAGCACCTCAGCTCATCTCAGCTTTCCTTAGTCTCTAGCCCCCTTGCATGTGGGTAAGATCCCTACTGCCATTCTATCCTGGTATAGAGGAGGCAGCAAAGAGGAGATTGCCTGGCCAGGGATGTTCCTTCTATCTGCTGCTACTTCCCACTCCCAGTCATCCCATCACCCATTTGAACTAATGAAAAGGTCCCCAGTCCTTAAAATAGCCAACTAAATTAACAGTCACGTTGCACTCCTCACTTTCATCCTATTTCTCTGATGATCTATATATGTCCAGTTTCTAAGTGAGTGTAGGAAATGTTTCAGATCTAACTTCACTGTATGTCCACTGCATTTTTTAATTTAAATTTTATTGTATAAAGCTGTTCACAATAATTTACTACCTTCAATATCCCAACACTAATCCCACCACCATTAAATGTTCCCACCCACCACCAGTATTTCAAATTTTCCCCACTAGCACCCAAGCCTAGTCCAATACCTGGCACTAAATAATTTATTTTATATTTCTTGTTATAAATCATGAATCACGACCATCCTGTTATTCGCCGATTGCCTCGAGCAGGCCCCAGTAATGTCTCCTTCATCCTAGCCCTGAGATTTTTTAGAAAGTGCTATATTCAAGGCTCTTTAGGAGAATGAGACCCATCATTGTTACTGGTATTTGGCATATTGGGCACGCCACAGGAAGTTTGCCAGACTCTGCCATGTGGGCAGGTTACGTTCGGTAGCCTGCCAGTTTGTCCAAAGTAGGAATGAGGTAATAAGATGTCATAATAAGATGTTGCGCGGCCGCAAATGTGGCCGCACAGTTTCGGGAGCTGGTTTTTATAGTCTCTGAGTCTTGGCCGTTGATGGGATTACATGGCGCCAGGGGGCCAGTTGGTGGGTGTGACCCCCGCCTACTGGAATTCGGAGGATCTGGGTGGAGGATGCTCAGCCCCGATCCGAGTAGGCTTGGATCCTGCCCCCGCACCTGGCTGTCCTCGCCGGGGGGCCCCTTGGAGGGGAGCGGGTTGAGCTTTCCTCCCCGCACCAACCAGGGCTCCGGCAGCCGAAGACCTCCAGGACCAGCCACCACCATGCTGAGATCACTCTCCGCACACCCGAAGGTACCGGCAGAGGAACAAAGGCAAGTGGGTCCTGGGGCTGAGATCTCCAAGTCTACTCGGATGGGGGCTGAGCATCCTCCACCCAGATCCTCCGAATTCCAGTAGGCGGGGGTCACACCCAACAACTTGTTATAAATAATCTGCTAAAAATGATCAAAGTTTCAAACTTTGTCCACTGCCATTTTATAAACCTAAGAAAATAGTAACTTTTACCTACATATATAAGGAATATTTAGAAAGAATGTTATTAGGCTGAATCTTCCTTTTGTAGCCCAGGCAATAGTTCTTCAGCTTGGAGAGCCTGGCAAGCTACTGAGAGTATCTCGCCCACATGGCAAAGCCTGGCAAACTACCCGTGACGTATTCAATATACCAAACACAGTAACAACAGTCTCACAATAGAGACGTTACTGAGGCCTCTAGAGCAAATCGATGAACAGCGGGAGGACAGTGCAATACAGTTATTAGGTTACAATATATTTCATAGCAGAAGTTCACAGGCTTTCTGGAGAAATAATCATTTATACTAATGACTCAAGTCAAAAATAGTTTTCCCCTTTATTCAACCTATAATGAGAGTTTCGGTGAGGGGGGGAATGCAAGTGAGAGGTAAAAATGCAACCAACTGTCCTTAAATAATGTTTTGCATTGATCCACCAGAAAGAATCAATAATCATCAATATGTTGCAGTGCATTTTATAGTAAAATCATTTTCTTCCCCTTCAAAGAAGAATAATTTTATTTAAGCAGCAGTGAACAGCCTGTAGCAACATATAGGCAGATATTAATAACTTAAGTTATCCCACTACCTTCTAATTCCTTTATTTCTTTCTTATTCATATATTTTATGACTGCAACTGTTTCATCTTTTATGGTTTTCTGTGCACAAATCTTTCACCGTTATCCATCATGACTTTGAACAAAGGGACCCTCTAGTGGCTAAGTTCTCCAACAAAATCTACAGTTGTTTTCACACACTGAGAAAAAAAAATAGAGAAGATTATTTACCCTCAAATAGAGGAAGGCAGTACTTTTCTAAGTTTGTAGGTATTAAGTGTTTTTCCATTCCATGACTTTTAGCTGAGACTGCCGGACAACATCCTTCTGCTCTCTGCCCACTTACCGGTGTTCTGCCCTTACCTTTCACTACACACCACTGCAAAGCATATTAGAAGACTCTCCTTATTCTCGACTGATGTGAGAAAAGTGCAGCATGGGAGAAAGAGATGCAGACTCATCAGCCCAACCTCATTCTACAAAGCGTTTCTTTTCTCTTTTGCACAGCCCCCAGAGAAAAGACATTGCCCAGGCAATAAATGAAGTGGGAGATTCAGTCAACAGACCTGAGAAAAACTCATGGTGTGAATCCTTGCCCTTGAGAGAATTTGCTGAGTAGCATTGCCAAGCTATTTTCTGACTACTTGTAGTGAAAGATCAAATGGAAACTAAATGTTTCAGAACCATCTAGATAGCCAACTCCTGCTTAATGTACTTTTCGTATGCAAACTAAGCTTTCTTGTAACTTATAGGACAGATTCAAAAACCTGATTCTTCCTACCTGATGCAAAAGGGAGAAACCCTGAGGCTTCCTTTGTGTGGAGTTAACAACCTTCAGACTTCGATGTATATTGCAGTTTCTGTACTTTGTTTTTTGTTTGCTTGGGAGTCACACCCTGATGTGTCAGGCTTCACCCCTGCTTCTATGCTCACAGATCACTCCTGGAAAGCTCTGGAGATGTATGAGTGCCTGGAATAAAATCTGGGTCAGCTATGTGTATTAAAGTACCCGACTTGCTGTACTATCACCCAGCCCCTACATTCCATGCATACCCCAAAGTGTCCTTTGAAAGAAAATTCTAACCAAGTGATTAGAGCAACAGTATTAGCAAAATTACGACCAGGTTCACATATAGCTGTCACTATTGATTTGCTCGAGCGGGCACCAGTAACATCTCACAACAAATTGTGAGACTTGTGGTTACTGTTTTTGGCATATTGAATAGGTCACGGGTGGCTTGCCAGGCTTTACTGTGCGCGGGAGATACTCTCGGTAGCTTGCCAGGCTCTCCAAGAGGGGAGGAATCAAACTCGGGTTGACCTGGTTGGCTGCGTGCAAGGCAAACGCCCTACTCACTGTGCTATAGCTCCAGCCACTCACAATACCAAAAGAATCAAAAAGAAAAAAAAATCCTTCCAGGAAAAAGCCTTAAGAGGCATTGTTCCCCCTGTGGGGTCAGGGCTAGATAAGGTGAGGCAGGGGAAGGGGGATGCAGGTGGATGGTCAGGAAGGGCTCCCACAGTTGCTGGCACCTAGGGGACAATCTGGGAAGAAAGATGAGGGGGCTGCAAAAGTCCTGGCGCCTCCTGGAAGGCCGGTGGAGATCCCTCCCCATGTTGCACCCTCAGACTTTTGGGGAGGGGTAAAAGAGGTGTCCATGGTCAAGGAGACACTTCAAAGTGCTCAGCACTGGCCCCACAAGCAGGGGGCTACTCTTCAAGCCCCAGTGTCCCAGAGCCCCCACCTACCACCGGAAGTGATTTCCCAAGCTCCCAAAGTCTGAACCCAGGGGCTAGAGTGACAGCACAGTGGGTAAGGCGTTTGCCTTGCACGTGGCCAACCCAAGTTTGATTCCCAGCATTCCATAGGATCCCCCGAAAACACCGCCAGGATTAATTCCTGAGTGCAGAGCCAGGAGTAACCCCTGTGCATCACTGGGTATGAGCCAAAAAGCTGGAAAAAAGTATGAACCCAAAACAAGGTGTGCCAGAACTCTGGACCTTGGTCCAGTCCTCGGATTGGCCACAGTGGCCAGCCACTGTATAGTGTCAGACTCTGACCTTTGTCCCTGGCCCAGCCTAGTCACTCCAGCCCCCAAACGTCCTGCTAGAGGACAGGGGATGCTAGTCCAGGACTTTGGGGGCTTGTAGATGCAAAGTCAGCGCTCCACGAGCCCCGGGTCCCAAAATCCTCACGGGAGAAGGCCAGCATCCATGACCGATGCTCCCCCACCCCCAGTTTTGCTCCCCCCTGCAAGTGTGGATCCACACTGGCAACTCCCAGAACCCCCTCCTCCCGGCTTCCTCAAGCTCCAAATCCAGCCTTGGATGGTAGGGGGCCGTGGCACCCACTGGGGATGGGAGAGGCTCAGAGCCACTTTCCCAGGACTCCTGGGCATTGCCCCATCTCCCCGGCTCACTTGTCTGGGGAGATGCAACCACGATAGTGGCCTTCATGCAGGTTCACCGGCTGCCTGTGTGAGGCAAGAGGCCGAGAAAGTGGGACACGGGGTGACCCTGAGAACACGTCAGCATCCAGTCTGGGCAGAGAAAAGTGCTGAGTGATGTTTCGGGGCCTCCGTGATGACCAGACACAAGAACAGGGTGGGTGGTACCGCAGGGAGGGCACTGGGCTGGACAGCGTCTCACACCTGTCACCCGACAGGGTCCCGTAAGACCTGTCCTGAGTGATGCCTGGATGCAGGAGTCAGCCCTGAGCACTGCTCACATAAAGCTAAGAAGTGGCATACAGGAAATAAATGAATAGATTAATTAACCATGTCTTTTTTTAAAAAGCAAAGAAAATGGTTTCAACTCGTTTAAACAAGGAAGGAAACACATTAGCACAACTCATTTAAAAATACAGAAAAGTTTTCTTCAGGACCAGCTAAGGGGCTCAGGACTAGGTTTCACTGCATCTCTTCACTTCTTGACACTGTGAAAAGAAATTTGTTACAGCTTTAAAGGAACAAACCTTGCAGGCAGTCAACCCGGGTTCGATTCCTAGAATCCTATATGGTCCCCCGAGCACCACCAGGAGTAATTTCCGAGTGCATGAGCCAGGAGTAGTCTCTGTTCACTGCCGGATGTGACCCCAAAACACACAAAAAAAAACAAACAAAAAACACACAAACTACATGGTAACCTTTCAACTGGGAAGCCAACAGACTAGAACATCCACCTTTTTAAAGGTTTTGGTAAATTCCTGTGTGGCCTGTTCTGGTTCTGAGAATGTTGTAAGCAGAGTTATAACAGATGGATATAGGGCTTTAATTGGCCAGATCTGCATCACTTAGTATCATGTAACATAGGAAGAAGGAAGGGAGGACCCAAAACACAACCTTAAACTGCCTTTCTAAGGAGGTGGAGGAGACAGTGAAAAAATAGTCACTATGCCTCCCAGACCATCGCTGGGAAGTAGAACCAGGCATCAGAATTTCACAAAATCCCCAGTCAAATCTAGTGTATGGAGAAATATTGCTCCATTGGTACTCAATTTCCTTCTCTCGGATGATATCTCTTTACCCTGGGAGTCAAAGTTTCGTGAATATCCTGTGTCTGCTTTTGGGGGCAGAGTTCATAGAAAATGCCAGGTGGCTTTGCTTGCTAAGCAGTGTGTATTCCTTAGGAAATCTCTGAAATGCAGTGAGTTTCTAACATGCATTCCCTTTTACAAAACGGATGATAGCGAAAGATAGAATTCTTTGCACTACATAAAACAGTTAGTGGAAAAAATTTAAGCCAAATATGATGGACTGGGTGGCTTTTTCCTTGTTGATTATATTCATCACTACTGTTTCTGTGCATCTGTGTGCCAGATCATGTGGGTCATACCTGAAATCAAAGTGTCCTTTCTAATCTGAGTCCTATTTGTAAAAGTCACGTCTTGTACTCAAGCTCTTAAATTCAATCTGTGCTTCCTTGCATCATGAATTGTACCCGCAATTTAACCACTTTGAGTGATAAACTTTCTCCCCATTGTGAAACCCTTCAGCTCATCAGTATGTTTTATATTCGGCCTCACTTCCTTTCTAAGCTTTTATATTCAAATTTTGATCACGATTCTTTTGACAAATCACTGTAAATGTATCTTTTGGGTGGTGGATATTTGTTCTGTATGTGGTGCTGTTCATGGGGTTATTCTTGACTCTACACTCAGAAATGACTCTGGTTAGTGCCCATCATTGAACCATATGCATTTACCCAAGAATGAACTGGGATTGGCTATTTGTTTCATGCCCATGCTATTTTTCATAAAGATTAATTTCTCCTAAAAATTAATATCATAACATTGTGTATTTTCTTTGAGAGGTGCTCTTCTAATGAGTTAATCACTTATAAAACCTCGTGATTACATAGATTCAGAAAGATCTAAAAAAAGGATGTGGCAATGGATTTTCCCACTAAGGAATCAAAAGTCATAACTATGATTATTGCTTATCTTATCTCCTAAGCTTCTCTAATTCTCACGTATAAATATATATAGGGAACTTGAATACGTAGAAATACACCTTAAAATAACAATTATTGAGCTGGAGAATTATTTCAACAGACTGAGCACAGGCTCTGATTATGGGAGGCCTGAATTTGATCCCTAACACTCCATGATCTCATAAGGACTGCCAGGCACAACACTCAAGCCCAGATCTGGGACTATTTCCTGAGTACTACAAGGTCTAACCCCCAAACCAAAAAATAAATGAATAAATGTAAGCAGTGTGCTCTATGGTAAATGTTGAAAAAATTCCCACAAAATTGGTAAATTCCATTTTGCTTAATACTTTACCATAGATCTTTTCTATCACTTGATCACTTGATCCCCCGTTATTCATTGATTTACTCAAGCGGGTGCCAGTAATGTCTCCATTCATCCCTGTTGCATGCTAGCATAGCCCAATGGCATCTGTTCGTTCTAGGAACATGCAGAGCTCAAACCAATCATTCAGGGTCTTGACGAAGAAGTCTAACCATCTTTTAGGTGGGCGTCCATGCGATCTTTTGATGTCCCGTGGAATCCAGTCAGTAATGGCTCTAGTCCAGCGGTTGTCTGTAAACCTCATTACATGTCCAGCCCATCTGACTTTTGATGCCTTGGCAAATGAGACAGCGTCCCTGATTTTTGTGCATTAACGGAGATCAGAACTCTGGATTATATCTCTCATTTGAGTGAAGCGTGATATTCCAAGCATAGCTCTTTCTATTCCTCTTTGAGACCCGAACAGCGTTCTAATCCTGTTTTCATAGGGCCCAGGTCTCTGAGGTATATGTTAATGCAGGAAGAACAGTGGAATCGAAGAGATGTGCTCGGAGCTGGAGGTTCTTTGTCCTCTTAGTTATTTCTTCAATGCTCTTGAAGGCATTTCAAGCTGCTCTCTTCCTCCTGAGTAACTCAGGTGCCAGGTCATTCATCATGTTGATTTCTCGACCTAGGTATATATAACTGTTGCATTCGGAGATGGTGGTTTCATTGAGAGCAAATGGAGCATCAGGAACAAGGCTGTAATAAACATTGTTTTCGTAAGATTCAGCTATAGTCTGACCTTTCCACACTCATGGTCGAAGTCGGTCAGTATTTGTGCCGCTTGGCTGATGTTTGGTGTTATTAGAACGATGTCATCAGCAAAGCAGAGGTGGTATAGTTGCCGACCGTCTATCTTCACTCCCATTTCTTCCCATTCCAGTCATCGCATGATGTTCTCTAGGGTGGCACTAAAGAGTTTTGGTGAAATGGTATCACCCTGCCGAACCCCTCTCTTGACATGGATGATTACAACGGTGAGATCCTGGTAGTGAATCCGTAATAGAGTGCACGGAGGATCCTGATGTATTGAGTTTGTACGCCCTGATTGGCTAGGGCTTCTATGACCGCTTCCTTCTCAACAGAATCAAAGGCCTTCTTTAAATCAATGAACGTTAGACAGAGCGGCATCTTGAACTCCTGAGAAACCTCAATGAGCTTAGTAATCGTGTGGATATGGTCGATGGTACTGAATCCTTTTCGGAACCCGGCTTGTTCACATGCTTGTCCTTCATCTAGTGTTCTGCTAATCCTATTCAGGATGACTCGAGTGAACAGTTTGTAGATGACAGACGATAGGCAAATTGGGCGATAGTTGCCAATGCCGTGGATGTCTCCCTTCTTTAACAGTAGTACGGTCCTGCTGGTTTTCCATTGGGATGGAACCTTGCATTCAGACAGGTAGTGTGTGAAAAGCCGAGCCAGTGTATTGATGAATACTGATGGTAAGTTCTTCAGGTGTTCAGGTCTGATCTTGTCTGGGCCAGGTGCTCTTTGTTTCTTTACCGACGAGATGGCGTGTTGAATTTCAGAAGGGAGAACATTGGGAACAATATACCCATTGTGCAGAATGTGGTATGTGGGCAAGTGGACGTGGCTATTAAAGAGATCTGAGTAGAAGTCATGAATAATCTTCTCCATTGCCCTTCTGGAAGATGTGATATATTTAATATATATATAAATATATAAATATTTCTATATTTAAAGAAAAGATAAGCTACCCAGATTTTGAAAGAAGAAATTACTATTTTCTAAGGGCGTGATTGTTACATAAATAGTCAAGAAACATGGACAGATAAAATGTTAGAATTAAAATCTTAGGGGAAACTATTTGAGTAAAGATTTAGATTTACAAAAGTGAAGACTTACACAAAGTTTTCAAATACTGCATGCTATTTCCCCAATTACTAGTATCACTTGTATCACTTGTGATTACTTTCATCATTGATTTACTCGAGGGGTGCCAGTAACGTCTCCATTTGTCACTGTCACGTGCAAGTGTAGCCCAATGGCATTTGCTCATTCCAGGAACACAAAGAGCCTCAAACTAGTATTAATTATAGTATAGATATCTATATAGATATATAGATATAGATATATTATAAATTAATAGGATCACATAATTTTAATATAAGTCTGTTATGGTTAAAGAACCAAAATTGACACATAATGATCAACTGTTATTCATAATTTATCTATATTTTCCTCAATCTTCTCCAAGGTCCTTTGATGTCTAAGGATATCTCCCAGGACCCACATTACATTAAATAGTCATGCCTCTTGTAGCAGTTTTGTTCCTTTGTGGTTTTGTTTGGGGACCATACCTGGCTGTGCTTAGTAATTACTCTTGGCTCTGAACTCAGGGTTCAATTCTAATGAGTCTTGAAGGACCATATGAGTTGTTGGCGTCAATTCCAGTGAGTGTGCTTAAGAGGCAAGCATCCTACCTTCTGTACTATCTCTTTAGGCCCTTACAAAAAAATAAATTAAAACTTTTTCAAGTTTTGAGAAATACTGCTCAAGCAATTTATAAAATGTCCCTCAAGTAGAATTAGTATGTTGTTTTCTTTCATGACTGAACTAGAATAAATTGTTTTGGGGAAGAAAAGCGCAAAGGTAAATTCATTATCATCATATCATATCAATGGCCATACTTATACTGATGACATTAAGCTTTATTCTTCTCCATTTGACATTCTTTGAAAGAAACTCACTGTGTAGTCCCTACACTTACAGACTCAAGTTGTAAGCTCCACTTCTTTATCGGTAGATATCTGCACAAGTTATTAGGGATTTTCTGCATAAGAGAGTTGTAATTTTAACCCCCTTATTTATTCATGTAATCATGTATTTTTGCCAGTATGTACTTTTATATTATATAATATAAAATAGTAAAATGCATTCTATTATTTAGACTATGATCAAAATTGTCAATTCCAGATTGGTCACTAGAAACACTTTCATTTGTCTCCCATGTCTCATAAATACACCCACATAATTGTGAGTGTTTTATTTGAGTACTTTCTAGAAGTTGTTAGAGTTGCTGTTTTCCTGTGCTGCTAGGCTTAAAGGTCCATCAAATATATGTTGTGTTCCAATCATACATCCTGCCATTTTCCCAAGGATCTCTCCTTCCTTTAGCTGGACATCTGGCATTAGAAACCAATGTGCCTGGCATCTGTGGTCATTGTTAATGGTGTTCCATTGCTTCTAGAGTCTTAATATATGCATATACACATTGATAAGTACTTTTATGAGGTAATCTATTTTTTATGTCAAACTAAACATGTACATACTGATGTCTCCAACTCTAATTCATTACTTTACATTTAATATTATTCTATTTGTCTAACTATAACCTCACATTTCACAGAGTTAAAACTACCTCACACCGTCTAACTCTGTTTACAATTTACTTAATTTTTTACATCCCTACTCTCACTCTCTATATGTATATATACATGTATATATACATATATGTATATAAAAAAAATTGCCTATCTTCGAAAACTCTTGAGCTAATTCACCAGCGTGGTTTGGCGCATGCCTCAAGCAACCGCAAGCTAACGTCCAAGCTCGCAAAGCAGTGCAGAGATGCGATCAAGGAAGACCTCAAAGAGAGAAGAGCAGAAGTACTGGTAGATGCGGCAGAAGCCGGGAAAAGTATTCGTAACACCCGCCTGTCCTTCGCCAAATACAAGACCAAGATAACTGCCCTCCGACGTCCTGATGGATCCATCACATCCTCCAGAATGGCAATGGAGAAGATTATCCATGACTTCTACTCAAATCTCTTCGATAGCCATGTCCACTTGCCAACATACCAAATTCCACAGGATGGATATGTCGTTCCCAACGTTCTCCCTTCCGAAATCCAACACGCCATTTCGTCGGTAAAGAAACAAAGAGCACCCAGCCCAGACAAGGTCAGACCTGAACAGCTGAAGAACCTGCCGTCAGTACTCATCAATACACTGGCTCGGCTCTTCACTCGCTACCTGTCTGAATGCAAGGTTCCGTCCCAATGGAAAACCAGCAGGACTGTACTACTGTTCAAGAAGGGAGACATCCATGACATTGGCAACTATCGCCCGATCTGCCTATTGTCTGTCATCTACAAGTTGTTCACTCGAGTCATCCTATATAGGATTGGCACAACACTAGATGAAGGACAACCATGCGAGCAAGCCGGGTTCTGCAAAGGATTCAGCACCATCAACCATATCCACACAATAACCAAGCTCATTGAGGTTTCTCGGGAGTTCAAGATGCCGCTCTGTTTAACGTTCATTGATTTAAAAAAGGCCTTTGATTCTGTTGAGACGGAAGCGGTCATTGAAGCCCTAGCCAATCAGGGCATTCAAGCCCAATACATCAGGATCCTCCGTGAGCTGTATTGCGGATTCACTACCAGGATCTCACCATTCTACAAAGAAGTGATCGTTGATGTCAAGAGAGGGGTGTGGCAGGGTGATACCATTTCACCGAAACTCTTCAGTGCCACCCTCGAGAACATCATGCGACAACTGGAATGGGAAGGAATGGGAGTGAAGATAGACGGTCGGCAACTACACCACCTCCGCTTTGCTGATGACATCGTTCTAATAACACCAAACATCAGCCAAGCGGCACAAATGCTGGCCGACTTTGACCGTGAGTGTGGAAAAGTAGGACTACAGCTGAATCTTACGAAGACAATGTTTATGAGAAACAGCCTCGTTCCTGACGCCCCATTCGCTCTCAATGGAACGACCATCTCCGAATGCAACAGCTATGTCTACCTAGGTCGAGAGGTCAACACGACAAATGACCTGGCACCCGAGCTGCGCAGGAGGAAGAGAGAGGCTTGGAACGCCTTCAAGAACGTCGAAGAAATAGCTAAGAGGACGAAGAACCTCCGGCTCCAGGCACATCTCTTTGATTCCACTGTTCTTCCTGCATTAACATATGCCTCAGAGACCTGGGCCCTACGCAAACAAGATGAGAACGCTATTCAGGTCTCCCAAAGAAGAATAGAAAGAGCTATGCTTGGAATATCACGTTTCACTCAAATGAGAGAAAGAATCCGGAGTTCTGACATCCGTCGACGATCAAGAATCAGGGACGCTGTCTCATTTGCCAACGTGTCGAAAATCAGATGGGCTGGTCACGTAATGAGATTTAAAGACGACCGCTGGACTAGAGCTGTTACTGACTGGATTCCACGGGATGTCAAAAGACTGCGTGGCCACCCACCTACCAGATGGTCAGACTTCTTCATCAAGATCATGAACGATCGGTTTGAGACTCTTCATGTTCCCAGAGCGAACAGATGCCACTGGGCTACACTAGCACGGACAGGGACAAATGGAGACATTACTGGCGCCCGCTCGAGCAAATTGATGACTAATGGGAAGTTAAGTGATTAAGTGATGTATATAAAATGTTGTTTCAGAATTGTTAACTCATTTGCTTTCAGAAAGTAACTTTACTAACTAGCATACAATACAGATATACAATTCTTTCTGTTTTTACTCTTTTAGACTCCACTGATTCCTAAAGTTAATTAGGCCAGTATCATATTCTTCCACCCCATTCAGTGAAGTCTTTTATGTACTTTTAAAAAATACATTTGTTTTCTTTCATCATATTTTGC
This sequence comes from Sorex fumeus, assembly GCF_029834395.1. Lineage (NCBI taxonomy): Eukaryota > Metazoa > Chordata > Mammalia > Eulipotyphla > Soricidae > Sorex > Sorex fumeus. Next base: position 10,023,844 of record NW_026606155.1, read on the forward strand.
ATCCTATTCTGAGATTCCTCCACAGTTCTAAATGACTATTCTCATTTGCATACATTAAATTTTACTCTTCATGCCAAAAAGTGCTGAGTTTCAACAAATCCTTAATGTGTTGCATTCACCATCTCATTAACATAAAGAATGGGTTTAACCATCATAAAAATATCCAGTTTAAATTTCTCCCAGGCTTCAATCAAAACACCTGCAAACATTAGTCATTTTACTCTCTTCTATTTTTTTCCTTTTCAGAGTGTCATAATTGTAATCATTCATTTGTGGTTTCTTTAGACTGGTTTTGTTCACTTAACAATATGCATTAAAGATTAATCCATTTCACGGTTTGGTAGTTTCTTTCTTTCTCTCACTGAATAATAGTTCATTGTTTGGACTAAAAATTGCTTGTTTATTCATTTACTTACTGAAGATCTGTTGTTTGCATTCAGTTTTGCTGCTTCTAAGAAAACTGCTATAAACATTTATATGCAGATATGTATGTGGACTTAATTTCAAATCAGTTAGGTAAACACCTATATCCATGATTGCAGTAACTATGTTTTAGCTTTGTAAAAACACTGGTAAACTGTCTCTCAAAATAGCCGAACGATTCTATATTATCTACAACAATGAAAGTTGTTGTAACTCTACAAAGTCAGAACTGATATTGCTAATTTCATGAATTTTCGGTGTATTATCAATGTGAACTTGTATCAATCCATTTCATTTTTTAATTCTTTAATGACATGTTTCAATTCTTCTGTCTGTTTATTTTACTTCTGCTTTTTGAAATTTTAATCTCATTTTGTGAGTATTGAAATTTTCATCTATTATCTAATTGAGTTACTTATTTTTATTGAGTTTTAAAAATTATTTATCTATTTTTGTTACAAGTTTTTTATCATCAATTTTTTAAAATCAGATGGACCAGACACATAATGCAATTTGGAGATGACCGCTGGACTAGATCCACTAGTGGTTTATGACCAACTGGGTTCCACGGGACATCAAAAGAACACCTGGCCACCCACCTACAAGATGGTCAGACTTCTTCTTGAAGACCCTGTATGAATGGTTTGAGGCTCTTTGAATTCCTGGGGCGAACAGACCCCATTAGGCTACACTAGCACATGACAGGGACGAATGGAGACTTTACTGCCACTCGCTCAAATAAATCGATGAACAACGGGATTACAAGTGACAAATGACACAAGTGTTTTTTTTTATTTTAAATAGGATGCTTATATTTCTTTTTCTCTTTAACTATATCAATTCACCAAATCACGAAATATTTCTTAGGTAATTGTTTCTCAATTTTGGTCTTGGTCATCTTCAATGAATGAGCAAACAAAATTTCAAATGTTATTTTTTTTTAATTTCTGTTGGTAACTAGAGAAATCTTTCCATGTTTTTGACAATTTTCTCTTCTCAGATATCATAAAACTCCTTCATCTAGTTGATATTAGATTTAAGTTAAAATTACCAATTTGTTTATTTTCCAGTATCATTGTAGTAATCTTTAGTCTACTAAGCTGTCAGTCAGAAACGAATTATTTATATGATTAATGGAGTTAGTTTCACCGGTTCTACAGACCTCGTTTTTTCATTATTAATGCTACTAGTATTATACATAATACATAAAAATTATACATCCAGGCACAGATCAAGACCTTCATGAAGTGCAATTGTGAAGTAAAACAGAGTCACCACAAAGTCTATAAGAAACACTATAAATTAGTGATATATTTCATGAAATACGTTATCAAGTTTTATGATCTTTTGTCACATAAGATGGGCTTATTACTTCAAAATTAAAATATCGGCATGTGTATTTAATCTGAAAACAATTTTTGCTTCTCTGGAACTTGATTTCCAACCAAACACATAATATTATTAACAAGAGCTCAAACAACTCTGCCACATCCTTTCTCAATTTATTATCTATTTACTATGATGGTCCTCTATTTATTGTTTCATAAGGAATAGTTAAGATTTTACTACTGAAATTCTCAAATGGTAGGTTGTGGTTTTTTCTCATTTACAGATTAGAAAATTTGGAGTTGATGGTCTGAATGACTTTTAATTTTTCTGACTCCAATGTTTGTGTTGGTTTGGACCTACTGGCCAACCTCATTCTGTGTAGCAAGCTGTGGACAGATGCTTTGGAATTTATAAATCTCTCTAAAAGAACAGGGTTATCTCTTCCCTGTAACTGGTAATATGGACAGACAAGATGGCTGGTCATTAAATCATCAGCCAAGAAGATACTCCAGTGAATCAAGTTATATAAATTCATTCGTAAAGATCACTAATGTCTGAAGCAGAAAATAGGAGTCAAAAGACGAATAATAAACAAACAGATAAATGTAAAAAATGATTAAAGAATATGAGAAAAAAGAAGCTTGTCCTTTATTTCTTGTCTCTTAGCAATAGCTGTATCACATCAAGGGCAGAAGAAGGGAAACATATATATAGAAGTAATACATTAGAAAAGTGACTTTTAGAAATAGATTTGGTATGCGATATACTGAAAGATAGTATAGAGGGAAAACCCCTTGCAGGACAAGTAGTTCTTTGATTCCTAGCACTGCATGTGATCCCTTGCTCACAGAGCCATGAACACTTTTTCATGTATATGTCCCCTTATGAAAATAACTACATATGTGTGTGTTGTAGAGGATGGCCCACTATGGATTACCTGAATTTCCTTCTCAGCTATATAACTATGAGGTATGTGTCCTTGGGAAAGTTATTAAATCTCTTAGTACATTAGCTCATTAATCTCTAAGGATGACAATGGTCCTCACCATATAGATAGGACTATTAAATAAGTTAATGTAGATAGAATTCACAAAATGTAGCAGTTGGTACATAGTAAGTGATAATAGAAGTAAATATATTAACTTCTTACATTTAGGCAGAAACACTCGTTCCTCACATCACAGTTCTTCAATGTGTACATCTGACTCTGAGCTCATGATTTTTATGATACAAGCAAAGAATGACCCTAATGATCTATTTTTAAAAATGTTTAGGAGCTATACCTCAAAGAGCTCAGGGCATCCCAGGGTCATTTTCGGGAATGCTCAGCCCAGCATTGTTGACCTGATAGTTTGGTACTCAGGAATGAATTGCTTCCAGAAGTGCTCAGGAGTTACCTGGACTATCTTGTGCTATAATTGGAGGGTAAAGCAGTGCTGGGCGGGTTAAATTCAGAAGCTCAGGCATGCTGGGCATGTGTTCTGCCACCTGAACATCTTTTTGACCAACGGCCTCATTTTCAATTCATAACATCTATAAAGAGTCTAACTTAAAAAATGATGTCACGTTCTCATGTAGCAAAGGTTAGTACTTAAAACATATCTTTTTGGAGGGACACAGTCAACAACTCACACTAAGATATGAACTTTAATGGACATTTTAAAGATCTGTTCTGTAAATATTCTTTATTTAAGAGTCAAAACCAGTAGTTCTCTCGCCAGTAATGTGGTTCTTTTCATATCTTGAATTATTTTCAAATGATAAATCTAAAAATGTCTTATCCAATATAAAATTCATCATTGAAGCTGCGCTACAAACTATCAGAAAATGGCAAGTTCTTATATATGTTAGACTATGAGAAAGCTGAAATCCAGAAAGATTCTCGAAGAAACGAAGAGTCTTTCTTTATCCTAACCCATATTTTGATGCTAGATGAACTTCAGCTTTATTTTAAGGGTTCCATATTTAGTGCAAAGTTAAAAGAACCAGCTATGTCACCTCCTTTTCACTACCCAAAAGACTTCCTGAGTGGGAGAACATGGCTTCTTTGAAGTCTGCTCTCACATTAGTTTGCAGGTGAAATTTGAAAAATTCCTCGTGACCAAGGCGGAGGTGCTCAAGTAAATAATTGCTTGAAGGTTTCAATTTGGATCTAAAATGGAAAGTGGGTTTCATATTATCAGAAGCATATTCAAACCTCTTTGTTGGAATTCATCTCAAATAATGTTTTGCTGTGAGGCTTCCAAGGAATAAGATCAGGGGCTGAAGCGACAGCACAGTGGGTAGGGCGTTTGCCTTGCATGCAGACAACCCGGATTTGTTCCCCAGCATCCCATATGGTTCCCCGAGCACCACCAGGGGTAATTCCTGAGTGCAGAGCCAGGAGTAAGCCCTGTGCAACACCGGGTGTGACCCAAAAAAGAAAATAAAAAACCTCCCCCCCCCAAAAAAAAAAGCAAAAGCAGAATCAGAGTTGTGAAAAATAAATAGGACATGTTGATACACATATACATACACAAGCACTGTCACTGTCACTGTCCTTCCTTTGTTCATCGATTTGCTCGAGCAGGCCCAGTAATGTCTCCATCGTGAGACTTGTTACTGTGTTTGGTATATTGAATATGTCACAGGTAGCTTGCCAGACTTTGATGTGTGGGCGAGATACTCTCGGTAGCTTGCCAGGCTCTCCGAGAGGGGCAGAGGAATCGTACCCAGCTCGGCTGGGCCGGCTGTGTGCAAGGCAAACGCCCTACCACTGTGCTATTGCTCCAGCTCACATATATTTCTTTTAAAACAAAGGATGGAATACATGCCCAAATAGTGAAATATTAAAGGGATAAGTAAACCTTTTAAAAATAAAAAAAAATTATTACTCAAAGCACTGGGGCTGGAGCGATAGCACAGTGTGTAGGGCGTTTCCCTTGCATTTGGCTGACCCTGCCGATCCGAGTTCGATTCCTCCACCCTTCTTGGAGAGTTCGGCAAGCTACCGAGAATATCTTGCCCACACAGTAAAGCCTTGCAAGCTACCCATGATGTATTTGATATGCCAAACACAGTAACAACAAGTCTCACAGTGGAGACGTTACTGGGCCCCCTCGAGCAAATTGATGAACAATGAGAGGATAGTGCAGTGCAGGATTCAAAGCACAAATCCACAAATAAGCTTAGAACCAATTAAAAATAATAATTGGATCCCAATTATAACACTTATATATAGAACATATATGTGCATTTGTATATATATGTGTGTATGTGTATGTTATCTATGTATACACACACATACGCACACACTGTGTGTGACAAAGGAAAGTTGAAAAACTAAAAGTACATTGAGGAGATGAAGAATAAGTTAAAATGGAGCATTTGAAAAATTTAGAGTTCCAGAATGTTAGAAAAACTTAAGTAAACTCTAACCATCTTCCAGAATATGTCTTCAACTGTGCCACAATTTGCAAAAGAAGCCAAATACATATTTGTGTATCTCAGTGTTATTCAAGTTAGTTGAGGGGGTTGGAGGAGGGTAGATAAAATGAAAGAATAAAAAGACTGGTAGTAAAGATGGAAAGGACACATAAACTTTCATTTGTGTCAAGAAAACTTATCTTGAAAGCCCATCATTTTTAGCATGGGTTGCTTAAACAAGCTATTAAATAAGTTTATTTTGTCCTTTGACTTTGAATTTCTCCTCTTGTACCACTTAGGCACATTTTCTACATATCGCTTCATTAGGCACTTATGAAAGTGCTTTCTTTTATGCTACTATAAATGACATTTTCCCCCCTATGGGAAAAATTCTACTCAGTAATGACCATCTTGTCCATTTTAGAATATTCTTTAAAAAATAATAAAATAAACAAATGCTGTACACTTAAAGTTCAGACTCTAAGACCTCGATTTTTTTCCACTTAAAATCAACTCTCCCTTGATATCTCTAAGTAAGGCCATAGCTGCTTTTAATAGACGGTGACCAGGGCATCTCCAGTCCTCATTCTGCAACTTAGACTTGTTTTGAGCTGGAGCGAGAGCACAGCAGGTAGAGCATTTGCCTTGCACTTGGCCAACCAGGGTTCAATTCCTCTGTCCCTCTCGGAGAGCCTGGCAAGCTACTGAGAGTATCCCGCCCACACGGCAGAGCCTGACAAGCTCTCCGTGGTATATTCTATATGCCAAAAACAGTAACAACAAATCTGACTTTGTGTACCTGGAGCGAGCAGATGCCATTGGGCTACACTAGCACGCGACATGGAGGAATGGAGACATTGCTGGTACCCGCTTGAGCAAATCGATAAACAATGGGATGACAGTGCAGTGCTACAGACCTGATTTATTTTCTTATTTTGGTTTTAGGGTCATACCTGGGAGTGCTCTTGGCTTACTCCTGGCTCTGCACTCAGAGATCATACTTTGAGCTAGGAAGGCCTTATTGGGTGCTGTGGATCAAATCCAAGAGGGCGAAGTGCAATGTAAGCACCCTATTCTCTGGACTATGGCTCTAGTACAAGCAACTTAGCTTTTAGATACACATCCTGGACAGTAGTTTTCCTCGAGGATGAATATAGAGGAGTCTCTTGCACCCATCGAGGACATTATGGTAGAAGTGCAAAAGATCAAGTACAACATCATTGGTCTGACTGAGACCAGAAGGCATCAATCACATCACTCCATTTTCGACAATGGAGAAGAACTGTTCCTAGGAACGTGGGACAAAAGAGGCATTGGAGGTGTCAGTGTCCTTGTCAACATGAACTTGGCCATGAGCATTGATTCATTTGAATGCTTAACAACCCAAATTGGATGATTACACTTGAATAGATGTGGCTTACGGCTGGCAGTTTCTATCTTTGTTGTCTACGCACCAACATCCAATTATGATGGAGGAGAAATTGAGAAGTTCTACATGGAGCTGGAGAAGCTCTATAAAGAAGATTCCACCTGCTACAAGATCATTGTTGATGATTTTAATGCCAAGGTAGGATGAAGAAGATCAGCTGAAGAACTCCGCATCAAGACTCATGGCCTAGAATGGAATGAACAGGTTGAAAGACTGTCTGAGTTCATCATGTCGACCAAGACCATCACGGTAACTCACATTTACAGAAAGCTGAATCTAAACGTTGGAATTGGGAGTCTCCCAGTGGATGGTTCCACAACGAAACTGACCACATTATATTCAATCGATGTTTTTGCCTGACCGATGTTGTCCCAAAATTCCAAATGGGATCTGACCACCGTCTCCTTCGTGCAAAATTCTATTTCACGATCAGGGAGAAAGGGCTGCAAAGTTGAAGAAGAGAACTCCCAGAATGACCACCAACTGGGAGCTCTTTGGCACTATCACAGCAACATGGGAAGATTCCGTCATTGACAACATTGACGAGGAATACGATTGACTGGTTCAGCACCTCCATGATTGTGGGAGGAACGCCAAGAGAGAGATAGCCACAAAGAAACACCTGTCTTTGAAAACTCTTAAGCTTATTTGCGAAAATGGCTTGGCACAAGCCTCAGGCAACTACAAGTGAACATCCGAGCTCGTAAAGCAGTGAAGAGAAGTGAAAAACGAAAACTCAAAGAGAGAAGAGCAACAGTGCTCCAGCTCTAATATGAAGAATAAATGAAAAATGGAAATGAATGCATTATAAGATAAGCTACGATAAAATCTCTATATTGGACTGAAATACTATTTCCTCTTGGTCAAGATACTGAACTTATGACCCATTTGAAGAAATATGTGATTAAATTAAAAGCAGGCAGATTTACCATAACCTAGTAGAAACCTTGGTTGTCAAAAAATCTTTTTAAAGCTCACTATATTTAAGGTTTAGATATTCACTGCTAATGTGCTTCTTCCTCAAAGCTCACATTGTTATTTTTACTATTAATACTTTACTGTGGCACTATTTTTGCAAAAGTTGTTTTATTAACTGTATAATTTATCACTGTCACTGTCCTCCCATTGTTCATAAATATGCTCAAGCGGGCCCAATAACATTCTGAGACTTGTTACTGTGTTTGGCATATCAAATATGTCACGGGTAGCTTGCCAGGCTTTGTCATGCAGGCAAGATACTCTCGGTAGCTTGCCATCTGAATCAATAAATATTTTTGAAAGTATTTTTTATAGAAAATGAATATGTGACTGAAAAGTTTTAAATATGATGTATCAAGAAGTGAAAAGAGTATCAACTATGGCACAATGTAATTCTTAATGAACAGCTAAAAACTTTAAAGTTCATCACATACTGCATAGTTTAACATAAATTACAAAATGAGAGATTATTGAGCTTAGAAAACAGTAATAATTCATCTGCCTCACAGGCATGGGGAGGGGTGGGCTGGGGGGCGTATATTGGGCTTCTTGGTGGTGGAAAATATGTACTGGTGAAGGGACGGGTGTTTGATCATTGTATGACTGAGACTTAAACTTGAAAGTTTTGTAACTGTTCTCATGGTGATTCAACAAATAAATTTTAAAAAATTAAAAAAAAAGAAAACAATAATAAATAATTCCCCAGAAACCATGAGAATTCATATTCTATAACATAAATAAGATGGTATTTTAAATATGAAATAATGCTCTCTTTTGATGTCTTCTCTTTTGATAAAAATATCTTATTTACTGTAGAGTTTTACTCTTCAATCATGAAGCTTCTATGAAATGTTGGTCTAAAAATTTCAGATTTTGCAGCCATCCATAATATAGCAGGTGCTTGGTTTAAATAATTAATTTTAGGGTGATATTGCCTTATTCTTTGTTCCATTATTGAAATATCACATTTGGGTGACTCATTAATTCTTCCAGCTCTGTTCTATTAATAAATACAACAAAAAGACTCATTCACGAACATATGTCTCTCCAAGTAGAAGGAATCACTAAAGTGTTACTAGTACATACATTTCTTCAAAAAAATGAGTATGTAATCATTAATTGAGGAACCTGAGAAATATTCTATTACAAATAAGTCCATTTTAAATATTCAATGCATTTATATGAACAATTAACTAAGATATTTGAAGTCATACCAAGTCATACCATTAGAACCTGATTTTCTTCACTTTGAAAAATTCAGTTTTCTTTAACAAAGGGAATAAAAATGGATGGGTATTCATTAGATTAAAAAAGAATTAAATGCTAGTAACATACAAACTAATAATTAATATTTATATTATGATGTCTGAAGCAGGATTTGGACTTCAACATCATAGAATACTCCTAAAGCTCTTTTCCTGTTACTTACTATAGGTTGATGTAAAATTATCTAACTTAAAATTATCTAACTCTTAAAATTATCTAACTCACTAGATAGAGGTCATGTAAATACAGAGATTATTATTCAACTAGTATTTTCATTTTAAGACTGTAAATATTCACTGTCCCATGGATAGGTGCAAATGTAAAAAGTAAAACAGTAGGAAACTTTACATTACTCTGATTCTTCTTATGTCCAGTCATACATTTTCTTGGCATTCCCTGTATTTCAAACAAAATATACTCCAATAAGCATTGAAAAGTTTTCTAATTTTATGTCAAAAAGAGATCAAGTATAGAGAAAGAGGTTTTACCATAAAGTAGTTTAATCTCTATAATACAAAACATATTCAGAGGCTCTGCAAAATATCAAAAGCTTGGAGAGTGTCCAAGCAAGTGTAAGGTACAGGCAAAAGTGATAAACACAAAAATTTATGAGCAAAACACTATGACTAAGCAAAAGGCATGCATAACCTACTTAGATATCTCAAAACACTTAATAATTTTCACCTTGTATCCTTCTGTATAGTTCTCAATAAATTGGACATAAATATATTATTTTTCTTTGTGAACAGTTGAAAGAAATACTAAATTTTTGGGGTAACTTTACAAATAATGGCACAATTTAATATGAATCTAAATGTTTCCATAGAAAATTTCAATCAGTGATAGTGTTATTTACAGTCTGCTAAATAATACACAAAATAATGTCCATTCTATTTTGATAGGAGGAGACAAACTTGTAGCACAGATGTATATCATTTAAAATATTTCCAAATGTAAGTGCTGTTAATACATTTGGTAGGTTCCCAACACTACTTCCTAACACCTCATTTATATAGATATACAACTAGCCTACAAAACAAGCAATTCAACAATTAAAGCTCAAAAAATACTATAGAATTTTTTGTATTTTACAGGAATAAAAGTATCCATCATCCCCCAAAATTCAGTGTCAGTCATTCAATACAAAATTACCAGACATAAAAAAATACAAGAATACATGATTTGCATCGAAGAAAAACCATAAATAAACTTAGAGATACACAGTTGTAAATATTAAAATTAGAAGATAAGACCCTGTTTATTGGTATTTATAATTGTATTTCATATATTTAATGAGTTAGGCAATAATAACTCCAGACCTTGACTATTATAAATAATGTCAAGATGAACATAAGTGTGAGTATATCCTTGTATTAGTGTACTTGGGCTAGATGTCCAGGAGACAAATAACTGTATTACATAGATATTTTATTCTTAATTTTCTGAAAAACACACCATTTTACATAAGGACTGAACTAACCCATAGTACCACTAGCAATGGATAAGAGTCACTTTCTAACTATAAACTCAAAGGTTGTTTTCACTCTATTTGATGACGGGGCTATTCTCACTGAATGAGATGATATTCTGACATAAAAAAGTGAAATATTATTTAGTAAAAATTTAAAAATAATCCCTGAAAGAATTAAAAGATGATACAAGGAAATGAAGTGCATTCCCTATTCATGGAGCAAAAACTAAATCAATATCCTTAAGCAATACCGTCTACCTGAAGCACTTTTGAGAGTGAGTGCAACCATCATACCCAAAGCACATTTTTTTTGCAATTTTTATACATTTTATTTTCATTAAGTAGTTCACAATAGTTCATTACAGATAATATTCAAACAACCACCCAACCAACGAATATCTTCCCAACACAAGAGGGAAGTGTGTGAAGGTTTTTGTATTTCATTCTGGGGCCATTTAAGCCCATATATACAAGAATACAAGCAAGTATGTTAAAACCAAACACATGTGTGCTACCTTAGGTACATCAGTGATCTAGACATCACACAGCCGCAAATGTGGCCAGGCTTCAGGAAATACTGTGTGGCTCTCTTATGGGAGCTTTGTTTTATAGTTTCTGGATCTTGACCATTGATGAGATTACATGATGCCGGTGGCAGTTTGTGGGTGTGGCTGCCAAGCTACTATAAACCTGGGGATCTCGGTAGAGGAGTCTTAGTCCCAATCGGAGCAGGTTTAGCAATCTCAGCCACGTGTCTTGCATACCCACTTTCTTCTGCTGGTTTCTTCATGCGTGAGGCTCCTGTAAGCCTGTGGAGAGTGGCTTTGAGCATGGCTGTGGCTGGGTTCTGGAGGTTTTTGGCTGCTGGAGTTCTACTTGGGGCTGGTAGGGAAACTCAAAGCGCCCCACTCCAAGGGGCCCATATGAAGACAGTCTGGTGTGGGGCAGGACATTCTGCAAAGTACCTTGTAGAGTCAGGACAATCTTCATGGAAATGTCCATTTCTTTTTTTCATTTTTTGGATAATACCTGGTGACGTTCAGAGGTTATGTGTAGCTCTGCACTCAGGAGTTACTTCTGGCAGTGCACAAGGAACCATATGAGATGCCAGGAGAGCTGCGTGTAAGGCAAAATCCCTACCTGCTGTACTAACACTCCTGTCCCCCATCACCCATTGGAACACTTAAAAGACATCAAACAAACGCTTCTAACATTTGGCAGCCTTTAAATTCATTTTATTATTTGATTTTTTTATTGTAACACAATATTAGGCCAAGAGAAATAGTTTAGCAGGTTAAAGTGCTTGCCCGGTGCACTGTCTCTCCAAGTTCCAACAATGGCACTGCATGCATATGGTTTCCCAATCCTTCCTGTTGTGTTTTCTGAATTCAGGACTACAAATAGGACTTGAATATCATCAGGCAAGGCACAACAAAGATAAGTAAATAAATAAATTGCACAAAACTATAGTGCAATATTATTTTTTTATACTTACATGCTGATATTACATGTCCACCACCAGAGCACCAATCTCTCCACCTCAATCCCAAGGGCGCCGCCTACTCCCAACTCCCCCAGATCATAGTTCTTTTGAAAAAATCTTGGGATTTCTTCCATTTGGAATTGTCTAATTCCTTGTTATGTAAGCTAATACTTTTAATAAAGAAAGAATTAATTTACTTAACTATCTTTAGATTGCTTAATTTTATGATATCATTTTTCCCATGAAAGAACCAGGGTAGTTATGCAGTTGCTTTAAATGATTAATCTAGTTTACAGGGTTAGCTGTATAAAATAATTTCAATGATAGCATTGTAACATCTCAAAGTGAAGCTATAAAATGTCAATAAAGTTTAATTTGAAAAGTTAACAAAACCCATGGAGATTCAACCATGTTTTATAACAAATCTTTATAGTTACTGTTAATGCTGCTATAATTATGTAGAAATAGTGTGGGACATAAACTGTACCTATTTTTTTCAGAGTTGAAACCTCAGGGTTTTTTTGTTTGTTGTTTGTTTGTTTTTGCTTTTTGGGTTACACCCAGCGAAGCACAGGGTTTACTCCTGGCTCTGCACTCAGGAATTATTCCTGATGGTGCTCAGAGGACCATACATATGGGGGTGCTGGGAATCAAACCTGGGTCACCCACATGCAAGGCAAACGCCCTACCCGCTATACTATCACTCCAGCCCCAACCTCAGTATTTTTAAGCACAGTCTTATAGCTATCAAAGAACAAAGGTGATTAACACAAATAGGAGAAAGAATTAGAAGAAAGGAGAAAAAGAAAAAGGAAAGGTATTTATATCATGCATTTTTTAAATAAAACTCTAAGATATTTTTAATATGAAAAATAGTACATGTTCATATGTTACTTGCTGTTTTGACAAATGAATTTATTTTGAAAAGATCATTACTATCAACCAACATAACTTATCCATCAATTTGATTTACTAGTATGCGAGTGTTTGTGTGTATGCAAGGATTTAGCGTTAGCATTTCAACAAATTTCAAGTCTACAAAGGAATCCTGTCAACTGTTGTCACCAAGCTGTAGTTTTTATCCCCAGAAATCATTCATCATTTCTTAGTGAACTTTTTACATTTTAGTCATCATCTCACCCTCCTTCTCTTAACCCTGATTATCACCTTTCAATTCTGCTTCTATGAAGTTGATTATTTTATATTTTGTTTCTGACTTAATTAACTAGTATAATGTGCTCCAGCTTCCTCCAAATTATCAAAAATTACATTCCAAGCATTAAATAGTATTCTTCTATATATAAAATTTCCTCTTCCATTTCCCATTAGACAAAGTGGAACTACTGAATCATGTGAGATTTCTGTTCTTAACATTTTTTTTCCTTAAATTTTTATTAGTGAAACACCATGAGGTACAGTTGTAGACTTACAAATTTTTGTGCTTGGGTTTCAGTTATACAATGATCGAATACCCATCCCTCCACCAGTAACCATTCTCCACAACCACCAGTCCCAGTATCCCTCCCACCCTCCTTCCCCTCATCCCCCATCCCACCCTACCACTGTGGCAGGGCATTCCCTTTTGTTATCTCTCTCCTTTTAAGTGCTGTGGCTTGCGAAAGAGACATTGAGCGGCAAGCTTGTTCGGACTATAGTCTACTCTCATCACGCATTTCCCATCCTGAGAGGAACCTCCCAACACCCTTTATTTGGTGCTCCCTTCTCTGTCTGAGCTCCCATTTCCCCTAACATGTGCTGTTGTTCTCAAAGCCATGGAGTAATACGCCGGGTACTTATCTCAGCTATTCTTGGGTGTTAGTCTCCTATTTTGTTACTTTATGTTACCCAGATGAATGCAATCTTTCTATGTCTATCCATCTCTTTCTGACTCATTTCACTTAGCATGATACTTTCCATGTAGTACCACTTGTATGTAAATTTCATGACTTCATCTTTTCTGACAGCTACATAGTATTCCATTGTGTAGATGTACCAAAGCAACTTTAACCAGCCATCTGTTCTTAACATTTTGAGAAGCCTTCATTTTTTGTATTTTTCTATAATGGTTATAACCATTTTACATTCCTATCACAATGCAAAATGGTTTCCTATTTTATACACCCTAAAATATGTTATCCTTTGAGGCAGGTAGAACTGGATCATACTCATTTGTGTTTAGAACTTACTCCGGACTCTGTCCATAGAGACCACTCTTGATGATGCTTGGAGTACCATGCTAACTACAGTCAGTTGCATCCAGGGCAATCACCTTACCTGCTGTATTAATTCACTGACCCCAATATTTAGTCATTTTGTTATTAATCTTCCCTAGCAGGTGTGGGAAGATTTTCATTGTTTTTATTTACATACTATATTTATATTTTTCAAAGTAGAATATAATTCAAAATTATATTTAATATGTATGTACAATAAAGACATAAATAAATCTAAATCAATGGAACAGAATTGAGACTTTAGAAATAAAGTCACATGTTTATAATCAGTAATTTTTTTTTCTTTTTCGGATCACACCCAGCAATGCACAGGGGTTACTCCTGGCTCTGCACTCAGAAATTACTCCTGGCTGTGCTCAGGGGACCATATGGGATGCTGAGAATAGAACGCAGGTCAGCCGCATGCAAGGCAAACACCCTACCCACTGTGCTATCTCTCCAGCCCTATAATCAGTAAATCTTTATGAAAACTCCCAAGATCAAGAACAAGTAATGGGGAAAGAGTAGTCTCTTCAAAAAAAGGTATAGGAAAAATGATATACTGCATAGGAGAATAAAAATATATCATTGTTTCAAGCTATACAAGAAAACCAAGTGAAAATAGAATCATTAAATACATGATCTGGAGCTATAAAGTATTAGAATAAAACTTCTTAACAAAAACTCCTAGATAAAAAATTTTGTGCATTTTCTAAACAGTAATGTTTTATCATAATACCAAAAACACAGAACTTAAAAGCAAAAATAGAAAAGTGGAATTATATAATGCTAAATGTCTTCAGCACAACAAAGGAATCAACACAATAAAAAGTAACAAAATAGAAAAATGTTTGCCAACATCTATCTAATAAAGGGTTAAAATGCAATGAAAATATCATCAAAAGATCTAAACAGATGTTTCTCAAAATAATAGGTACAAATGGCTAACAGGTGAACAACAGAAATGAACAACAAAATGTACCAAGTATGTGCACACTTTTGACTACTTTGAGGGATCTATTTTGTGGTATATTCACACAGGAACAAAAGCATATGTAAAAGATATTCTTAGCAGTCATTTGTGACAGCCAAAAGTTGGGATAATAGAGAGTAATGTAGAGGTATTTTTTTAATTCATTGATTAACTTTACATTAACAGTTTCAACATAACATTATGTTAGGTGTGTAAATGAGAGAGTTCCATGGTGTTTGAAGAAGATTCTTTACAAAAATGCATACAGTTCACTAAGGCTTAGCAAAGCACCTGCTCTCTCCTGCTCAGATTTGAAAGACATTTATCATATGTCAAATGAGTAACAGGTGTTCTTGTAGGAACTATTTGGTACAATCTTACGGGATCAATTACCAAGAAGTAGTGACTCTAAACAATTGAGTCTTAATAAAAGCAAAAGTATACTTTCATGTCAGAAAACCAAATTTTGAAATAAATGGAAGCTGCTCATGAATACTGAAACAAATCTTCTATAAACTGATCCCAATGCAAATTTTTAATGATTGTATTCAATTCATGTTACACACAAACATGCCTTCTTTTTACACACAAGCAACTGATATTTTGTTTTTATTAACCTTCTTTTGCCCCTCTTTCTGCACTCACAATTATCAACATAATTGTAAGTGTTCTATGTCTTTCCAAGCCCTTCATTTCTAAAATATGCTTTGCAAAGTGCCTTACCATTTTTATAATACATATATTGATGCATATGTTTTTATATTATACATTTGTACATAGTATAGTGAAAATATATATTTGAATTAATTCAAAAGATTTTCTTCTCTATTTCCCATAAATAAAAAAATCTCTAAATCTTATCTCTTGATGTATTTTATAGTTGTCCAATGACTAGACACAGGGATGCAAGAAAACTGCTTTTGTAATAGAAATACTATATACTAATCAAACAACACTATTCAACATCCATGAATACAAAAGAGAATCCCAGCATAAAACTAACAGTGTCACAGAAAAAACAAAAGTGAACTCAGGTGCATATTTTAAAAAATCTGCAGGAAATTGTAGAAAAAATAAGATGGAATGTCTCAATTTTTCTCATATTCATTCCTACAATGCAACTTCAAGTCATAATACTAAACCAATTTAGTTAATTTAGCGCCATTTGGTATACCCACCCTAAAAGCTATATTTTATTGCTTTAATAAATTTTATGATGATAGTTATTGTTAATATTTTTAGTCCCTCAAATTCTTTATCCTGAAGTTTGCCCTTAGAGATTTTGCGTGTGTGTGTGTGTGTGTGTGTGTGTGTGTGCGCGCGCGCACGTGCGCACAGACGTGTTTGAAACAATCTCTTATTTTTTCTACAATTTCCTGGAGATTTTTTTTTAATATGCACCTGAGTTCACTTTTGTTTTTCTGTGACACTGTTAGTTTTATGTTAGAATTCTCTTTTGTATTCATGGATGTGAAGGAGTGGGAGGTGATGGTGAGGAGATCAAAAACTGTAATTAGCCACAATGTTACTAATTAAGAGGTGGCAGATAAAGGCAGATCTAAGTTTTCTCCAATCCCCTATTGGCTCCGGAGTCTGTATCACATTTCTTCATCTAGACAATAGTCTCAGAGCATCACTATTCCTTGCATTAGGGAAGGTGGAAAACCAATTGTCTCCAGCTTAATGTATGAGGACTCTTTTTTTTTTTTTTTTTATTTTGGAATTTTTTAATTTTTGTTTCAAAGCTTAATTTCTGTGAGCATTACAGACTCTAAGTGTCTATAAAGTCATTGATACAGTAAGTTGTTATTTCTGGTTTGGGTATTCCACCAGTCTAGTTAGGTCTATCTGATAGACAGTAATGGCAGCGGGTATTCTCTTCAGCAATTGACAATTGATTCCTTCCCCAATTCTGTACTCTCTCAGTTATGAGTACTGAAGTTTTTTCTGTGATATGTAGTTGATTTCTCTTTGAATTTTACTAAGGACTATTGCTTGTCAGCATTGATTCTGCTATTCCTCTGAAAATATCTTTCTACTACTTCTTTTTTAGTCTTAAATGCAGTGTTAGCTTTTTGTATCCGATACACATTGCTCTATAGCTCTACATGCCTTGTGTGTATCACTAAAATGCAGCATGTGAATGTATTGCACTATATCCACCACTAAAAATTGTCAGTAATATTTGATTTACTTTATTTATGAAAAAGTTACTATGCTCTAAATTTTATATTTGCACCATTTGTACATATTATGACTACTGAGAATTTTTACATTGTGTTTTTTCCATTTCTGATACTCATCATAGGATCATCTGTATATATGTAGATTTGTTATTCACTTTAGACTCCATTAAAATGTATTATTACAATCTTGACTTTCCATGTAAATATTTTGCATTGTACATATAAATATTGAAACTTCTGTAATATACATCTGCATTTGTGAAAGATGTGTTTATTCATGTGTTCTTTTGTTTTATTATAAAAAGTGGTATATGAAGTAGTATGTAATGTTTGTATGTAATTTAAATACGGTACATTCTTTGAGTAATGTAAATAAATAAGTTCTAAGGAATTTCTAATTTGGGACAAAGAAATGGTACAGGAGGTAAGGTGCTTGCCTTGTATGCCACTGACACCAGCACAGCATATGGTCCCTGATGCCGTGCCAGGGCTGATCCCCAAGAACGGAGCAAAGAGTAAGCCTGAACACCAGCAGGTATGGCTGCAAAACCAGAAAGAGCAAAACAGGTTTAAATCTAAGCTTGCCACGAGTAGTGATGGAGGAATGCAGCTAGGAGAGAGAGAGGACCACTATGCCAAAGATAATTGGAAATGATCACTCTGAACAAGGATCGTGTGCTGAAAGTAGGCAAAGGGGTATGCATAATAACCTTTCAACACCAGCATTGCAAATCTTAATGTCCAAAAGGAAAGTGAGAATGAGAGTGTGAGTGAGAGAAAGAGAGAGAGAGACAGAGAGAGAGAGAGAGACAGAGAGACAGAGAGACAGAGAGAAAGAAAGATAGGAAAAGTGTCTGCCATAGAAGTAGGCTGGGAGGAGGAGGGCCAGACAGGAGGGAAACCGGAAACATTGATAGTGGGAAATATAGGTGAAGACATGACTGAAACCCAATCATGAGCTTTGGAACTTTGTATCTCACAGCAATTCAATTAAAAATATACATGCTCTGGAAAGAAAGATGGTGGCCGCATGGGAGCCTTGTGGACAGCAGGTTTGAGCCGGGGTTGGGGGCGGCAGGGACCTCATGGGAAGGAGGGCATTCCGGTCCATCCTTCACGCCCTACCGAGGTCACCAGTTGCCCCCCACGAGCGGCTCTCCGGCATGGCCATGGCCCCAGAAGCACAAGGACTTAGCGCAGAAAACCAAACGCTTGGAGCAGAAAAGTGAATGGACTATGTGTTAAACCTCACCAGCATGCCTGCCCGGAGGGGAAAGGGTGTTGCTCCATTCGCCCTGGTCTCTCTGGAAAGAAAGATGGCGGCCGCACGGGAACCTTGTGGACAGCAGGTTTGAGCAGGGGTTGGGGGCGGCAGGGACCTCATGGGAAGGGGGGCGTTCTGGTCGTCCTTCAGGCCCTACCGAGGTCACCAGTTGCCCCCCACGAGCGGCTCTCTGGCACGGCCATGAATCCAGAGCACAGAAACCAATCTCTTAACTATCTAGCTTTTAATAGAAATACTTCCAGGGTTAATAAGTAAAATAGCAGAAATCCAAAACCGCGCGGCCGCTATTGCGGCCACGTGACATCATTTAATTCTTAAACCCAGCTGTAGAAAGCAAATCATTTCACAATGCTTTTTCAGCATGTCTGATTTGGAGGGGGGGGTGTCGTAAACTCTAAATAATAACGGTGCCTCTTTTATTGTAACAATAAATCTAGTAGATAGAGTGTTAACTAGAACTCATCTGCCTCACAGGAATTGGGAGGGGTGGGAGGTGGGGTTCTATTGGGGTTCGCGGGTAAAAATAAGTATTGGTAAAGGGAAATGTGTTTGATATTTACATGACTGAAACCTAAACCTGAAAGCTCTGTAACTTTTCCCACAGTGATTCAATAAATAAATAAATTATAAAAGAAAATATATATATATACATTAAAAAAATCTATGTTTTTCCAGAAATGTTTTCAGAATTTTTGGAAATGCAATTGATTTGGATGATTCAAGATTTGAGGAATTTTAATCTTTCATGATTTCAATATTTTGGAATTAAGTCTTTGAGATCTGTGCTTTTAATGAGTACAACCCTAATTCTGTTCATCTCTGTGTGTCTTATTTTAATTTTATAATTTACTCATTGTATTTACTGGTTTTGGCATATCGGATATGCTAATGTTTATGAGAAATGGTCTCATTCCTGACTTCCATTCGCTCTCAAAGGAATGAACATCTCTGAATGCAACAGTTATGTGTACCCTGGTCAAAAAGTCAACATGATGAATGACCTGGCACCTGAGTTGCACAGGAGGAAGATAGAGGCTTAGAACGCCTTCAAGAGCATCGAAGAAATAGCTAAGAGGACGAAGAACCTTCCGCTCCGAGCACATCTGTTCGATTCCACTGTTCTTCCTGCATTAACATATGCCTCAAAGACCTGGAGCCTATGAGAACAGGATGAGAACACTATTTGGTTCTTCCAAAGAGGAATTGAAAGAGCTATGCTTGGAGTATCACGCTTCACTCACATGAGAGAAAGAATCTGGAGTTCCAACCTCCTTCGACGATCAAGAATCAGGGACGCTATCTGGTTTACCAAGGCGTCAAAAATCAGGTGGACTGGACTCATAATGAGATTTGGAGATAACCGCTGGACTAGAGCCATTAACCAACTGGATTCCAAGGGGCATCAAAAGATCACTTGGCTGCCCACCTATGAGATGGTCAGACTTCTTAATCAAGACTCTGAATGGTTGGTTTGAGGCTCTTTGTTTTCCTAGAATGAGCAGATGCCATTGGGGTACACTAGCACACAACAGGGACAAATGGAGATGTTATTGGCTCCCGCTCAAGCAAATTGATGAGTAATGGGATGTCAAGTGATCAAGTGATTTATTCATTGCTTCTTTATTAATAAAAGCATTAAATTTTTATCAGCTTTCCTCTTTATATTTAGTTGTTGTTGTTGTTGTTGTTGTTCTTGTTCTTGTTGTTGTTGGGTTACCATACTGACTGTGCTCAGGACTTACTCCTGATTATGCTCAGGGACTACTTCTGGCAAGGCTCAGGGTATCATTTGGAGTTTCAGGGGTAAATCCAGGTCAACAGCATGCAGGGTAAGTACTATATTCTCTGTATTTTCTTTCTGGACCTTTTCTCTCTTGAATAAATAACTTAGACTTAGAGACCCAGGACATACAATTAAGGAATAGCCTGAGTGCAGTAAATCTGTTCAATCCTGGGCACCACATGTTTATAGCCTTATGAGGTGCTAACCTGGAGGTCTCCAAACACCTCTGAGATGGACCTCATGATGCCCTGTAAGACAGAACTGAATACTAACATATCCGTGAGTCATAGCATTGAACAACATAACCAAATATATGAGTGGTCTTAATCACTTAATCACTTAACTTCCCGTTAGTCATCGATTTGCTCGAGCGGGCGCCAGTAACGTCTCCATTCATCCCTGTCGTGTACCAGTGTAGTCCAATGGCATCTGTTCGCTCTGGGAACATGAAGAGCCTCAAACCGATCGTTCATGATCTTGATGAAGAAGTCTGACCAACTGGTAGGTGGGCAGCCACACGGTCTTTTGACATCCCGTGGGATCCAGTTGGTAACAGCTCTAGTTCAGCGGTCGTCTTTAAATCTCATTACGTGACCAGCCCATCTGATTTTTTCCCTCTCGGAAAGACTGGCAAGCTACTGAGAGTATTCCGCCTGCACGGAAGAGCCTGGCAAGCTATCCGTTGTGTATTCGATATGCCAAAACCAGTAATTACAACTGGTCTCATTCATGATTGGTCTTAAAGGCTCTTTAATCACATATTGGGAAATTCTCCCCAAAAAGTCCCTTAAGCTTTATATGAGTGATAGCATAGTAGGTAGGGCATTTTCCTTGCATATGGCCAACCTGGGTTCGATTCCTCTGTTCCTCTTGGAGAGCCCAGCAAGCTACTGAGAGTATCCCACCCGCATGGCAGAGCCTGGGAATCTCCTTGCATCATATTTGATATGCCAAAAACAGTAACAACAAGTCTCACAATGGAGATGTTTCTGGTGCCCACTTGAGCAAATGGATGAACAATGGGAGGATAGTGCTATAGTGCTATTATCATTACAGTTTTTAGTTTTCTTTGGGACAAACATTTAAGTAGATCTGTTTTAAATTTCTAGTTGCTTTTAGAATTCTTATTGATTTATTTGAATATAGTGATTGCTTCTTTTTTTATGAGAGGGTGATTTGTTGTGTGAAAAACTTCTTTTGGTCTGTTTTGAAGTGCCGCAGGCCTGTTGCAATGCATACTTATCGCAAGTCAATGTGACCAGGGGACAGGGCTGTATCTGGCAGATGTGTGATGACAGTTTAACCATTGTAATCACACAGGAGAGGTGTAACCCTATCTACAGAAAACACGTTTGTTCTGACCACTGTGAGTGCATGACCATTCACATTTCTTCTCTTGTATGCCCAGACTATATGAGTTATATTGATTGTCTAATAAAGTTGGGACTGCTTGACAGGACCCTTGCAGTGCTTGTGTGCTCATTTCTCGGTTGTGGAAGCAGCAGCATAGGGATATGCTTTTTTCCCCAGACCCCTTTCTTTACGTGAAGGGTATCTTGGCTTGGTCCTAAGGCCTCTGCTCGACAGCCCCTTGTAGGTCAGGGGGACCTGGTCAAGAGAGGACTGGAGAGAGACCCCAACAGTGGTGGGCTAATATTAAAGTTCTTCTTTATTATGATCAAAGAGACACTAAAGATTTGTTCAATGGCTTATGTTTTGGGAATTCCTTTAGGGAGTGCACCAGCAATGTTCAAGGCTTATACTGGTTTTGTACTTGGAGATCACTCCTTGTGTTCTCAGAGGACCATGTGTGATGCCAGGGATCAAGCCAGTATGCAAATCAATTATCTTATACCCTGTACTATCTCTCTGAACCAAGGCATATTTTTCAAGTGTCAGAACAAATTCTAAAATATCTATTTTTATTTGAAACAGGTCTATAGTCTATATGAAGTTAGCGTTATTGAAATCAAAATGTGTCACATGAATACATGCAATTAATTGACTTACATTATCGGTCAAAGACAAATAAGTTTAATGTATTATCAGTTTATATAATTGACTAATATATTCTCAATTTCATCTCACCTTTCTAAATGTTATGCCTTATGGAACTCTTTCAATATTCTGCAGTTAATAAAGGTACATGGCTTTATTATCATTGTGTATTACTAATTACTAATTCACTATTTCATTAAAGTATATTTGTATATAGCACCCAGTAGTAAAAATGTCTATTTTATTCTGTTTAGTGACATTAAATAATTTTGGTTATGTATAATTATAATTTGTCTTAATTCCTAAAATACACAACACCTCATTTTCATAAACCATTCTGTTGATTGTCTTAGTTTATAACAATTTTACTATATTCACTAGTTCTGTCATTGTTAGAGTGCATGCAAAATATCCAGTCTCATTCTACTTGTTCCCCATTTATGTGGCTTAGAAAACTCCCTTTAATCATTAATATCTTGCTGAGTGTAGGCAGAATTGGTGTAGGTAAGCAATATAGACCAGTACGCAATGCGTAATCATATGAAATATCGAAGGGCCTTAATGTGATCAGTGCTCAGATCATCAGTTGGAACCCATACTGATGCAATGAGAAAAATGTGAGATTTCAATCTTTACTATCTTTATGCATAAGCTTCTTTTTACAAAAATCAAGTAGAAATCTTGATATCTGTTGTTTCTTTTTTTTAGTTACTTTTAAAATCAGTGAAATATTTTCATAGTCCTGATATTAATTTTTATATATAATAATCTACTGAGTTTGAGTATTGTATTTATTTTTTAGTTACTTTTAAAATCAGTGAAATATTTTCATAGTCCTGATATTAATTTTTATATATAATAATCTACTGAGTTTGAGTATTGTATTTATTTGTTTGTCTTAATATATTTCAAAATATAGATACTATGTTTTGCCATTTATGTTAACTCTATATTAGCCCAAACACATTTTGAAAGCAAAACTGCTAGGTTTTGAACAAATTTTATCTTAAATGTTTTAATTCAGTTTGAATAATGCAAAAAAATTTACAAATAAAATCTTTGGAGATAGCTCAGAAAATGCCTTTCAAATTATTTAAATTGAAACTTGGCTTTATATATAGATAAATTAGTTTGCATGTTAATTTATGGAATGCAAGTATAAGTAAATTACTTTTAAGTTTTGTTTTCTCAGTTGCCAATAAAAACACCCCTTCAACTATTAATATTTTATTGTATGCATTCATAAAAATTCACATGTAAGTTCTCATTAATTATTTTTAAGCTAGAAGTAGCTATTCTTAGAAAAAAAAGAAGCATTCATACCAAAAATTTCTGAAATTATTTTATTTATGTTTTTATTTCTTTTACAGACATGCCTGGTGATGCTACGGGCTCACTACTGTTTCTATGCTCTGGGATCACTCCTGGCAGGGCTTCATAACCATACTGGGTACCAGGAATCTAACCCAGGTCGACCACATGGACGCCAAGAACCCTACCCATTAAATTATCTCTCTGGTCCCATCTCTATAAAGTTCTTGATATCAAAAATGGTTTTATTCTAAAGAAACCTCTATTTGATAAAGATATATAATTATCAAATAACTATAGAGGAGGATTATTGATTTCT
This sequence comes from Sorex fumeus, assembly GCF_029834395.1. NCBI lineage: Eukaryota > Metazoa > Chordata > Mammalia > Eulipotyphla > Soricidae > Sorex > Sorex fumeus. The sequence continues at coordinate 10,047,696 of NW_026606155.1, forward strand.
TTTATTTTGCGTTCTTGGATCCAGAGCACTGTCACCTTAATTATATATTTTCTGTAAATGTGTAGAAGAAACCGAAGGTGAGAAATGGAAATAAGTCAGTAAAAATTCATATCCCATGTACAAGATCACATGACAGTGTTAAGAACCAACTATTCCATTTAAAATCAATTTTTGAAATACAATATAAAATATTGCTTATTTTTTTCATGCCGAAACTTGCATGAAAGTACGTAAAATCTTATATTTTATTTTGTGTTAATTATAAAAAATTCCTCTTAGAACTTTCCAGTATATCTTTATTCTAGAATGGCCTTCAATTCCTAGAACCCAATAATTCAAGACAAATTGTATCCATCTTTAGAAAAATGGAAATTCCTGTTTTCAATATCTCTCCTTACATATCTTTAATTTCTTCAAAGAATGCTTTGATTCTACTCACAGACAAGTTACTTTACAAGCTCTCTTCATGGACAATGTCTTGTCTCAAAATTATTTCTATTTTATATGGCCTTGTTTATATCAATCTGCTTAGAATGTATATAAGAGAGAAAGGAATTATCAACCAAGTATTCAGATGAGTCTTAAGGTATATCTCCAAAATTTTGGACACATACCTGTCATCACACTCCTCAAACTCACATTTTCACCTGCATGCATACACTAAGCATTCATCAAACTCGTTTCTTGAAATATTCTTGATAGTGTTCATTCTACTTTAAGCCACCTGTCTAAACAACCCTTTAATTAGGTTAAGCTGTCTGGCTTTGTGAAAAGGTTTACTGTACTCAGTTGTCCTTGCCATAAAATTAATAGTTTGACCAACTTCTAAAGAGACGGATTTTGCACTCGTGAAAGTCAAATTAAATCCACCTTTGCCAAACAGTGGAAAAAATTGGTGTGTCTGAAACCTTGAAAGCAGCACTTCATTTATTATAATCTTTCGAGTGCCAAAGTACAAATTAGGTAGAACTGCAGCTGCAAGAAAGCCCAAGTTTTAGCACATTGCTCTTATGACCCTTTTAGTAGGCAATACAACCTACAAGATAATGAACATAGAGAATGACTATACCAGCATCAGCCTTGCCAAATTTCCAACCAAATTTGCAATAAACAACCAATCATTCAGTACATTAACATTCCACATTCTCAAATATTATATAGCCTAGTCACTGCACATCATTTCTATTCCATAATTCTGATAATATTTCCCAGGAACTAGGTTTATTTTATTGATAAAACATGGGAGAACTGGATCAGTTTTTTAAAACAGAGTTTGTAATTTTGTTCAGATCATGATAAAACTGCTTTGAAACTACATTGATTTCAATTGAATTACAAAAAAAATTATATATAAGGCTATTTAATACTGAGGTCAAAGTGACTTGGAACTTAAGTTTGATACCCCCCTCCACCAAACACATTTTCAGATCAGTCTTCTATTGACGTAGAGATAAAAATGATTCATGATTCCAATTATAATTTAAGGTACATAAAGTCTTAAGGTCTCCAAGGTGGGGTTCAAAGTGGACAGTAAAATTAACGAAGACAAAGTGTTCTTATATTTGTATATATTTCATGGGATAAAGAGAAAAAATTGCCTAGGTTCTACATTTTTTTAAAATTTTTGAAGTGTTTTATAAGACTGTTGGATTAATTTAAAAACAGATTTATTTTTACTTTTTTACAGATTGCCATTTCTATATAATTTATCACTTATATGATAATTATCTTTAACAATAGTTTTATAGAAATTTCTAGAAATCAATAAATGTGTTTTATTTCTTTTATACTAGGTTTAAAGGAGCTGTTGTAAGGCAGTCACTAAACTCTGAAAAGTTACTAAGATGCTATAACTTTAAAATCTCAGGGACTTAGGATGAGATGTTTTGATGTTTCTTTGTATTCTCATATAATAATTCTTAATGGAAATGAAGACATCTCTATAAAACGTTTTAATATTTCACTTGTTATTCTGAAGTAAAATGTACATATAATAGAAAAAAGTTACTTGAAAGTCCATCTGAAGTCATGTGTTCAAGAATAAAATATTTGAATGAAATATTCTATTTCAATATGTCAATTAATAAGAGCCATGACTGACTACAGACATAAAATAAACTTATCAGATCATTTAACTGGCTTCAGTAAATTAGAATAAAAATAAACAGACACTAAACAGATTTCATACAAGAGGAAAATCACATGGTTATTAACGTAAGTCCAATGAGAATATAAGTATAGAGCAGTATAGACTTATGTGCAAGAGAACTAGAAAGAAGAAAATTATTTAAACCCAAAAAAGTATACACTGTCAAGGTTTCATACTAATAGATGAGAAAAATGGTAAGTGAAAATGGTTGCATGTGATATATACTTTATTTGTGTGTGCAGTTTGAAAATAATTCTTCATAGTTTCTTATTTATTAAGCATGTTTATGTAGCTTCACATATGTCTTGCTCATTACCATGCTTTTTAAATATAATAACTCACTGAATCCTCATGAGTTATCTTGTGATACTGCAATCATTAATTTGCAGAGGAAACTGAGACACATAATAAATAATTTACTCAAAACCCAGTTAATAAGCCATACGGTTAGGATTTGAAATCAGGAATTCTAGTTCTCCAATATCTAGACTGAGCTACCAAATATAATAAAAATAAGGACAGTACAATGTCAAATAATCATAAAACAAACACATTATTTGTTTCTATTATGTAAAAAGATCTTGGAGATGAAATCAATCAATAAAAGACAGAATATGTAGAATGTACTATGGGAAAGCATAGCAATAAAAGTCTTTAGAGACATACAAATCTCTAGAAACAGAACCCTAAAAAATATAAATCTTTAGAAACACTATAAAAATAAATCTTAAATATAAAAAATATAGAAAGTAAAACTACTGTTAATGATTTCTTACAAGCTTTGTGTTGTTGTTGTGCTATGCAAATGCTAAAACATGAAGTCAAGAACATTAATTTTAGACAACTTTACTAATAGTAAGCAATGAGATGCTTTATTTTTATTTACTATTAATCTTTCTTATAATGTATATTTTATTATTAAATTAAAAAAAATTAGTAACTTTTTTAAACAAACAGGAAAGATTTAAGTCTCAAATACCTATACTCTGTTAAAAATTTTTGTGCAAAATTCTTCAATTGAGAAAAATCAAGATAATTTTTTTGTTAATCAGTTTAACAATGACTCACATCCTTCAGACCAACTAATATGGCTCCAGGAGCTGGAGCAAGAGCAGAGTGGTAGGGCGTTTGCCTTGCGCGGAGCGGGTTCGGCCGAGCGGGGTTTGATTCCTCCTCCCCTCTTGGAGAGCCTGGCAATCTACCCCTGACGTATTCAACATGCCAAACACAGTAACAACAAGTCTCACAATGGAGACGTTACTGGGCCCACTTGAGCAAATAGATGAACAACGGGAGGACCATGACCGAATTTTTTTGTTGTTTTGTTTTTGGGTCACATCCTTTGGGACTAAGGGCTTGGTCCTGTCTCTACAATCAGGTATCACTCCCGATGATGCTCAGGAAATCATATAGGTTGCCAGGATCAAACTAGGTCGGTCCCATGCAATGTTAGAAGCATATACACTATATTCAGCCCCAAATTATTTGGAAAGAAAGACTATAAATAATAAAAGATTCAAATTGACAAAGTTTTTGGTAAAATTCACAGTTGAACAACACTCTCAATTTATACTTCTTGCATTGGTTTTCTATTAGGTTTGCTTCAATGTAAAGAAAAAAACTTTTTTTTTTAATTTTTTTTTCTTTTTTTATTAGTGAAACACCATGAGGTACAGTTGTAGATTTACAAATTTTTGTGCTTGGATCTCGGTCATACCACGATCAAATACCCATCCCTCCACCAGTGCCCATTTTCCACCACCAGGATAATATCCCTCCCCCCCCATCCTCCCATCGCCCCATCCCCCCCTGCCACTGTGGCAGGGCATTCCCCCCTGTTCTCTCTCTCCTCCTGGGCACTGTGATCAGCCAAAGAGGCATTGAGTGGCGAACATGTTCAGTCCAGTCTACTTTCAACCTGCATCTCCCCTCCTGGGAGGATCCTCCAAACACCCTCCACTTGGTGTTCCCCTTTCTATCTGAATTGTCCTTTCCCCTAGAATACACAGCTGGCCTCAAAGTTATGGAGTAATTCTCCTGGTGTTGCTCTCAGCTATTCTTGGGTATTAATCTCATATTTTATTATTTTATATCCCCCAGATGAATGCTATCTTTCTATGTCTATCCCTCTCTTTCTGACTCATTTCGCTTAGCATGATACTTTCCATATTGTACCACTTGTATATAAAGTTCATGACTTCATCTAGAAAAAAAAACTTTTTAATTTATATTTAAAATTGTGTTTTAGTTTATAGGTAGAAGCATGTACTTTTGCTAAGTGAAGGTATCTAATTGTTCTTTAAGTTACCAGTAACACATTTTTACAAAATAATCTTAATCACTGCAGAATATTTAACTCTTCTGGTCCTACTCATGAAACATTGGTATACACCATACAACACTCAAATTTTCAATGACTTAAAATAAGCTCTATAAATTTTGAAATATGCCCTAGAATTTCCTACCTCTCCCATTGAGAGTCACTCATTTAAAGCTTTGCTTATAGAAATACCTAAAGCAAATTTCACAGCTTGACTGGAGTAATTATGTTAACCAATAAATCTGGCCCTCTCTCTCACTCTTTCTCTCTCTTACTCTCTTTCTCTGTCTCTCTATCTCTCTTTCTCTGTCTTTCTGTCTCTTTTTATCTGTATACACTAAAATTATGATGTTTTTTTAAAAGCATTTTATGCAATTTGGGGATCATAGAAATAGTTTAATGAATTACATAGCATACTTTGCTTACACAACTACTTAGGGATGAAAGGGATAGTTCAATGGATTGGAGTGCGTATTTTGCGTACACAAGTGCCTATCTCTTGTACTACATGGGCCCTAGAGTACCTCAGGAACCAACCCCAAGCACTTAGTAAGAAGTTCCAAGCAATATAGAGTGCATCTCCCCACTCCCAAACTAAAATAAGTAATAAAATATACATTTTTTAAGTATAAATAAGTTTGGCTTTTTGAATCACAGCCATTTTTTTATGATTATAGTCCTATGAGAACATGAGCAAAAACAAAATACAGGTAATGTATACATTCCATTAAAATTCATTATCAAAAGGTTAAAATCTAGACTAGGTACAAAATCTGATCAGGCCACGAGTCTTAGACAACCAGGATGTGTATTTGGAGAAAACATTTGGAAACTTACATTTTTGATACAAATATGTATATTGGTAAATGAACAAAAGTTTATTTTCCAAATCAAAATATTCAAGTTCTGAGTAGCAGACCAGAAAAGAGAATGCAAGTCAAATCTTTTAATTGCTTTTAATTTACATTGAATATTTCAAGACATTGTTCCTGGGGAAAAAAGCAAGGTTTTGTATGTATTTTGAAAAATAGAGCACAAAATCATCTAGAAGACTAAATGTTTCAGGCCAAGATGAAGCTAAATATTTAAAAGATATAGTTTTCTATAGGAAATATATCATAAAAAGTTGAGAAAGAGGTTTTTTTAAAAATAGTTCAGATCAGTTATATGTACATGTATGTGTATATATGTGTGTATATAGGTAGATTTGGTAGATATATTTATACATATATAAATGTTTATTAGGTATATACATATCCTTGAATGTATGCATTAATGTACTCAGATATAAAAAATGATGGAATAAAAACAATAGTTTTTAAATAGTTTTCACAGCCCCACAAGCACTTTGAAAACAATATTAGTTAATTGGTTAGAGCAAAAGTACAGCAGGTAGGATGCTTGCCTTCACATGACCAATGTGGGTTTAATCCCAGGATACCATAGAGCTTCTTAAGTCCCACCAGTAGTGATGCCTGAGTGCAGAGGCAAAATTAAGACCCGAGCACCTCTGGATGTGCCCAGCTGAAAAAAAAGCTATATTAATAAGTTTTTAAGTGTCAATTTTACTATACACTATTGAAGTCATTGGTGCGTTTTGTTTAGTTGTTGTTGCTGTAATTGTGGAGCTGGAGTATAGCACAGAGTGTAGGATGTTTTGCCTTGCACGCGACAAACCCTGCTTTGATTCCTAGCATCCCATATGGTCCTCTGAGCACCACCAGGAATAATTCCTAAGTGCAAGAGCCAGGAGTAACCCCTGTGCATCACCGGGTGTGACCCAAAAAGAAAAAAAAAGTTTCTCTGTTTCTGTAATTGTTTGGAGACAATTACAATTATGATGGTTCTTGGGGACTACACCTAGCTTGGAGTTTGAGAGACTATGAGGTTCAGGGGATTACACCCAGTCTTCCAACTCCGCATTCTTGAAGTGAAGTAAAATTTAATGATCTAGCATATATTTTAATAGATTTAGCTATGGTAGGAAAAATATATAAAAGACCAAACAATGGAGTTAAAGAATTTTGTATTCTCACTTTTAATAAATTTCTCAGATAAAGTCTAATACTTTTCGATTTACTTTGAAATAAACTAAAAAGTTTAACATTTTCTGCCTTTAATTTTTGTACAAAAATGCGCAAAGAAAAGATAGCTAGATTTTTCTCATCAATCATTTTTGAGGTACATTTTTAAAAATTCAATTTAGAAATTTTAGATGACTTTCATTGAAATCAACATCAAATCAGTCATCTACAAAGCTTTATTATACACTTTCTGAGGCTCTAACACTGGTCTGAAAAAGTGGAGGTAAGACATTTTAGAAAGTCCTTATGCAGATTGTTCCCTTTTGCTGACTCTTGTATCTCTCATGGGCTGATAATTAAGAAATGCTGATTTGAAATACAGTTTGTTTGTTTTTACAAGTGTAACATAGTGAGCATATGGCCATCTGAACTTAAAATCTGATGTTTTAAAAATACTTTTCCAGGTGCTGGAGCAATACTACAGCAATAGGGCATTTGCCTTACACATGGCCAATCTGAGTTCAGTCTCCTGCAGCCCAGATGGTCCATGGAACCCACCAAGAGTTAACCCTGAGTGCAGAGCCAGGAGTAAGCCTTGAGTACCACCAGGCATGGCCCCAAAACAAACAGATAAACAAATAAACTTTTTATGTTTGAGATCTGACCAGAAACGATAAAATACATCAAGAAAAATATAGAAGGATTGGTCCAAGATTTGGACCTCAAAAGGCATCTTCAATTATATTCTGCTAGCAAAAGCAACAAAATAAACTATAAACAAATGGGACGTCATCAAATTAAATTAAATGGAGAGTATGCATGGCAAAAGAAATATGGGCTAAAACTGGAAGATAGCTAACTAAATGGGGAAAATATTTAGATTCTACATATCAGATAAAGGGTTGATATCTGATATATATATATATATATATATACACATACATATAGTGCTCACAAAGATCAAGAACAAAATAATTCAAAAACCCAATCAAAAATTGGGAGAGGAAATTAACAGTCCCTTCTTAGAGGAAGACAGTTGCAATGTCAACAGGCATCATCACTTTTTGTTAGGGAAATCCAAATCAAGATAACAATTAAGATATCAGCTACACCAATGAGAATGGCACATATAAAAAAAATAATGAGAGCAATCATTGTTGGTAGGGATGTGGTAAAAAATAAAAAAGGAACTCATCGGCTGATGGTGCGAATGATGTCTGGTTCAAACCCTGTGCAAAACAGTACTGAAGAGTCATCAATAATGTTAGAATTTAGCTGCCGTACAACACAGCAATTCCTCTTTTGGTTTTCAACCCTCAGGACTTAGAAGTAATCATTGGAAAGTATATACACACCATAATTCATTGCTGCACTTAGTTCTATAGCTAAGGTATGGAATCAAACTAGATATCCAAGAAGAAATGAATGAATTTTAAGGATATGGCATATATACACAATGAATATTATGCAGCTACAAAGAATGATGAAATCATGCAATTTGTTACAAGCTGGATGTAATGGGAAAATATGTTGAGTGAAGTAAGTCATAAGAGAAAGACAAACACATTATGATCTCAGTTATCTGTGCCATATAGAATAACTGGATGAAGGAATGTATTGTAATGGGGGTGGGGGATGTCACGATCACCTTTGACCCCAGAGTATATGAAGAAGGACAGAGAAGGAAATAAATCTGAGGGTAGAGATATTAAGATGATTATAAAGGAAAGTTATGATGAGTAGTGGCCAAGGTCTCAGGTACATCAATAATTTGGGGAAGTGATGTAGCAAAATACATCAATACAGAATCAGCAACACTTAAAACATGAGACTCACATGCTGGGGGAAAAGGCAGCTCAGATAGAGAAGGGAGCACCAAATAAAGGGTGTTGGGAGGATCCTCCCAGGATGGGAGATGCATGCTGAAAGTAGACTATAGACCAAATATGATTGTCACTCAATACCTCTTTTGCGAACCACAGCACTCAAAAGGAGAGAGAGAACAAAAGTGAATGCCCTGCCACAGAGGCAGGGTGGGATGGGGGGATGGGGTGTGGGAGGGATACTGGGATCAGTGGTGGTGGAGAATGGGCTCTGGTGGAGGGTTGGGTACTTGATCATTGTATAACTGAAACCCAAGCACAAAAATTTGTAAGTCTACAACTGTACCTCATGGTGTTTCACTAATAAAAATTTAAAAAAAACATGAGACTCAAACAATATAATCAAACTTTAAAACGTAGCTGTTGTGCCTGGAGAGATAGCACAACGGGTAGGGCGTTTGCCTAGCAAGCGGCCGACCTGGGTTTGATTCCCAGCATCCCATATGGTCCCCCGGAACACCGCCAGGAGTACACCTGAGTGCAGAGCCAGGAGTAACCCCTGTGCATCACCAGGTATGACCCAAAAAGCAAAAAAAAAAAAAAAAGTAGCTGTCAAGATGGCAGACTGAAGGTGTGAGGAGGAAGTTGGAAACACCAGTGGAGTAAAGTTGACATTGGTTGTAGGATTGGGGATTGAACAATATAGATCTAAAATTCCACTATAAATAACTTTGCAAATCATGTTTTTATTAAAATAAATGTTTCTAAATAGAATACTTTTGTTTAAAAATAAAAATATTTCCAATAAAGTATCCCATTTCTTATCCCTTGCCTTGTTGACTTCTTGAATTATCATCAAGAAAGTGACATGAAATAAAGTTTCTTCAAGAATAATATATAGAAATGGCCATGTATCACATAATCTCAAACAAATTAGTAGATTAAAAATTTTTTGGAAATATCTGTGATAAACTATTATACCTATGACTAATTTTCCTCAAGGGAATATTAAAGTTTTGAATTTAATTCATAAAATATTGTTATCACATTAATTTTTAAAAAATTATAGCAAAAACCAATACTATTAGACAACAAGACTAATATTTTATAGGATAAGACCTCTTTCATAGGTATGAAAATGTGGTGTTTACATGTTAGACTTTAACATTTAGAATTTTCCATCGATAATGGGACTGAAGACCAGGAAAGTGGTCTAAATTATAAAAATAACTCTATTTCTTTTAAGTTAATTTTTACAGAAAGAAATTCTGACACCAGCATTGTAAACAATTTCTATCACCACTTTCAAACATTGACTTAAAAAACCAATCTCATTCCTTTTTATGTGTCTCTTTAATATTGATGAGTTTAAGAAGGGTTTAAAAATATTAATTCCCCCTTTCCAATATATTATGATCAGTTATTCTGTAATTTCTAACTACAAAAAAACACCCCACCCCCCAAAAAAATATAGACCTCATTTGACTTACATATTTTTTGGGCAATGGGTTTCTCTTCTTGTTATTCTTCCTGAATAAATTATCAACATTCCTGTTATTTATAGCTCATCTTCACATTTTTGTCACATCCATTTACTACTATTTTTGTTTCACATTTTAGACTCACTGGTTTGTGTCTGGGGGTTTATATTTCATTTTTGCTAAGCATTATTCCAGGGTTCTTCCATGTTCCATGTCTTGATTTGTGTGTAAGGACCCATACCAAATCCCTGAGAAAAATATGTCACTCAATGGTAGCTAATTAGAATGTCATGTACCGTATACTACATTTATTTCAATTTGTTTCATTGAACAAGATTAATTTCATAATTTAATTCAACCTATTTCACAAATTAATTCAATACAGTTAAATCAAGGGAAATGTATTGCGCTAATTGGAAAAGTTGAAACTATCTTTCTAATGAGGTTTCTAAAAAGGGAAAAAGTTTCCAGATGACTTCTTTCATCTGGGTCCAGCTTCATCTTAACCTTCAAGATCTGCTCTGGAACATTTTGAACATCTGAATCAATACATGATTGCTTTTGCCTTAATAAATTTAAGATAAAGTTAGATCCCTTGTCACAAAAGCAGTTCAATCATGTACTAGCACAGAATTCCTCCCAGGGTGTGCTCTGTGATGACAATATAAATCAGAATAGTTTGGGTTCTTTAAAGAGTGAAGATTTCTGGGACACATGATGAACTTGCTGATTCACAGAATTTCTAGAAAATGAGGGCTGGCAAACACATATGTTATGATTCTAATATCTACCAGTTACTAATCTGGCGTTATCCTGAACCACTTGGCCTCCAAAAACTGTTCTCTTGCTCCTAAAAATTTATTTCCCTCATTGGCCTTTATCCCGTTTTGAAAAAAATAAACTGGACTTCTTTATGTCTTACTCAGTAGCAATAACCACACACTTTGTCTAAAATCAAAAGTCAGGTCTTCAGGTCTTCATACACCTTGACCTTGAAGTTTCCCTTGGGACTTTTTTATTTACAAAATGTTTAAATAGTGAAGCTTGTCATAAAGACAGAACCTTAAAGTGGCCAGTAGCAAAATTATTTCTATCTGATATAGGATCTACAATGCACCCAAATGGTAAATTGCAGTGTGATGTGGAGTCCTAGTAATAATCACATTTTTAGGAAACAGAATAAAAGAAACTGCATAGTCCTGAAGTAGCCCAAAGGCATGGGGCCCACATTCCTTTGAGATGCAAATGCTGATGTCAATGGAGGTAGTGAAATTCAACCTCCATGCAAAACTGAAGTAGCACCCCCAACTCCCTTGCAAGTGTGGACCCCTCAGAAAAGGACAAACTACTGATGAATCTAAAGGCTATAGCAAGAGTGTGAGATAACTCTCAAACCAAAGGCTTTTCCCTGGGACATCACTCAGCTTAGCTTTTTATGTATGTAGCAGAAAACTCCAGGCCAAGACAATATAATTCTTTTCCTCAAAGTCATTATAAATTATTCCCACTAACCCAGGTTCTCTCCTGAGCATACATTATTCTCTTTTTCTCCCTTCCTCCCTCCTTTCCTCTCTCCCTTTCTCTCCCTCTCTCTCTCTATCTTTCTGCCTCTCTCTCTTTATCTCTCTCTCTTCTCCGTATTTCTCTAAGAAAATTTCTTTGAATAAAACTATGTTCATTTTGCTATTGCATCTCCAAAATTTTCTTTTGTCAGGATGGGAGATGCAAGCTGAAAGTAGACTATAGACCAAATATGATGGCCACTTGTTAACTGCATTTCAAAACGTGACACCCAAAAGGAGAGAGAGAGTTAAAGGGAATATGCCTGCCACAGAGGTGGGAAGGTGGGATGAGGGAGCGGCGGGAGGGATACTGGGAACACTGGTGGTGGAGAATGAGCACTGATGGGTACTCGATCATTGTATGACTGAAACGTAATCACCAAACTTTGTAAGCCTGTAAGTGTATCTCACAATTTTAATATTAAAAACATATTTTTTTAAATTCTCTTTTGGGAAGGAAAGTAATATTCCTGGAACTCCTATGCTGAGTTAAGACTGACTGACATTCTTTGTTTTTTTTTTTCCACTTATAGCAGTTCCTTTTTCCTGCCTATACCAGTGGGTCTCTGGAAAATCAGCTTAAAGGGACCAGTCCCCTCACCACACAGAAGTAAAATTCAGGAGCAGCTTAAAGTGGTCTCCTGGGACTAGTGGGTCACTAAGAAATTATGCTGCCTTCACGCTCATGGCAGACATTACCAAGTCCTAACCCACAGAAGGCATTTTACCCTGTACTAGAAATGGGTTGTACACAGAGATCCAAAAACTATTTTTCCAAGGCTATCTCCCTTGCTTACAGTGACGTCACTTGCAACTCTTGGACAGTGAGAGAGAGTCAGGTGACTTGCATTAACACCCACAAGCTTGCATTAACACCCACAAACTCTCTGGGGCCCTAATTTTTCTGGAAGGAGGAGTCACTGTTCCCACTTGCAACAGGTATATTTAGGGATCAAAATATTTCTAGTATTGGGAAGGCAGAGAGATTCCAATACCACTGAGGTTTTCGAATGTGAAGATATAATAAGCAAACACAAAGCATGAAACAATCGTGGGCTATTTTGATGCACAATGTAAAAGAGAGGAAAGAGACGTTAGCGTCTGAGTGAACAGTCACTTGAAATAGAACCTGTCTGCAAAGTTTGGACTAAAACTTGCGGTGAACTCTTTAATTTGGCAGTCACGTCATTGGTACCCAGAAGGTTTTCCCAGGCTGTGTATTCACACTAGAGATGTTTCCTCCTGATTGTATCCTGGTGGTCTGTTTGTTGGAGGTCTTTTTGGTTTCCATGCAGTGCATTTTTGGATATGTTTTCTACTTTCCTGGTTGGTTCATTCACCCTAATTATGATTATCTGATAAAGAGTAGAGGTGACATTTCCAAACCACCAGTCCAAGCAGTCTCATTAGGCAGGAAACCCTGCCATTTGTCTAATTTAAATGAAAAGGTGCATTTAACATCGAACACACCCAAGCAGCCAGCCACAGAAATTCCTTTCATCAGATCTATTTACTTCTCTGTAGTGTTCAGAATGATCTTTTAAGCAACAGGCAGTTATAAGGAGTTAAATGGCCCTTTAGTTTAGCTAATGGAAGTCAGATTTAGAAAGAGTTTGATTTTTGCAGACCTGCTAAATTCTTTGGCTTACACATTTTAATAGTTAATCATGAAGTCTCTAAAATATGTACTCCTTCTTAGAAGTACCAAGTGACTTGAGAGGATGTTTTGTTATTTTAAAACTTCTCAGAAAAATGCACCAGGGAAGGCAGTTTATGAATGTAAAAACTGTAGTATCATTTTTAAAAATGCCATCAATAATTCAGTAGTGTTGTCTAGAAAGATGGAATATGAAATACTTATTTTGTCAAATGAATGTGCACTGTTGACACTGATAAAAGAAAAATAAATGCTAAGAATGTTTAAGTTTCAAAGAGAGCACTGAAAATAGCTGAGGTGCATCTTAGCAACAGCCTCACTCATTTTATCAACCAGATACCTGTATCTTGAGAGATTTAAGGGTGTACTTGCTCTATACCCTGATCAGATCTTGGGAATGAGTGGCCACCTATGTTCATATAGCAGCAATGAGATGAACTCATCTGACTATCTGAATCCCAGAGTCACAAAAGAGGCTAAGAGGTTTCTTCCCTTCCATTTCAAAGCAAGGAGATATATATATATATATATATATGTATATATATATATATATATACTTATATATATGTACACTTATATATATTAGTATATATATATTAGTATATATATTAGTATATATATATATACTAATCCTCCTCAAAAAGATTAAGTCATCAAAGCCAAAGAAATATTCCAATTTGGAGAATAAGGAGATATGAAAATTAAATGCACTGTGATAAAGAATTGTATACTAGACCAAGAAAAACACATACCTGGGAAGCCATTAAAAATTTTTGCACAACATTTTATGGCATTATATTATTATTAATTTCTTTGTTTTTAAATTTATATATATTACTAAATATATTGTATGTATAATGTATATGCATGTATATATGTACATATTTTGTAATGATTCAAATCACATATAGCCTTCCCCACTGTACTATTTCTCCATTCCTTTCAGAAAAAAAGAGTTCTAACTGATTCTATGAACACAGTAAACCACACAGAGAGAACACACATTTAACACATTCCAAAGATGGCAACATAGCAGCAGGGCTTTCTATTATTTCATTCTTATTCCTTTTATTATTCTTATTATTTTTAGGACCACACCTGGTAATGCTTAGAGTTTACTCCTGACTCTTAGCTCAGTGATGACTCTGGCTGGGCTTAGGAACCATATGAGTTGCTAATTATTGAGCCAGGGTCAGCTGCAAGCAAAGCAAGCACTTAGCTCGCTGTACTATCCCTCCAGTCCCAGTATTTTCTGCATTTAATGTCAAAGTGGCTACGGTGTGGTGACATAGTCTTATTAAAATGATATCATCAATTCCATTTAGCGTCAACCTACTGGCCCCCTTAGTAGCATAGGGATTATCTAGTAATGGAGCTGTCAAGTTTAATATTACATGTGCTTTCATAATTGGCACTTTAGACTTTGCATATGTGCATCGGGAACATCACTTAGTACTTTCCACATAAGAAATAGCTTCTCTTTCCAACTGGGTTTCTGATTGGGAAAGGATGAGTCTTATTTCACTAATCTTTCCCACACAGAGACATATATAGTTAAACTTTTTTGGCACTGTTTTGTAGCTGTTAAACTTTCTTATTTTTTTTTTCTTTTCTGCTTTCCTAACACTAAATCTGGGCATTGGTCTTACATATACAGACCTTATAATATACTGTAACAATGAAAGGAAGGTCAACAAAAGTTCATGTCCTTAGAAAAAGAATGGCATTTGGTTGGTGCTTATACCAGGGGACTAAAAATGGAAGGACTCCAAGTATACATTTTCTTAAGAAAATATGATCTGTATTCTTCCTTTGTAATATAAAATTCTGACAGTTAAAACAGTCTTGTTTTCATGAAGGGCTTTGCCTAAGTATGGAAAAAAAAAGGAAATAAAATTCATTTAAAAACAATAAACATTGGAATTGTTACAGCCAGAAAATCAAAGAATGCAGAAGTAAAAGCAACATGGTGCTGGGACCAGAGAAATAGCACAATGGGCAAGGTGCTTGATTTGCATGAGGTTAACCCAGGTTCTATCTCTGGCACCTCATATGGTCCCCAGAGCCAGACCAAGAGTGATCCCTGAGCACAGAGCCAGACTAAGCCATGAGTATCACGGTTTGTGGCCCCCCAAACCAAAACAAACAAAAGCATTAACAAACAAACAAAACACAAAAAAAACTATCTTGCCCTTTGGTTAGAATTTACACAACATCTTATCAACAAAAACTATTTCCAGCATGAGAGTTTGAATGTGAAACTGGAAACTAAAGTCAAATATATAAATATTCATAAAATAAAATTAATTATAATTATAATAAAATAAAATTATAAAAATAAAAATTCATAAATATAAAATGAATACTTACATCTGACAGCATAAACTCAAGCCTGGTTTCTTGCAACCTCAGTTAAAAGGATTCAAAGTTAACAGAACCAGTAATGAGACATAACAACATACCTTCCTGATATGATCTACTAAATAGGGTGGAATGCCTCTGTGGTATTCCTGCAAAAACAGCAAATTGTATTATGAGAAAACAATGCAGATATAAAAGGTTGGGAATTAAACTAATCCTCCTCAAAAAGATTAAGTCATCAAAGCCAAAGAAATATTCCAATTTGGAGAATAATGAGATATGAAAATTAAATGCACTGTGATTAAGAATTGTATACTAGACCAAGAAAAACACATACCTGGAAAGTCATCGGAAAATTCTGCACAATATTTCATGGCATTATATTATTATTAATTTTTTTGTTTTTAAATTTATAATTATTACATTGATATTATTTTTATGATCTTGTATTATTTGGAAATAATAACACTGTTTATAACTTTTATAACACTTTAAGAGTTACTATTACAAAGTATCACACTGACCATATTCACCAGCAGTCAGAAAAGCAATTTGTGTAGCTTATTCAGAAATTCAACAAAAATAATATAATATTAAATATAATCCTACAAATTTACTTGAGGGATGTGCTCTACACAGTGCTCAAGAAGAGTCAAGTTTGAGAAAACACAATCTTCACCTTCATGCAAGATGTAAATTTTATTAAAACTTTTTCAAAATAAAAGATGAAAACCCACAATATCAAAACTATAGGACTTATTTCAAAATTTCACCAATATGTCAGAAATCATTTCAGAGTTATATGACTCATCAGGATGATTATTATACAGACTTTTCCAATGTATCATATGCTCTACAAAGAGGCTAATTAAAATAAACATTACTTAGAATATAGAATACTGTGTCTTCTTCTTTTATCCTAAATACCTGGTCACAAATTTTTAAGACATAAAATCTAATTCATGGGTAATTTATGCACTTGTAAAGGTGAAATGTGTGAAAGCACTTACATATTTTTGATTATGACATACATAAACTCTTTTTCTATATATAAGCACCTGAACAATTTAGTGCATTGAACATGAAATATCCTGTCTACCTGAATACCCAATTCCTATATACTATGAGTGTGATGTTTTTTCTGCTAGGAAGTTCTCTGAATTATGCTTATAACAACTTGCTACTTTTTGAAAAATCAACTTCAACAACATCTCCTCTAAGATGCCTTTCTTTAAGACATGATGGCAGATTCTCTTATAGTTTATTATTGTTTATGTATATATTTGTCATTCACAGGTATTATTATTATTGTTATATTTTATTCCAATCTCTGTTCAATTTACTTCCGAACTAAATATTGACCATTCTACTGCAATAGCTAGTCTGCTCAATAAATGTGCAGATAAGTGGTTTACCAGAAAATTCAGAAATCAGTATGGATTATTCAGAACTAGTCACATGATATCATTGGAGTGATAAACATTTGATTGTGACATATGAAATTTGAATAGCCTAGGCAATTTAATTTGTATGTAAATGTACTTTCAAAATAGCAGTTAAGGCATTGAAACATTGGAGTTTATATTTAAAGTCTGTAGCACTAACAATAGTTAATACCTTGCTCTCATATGTTGTTATTAAATGACATGATCTTTTAAAAGATTGACTTTTTTAAAAGCAAGCATCCCAAACTTTTTTATGATCCATAAGTCATGGTGTTTTCCTTGTATATTTAAGGAATGCCAATTCTTATTTATTTAATGAGATCATTGAGGCAAACCAAGAACATCAGAATCCTTCAAATCATAGTCTGAGAAGACTCACATGACAGTCCAACTAGGTTAGCATGAGAAGCTTTGTCCCTTAAATTCCTGGATCACACCTCTTCTATTTGTGTCCCTGTTGTCTGTCTGGGAAACCAGTGCCCATAAAGTGAAAGATTAATGAGACTGTCTTCAGTCCTGCTTAAGGCAATCACATTTATCCCTCATCATTCTGCTTTTCCAGCCCTGACATTTAGCCTCTCCTTACACTGCTGTCTGATATTACAAATTGTGTGAGGTAATTTCCCCCAGCCAAAATAGGAGATTTAGAAGCACCAGGGAGTTCTGGAAATCTATCCAGCCATCATGAAACGCTTCCTGTCTTGGCTTTAACAGCCCAAGGGAGAGAAAAAAAATGAGTCTACATCAGGGTGGTAGGGTAACAACCAATAATAGAAATATAAGACCCTCAAAAAGAAAAGGTTTCCAAGCATTACTATTTTGATATCCTATAGCTAGCATAAGTTGGAAGTTTTTAAAATATTGATCTATTTTCCTTAATTTAAAAAATGGGTTTCAACAGAAAAAAGTAAATGTTTTGCTTAAAATAAAGATGGGGAAAGCATTTGGCTAGTAATTACTACTTGTACAAACTTCCTATGTAAAGGTTTTTACTTAAAAAACAAAAGGCTATGATATGAATAATAATTAGTTGAGTGAATCACTACAACAAATGCAGAGTATATTCCCTATGTACAAGGCACCTTTCCTTCCACCATCTCCTCTGTTCCCATAAAAATCTGAAAAAATAAATCCTTATGAAAACTCAGGTATATATTATAGGAACTGTTGGGGTTTTTTCTTTCTTTTTTTTTTGAGTTGTATTAAATTCAGGGGGGCACACCCTACTGAGTTCAGGGCTTACTGCTACCTCTGAACTCAGAGATCACTCCTGTCAGTCTCTGGGAATCTTATGTGGTGGCTGGGATCAAACTTAGGTCACCCATGTTCTTTTTTTTAATTAATTAATTAATTAATTTTTAGGTAAGCCATATTCAAGACAAATGCCCTATCTGTTGTACTTTCGCTTTTTTTAAAGTGTTTTTTTGTTTTTTAAATCAAGCAAAGCAAGTAAGACTCTACTCAAGTTTCAACTTCCCTCACCAAATCTAACCATGTACTTGAAAACTAATTTCTATCTTGAAATAATTATGAAATTACTTTGTTTTCAATAAAATTTTCTTATACCTGCTGGATTGCAGTCTCCTTGCTCAAGAGAGTTCTTCAAACAAATGTAGAGGTGGGAAAAAGGGATGGGGGTAGGATTGAAATCTCCCATTCCTAATCCCTACCTCAGTTTAGCCATAATCAGTATCTTCAATCTACTGGTTTATGGAGATTCTTCACAATTTCTAAATGGAATGTTCCTTAAAAATAACCTTAGGACACGCACTATAGTGATCCTGAAATGGTAGCCCACAAACAGCAGATGTGAAAAGGAGTTCTTAGCCTCCACATTAGTTTCCCGCATAACAAATGTTTACAAATAAACAGAAGTTGACCAAATTACTTAGAAAAAAGTAAAGATTATAGAGGTTAACATGAATTCATCTGGGATATAAAATGTGGCATTCCACAGATAGATGATAGATAGATAGACAGACAGACATACAGACAGATAGATAGGTAGATAGATAAGCTGGAATTCTCCTACATTTGATTGTTATTGTATATCCCCTTTCTCACTTCAAATTGAGTGTCTTGATTTCCTTCAGTATTATAAACAATATTATTCACATTAGAGCATAAGATCTGAAGATGTCTTAATGTGTCTCCCCACCCCTGTGTGGCTTAGGGAGCAAGAATAACATCAAATGAAACTATATAAATGTATCAGTGAACACATAGGAGGTGAGAGTTAGGGAAAAGAACCAAAATTCAGGTTTAATAGCAATACAAAACTTTGCTAATCATTTGTCATATCCACAGGATGGCTAGTATTTAATGACTTTCAATTTTTATGTCTGTCTTCCTCATTGTCTATCTCCCCACCCCTTACCCACCCCATTTTGAATTTTCCTTGTATTTATCTACTAAGTAAATTGATTCATATAACATCAACCTCTATAGTAAACCTCCTATTCTCTTGAAGTATAAGTTTCTATTTCAATTGGGTTTCACAAAGATGAGATACTGAACCTAATCTCTTAGTTTTGACCTTAATCTTCTTAGGGAAAGTTATCCAATAAATTCTCCTTGACCAGACTCTCGCTGGGCTTCTTCAGGTCTCATTCTGACAAGACCATATTCTGTGCTTTCTTGGCTTTTCTTGGAGAACTGGGCTTTTGCAAGGCTCATAAGCTTTTTTTTACAGATTTTACTAGCCTGATTCTAAAAGTATCAAGGGGATGACAACCCATACCAAAATTGATATACAAAGTCTTTCCAAGTGTCAATTTTATCATATTTTGACAGCAATCAGTTATCACTAATGTAATATTCCCCTATTTAAACATCTGCTCTCTCTCAGTATCTGCTCAAATTCATTAATACCCACCCTTGGCATCAGAATGGCCGTGTGTGACTTCAGAAAGAGTTCCTTCTAGACAAGTTAACTTCCCTTACCTGTAGTTTGTGCTTAGAACTTCTCTAGCCATTTATTGTGCACCCTTACTAAATCTAACATCATTTCCTTGGTTTTAATTTCAACTTTTTCTCGTGTTAAGTCAATGTAATTTTATATTTAAGTCCTTTTCCCACCTATTGTAATAGCAGTTTTTAAATAAAACTTGTCTTTACTTTTAACTTTAACTTCTGCCCTGTCCTGGTTTTCTTTAAGACACTTAATCTCTTTGAGAGCTAGTGTTTGACTTGTAAAATAGGAATAATACCCTCTACAAAAATCTTTGGTAAGGCTCAAAAAAGCTAATATGGAAAACCCTAAGAAATTAAAAGGCATTACAACATTATTAGATGCTATTATCATTGCAAGTTCTTAAGCCCTTTTAGAATTGCTTCGAAATTTAGAGTATTTTAGGATTTTTAAGTGTAAATCATTTAAAATTTGCAAAGAGAATGAATTTTAAATGTTCTTCCATCACACACAAATGGTAACTGTGTAAGGTGATGGATGTGTTAATTAAATAGAATGTGATAATCATTTCACTATATATGTATGTTAAATCATGATAAAAATTAGGCTTATTAGCATCCTATTTTTAAAGAAGTAATTCAGTACATATGCCAATTATTAAATTCTGTGAAGTCTAGAATAGCTTCTAATTATTAAAGACATTCATATTTCTGAAGCAAAATAAAAAAATCATCACTAAATATAGACTATATCCAACTTAATGACAGTTTCAAACAGGCTTTACTCAGAACTAAATTACAAAATATTTTCAATTTGATAGGTGTTTTTGCAGGAAAGATGTGCTAGAATTGGCAATGAGAAATTGTCTATATTCTTCTGACTTTGGATTTGATCTTTAAAAAAAATGTTCACAAAGTTACTTCAAAAATGACCTCACTAGGTTTTTTTTTTTCCAAAATGCATCATGTTTGCATATGAAAATAAGGTCAGTTGAGGCTACTTTAGTCTTGGGGTGGGGGGGGGAACAATACCTTCACCTAAATATTGACAATTACCTAGACTTGGGCTGGAGCGATAGCACAGTGGTAGGGCGTTTGCCCTACAAGCAGCCAACATGGCCGACCTGAGTTCGATTCCTCCGCCCCTCTCGGAGAGCCCGGCAAGCTACTGAGAGTATCTCGCCCGCACAGCAGAGCCTGGCAAGCTCCCAGTGACGTATTCTATATGCCAAACATAGTAACAACAAAGTCTCCAATGGAGACGTTACTGGGCCCGCTTGAACAAATCGATGAACAATGGGAGGACCGTGACCGTGACCTAGACTTAAAAACATCTCCAAAATCATACCCCAATACATTATCCCATCTCAACACAGATACAAATAGGATATTCCCTTTTAGGGTTGGGGGGGTTGTGGGGACTGGGGAGGGGTTCTGGGGAGTAAGAAGTGAGGTGGAGGCAAAAACCTATTTTAAGGCAAGGCAAACATATTGAGGCAAGATTTTTGTCCTCCCCCTCTTTGTTTTCTGAGATCCCTTTTCTCCTCTTGATTCTGCAGACCCTTACGTCAACATATAAACCATATCTGTCTTATTTACTTGGGATTTTAAGTATAATTATAGATTTTCTGTTCATGTTACATGAGAAGGAAAGGATAGAGCACATGTAGATAAAGATAAGTTCTAATTGATTATTTTAAATCTCATTTATCTGGGGTGTAACGAGTCAAAAAATAGAAATAACCAGGGATGGATTTGATATGATAATATCTACATAGAAAGAGGTTATTGACAGAGATACCACAAAGAAAGAGAATTACAGACTGATATCCCTGATGAACACAGATGCAAAGACCCTCAACAAACTACTAGCAAATAGAATCCAACTACTCATCAAAAAGATCATACACCATGACCAAGTAGGATTCATCCCAGGGATGCAAGGATGGTTCAACATTCGGAAATCAATCAACATAATCCATCATATCAACAAAAGAAAAGATAAAAAGCATATGATTATATCAATAGATGCAGAGAAAGCATTTGACAAGATCTAGCACCCCTTTCTGATGAAAACTCTAGGCAAAATGGGTATAGAAGGGACCTTCCTCAACATAATTAAAGCCATCTACCACAAGCCTACAGCAAGCATCATCCTCAATGGGGAAAAACTGAGAGCCTTCCCTCTAAGATCAGGGACGAGACAGGGATGCCCACTATCTCCACTGCTGTTCAATATAGTACTGGAAGTACTTGCAATAGCGATTAGGCAAGAAAACGTTATTAAGGGCATTCAGGTAGGAAAGGAAGAAATCAAGCTCTCACTATTCGGAGATGATATGATACTCTACTTAGAGAACCCAATAACCTCCACCAAAAAACTCCTAGAAACAATAGACTCGTATAGTAAAGTTGCAGGTTATAAAATCAATACCCAAAAGTCCATGGCTTTCCTATACGCAAACAGTGAGAGAGAAGAAAGCAACATGAAAAAAACAATCCCTTTCACAATTGTGCCCCAGAAAATCAAGTACCTAGGAATCAGCTTAACTAAGGAAGTAAAGGACCTGTACAAAGAAAACTACAAAACGCTACTTCAGGAAATAAAAGAGGACATGAGGAAATGGAAAGACATCCCCTGCTCATGGGTCGGGAGACTTAACATTGTCAAAATGGCAATACTACCAAAAGCATTGTATAAATTCAATGCAATCCCTATAAGGATACCCATGACATTCTTCAAAGAAATGGAGCAAACACTCCTGAAATTTATATGGAACAATAAGCCCCCACGAATAGCTAAAGCAATTCTTGGGAAAAAGAAAATGGGAGGAATCAACCTCCCTAACTTCAAACTGTACTACAAAGCAGTAATAATTAAAACAGCATGGTACTGGAACAAAGGCAGAACTGCAGACCAATGGAACAGGGTTGAATACACTGACATCTACCCTCAATCATATGATCATCTAATCTTTCATAAAGGTGCAAGTAATGTGAAGTGGAGTAAGGAAAGCCTCTTTAATAAATTGTGTTGGCATCACTGGACGGCTACATACAAAAAAATAGGCTCAGAAATCTGCCTAACACCATGTACAAAAGGAAGATCAAAATGGATTAAAGACCTCAACATCAGACCAGAAACCATAAGGTACATTGAAGATAAAGTTGGCAAAACCCTCCATGACATTGAAGCTAATGGTATCTTCAAAGATGCCATGCCATTGGCCGAGCAAGTGAAAACAGAGATAGATAAATGGGACTATCTTAAACTAAGAAGCTTCTGTACCTCCAAAGAAACAGTGACCAAAATACAAAGACAGTCTACAGAATGGGAAAGGATATTCGCCGAATACACATCTGACAAGGGGTTGATATCCAGGATATACAAAATACTGGTTAAACTCCACAAGAAGAAAACATCCAACCCCATCCAAAAATGGGGCAATGAAATGAACAGAAACTTTCTCAAAGAAGAAATCCGTATGGCAAAAAAGCACATGAGAAAATGCTCTACATCATTAATCATCAGGGAGATGCAGATCAAAACCACAATGAGATACCATCTCACACCTCAGAGACTGGCCCACATTCAAAAGAACAAAAGTAACCGATGCTGGCGTGGATGTGGCGAGAAAGGGACACTTCTTCACTGTTGGTGGGAATGTCCACTGGTTCAGCCCTTCTGGAAAACAGTATGGACGATTCTCAAAAAATTAGAAATTGAGCTCCCATTTGACCCAGCAATACCACTCCTGGGAATATATCCCAGAGAGGCAAAAATGTATAGTCGAAGTGACATCTGCACTTGTTTGTTCATTGCAGCACTCTTTACAATAGCCAGAAACTGGAAGAAACCTGAATGCCCAAGAACAGATGACTAGTTAAAGAAACTTTGCTACATCTACACAATGGAGTACTATGTAGCTGTTAGAAAAGATGAAGTCGCTGATCTGCGTGGGACGGGCACAGAGGCCCAGCTCTGGGCAACAAAGCTGACCGGCTCCAATTCCAACAGGTACAGCCCGCCCCCAAGGGCTCGGGTCCCTCTCTGGGCACGCGCAGCTAGAAACAGCCCCTAGACAGCCGGTTTTCAACCCCTGATCTGCGTGGGACGGGCACAGAGGCCCAGCTCTGGGCAACAAAGCTGAACGGCTCCAATTCCAACAGGTACAGCCCGCCCCCAAGGGCTCGGGTCCCTCTCTGGGCACGCGCAGCTAGAAACAGCCCCTAGACAGCCGGTTTTCAACCCCTGATCTGCGAGGGACGGGCACAGAGGCCCAGCTCTGGGCAACAAAGCTGACCGGCTCCAATTCCAAACAGGAGACCTTCCCAACTCCTCGCCCAGTGCCAGGGACTGTTTCCGGAGCCGCGGCCGCGTCAGCGGCCGCGAAATATTTTCCCACTACATGTGCCATAGGAACCATAAGCTAACTTCTTAGATGGAAACTTCTCTATTTTACCTCAGCCACTAGAAACACAGTAGCCAATAACTCATAAGCCTATCTTAACTTACACTGCATATCAAAGCAGAATAGTAACAGTGAACGTGAAGGACTAAACCACACCTCTCACAATGGTAAAGCAACGCAAAAGCCCGCCAAACTTTCATATTGAAGAGTCTAGCCCAGATGACACCAACAGTACTGTAGTGTTAGACAACCTCTCTGACAAGGAATTCAGAAGGGAGCTACTTAGGATGCTTAGGGAATTAAAAGAAACAATGGAAAGCAATGCCAATAGAAGACAAGAGGATCTGAAGGCAGAAATGAGGAAAATGCAATCAGAAATGTCAGACCTGAAAAATCTCGTAGGCGAATTGAAAAGCTCAGTGGAAGGCCTCAGCAGCAGAGTAACAGCTGCTGAGAACAGAATCAGTGAGCTCGAAGATGAAGTTCAGAGACTCTCCAGAAAAGAGCAGAAAATGGAAAAGAGACTCACAATTCGGGAACAGATGGCAAGAGAAGATCGTGATGAAGCCAAGAGGGGTAACATAAGAATTATTGGAGTCCCAGAGGGACAGGAAGAAAACCTCGATGAAGAAGAAACTGTCAAAGAAATCATTGCTACAACATTTCCAGAGCTGAAGAAAACTTGTGACCACATTCAGGAGGCCCGAAGGGTACCAGCTAGAAGAAATCCGAATAAAAATACCCCAAGACACATTCTGATCAAAATGACCAAAACCTTAGACAGAGACAAAATTCTGAAAGCAGCAAGATCCAAGAAAGAAATCTCTTACAAAGGAGCATCCTTAAAATTCACAGCTGATTTTTCTGATGAAACCCTCATGGCCCGAAAACAGTGGTGGGATATAGTAAAAAAACTCAATGAAATAAATGCCTCCCCCAAAATACTTTTCCCAGCAAGACTCTCATTCATAATAGAAGGAACAACACACAGTTTCACAGACAAACAACAGCTCAGGAACTTCATAGACTCAAAACCATGGTTACAAGAACAACTAAATGGGCTACTTTAAGGCAAGAAAGGCCCCTCAAATACTCCAAATTTTAACAGAACATTGGGACAAAATCCCATAACAATAATCTCTCTCAATGTCAATGGGCTAAACGCACCAATTAAAAGACATAGAGTGGCAGGATGGATTAGAAAATTGAACCCAACATTCTGCTGCCTGCAAGAAACGCATCTCAATAGTCAAAGCAAACACAGACTCAGAGTCAAAGGCTGGAAAACAATCCTACAGGCAAACAGCTCCCATAAAAAAGCTGGGGTAGCCATCCTTATATCAGACCACATCGATTTCAGAGTGAGGAAGGTCATAAGAGACAGTGAAGGCCATTTCTTATTGATCAGAGGATCTGTACAACAGGAAGAACTTACAATAATAAATGTATATGCACCTAATGAGAGACCAGCAAAGTACTTAAAACAACTACTCATAGATTTGGAAAAAGACATCAATAGCAACACAATACTAGTGGGAGACTTCAACACTGCTTTGTCACCTCTTGATAGATCAACCAGACTCAAGCTTAGCAAGGACATACTTCATTTGAGGGAAACAATGGAAGAAAGGGACTTAGTAGATATATACAGGACACTTCATCCACAAAAAGCTGAATACACATTCTTCTCAAGCGTCCATGGAACATTCTCCAAGATAGACCACATGCTGAGCCACAAAACATGCCTCCATAAAATTAAGAAGGTAGAGATTGTATCAACAATCTTCTCAGACCATAATGCGCTGAAATTAGAAGTAAATCACACACAAAAACAGAAAACTAAATCAAACACCTGGAAATTAAACAGTGCGCTATTGAACAACGAGTGGTTTAGACAGGAAATCAAAGAGGAAATCAAAAGATTCCTAGAAACGAATGAAAATGAGAACACGAGTTACCAAAACTTATGGGACACAGCAAAGGCTGTGTTAAGAGGAAAGTTTATAGCTCTACAAGCATTCCTCAGGAAGGAGGAGCGAGCACACATAAGTAACCTAACCTCACAGCTTAAGAGTTTGGAGAAGGACCAAAAAAAGGAGCACAACCCGAACAGGAGAAAGGAAATAATAAAACTCAGAGCAGAGATTAACGAGATGGAAACCCAAAAAACAATCCGAAAGATCAATGAAACCAAAAGCTGGTTCTTCGAGAAAATTAACAAGATCGATAAGCCTCTAGCAAAACTCACAAAGAAAGGGAGAGAGAAAACCCTAATAAACCGAATCAGAAATGAAAAGGGGGTCATTACAACAGAAACCACAGAAATTCAGAGGATCCTCAGGGAGTACTTTGAAAAGCTTTATGCCACGGAACATCAAAACCTCGAGGAAATGGATAAATTCCTAGACTCCTACAGACTCCCAAGGCTGAACCAAGAAGACCTGGAATACCTGAACAGACCTATCACCATCAAGGAAATTGAAATGGTAATAAAAAGTCTCCCCAAGCACAAAAGTCCTGGCCCGGATGGATTCACTAGTGAATTCTTCCAAATCTTTAAAGAGGACTTACTCCCGATGCTCTTTAAGCTTTTCCACGAAATTGAAATATCAAAAACACTTCCGAACAGTTTCTACGAAGCAAATATCACACTGATACCAAAAGCAGACAGAGATACCACAAAGAAAGAGAATTACAGGCCGATATCCCTGATGAACACAGATGCAAAGATCCTCAACAAACTACTAGCAAATAGAATCCAACTACTCATCAAAAAGATCATACACCATGACCAAGTAGGATTCATCCCAGGGATGCAAGGATGGTTTAACATTCGGAAATCAATCAACATAATCCACCATATCAACAAAAGAAAAGAAAAAAAGCATATGATCATATCAATAGATGCAGAGAAAGCATTTGATAAGATCCAGCACCGCTTTATGATGAAAACCCTAGCCAAAATGGGTATAGAGGGGACCTTCCTCAACATAATTAAAGCCATCTACCACAAGCCTACAGCAAGCATCATCCTCAATGGGGAAAAACTGAGAGCCTTCCCTCTAAGATCAGGGACGAGACAGGGATGCCCACTCTCTCCACTGCTGTTCAATATAGTACTGGAAGTACTTGCAATAGCGATTAGGCAGGAAAAAGATATTAAGGGCATTCAGGTAGGAAAGGAAGAAATCAAGCTCTCACTATTCGCAGATGATATGATACTCTACTTAGAGAACCCAATAACTTCCACCAAAAAACTCCTAGAAACAATAGACTCGTATAGTAAAGTTGCAGGTTATAAAATCAATACCCAAAAGTCCATGGCTTTCCTATACGCAAACAGTGAGAGAGAAGAAAGCAACATGAAAAAAACAATCCCGTTCACAATTGTGCCCCAGAAAATCAAGTACCTAGGAATCAGCTTAACTAAGGAAGTAAAGGACCTGTACAAAGAAAACTACAAAACGCTACTTCAGGAAATAAAAGAGGACATGAGGAAATGGAAAGATATCCCCTGCTCATGGGTCGGGAGACTTAACATTGTCAAAATGGCAATACTACCAAAAGCATTGTATAAATTCAATGCAATCCCTATAAGGATACCCATGACATTCTTCAAAGAAATGGAGCAAACACTCCTGAAATTTATATGGAACAATAAGCCCCCACGAATAGCTAAAGCAATTCTTGGGAAAAAGAAAATGGGAGGAATCAACCTCCCGAACTTCAAACTGTACTAGAAAGCAGTAATAATTAAAACAGCATGGTACTGGAACAAAGGCAGAACTGCAGACCAATGGAACAGGGTTGAATACACTGACATCTACCCTCAATCATATGATCATCTAATCTTTCATAAAGGTGCAAGTAATGTGAAGTGGAGTAAGGAAAGCCTCTTTAATAAATTGTGTTGGCATCACTGGACGGCTACATGCAAAAAAATAGGCTCAGAACTCTGCCTAACACCATGTACAAAAGGAAGATCAAAATGGATTAAAGACCTCAACATCAGACCAGAAACCGTAAGGTACATTGAAGATAAAGTTGGCAAAACCCTCCATGACATTGAAGCTAATGGTATCTTCAAAGATGCCACGCCACTGGCCGAGCAAGTGAAAACAGAGATAGATAAATGGGACTATCTTAAACTAAGAAGCTTCTGCACCTCCAAAGAAACAGTGACCAAAATACAAAGACAGTCTACAGAATGGGAAAGGATATTCGTCGAATACACATCTGATAAGGGGTTGATATCCAGGATATACAAAATACTGGTTAAACTCCACAAGAAGAAAACATCCAACCCCATCCAAAAATGGGGCAATGAAATGAACAGAAACTTTCTCAAAGAAGAAATCCGAATGGCAAAAAAGCACATGAGAAAATGCTCTACATCATTAATCATCAGGGAGATGCAGATCAAAACCACAATGAGATACCATCTCACACCTCAGAGACTAGCCCACATTCAAAAGAACAAAAGCAACCGATGCTGGCGTGGATGTGGCGAGAAAGGGACACTCTTTCACTGTTGGTGGGAATGTCCACTGGTTCAGCCCTTCTGGAAAACAGTATGGACGATTCTCAAAAAATTAGAAATTGAGCTCCCATTTGACCCAGCAATACCACTCCTGGGAATATATCCCAGAGAGGCAAAAATGTATAGTCGAAGTGACATCTGTACATGTTTGTTCATTGCAGCACTCTTTACAATAGCCAGAAACTGGAAGAAACCTGAGTGCCCAAGAACAGATGACTGGTTAAAGAAACTTTGGTCCATCTACACAATGGAGTACTATGTAGCTCTTAGAAAAGATGAAGTCATGAAATTTACATACAAGTGGTACAATATGGAAAGTATCATGCTAAGCGAAATGAGTCAGAAAGAGAGGGATAGACATAGAAAGATTGCATTCATCTGGGGGATATAAAGTAACAAAGTAAGAGATTAATACCCAAGAATAGCTGAGATCAGCACCAGGAGGATTACTCCATAACTTAGAGGCCAGCCGGGTATCCTAGAGGAAAGGGCAGTTCAGATAGAGAAGGGAGCACCAAATAAAGGATGTTTGGAGGATCCTCCCAGGAGGGGAGATGCATGTCGAAAGTAGACTATGGACTGAACATGTTTGCCACTCAATGCCTCTTTTGCAGACCACAACACCCAAAAGGAGAGAGAGAACACAGGGGATTGCCCTGCCACAGAGACAGGGGGGATGGGGGGATGGGGGTGGGAGGGATATTATCCATGGTGGTGGAAAATGGGCACTGGTGGAGGGATGGGTATCTAATCATTGTATAATTGAAACCAAAGCACAAAAAATTGTAAATCTACAACCTTAAAAAAAATAAAATACAATAAAGGGAAAAAAAAATCACCGACAAAAAAAAAAAAAAAGAAAAGATGAAGTCATGAAATTTACATACAAGTGGTACAATATGGAAAGTATCATGCTAAGCGAAATGAGTCAGAAAGAGAGGGATAGACATAGAAAGATTGCATTCATCTGGGGGATATAAAGTAACAAAATATGAGATTAATACCCAAGAATAGCTGAGATCAGCACCAGGAGGATTACTCCATAACTTAGAGGCCAGCCGGGTATCCTAGAGGAAAGGGCAGTTCAGATAGAGAAGGGAGCACCAAATAAAGGGTGTTTGGAGGATCCTCCCAGGAGGGGAGATGCATGTCAAAAGTAGACTATGGACTGAACATGTTTGCCACTCAATGCCTCTTTTGAAGACCACAACACCCAAAAGGAGAGAGAGAACACAGGGGATTGCCCTGCCACAGAGGCAGGGGGGATGGGGGCATGGGGGTGGGGGGTTATTATCCATGGTGGTGGAAAATGGGCACTGGTGGAGGGATGGGTATCTGATCATTGTATAATCGAAACCCAAGCACAAAAAATTGTAAATCTACAACTGTACCTCATGGTGTTTCACTAAAAAAAAAAAGAGGTCATTGAGCAAAATCCTAGGAAGACAGAAGCAGGAGAGTATGAGAGGAAGACATTGACAAAGCAGATCAAGGATGAGTAACAGCAGCTGGATCCTTGAGGGAGGAACAGAGATGGTCCAGCCAAGCAATCTGAGCAGTAAAGCACTGGAGAGACAACGTGAAAAAGGGAAAATGTAACTGGGGTTGCTGTCCCAGGTAAGACTAGAGTTAAAGAATGAACCCCTCCACGATTGAACTGTGGACAGTGGGCTTATTGTGCCTTTAGACTTAACTGAAATGTCAGCCAATTTTGTCCTTAAGTCTGTTGATACACGGATTTCTGGGACTGCTATAGCCTGCTCAAATACACCAACAAGAGCTCTGAAATTGAGAATTTTTAAATTAAGATATCTGAAATACAAGAACCATCACAAAAACACTTGGCATTCTGCATTATATTCTTAACACTCTATCCACAAGGACCAGAAAGTTAGCTGTTTGTCTCAATAAAACTACATGTTTAACTTTTGTCTTTT
This sequence comes from Sorex fumeus, assembly GCF_029834395.1. Classification (NCBI taxonomy): domain Eukaryota; kingdom Metazoa; phylum Chordata; class Mammalia; order Eulipotyphla; family Soricidae; genus Sorex; species Sorex fumeus. The sequence continues at coordinate 10,078,317 of NW_026606155.1, forward strand.
ACTCTTACTGGTCTATTTAATAATAATTTATTTATATATTCAGTTCCAGAAAAATCCCAAAGTTTTCAGGAATAATTTCCAATGCCCCCCCAGTCTTCCCATATTAAAATTTTATTCATTTCTTTTATAAGACTACATACTGATTCCATTTTTAATAGATCTGTAATGTCTTAAATATATGAGCACTGTGTGAGACTTGTTTATGGCCCTGCTTATGAAAAAACAAAAAGCTTGAATTTCTTGTTGTTAAAATGTAAGACATTTTCATATCAAAGGGCATTTCTAAGAAAATAAAAGTGCAAAGAATCAAAGGAAAGAGTTGTAAATTATCTGATAAGTACCTAATTTGTTTCAGTAATATGTAGAAAACTGGACTTATAAGAACCAAAGGAGTTTGGGAAATCTGTCTGTTTGGTCCCACTCATAAGTTTTTCAAAAAAAATAGTAGAAACTAAATGAAAAAAGAAAAGAAATGCTAAATAAGAAAATGCATTGTGGTTCATAATGTTGAACTGGTCTGTGCCTCTTTTCTAGGTTGATGTCAGTTCAGGTACACAATTGACCACTGAACAAAACTGGAAATATTATTTGAGCTAATAGGTAGCTCTGTTTGTGTTTTCATTGTCTCTCATTTAAGCATCACTCTCCACTCTGTTTTTTCCGGTTTTTTGTGTCTATCGTGTATATATAAAGCATTTCCAAATCGCCTTTGAAGGAAGCAGTTTGACATGCTAAATTAAACAGGGCTCCAGAGACATTTGTTTTCGGCAGCAAAACAAACTCAACTAGACAAAAAAAATGCCGAGCCCATCAGATCTGAAACCATATTTCTCCTTGTCTGCATGTTAAACGGCAATAATGTAAATGAATGTGAATCGCTTGGCGAGCTGTGAGAAAATAAGCTGCAAATTACAATGCTGGCTAGTGAATGTTGAAATTGGTGGAATGTGATGATAACGCAATGGGTGGGGACCTGAGCCTTCATTAGAGATTCTCATTTCTCACTCATTTCATTTCCAGTTATAAAGTCCAGTGAAATGGATCTTGGTAATTGCAAAGTTGATTGCTACATCAGTTTAGGGGAAATGAATACTGCTATTACTTTTTTTCTTTTTCTCTCCTCTCTTCTCCCTCCCTCGTGTTTTTTTTTTATTACATCAATGGGATTTTCAGTGAGTTTTTCAAACCATTGGGAGGATCAAACTATTTTAGCAGTTTTGATATTTCTACGGCCCGTGGGTATCAGAGTAATTTTCTCTTTAAAAAAGCAGATGTGATAGCATCACCAGATGACAAATGAAAGTGGAAACATTGGTGTCTTGAATATCACAACTTTCCTATTGCCAAGGCGGGCGGGGGGGGGGGGGGGGGGGGGAGAAAACAAATAAGATATCAACTTCTCTACATAGAGTCTCTATAAGGAAAAAGGAGGTAGGGAGTGTATGGAATATTCCTTCTGACCAGAACCAGATTACAAAATGTTTGTTGTCAAATTTATTAGTGTAACTTCACTCAAAGCTCCTTCTAAATTAGATTTATAACAAGTTGATAACCATCTAAGTAGATTTTGTGAAATTCTTTCAGTAGTCAGGTTTTTAAATTGTACCAAGAGATATCGCTAAGATAGATGCTGACATCTGTTTTCAGCCACACTAAGAAAGTGTGTTAATAATTGTCTGGTCCATGGACATCGAGGGACCAACTCATATTTTCATGAGAATTGTGGGATTTAAAAATGAATTGCACTATTCTTTTAAGGTCTGTTTGAGGCGAAGATGAGGGGATGAGGGGGTGAACAGAGAGATTACAATATAGGCATGAAGCTGAATGATTTCCAGGTGAGTATAAGGAATCTCATTGAGAGTTAGTTTGAAAGACTTCCTGCCAGGATATCACACCCTCTGTACTCAAATTTTGCTCATTAGATAAACATGATCACATATCCCAATATAAAAGAGGAAAAGCAATATTTCTGAATGTTTACTCTCATAATCTCAGTTAATTAAACATAGGGATTTGGTATAGTTGACTATTTGATCAAATTTAGGCTATAGTAAAAAGTTCAGGATAAATTCAGGCTATGCTGACTTCACAGTCAAGAGAAAATCTTTCTTTCCTATTTTGGTCTGCCCTGAATTGTGTATCTATAGTCTCTGTCATTTGTACTGTTTCTCCATCTTGTGGGCTTCTATTTATGAAAATATAAGACATAAGAAATACATCTATACATAGAAATAAGAAAATTTTGTCTTTTCACAAGCTGAATTTTGTCCAGATATTACATTATCTATATTTGTGAGATGTGTCAAATGAGATTTACTGAGTAAAACACACTTTTATCCATAATGAAGGTGTACTTCATCCAATCAGTTGAAGATCTGAATAGAATGACATGACGGAACTTAAAGAATTTACCCCTCTGATTGAACTGCCGACTGTGGACTTATCATGGCTTTATTGCTGAATTGAAATGCCAGCATTCCTGGTGTTCCAGCCTGTCAGTGTACAGACTAGAAATTAAAACATCAATTCTCCTTATTCTTGGACTACTGGGTATAGTCTAGATCTCTGTCCTTGAGTTTCCTAGGTGACTAGTATTCTGGTTTCATATATTGGGACTTAACTGTTTGCATAACTATGTATGACTATTTTTAAAGAGAGAAAAAATGTATTGATTCTTGATTTTGGGGCAACTCATACATAATTAGCAAAAATATAAACAAATAGAGAACTGCCAACTTATGTACATTTTTACTCTAATAGAGTCAATCATTTCCATATCATATTCTCGTATAGCACTACATAAAAGCCTAAAAATATTTTTCTTGTTAATTTTTTAAAGAAGAAAATCAAAAGTTTCTTAGATCTCCGTATGGCTATTTTAATTTTTATTCAATAAGTAGAATAAGTACTTCAAGACCAGTAAAAATTTTCCTGAAAGGAATATTTAAATAAATTCTCCACGGGAGGGGTGAAAGTGATAGTACACTGAATAAAACTTTTGCCTTGCATGCAGTCTACCCAGATTCAATCCTTGGCATCCCATATGGTTCCCTGAGTCCTGCCAGAAGTAATTCTTGTGTAAAGAACCAGAAGTAAAACTTGAGCGCCACTGGGTGTGGTCTAAAAACAAAAATTAATTAATCCAAGTAATAGTTATCATGGGCTGGAGTGATAGCACAGCAGGTAGGGCATTTGCCTTGTACATGGATGACCTAAGTTTGATTCCTCCATCCCCCTTGGAGAGTTCGGCAAGCTATTAAGAGTATCCAGCCTATAAAGTAACAAAGTATGAGATTAATACCCAAGAATAGCTGAGATCAGCACCAGGAGGATTACTCCATAACTTAGAGGCCAGCCGGGTATCCTAGAGGAAAGGGCAGTTCAGATAGAGAAGGGAGCACCAAATAAAGGATGTTTGGAGGATCCTCCCAGGAGGGGAGATGCATGTCGAAAGTAGACTATGGACTGAACATGTTTGCCACTCAATGCCTCTTTTGCAGACCACAACACCCAAAAGGAGAGAGAGAACACAGGGGATTGCCCTGCCACAGAGACAGGGGGGATGGGGGGATGGGGGTGGGAGGGATATTATCCATGGTGGTGGAAAATGGGCACTGGTGGAGGGATGGGTATCTGATCATTGTATAATTGAAACCAAAGCACAAAAAATTGTAAATCTACAACTTTAAAAAAAAATAAAATACAATAAAGGGGAAAAAAAAAAAGAGTATCCAGCCTGCACAGAAGAGTCTGGCAAGCTACCTGTGGCATATTTGATATGCCAAAAACAGTAGCAAGTCTCACAATGGAGACATTAATGGTGCCCACTCGAGCAAATCAATGAACAATGGGAGGACAATCTTACAGCGATACAATAGTTATCATAGTTGAAGAACTGCTATATAAGAATTATTCAAAACTCTACAATTTTTGCTTTAAACTGTTAAACTTTTATGTGATGAGAAAATGGTTAAAAACCCACTAGACCATTTGCTTATCATGACTTACTCAGTGGTCAAAATGACACTCACATGGTTTGACTTGAAGCTATCCTCACTGGCACTGGTAGAAGAATGGAGAAAAAATAACAGGATGTCATCACTGATTACAATAGGAAGAATAAGCAGTAGTCAGCATGTATTTGTCATCCAGCTATTTAACATTGCTTATCTCCTCATCTTCTCTTTCTCCTAAGCACAAAGCATGGTGACAGTTCTCTCAGTTCTCTATTCTATAAACTTGTGGATTGACTGAAGCACAAAACTCACACCAAAACAGATCGCAAGACTCGAGTTGTTCGTAATATATTTGATTCAGGCATTCAACGTCCCAGCATCAATCCCATCACCATTGTGACATTTTCTCCACCATTGTCCCCAGTGTCCACCTCTCCCCCCATCAACCAAGCCTACCCTCTTGGTAGGCACAAAATAATTTTTTCATATTGCTTTTATTGCATCTATACTGTTTGTTCATCTAATTTGCTGTGTTCTTACTGACAGTATTGTGGCATTTGTATATGGCATTGTGTTCCAGGAACTCCAGGATCTGTAGAACTGGGATGGTATTTAGCCCACTCTCTTCCTGAGTAGGGCTCAGAGTTTTTATCTCAAAGACCAGTGTACCCAGAAATTACATGAGTTTGGCTTGGCATATCTTCTGAGATTAGTCATGAAGCTGTGAAACTGGTAGTTTACATGGTGCTCGATGTGGACTGTGAATTGTGTTAAGTCATTAACATATTTGCAAGGTCAAATTTCCACTTTTATTTTAGTAGCTAATATGTTTCTGATTTGAAAAATAAGAACAATATTGAATAATAATTTATTGCTATTTATAGAATTAACATTAATATAGTCTTATTTCTAAGAAAGAAACTCATTCATTTCTACTTTTTTTAAATTACTTGCTCTATGATCATTTGTGAACTCACTTTTTTCTAACATTAAACAGTAGAGAATTATAAAATACCTCTTAACAAATTTTAAGTACTTTTCTTAATGTCATTATTTTTGCAAAACATAAAGAAGTGTCTGACACTATTGTTGACTTAAACTCTATGTAGAGAAGAGTTTTCATGAATTAGTATAAATTTCACATGAATTATTTACTAGATTTCACACAAATCTCAAATAATAAAATTGCATAACACAGAAAAATTCTTACCTAATATTAGTAATTAAATAATAGTAATATGCATATTTATAGATAATAAAACATAATAATTGTTAAAATTGAAAATATAAGCTAATTGAATATTATCTATACCATAATTCAGTGTTTGTCAGATAAAGGAAATATTAAAAAAATTAGTATGAGATGTAGTCCATAATTTTCAGAGATGTATTTCTATTTTAATAGCTTAATTTGTAGGATATTTTGTCATATTTTGGTATATATCCAAAATAGTCATCTTATGAATGTGTAATAGTAATCTTCAAAATTCCTTATTTTATGGAATATTTAACTGATTTATCCACGTTGTTAAAAAGATTTGTGGCAGATCAGAATCTAGAACTTGAATTTTCCCAAACGTTTTTTATCATTTTTATTGCTTAGTAATGCTGTGCATATGTACTAATTTGTTTTTAGGCTAAACTTATATGTCTTAATTATATGATTAAGTAAAGGCTTTGACTTACAGAGTCTGAATATTTGTCTTGTTTCATTAGATCCCTAACCCTCAGTTTAGTTGTCTAGAGAGCTAAATATCATATTTTAAAAATATTCATGTAAATCATTTTACAATGCCTTAGAAGAACCTAGTCCATAGATAAAGGTCCAAAAATGTGCACACATTTTTATTATATCCCTTACATTTCTTTGCATAATGTCATCTATCATCACATTAAAAAATCAGGGCTTTGAGATTTCAAAGGCCTAAGTTCAACCAAATGTCCTCCCTTTCTAGGTATGGAAAAGTAATCTTAATATCATTATAGAAGCAACACATAGAGCTAACTGATAAATCAATGTTTGTAATATTCAGCAATCTCACTACTGTAAAACTTTCATCCATGCCCACAATGACATGCATATTTTTTTCTTTCTGATCTCAGTAGTCATGAGTAAGAATTTATTGCATATCAGACCTAAAACTTTGGGGGGGAAAAGGATTGATTTATTAAAGACACAGATTCCCAGAAAAATCGGTACATGACCCTATTCCCTATAATCTTTTTTTATCAAATAAAAATCCTGAAGAATTCATAGAATTCATTAGAACAGATCAGTTGGTTGGTATGAGGAGAGCATGGTGTTGTGTAATTGAAAAGATTCTGAAAAACGTGTCCCTTTGTCTCCATTATATTCATCCTTGTCAAAGTATTTCTTCATGACTTAAATAGTGCTGAAAAGTTCACAGTTGTATCAAGAAATATGGACCATATTTACTGCTATATATAAATGTGATAATTCAAATTCTCACAGCATGATCTATCACATGTTCAAGAAGTTGTCGAAGAACCATAGTAGAGCTACACAGATATACCCGAAAGAAATACTTTGCAAATGTAGGGGCTAGAGAGAGAATACACTGGATAAGTCATTTGCCTCACATACAGCCAATACCAGTTTGATCCTTGGCACCCCTATGGTCTTCTGAGACCCCCCCAGGGTGATACCTGAATGCAGAGGGCAAGACTAAGCCTGAAACACCAGTGGTGTGCACCCCCCAAAAAATAACTTGCAAATATATATAAAATATAATAAAAAAGAAATTAGGGCTTTCCTTAATTTTATTAATAGCTATCAGAACTAAAATTTGCAATGACCCCATTCTAACTCGTTTGCCCCTGGTTCACAATCCTAGGAGGTTGTTTGTATTATTACTGATTTTTCCACATGAGAAAAATTGAATCAAGAAGTGATTTGTCAGCACCAGTAAATATTAGATTGGATCTTGTTTTTCACCACAAACACAGGTCTTTTGACCCTGGACTCTGTCACCTATGGATATGCTTCATGTGGCAGCACATCCCAGAAGACATTATTTCCATCCAATCCTTTATTACTAGCTAAATTCTGACCAGTCTTCTGAAAACAATGCTGATTGATAAGAATTCTGAATTTCAAGCTCCAAGTCCATTGGAAAGTATCTACTTGACGCCAACTCTAGAACATTTGAATTGCTGGAGCTGAGATAGAGAGGCTCCATAGATTGAGAATAAAACTACCGTATTCCAACTACTCCCTAAATTTGACGCAACATATTTCAGGTTTTCAAATTGCTCTGAAAGAGTAAAAGGAATCAAAGAACTAAATCAAGAGAAACAATATCATTGGGTACTTTCACTTAATCACTTCATCACTTGACATCCTGTTACTCATCGATTTGCTGGAGTGGGCGCCAGTAATGTCTCCATTCGTCCCTGCCGCATGCTAGTGTAACCCAATGACATCTGCTCGCTCCAGGAATACAAAGAGCCTCAAACTGATTGTTCAGGGTCTTGAGGAAGAAGTCTGACCATCTCGTAAGTGGGCGGCCATGGGATCTTTTTGACATCCCATGGAATGCACTCTTTAAGGGCTCTAGTCCAGCTGTCATCTCCAAAATCTCATTACATGTCCAGCCCATCTGATTTTCGATGCCTTGTGAACAAGACAGCATCCCTGAGTCTTGACGGTTGACGGAGATCGGAACTCCGGATTCTTTCTCTCACTTGAGTGAAGCGTGATACTCCAAGCATAGCTCTTTCGATTTCTCTTTGGGAGATCCGAACAGCGTTCTCATCCTGTTTGCGCAGGTCCCAGGTCTCTGGGGTGTATGCTAATGCAGGGAGAACGGTGGAATTGAAAAGATGTGCCCCGGAGCTGGAGGTTCTTCGTCCTCTTAGCTACAAAGTTGGGTACTTTGACGAAGAAAAAAAATCTTTCAGATTCATTTTCTGAATCTGACAACTTAAAATTCTTTCTCCATCAGCACCACCTGTACGAAAATGAAATCAGTGCCACCCCGGAAGAGCTCATTATCTCCCTTTCTTTGACTTGCCAGGAGGAATATTGCTTCCCCAATGCCAGCTGCTTCTGAGGCCTGGGGCCTATTTCACCTCTAGGGACATTAGCTTTAACCTTTCAATCTCTTTGATTTAATCATCTAACCATGTAATTAAATTCCAATAGTCAAGTTTCAAGGGCAGGGATGCAAGGGTTGGGCAGTCCCATTTAGCCCAAGCAGATGGCAGACACTGCTCCTGGAACAGCACGCTTCCACGACACATACTGCTAGCGTTTGTGTTGTGTTGCAGTTCAACACTTGCAACTAAAAGGTAGTCAGTCTGCCTAAAGAATGAAAGCCTCTTCACCTGCTTCCGTGAGATAAGGCGCAATGTATTTTTAATGTGCACTTTTATCTCTCCTTGGCAGTGAAGATGGTTTCCACGTGATAGCCAAGCCATAAGGTAAGCAAAGCTAATGGGTGTGATTTGTAGACAGCATATGGACCCTTAGGTTCAAATTAATGTGTTCTTTCTTCTGTTGCCTAAAGCTTTTCAAATGCTGAGGAGGAGCTTTCAGGATTGAGTTTAAAGATGCTTCTTCAGTTTGTTTAGCTCCTGTTAATAGCTAGGTGTTATTTCAACATCTGGTTGCGGTCTGTTCTATGATTTTACCAAGAAAACATGAGTGACAGCTCATCTCTTTAAATTAACAATGTGTTGGTGAGGATAAAGTAACACTAGGTTTTCCACACACTTCAGGAAATCTGTAAATTGGTACAAACTTTTTTGAGAGAATACGATAACACACAATCTAGGCTGTATAAAATGCATACCTTTCATCAGCTTTCCCAATTATTTCAAGTTTTTAAGCAAAGGTGATATATATGTTGATATATATATGATCATGTATATGTTAATACATATAAGATATATAACATACACACATATATAAAAATATATATAAGATCCTTAAAAAATAGTCCTTCACAAAGTTACAAAATAAATATTGTTACACCAGTAATATGGGTATCTGCTCAAAATTAAATTTTATTAATATTATTAAGATCAAAATTTGTTTTAATGAATTAATTGCATTCTTTAAAATCGTGATATTATTTTGGTTTGGCTGGTGAGATATGGGTATATTTTATGCTTTATGTGTATTTTATTTTAAACTTTTTATATTTTAAACACACAAATATATAATCACTATATGTAAAACATTTTCAAATTAATACTATGCCATTTCATAACTGCCCAAATCTGTGCTTTTAATTAGAGAACAATCTCACAAACAAGAAAGCCATTTGTTCATTGTAATGGATTCCTTCAGAAATTTATCAGTATAATATTTACACAAACATAAATATCCAGGTACATTTTAAAACAAGCTTTTACCCTCAGGTTCTTTGCATTTAGTAAAATTGTTCTGATTTTCATAGACATCACTGAAAAACAAGACAATAAATGGCACTAGTTTAGTTGTTCACATGAAATAGCGTTGATATAAGTTGACAAAAACAGTTTAAAGTAATAAGCTTTTACTGTCATAGGAAACAAGTAAAGATTACTATCATGAAAAACAACTAAAGGTACAGTTTATTTTTGCTTCAATTTCAAAAAAGATAGGCATCATTTTTCTGTTTGCTCCATTTATTTCTAAGGAAACCTGCTACTCATGTCTGTCCTGGCCAATAGCTACACAGACAAGGACTCATACAGGTGGACGTATTTTTTAAAAAATCCCTGCAACCCAGGCTAGCAACAGCACTTAGCAGAGCTCAGAGGTTAAGTGACTCAATCAAAGGAAACTCTGTGGCTGAGCTGTAATAAAGTCCAAGTAGCTGTATCTCAGGGCAGGCTTTTTCCAAGGTGGCTTTGGTGAACGGAACACAGTATACTCGGATCTGAGTTTCTTTCATGTACTTCTAGGAAAAGGCAGTGAATTGAAGAAGCAGTGTGGAGAATACTAATGGATCCCCTAACAGAAGCATTTTCAGGTTTTTCATAAATCTCCAAAGGTTAGTGATAAACTCAGATTCTGACATCATCACTTGCTAAGAAATTTGGTTTAAATCACTCATTGGAGCATCTTCAATGATTGGCCGTGGGAATTCCAGTATTATTCTCCCAGACATAACTAGCAAAGTGCACTTCATCTATAGCGCCACATTTATCATCCCAGGATTGTTATTACTTAGTGTTTTTCCATGTTGCATCAGGTTTGGAGAGACGTACTCATGTGAGGGTTGCTCCTTTCTTTTTATTGAAATTTTGCTGAAAACATTCTGTTAATACATGTGATTCTGGAAATGCTGTTAGCCTATTGATGAAAGTCAAAGTGAATCATCAATTGAAAATGTTTTAGGAAAAAGCGATTTGAGTTTAGATGGACCATTGCAAATGTCTAGAACTCATTTGCAATCTTCTTTTTTTAAGTAGTGATCATCATTCCAGCCATTGCATAACAGTCAACTTGGGTTAAAAATCTCAACTTCCCCCCCAACTCTTGTCATGTTCTTAAAGGCAACTGCCATGCACATTGACATTGTATAGAACATTGACATTCCTCAAGCGAGCCAAATCAATGGGATAGGTTCTATAAAAAGGCCCTCCCGTTGATCGTCGATTTGCTCGAGCGGGCCCAGTAACGTCTCCATTGGAGACTTTGTTGTTACTGTGTCTGGCATATCGAATACTCTCGGTAGCTTGCCGGGCTCTCTGAGAGGGGCGGAGGAATCGAACTCGGGTCGGCCATGTTGGCCGCTTGTAAGGCGAACGCCCTACCCGCTGTGGCGTCTGCCTTGCATGCAGCCAACATGGCCGACCCAAGTTCGATTCCTCCGCCCCTCTCAGAGAGCCCGGCAAGCTACCGAGAGTATTCGATATGCCAGACACAGTAACAACAAAGTCTCCAATGGAGACGTTACTGGGCCCGCTCAAGGTTCTATAAAATTTGAGTTAAATAATTCTAGTTTCTCTTTGTCCATTAATGCCTAAAAAATAGAAAGAAAGAAAAAAATCTTAAACTCCTTCTATTTTCTTTGTTAAAAAGAGAAGGGGACTTACAAATTACTCAAAATAACAAAAAAAGGAAAGTTTGAATAATACCAAAGTTTTGTAAATCAATGAACGTATTTTATGTTTATCATTTTAGTTGAATATATATTTCCAGCATTTCATTTTAACAAAATTTAAGATTAAAATAGTCTTATATCTGGCCTAAGAGCTATGCAGTGAACCTGTTAAGTATCTTGAGGAGAAATCCCTTATGGCAGTCAAGGTGACCCTAAAACAAAAAAAGAAATAATATAAAAGCAAAGAAAGAAGTGAAGGGGACAGAAAAAGAAAGAAAGAAGGGGAGTGGAGGAAAAGAGAAAAGAAGAAAAAAAGAAAGGAAGAAAGGGAGAAAGGAAGGAAGGAAGGAAGGAAGGAAGGAAGGAAGGGAGAGAAAAAGAGAAAAAGAGCATGAAGTCAATATTCAATTTTTACAATTGTCTGATAGATTGAAGATTATATTTAGTTGCTCATCTAATAAAAGATGTGATGTCTTAAAATTTATATATGTGTTACAACATTTAAGTAGAAGACTTTTAATCTAAGACTTTTTGTTTAATCAAATAAGTATTTTATAAAAAGAAAATTATCAGAAACTATTTTCAATAACAAACAAAAAAACAGTTGAACGCACAAAATGCACATTACTTCTTAAAACTTGCTATTTTGAATATTCTTTAAAAGAAAAAATAGAAATATTTTTCCAAATAATTTGGGAAAAAATAACTCCAGCATAGATTATACTGTACTAATTCACCTGATAATGTTAGTTAAAGATTATCATAAAAGATGATTGTTCAATTGTTATAATATCTTATGAGTTAATAAGATCATTAAAATTATAGCAGCTTTTAAATGTTTATGAGTGAATATTCAGCAACATCTAAAATGCTTTTAATAATACTTCATCTTATGTATAAGGAGTATTTTAGAATATTTCATATTGCTTTCCTTAAAACTGGTTGATTTAATGAGAATTGATATATTTAGACTATCTTCTTAGTGTTATTTTGAGTCTTGTCTTTAATTATAGAAATCTTTTTTGATGAAGGAAACATAAGCTCTCTGCTCTAGAAGGAAAATATTTGTAAGAAGCAGGTGAAAAATATAATTACATGTTTGAAATTCATTTCATTATTAGGAAAAACAAAGTATTGATTAATTTTAGACCCTAAGTTAAACATACAGGCTTAGATTTTTAGAAAACCACAACAATTAATAAAAATGGACAATATATCTTTTAAACATGTAGAGGGAGAAAAAGAAACCATCTCAAAAAGGCATAAATTAAACATAAAGACATAGGAAGATAAATATTAAGAGGGTTTTAAAAAGTGAGAAAATATACGTAAAAAGAAAACTGATCTAATTAATAACAATCAAATTAGAGCTTAAGAAAAATAGAGGACATATCCTTCTGAGGAATTAGGTGCATCATACACAATTACAAAAAGAGTACCTCACTATAAAGGTAAAACTATTACTATATCCACCTTTGGAATAACAATCAAAGTATCAAACACAAGTGGCGGTAACATGTATTTTAAGTATTAAAACATTTAGATAGGACTGGCTGAATCTAATGGGGCCACCATGTATTCTACAGAAAATAAAAAAATAAGTCATTTATTGCATATTTAAAACGTGCTCTCTTCTTTGAAATAGTTCATAGAACTCACAGAAAGATGAATGAAGAACTTGTACAAAAATATTTATACCAGGATCATTAAACTTTAAAATAAAAACTTGTGTGAATTATAAAGAGTTTATTTTAACTATATTTCCTTTTTTCCTTTGTTTATTTGGATCACACCTGGGGGTGTGCAGGGATTTTTCCTGGCACTGAATTCAGGGATAATTTCTGGTGGGCTCATGGGACCATGTTAGTTGCTAGAGATTGAATCCAGGTCAAGTGAATTACAAGGCAAGAGCCCTACACACTGTACTATCTCCTTTTAATTTTAATTTTAAAATTAAAATTTTTAAATTTCTTTTCCTTAAATCTAAAGTTCTAGAATAAAAATTCTGGTCCAGACTATTTCTTTTTCTGTTAGGAGAGGGATCAATCTAACACCATTTTTGGAAATAATTCAAAAACTTAATCTGATATTTTGTACCACTGACAGCAAACGTTGTTGAGTTCATCCCCAAAGCATTTTATATAGTTTTGAATTAATCTCTATGCTTGAGACACACAAATTCATCTTATTTCTTGATTATCTTTTTTTTATATTATTAAAGCACATAAGCCAAAAAAAGGGGGTGGATTGTAAATAGGAGTCAGCATCTGCAACAGATTTTGTTATTTGCTTGAGGCTAGTTCTTGCAATGAGATATTAAATCATCAAAATTTGGGTCAAGTGATTTCTGCTCAAGTAGATTGTTGCCCAAAATAAACACATTTGGGCGTTCTGCAGGAAACTGTAGAATAGAAAATTAACAATTAGCTTATTTACAGATTCTTACATCATTTCTAAACTTTTGCATTTTTGATTGTGGATCCAGACTTCAGGGTAACTGTCAGTCACCTTCAGGCAGTGAGTATATTCTCAGACACAATGACAAATTGCCCCAGAGCTGGAATATCTTTTCACATTTTCCATGGGGGCCAGTTTTTGAGCAAAATACTCTATATTGGTGCTGTGCCTTTAACAGCAGAGGTAAGTTATAAAAGTCTAATGCAAATATTGTGCGGTTTATATAGGGCTTCAAAATCTATGTATGGTCATTATTCCTTTAGGTCCTCTTTTCTTGATTGAAATCTATTATTTTGTAACAGAGCATAGTGGGTATAAAACCAAAGTCCTCATACATATAAAGCATACTAAGTACCCAAAGGTTCCTTGACTGAACTTGACAGTTTCTTCTGAGCCCCCTTTTGCAAAGAGGTCTTGATCGTGGTGGGCTATGGCTACAGGCCTGCCTAGTCAACGTGTAGCAAAACCCCTGCTAAGTGTGTGTGAGACTCTTCTCCACTCCCCAACGTTTCATCTTTAGAGAGGAACTCTGCAATTTTGGTCAAACAAGAATATTCCTATCCTTGATGCTTCTTCTTAGTCAATTCTGTCACTAATCATCCATTTTGTTCTTGATTTAAATCCCCATGTCTCCTCACCTTATTATTTGGACTTGAGATCAGTTCCATGTGGAATTTTCTTTTACTGACTGCAAAAGTTTCCAAATTACAAGCATTTTATTTTTTAAAAATTTTACTTTTAGTGACTTGTTGATCCCATTTGGTGTACTCAAGGGTTCAGCTTTACATCTTTATATTTGCATATTTGTCAACACTCCCAACACCAAACTCCAGTGCCATCCTACCCACAAAACCAAAAATCCTCTCCAAATTTCCCCTTTCCCTCTAGCAACCACCAGAGTTTCAATGAGCCAAGGTGTTACTTTTTTTGGTTTCTTGTTAATCGATTTGCACATATTCCACATATAGTGAAACCACCCAACAACAGTATTTCGCTTTCTTATTTTTCTTAGCATACCCAAGTACCTAAAGATACATCTATTTTTTTCTCCAAAGAGAATAAGTTCAGATGATTTTAAAATAGTGGAGCAGTATTTCATAGAGAATATATATCACAGGTTTTTTCATTGGTCATCTGTATGTGGGCATTTAGATTGATTTCAGAATTTGGTTATAATGACTAGTGCAATTATGAACACAGTGTTGCAAACAGAATTTCAAATTAGCATTTTAAAGTATTTTAAATAAATGCCTCAGTAGGCCGCAGAGATGCTATAGTACAAAAGACATTTGTATTGCACACAACCTACCTGGGTTCAATCCCTGGCACCTCATGTGGTCCCCTGACCCAACCAGGAATAATTCCTGGGTGCAGAGCCAGGAGTAACCCCTGAGCATCATTGACATGGTCCCAAAACATAATTAAATAAATTAATAAATGAATAAATACCTCAGTGTAATATTTCTAGACCATTCTATATTTTTATTTATTTTTAAAAACCTCCACTATATATGTGTATATATGTATATATAGATATATATAGGGGCCACATAAATATATATTTCCACAAACCTATTCATATCCTTACAAACAGTTTCATTCATTAAAATTATCACATATATGAGGTAATATCTCTGTGTGGTTCTAATTTGTATTTCTCTAATAATAAATGATGTTAACAGTGATCACATGTTTTAGGCCATGTGGATATCTTCTTTGAAGAAGTATCTTTCAGGTTTTTTGCCAATTTTTAAATTTGTGTTTCTTCTCATTTGTGGAATATAGTGGGAAAATAACACTCAAGGACAGTAGAGAAAGGGCCAGGAGGATCGCTCCATGTCTTGGAAGCCTGCCTAACATGCTGGAGGAAAGGCAGCTGGAATAGAAAAGGGAGGGCTTGTTGGGCTCCAAATGCTTGGAGGGCTTGTTGAGGATGGGAGATGTGTGCTGAAAGAAGAATATGGACCAAACATGATGGCTGCATAGTATCTGTATTGCAAACCATAACAATCAAAAGGAGAAAGTGAAAGGCAATGTGCCTGCCACAGAGGTTGGGGATGAGGGGGGGGGATGGGAGGGATATTGGAATCATTGGTGGTGGAGAATGGGCACTGATGAAGGGATGGGTACTTGATCATTGTATGACTGAAACATAATCACGAAAGTTTGTATGTCTGTAACTGCAACTCACTGTGATTAATTAAAAAAATATAAAAATAAAATTGTGTTAACCTGTGCATTGTTTTTATTTTTGTTTCTGACCCCTGTGAATTCTTTATATATTTGATATACTGAATCATTGTCAGAAGTATGTGCAAGAATCTCTTCCCAACTCCTGACTGCCTTTTTGAGTTTATAGCAGTTTTTTTGTGCTATGCAAAATTTTTTATTTGATATAGTTATGTTTGTTTATTTTTGATTTTGTTCCCAGCGCTATTGGAGTTGAGTTTCCAAATCTGTCTTTGATACTGAAATTCTGGAATGTATCATAATATTTTCTTTCATGAATTTTATTTTTCAAGTCTTACGTTTGACTTTAATCCTTTAACATCAAATTTTGCATGTAGTGTGACATAGTGATCTAGATTTTCTTTTTTTTTTATCCCAACATAGAACTCTGAATTTTCAATACTGGTGAAAAGACTATTTCTTTTTTCCATTGTATTATTTTGGTTTCTTTACCATATATTAGTTGCCCACATAAATTATGAGTTATTTCTTAGCTCATTGTTATGTTTCATTTTTTGGTGTACTTATTGCTATTGCTTTGTAATATAATTTGAAGTCTGGGAATATGATGCTTCCATTTTTCTATTATTATCAAATTATTGGGCTTGAGTGATAGCACAGTGGGTAGGGTGTTTGCTTTGCAAGTGGCCAACATGGCCGACCAGAGTTCGATTCCTCTGCCCCTCTCTGAGAGCCTGGCAAGCTACTGCAAGCTACCCATGACCTATTTGATATGCCAAACACAGTAACAAAAAGTCTCACAATGGAGACGTTACTGGGCCCGCTTGAGCAAATTGATGAACAATGGGAGGACAGTGACAGTGACAGTGATCAAATTATTATCTTTTATTATCAAATTAATTTTTCTATTTGTTGTCTTTGTGGGTCTGTATACATTTTATTAAAAAAGTATCCGTTTCTTTATTATTTTCAAATTATCTTTATTGTCAAATTATTTTTACTGTTTGGGGTCTTTGTGGGTCTGTATAAATTTTACAACTTTGATCTCTTTCTGTGAATAAATGCCACTGACATTTTGCAAAGAATTATGCTGTATCTGTAAATTGCTTTAGGTAAAATTGCTGTTTTTAAATGTTTGTTGTCCCAATCCATAAACATAGATTGTCTTTCCATGTTTGTGTATCATTTTTCCTTTAATAAAGTACTGCAGCTTTCAGTAAATAAGTCTATATGCTCCTTTTTAAAAGTTTATTTAAAGATTTTTTTAAAAAAATTTAATGCAGTTGTAAATGGGAGTGTTTTTTTTAAGTTCTCTTTCCTCTAACTAATCACTTCCTACAAAATTGTAACATACTCATGTGTATGAATATGTGTCCTTCCATATTCCTGACCTTAACCATTTTTCCAGTAAATTTTTTATGGAGTTTTTGGGGATTTCCATGTTTATTATCATTATCTACAAATAGTAATTTTTTTCCCGATTCTCATTGCTTTTAAACCTTTTTTTTGGTTCACTTCTCTGACCAGGACATCCAACATTATATTGAAAAGTGCTTATGAAATTAGATCACTGCTACTCAGGAATAATCTCTGAGTGCAGAGCCAGGAGTAAACCTTCAGCACAACCAGATGTGATTCAAAAGGCAGAAAAAAGAATAAATGTGAACTCTTGACAAAGTTTTTTCTGGTGCTTGAGATATGGTCATGAGATATTTATCTTTCCTTTAATTGATGTGGTAATTTACATTAACTGGTGTGCATGTATGAGCCATTCTTATAATCCAGAAAGAATCTCACTGGATATAATAAATGATTTTCTGGTATGTTTTAGATTTTATTTTCCTTGATTTGTTGGGGACTTTATATATGATTCACAAGTATAGAGATTCTTTTGTTTAATACATTTAGTTACTCCTTTTCTCCTAATTAGTGAGTAAAAGATCATTCTCCTTTAGATCATTGTTGATATATGGGGGTTATTTGAACACCATTATTTATTTTGTTTTGTGGTTATTTTGCATTTATTTTGCCCCTCCACCCTAATTTGTTTCTGTCTTCCTTTTGACATGATGGTTTTTCCTTACTTGGTTGTCCTCATTATTTGATCTTTCTCTTCTTGGTGTCTCTGATTCAAATTTCTGTTTTGTGGAAACCATAGGGATTATGCTGTAAGTTCAGCATCTAAAATGCAATTTTTCTGCTGATGCTGAATTAACATCTACACTGGTTCTGTTTTTTATTTCTCCCCTTTAATTTCCGTTGTCATTCATATCCCTATAGTTTTTGTTTCTGTTACTATAATAATATTTATCCCCTTCCTCAAGACTTTGTGATGTTTGGTTTCTGTTATGTAGAATAACCACTTTCTAAAATAAATTAATTTTGTTTTTATATTTGAATTAAATTCTGCAGGGTGAAGTATTCTTGGCTGCTTCTTTCTTTAAATTTTGTAGATGAATTCTCATTCCTGTCTTTTCTTGCTTGAATGGTTTCCACTGAGAAATCTACCTAAGTCTTGAAAGCACCTATATGTTGCTTTTCCTTTCTTATGTAACAGCCTTCAGTACATTTTCTTCATCACTGATTTTTGTTAATATATGTTTGGGTATTAATATATTTAAAATTAAAAATTGGTCTGTCTTCTCTGCTTCCTGCACATTTCTTGTTAATCCTTTAAGATTGACACATTCTCACTCATTTTTTTAATATTCTCTCTGCTCCCCTCTCTCTTCAAATTCTGATACTACCTTAATGCTAGAACTTACATGTCTATCTAGTTAAGTTTCTTTATTTTACCTAGGTTTTGTTTGCGCCTATTTTTTATTTGAATCATTGTTGTACTTTCAATTGTTGTACCTTCAATTTATGACATTCTTCTGTGAGTCTTCATCTGCTTGATATGCTTTCTATGTTTGAATTCCGTTTAATACATTCTTCATACAAATCATCTTCGTGTGGATATCTTGTCTTTCTTCAGTTTCTATGCCAAAGAATTTGGGCTCATGGAACTGTTTTTTGATGTCTTATATGTCCTTCTCTGTGTCTTGTTGAAATCCTCTAAGTTTGGTATGTTTCCTGATGATGTCTCTTCTTCATTCTTTGCTTAATACTGCCTCTCATTCTTGTCCGTAGCTGCCCTCTGTAGTCTTGTCATTTTATTTGAGGAATTCCATATCTCCTTTTCTCAACGTGTAGAATTTTTTTTTAACCTATGATTATGGATCAGCTTCATTCCCTTCCTGCAGGTGGTGCTGTGGCTTTAGTATTGGAATTACTCATTTCAATCCCTATGGCAAGGGAAAGAGCACTGGTGAGGAGACACCTCAATTGATCACGGTGTTGCCAATGGAGTGAGAAAAGGAAGAAGGGGCTGGAGCGATAGCACAGCGACAGCGGGTAGGGGGTTTGCCTTGTATGCGGCCGACCCAGGTTCGATTCCCAGCATCCCATATGGTCCCCTGAGCACAGCCAGGAATAATCCTGAGTGCATGAGCCAGGAACAACCATTATGCATCTTCGGGTGTGGCTCAAAAAGCAAAAAAAAAGGGTGGGGGGAGAAGCTCAGATACAGAGTTTGACCTGTGCCTTCATTGTCATGTTCAATGTGATTCTTATTCCTAAAAACATTCAGCCTCACAGTTTCTATCTCTAGGTAATACCTTAATGGATAGGAGAGAGGACTTAGCTAGCCCAGATGGTATTAGCATAACCACCCCCCACAACCCACCCCCAAGCTCTGCCCCATGCTTCCTAAAGAAAATTGCATTATTTTGTAGTGCGTCATTTGGAAGTTGGAGGCTATACCACAAATCCATCTTTGTCTAGCTAGAAAGTTTATACTTTATGCAAAGAAATTAGTAAAAGGGGTCAATACAGGAAGTCTGTGTTCTCTAGAGTTTATTTAAAATCTTAACAAATGGATTTCGAGGCCTCCACAGTCGTCCTTGTTCATCCTTAATAGTTGATTTATCATTTCTTTCGCTACAAAAATGAACTTATGAATAATCTTGTTCTGCTCATTTCATTCTTCTACAAATAAAAAAAGATCAAAGTTAAACTACGATTATGCAAAGAGGCCATACTTGCTTAAGCTACCTAGAAATAAACAACGTTCAATGGTTAAAATATAAAGGATTTTTTCTTCTCTTCATTAATCAGGTCAGGGCTGTTTTACGGAACATGTTTGTCTGCTCCCAGATTCTGTTATTAAGGCAGGATCTTTCTCTAAAAAAGAAATTAATAATCTCAAGAAGAAAGTATAATTTTTTTTAGACTCCCAGAGATCTACATTACGTTATTGGATTTGCAAAATGTCTCAGGCTTCATGGCCACCTGCCTCCAACTTTTTAGGCACCATTAAATTGGCTGAATCATTACAACCAAGAAAGAACAGCTTGTGCCACAACCTGAGTAAGCCAGAGTCTACTGTCATTCTGGAACAAACTGAAAACTCACAGTCACGGTGATTACTCAGTAAAAGTGCCAAGGCAGCATATCCAAAATGCACGTGTAGCTTTCAAACATCGTGAAGCTAACCAATGCTAGGTCTATTTCTATTTTAGGAATATCCTGATATGACCTACTGAATTTCCTGAAATTTATAAATCATTCTTGAATTATCCTGACACTCACCATTTTTTGACCTATCTTCTGGCATGCAACTGAATTATTGAACTATTCAGCATCTCTTTTGCTCCCATTTCCCCAATGTCAATCATCACTGAATCTACTCAGATTTAGAACTGTGAGATTCCCTCTGTGCTCTGGGATGGTGAGAGTAGCAAGAGATTCAAGAGTAACTCCTGACATCACCGTGAGAAATGTTCACTAACTGTTCTTATGTTATTCAGAAGAAAAAGGAGAAAGAAAGAGATTCTCAAGTTGTTAGCTGAACATGAACTTTCACAGCCCAGTTGATTTGGTTCCAGTTGATTTGGAGTCCACATATTACACAACAGTTACAATTAGAGTCACCATCTGATTAATCATTCATTTAAGCTACTATTCTCCAAAATGTAACTTTTCTCTTCCTGCGTGAAAAAAATGAAGTTAGGTGGGGATATCATAAGCAGCATTATCCTTAAATCTGGGAATTGGGAAAGTGTCATTGGTGTCCCCATGTGAAAATTAAAAACAACCTCATACATAAAACATATTTTCTGCAAGCAGTCCAATTTGGGTGAAAGTTATCTGAACATCCCTGTTACTCAGCAAGTCGCGAATAGTAATTATTCACTCTATAAAAAGTGTATCAAGCCTTATGACCCTTTTCTATCACTACACATTATCTACTACTATACAGTTGATATCTATCATAATCATACCATCTCTGTAGCTGGTAATGAGTATTTTCATTTAACCTCTGTCGCTCGATTCAATTATTGCCACCTGGAGCTCAGTTCAATGGCAATATCTACACCTTCATGGATATCCAAGAGAGGACAGCATTCATTATTATATTGTTAAATACCTTGGTGAAAGAAATGCCCGCTAGACTCTTTTAGGAGATCTAATTGCAAGTTAAAGTGAGTCACATGAGAAATCACTTCGGTGTTTCTATCTTTCCAAGTCTCAGATTCTATACTCTGCCAAGGAATTTATTGCATATTATCTTATATAAGCCATCATTGATCCAGTTTTCAGTCAAGCAGAACAGTTATAAAGTCTGGACTGATAGGGTAGGCTCATTAGATTAGACTCTCCTATGTGCACTTATATTGGTTCATTTTCCCCAACACACTTATGATTTTTTTATACTTTGGCTCCCTTAAGAAGCATTGCCATATCATATATATCATTTTCTGCTAATAATATTAATAAACTTGCTATTTTTAAACGTTTATGCATTTTTTTCTCTTGTTAGCACTTTCACGTCTACTGATGTACTGAGAACCAAAATCATATCTAGATCTAGAGACAGCAAAATGGTACAGTCTAGCTATGAGGAGAAATGGCTGGCATTCCTTATGGAAAATCTTTTTACCAGTTGTTTCCAAGGAAAGGAAAGGAAAGGAAAGGAAAGGAAAGGAAAGGAAAGGAAAGGAAAGGAAAGGAAAGGAAAGGAAAGGAAAGGAAAAAAAAATTTTCAACCGGGATGAAGAAACTATCAATAAGAAAGCTTCAGTGTATTTGGGTATGGAAAGATGGCATAGGAGGTGGGGCCCTTTACCTTACAAGTGGCCAACCTGGTTTGATTCCTGGCACCTTGCATACCACCAGGATTAATTTCTGAGTACAAAGACAGGACTAACCCTGAGCATCACTGGGTGTGCACCCCAAACAAAACACATACACAGACACACACTCAAAAATAAAAAATAATAAATAATAAAGGAAGAAGGGAAGAAAGGATAGAAGGAAGGAAGGAAGGAAGGAAGGAAGGAAGGAAGGAAGGAAGGAAGGAAGGAAGAGGAAGGAAGGAAGGAAGGAAGGAAGTTTTGCTTTATTTGGATATTAAGTCAGGTTATAATAACCTAAATTATCTCAATACTTCCATTCTAATTCTCCAGAAACTTGAATTTTCTTAACCAATGACATGTTTTTCACAGAAGAGATCTGGTAAGGCTCTGACTTAGCCAACATCAAATTTAACAATAAACAGGATAAACATTTTCTATCATTTTTTTTTGCCAACATTAGCTCTCTATCTACAAAATTCAAAATTTGTGGGATTTTTTCAATGTTCCCAGGGTCCCTGACTCACCTTGAACAAAAAACTTAAAACCGTAAGTTTCTTATTTTCTCTACACTCCTCACTCCTCAGAAAGAGCTTTCTTTATTCACATTTATTATATTATATTTATATTTCCCTTCCTTTAAGTGTCATTAAATAAAATACACAGTCCACCAATATTTTGGCTTAAATTTGTATTACACTGTAGGTCATATCAAGTGTTTTCTATTATTACTATTATTATTACTGGTAGTAGTCGTCGTCGTTGTCGTCGTAGTATTGAAATTACCTATGGATTCAAAGATCCATTATACACTAATGGAATCATCTCTTTCAAATTCCAGGTTAGTTTGGCAGTCAATACCAAATTCATATCCTTAAATAAATACATCTGGAATAAAGTTTGACTATCAAATAATTCATCCTGTGTGTTAAAATGCAACAAGTGGATACAATATCACATATGTTAAAGAGAATGTAATATAAATATTTGGCTCGCACAAATCAAGAGAAATTGCTAAAGGAAGAGATGTCTGGGGTTATCTCTAAATTTGTTTTATCCAGGGAGATTTTCTACAATCTTTATCCAGAATTCAGGACTTTCCAACTACCATCTCAACCCCATAGAAATTACTCACCTGAAACTAGAACAGTTATAGGGGCCACATCATCTGACTGCTTTTTATATGCAAGCACAAACAATAATAGGGAAGAACTTCTGCCTTAAAAAATTGTACCTATCTACACAATGGAGTACTATGTAGCTCTTAGAAAAGATGAAGTCATGAAATTTACATACAAGTGGTACAATATGGAAAGTATCATGCTAAGCGAAATGAGTCAGAAAGAGAGGGATAGACATAGAAAGATTGCATTCATCTGGGGGATATAAAGTAACAAAGTATGAGATTAATACCCAAGATTAGCTGAGATCAGCACCAGGAGGATTACTCCATAACTTAGAGGCCAGCCGGGTATCCTAGAGGAAAGGGCTATTCAGATAGAGAAGGGAGCACCAAATAAAGGATGTTTGTAGGATCCTCCCAGGAGGGGAGATGCATGTCGAAAGTAGACTATGGACTGAACATGTTTGCCACTCAATGCCTCTTTTGCAGACCACAACACCCAAAAGGAGAGAGAGAACACAGGGGATTGCCCTGCCACAGAGACGGGGGGATGGGGGGATGGGGGTGGGAGGGATATTATCCATGGTGGTGGAAAATGGGCACTGGTGGAGGGATGGGTATCTGATCATTGTATAATTGAAACCAAAGCACAAAAAATTGTAAATCTACAACTTTAAAAAAAAAAAATAAAATAAAGGGGAAAAAAAAAATTGTACCTATGATTAATAAACCTAATTTTTCTTTTGGACCTTCCATACACAGAAACCCAGCAAATTTGGTTGACTCCTTCCAGAAGAAAACATGTACAGGAGGAGTTTGGAATTATAAATACCTATCACTTATCACAAGGGTTTATTTTTTTATTGTTGTTTTATTTGTTTGTTCTGGGTGGACGGGCAACATACCTGGCAATACTCAGTATTCCTGACCCAGGACTGAGGGAATCACTACTGGTGGGTCGCAAGGAACTATATGGGGTGCTAGGGATCTTATCTGGGTTGGCCACATGCAAGGCAAGAGCTAAATTCGCTATACTATTGCTCTGATCCCAAGAAGTTGTGTTTTCAAACCTCTACTATTGTTAAGGATTTTGCCTCAGTGAGAATGATTCATTGACTGGATGTATTGTGGGTTGATTCAAATATTGCAAGCTACATTATAAAAAAAACTTCACTAGATGTAATATTCTTATTACGTGTTTAAGCTACCGGCACTTACACCAAATCCATGAGGAAAATATTGCTACAGTTTAAGAAACGTATTCAAGATAAGGCTATGCACAGAGAAGCCTCAGCTTTGTTGCAGAAAAGAAATCTAAGGTATGATAGTCCCCTAAAATGTTTGTTTGCACTCTTCTCCCAAGCTACTTATGAGAGGAAATAGGAGTTGGTTTCTAATGATGCGCTTGCCCAGTCATCTGAATAGTTCTCTTGGTTCTTTCCAAAGACTGAAAATCTCTTTGTTGAGATTCTAGAGTCCAGTGGAAAAGTTGACCTTTACCAATGAGGATCCATATATGTATATAGTCATAGTAATATTTGCAAAGTATATTTATTTAAAAAAAAACTTTGGTCATAAAGTGGTTCTGTAATGGTAAATACCTTAATGAGTAAGCTTTATCTTTATAGTTATTATTATTTTTCAGGAATTTTGCTCTTTTGATTTTCTTATTAAAATAAGAGACCATATTCTCAGTACTTTACCCAAAGATTGAAAATAGAACAACAACCAAAAAAAAACCCACAAGATAGCTAATACTTGATAGACATATATAATTTAGTGATTAAATATTACTTCTCAAGGGAAGCTGAGTCACAATCTATATTAAACTGTCAATAATTGCATATTTCTAAATGTAGATAGGAGGTTGCTAAGGTCATTAATCCAGTGACCCTACCACTTTCGGGAATAAATTGCTCAGATCGGTTATTTCCAGATCTTTTGAGTTTGTGGAATAGTATACGCCAAGCTAAAAGCAGATTTTACATTAGATAAGTAGTCACAGAACAAGAATAACTGCAAAGAACTATAGTAGTAAAGCAGAAGGTTGCAGTGAAAAGACCCTGTTTGGAAATTCAAATCCTCTGTGTTTCAAATCTTCCATCACTTACTGCTAGATCTTCCCTCCTTTCTGAGGGCTCATTTTCCCCAGAGGTGTGATGCCTTTGAAATAAATGATATACATGATAATAACAAAAGAATCAATAAATACAAATTATGTTAATACACCTCTATTCCCAACCAACACCAGAGGGGAAAATTCAACAGCTCTTTAACAGACTCGAAGAAATCATTCATTGTTATTCTTCAGGCATATTTTTTTTAAGTAAATTGTTCAAGACAAAACAAGAAAACTCAAAACTACTGTTGAAGCCCCTTTTACTTTTTTTTATAGAAAGTAAATTTGATGCCTTGAGTAACTGATAGATTTTAATGTTCCTCAACTTTTTGCCTATGTGTGTAAATTGCTTTCAAGAAAAGCTGCTTATTTTAAAACTATAACCACTTCATAAAGAGGAATCAGTTTTCTTTACTCCTGTTATGATTTTGTCAAGTTAACGAGAAGTTTTGTTCGTAAACAACTTGCTATATGGTAAACAATTTGGCAAAGCTTCTTATGATTGGAAAGAAATAGGGAAATGGTGAACAAAACTCACTTTTTTCTCACTGCTCCCAACTACTGAGGAGAAAATCTGTGATTCTGAAGCTATATTCAGAATAATTAAATTATGAGAAAAAATCCTTACAGAGTAGAGACTGCCTGATCCAAAAATTCCCTTGGTTTTACTTTAGATATTACGTATCTAACAGGACCTGCTTCTCTTACTACAACAACCATTTTGACAGACTTTTCTTACATATTTTAATTTTGATGTAGACTTGATAAACCTACTTTTCCTCAGCATCAAAGAAACTTATATTAACATTAAAAAACTTTCTTGATTAAAAACCATCTGCAGGGTATTTAGCTATGTCTTTAGAACTTGATAATCATCAGAGAAGGGGGAAGTTAAATATTAATCAACAGTAATTTTTTATAAATATCTAGAAAAATGTAAACTTCATAAGTATTCACGCGCAGCATTCAAAATCATAGATTAGAGACTGTAACATGAAATCAGTTTTCTTAATTAAGTTGTTCAGTAAGGTAAATCTTTGGACTAAGTCTTATACCTTTTTGTAGTTACATTTCTATTCCTGATGAAATTAAGCACAACCTTGAACAAGAAAGTTTACAAAAAGTTAGAGCAAATTGGGTTCGAGGAAAGCTGGCTCTGACTCTGAAACAGAAATTATCATCTAAAAGACTTATTAGGAAGGGCTACTGTCATCATAATATTTGAAATATACAATGATGGGAGCTAGGAATGTATGTCTTAACCCAATACAAGTACTTGGAGATGGAAAAGGTAAAGGAAGAGATGAAGACATGTTTGATTCTTTTCTCTTTTTTTTGCTTTTTGGGTCACACTCAGCGATGCATAGAGGCTACTCCTGTCTTTGCACTCAGGAATTACTCCTGATGATGTTCGAGGGAACCATATGGGATGCTGGGAATCGTACCCAGGTTGGCCGAATGCAAGGCAAATGCGCTACCTGCTCTGCTATCACTCCAGCCTCGACATGGTTCATTCTTCAAGTAAGTGTAAACTGAGACTCCTTGGGGAAGATGATTTATTTGGCCATTCATAACTGCTCCAAATTAGCATCGAATGTCCAAATCTTAAACCTTGAAGCCCTCAGGTAAATGTATTCTAGACAATAAGACAGAATCTTGATAACTGTTCTCTCCCCCGTATTAATTTTCTAACAAGAATGCTAGAGAATTTTCTGGAATGCTAATCAAAAAAGCTAAACTTGTTCTACTCCATGCTTCCCATCTGTCCACAAAATATCTCACTTAGTAACCTGTGTCCTAAGTGTGTGTTGCTTGTTTGTTGGGGTGCCACACCCAACCATATTTAGGGCATATTCCTGGTTATGCACTCAGCGATTACTCCTAGTAGTGCTCAGGGCACCATATATGGTGCCTATGTGGGATTTGGGCTAGTCACAACAGGACAAGCATCTTATCTACTGTACTATCCTCTCCATGCCTCCTAAATGCTTTTCTTCATTCATATTCAGTTGTCTGTCCCATTTACTGCTAATTATAGTTATATTGGGTTAAGACACATATTCCCAGATCCTGTCTACATGACAAAAAGTACTTTAGTTCTTGAAAATGTAAGAAAAATGGACACAGCATTGTATGACTGAAACACAAGCACGAAAGTTTGTAGTCTGTGACCGTGCCTTACAGCGATTCACTAATAAAAAAAAGAATTAAAAAAAAAACAGTAACAAGAAGTCTCACAATGGAGATGTTATTGGTGCCCGCTCGAGCAAATTGATGAACAATGGGAGGACAGTGCTACAGTGCTACAGTTATCTCAGAAGCATCCACTAGGAAAATGCTACTTAAATCTAGCTTCCGTCACATAAGAGATGAGAATACCCAAATGATGGCAAGATTAGAAAGCAGGAGCTGCCTATGGGTTTACTCCTGATAACCTAGCATCATCTCTGTCTGTGAATTTTGTGAAAGAGGAGACAGAGATGCAGTAATCATTACAGGAAAATAACAACAAACACCTGGTTCTATCAGGTGTTATAGAAAAGCAAACGAACAAGACAGGAATTGGCAATAAGGAGCTGGATAGAGTTACCACTTTCTAGGAGCCATGCTAGTTATTTTAAATGAACTTTAACACCAATAATAGCTTAGCTATTTTTTATTACATTATTTAAAATGAAAGAAACCAAATATTAAAGAAGTTATCTGGTTAGCCAGGGAACACAGATGGTAAGTGAATGAACCAACATTTGAACTCCAAAGTCACTGTGATTTCCACAGATCATATGTCATGGATCTTCTTGGATAACTTTTAATAATAGCTGTTCAACATTCTAATACCTGGAAGGTTATTACTATTTTAGACTGCTTTGTAATGATTTTAGTAACTCCCTGATATGAATATAATATTTTCATGTTCTAAATTAGACCTGATTATTTTAACTTGAACTCATGCCAGAAATTATTTGTATAATTTAGCATTTTTTCTCTATTTCAAAAACACATATAGATATTTCCCTAAAACTGTTACATTGTGATTTACTTGTTCACCCTATTATCACTGTTTCATGAACTAATATTTTTATGTGTGTTTAAGTTTTGCATGTTGAATTAGTTGTTATTTTATGAAAATATTTTATTTTAAGTTCTAATTTATGTTGATATGTTTCATGTGTATTTTTCAGGTTACATTCTTTTTTTTATAAAACAGATGCATTTTATATTAATTCATTAATTAAAATAATAAAATGTTTTGAAAACATATCTTTGAAGTATTGAATTCCTCGCTCCAAAAAAAATTAGTTCATTTGGAATATATGTATATGTATCTATTGTATTTGAGGTAACATGGTCATGTATTAATATTAATATTTATAGCAGACAAAGTATACCATCACCTCCAAAACACAGCATATGCTTTATATTGCCCTTATAGCATTTTAGTCTGTTTCGTCCTAGCCCAATTTTAAGGCCCCTCTCCACCAGTGCTTTTTTTCTGGTGATTTTACCTTCGTTTCCTTGTGTTTAAGCAGTATCACCAAGATTTCTAATTGCCAAGTAGAATTTCAACATTTGGAAAAAATCATGATTACAGAATTTCATAATGTTTGATAGAGTTTACTTAAAATGTGAGTTTTGATCTTGATAGAACAAAAGCATACCTGTTTTTAAAAGAATTCTTTTAATAATTTGTTTATATTTTATTAAATCCCCACTATGGAATTAATGAACCAAAATTTTCATGACAAAGAGCTAATGAAGGAAAATCATAAGTAAAAGTTTTTAAGAGATGAATAGATAACAATACCTCAATCAGAATCTCAAAGATCACTTTCCAAATGCATTCATTTAAAATATTATCATTAAAATAGAATAAATTATCAAAAAGTCTGTTAAAAACATTACTAATAAAATAATGATTCTTTATTAAAATCAGGTGTGTGATGTAATCAAATGAATTTATCATTTCGTGATACAGGATAACTGCCTTAAAGCAGAACATTTTGAAATTAACATTTTATTGTTATCTGCTATAAAGAAGCTTTATAAATGTACTGAAAGTCCTGGAAGTTAATATTTTCCACATGTTCCAAAACCCATTTCTTAATTTATCAACCATAATTCTATGATATTTTGAGCTCTAATAAAAATTTAGTGTCAGATTTAGTGTTAAAAATCTGTTCTATTTCACCAAAAATAAATAATGTTTTAGATCAGCACATCCCCAGATTTCTCCTCATAATTCTTTTTGTGTTGAATTTATGAAGTTCAATAGCTATCACATAAAAATACAACAGAGATAGACAATGCATTTGATATTCTAAATAATTTTATTTTATTCAATGTTTATAATAGAGAAATCTATCTTGATATTTTTATTAAAACCAGATGTTTTTAAAATACATATGCTAAATAATAAAGATTGAACTGCTTTGTTTATAGGGAATAGTAGCAATGTAACGCTGTAGCACTGTCCTCCCATTGTTTATCGATTTGCTCAAGTGGGCACCAGTAACGTCTCACAACAAATTGTGAGACTTGTTACTGTTTTTGGCATATTGAATACAGATAGGGAATAGTAATTGACTAAATAAGAATGAGTTTGTTTTCCACTTGCTTCTCTTTATGTTCATTCATAATTTTTCATCCATAATGGGCTTGAGGGTGAGCTATAGCACAGTGGTAGGGCGTTCGCCTTACAAGTGGCCAACATGGCCGACCCGAGTTTGATTCCTCCGCCCCTCTCGGAGAGCCCGGCAAGCTACCGAGAGTATTCGATATGCCAAACACAGTAACAACAAAGTCTCCAATGGAGACGTTACTGGGCCCGCTCGAGCAAATCGACGATCAACGGGAGGGCCTTTACCTTTACCTTTAATGGGCTTGAATGCATTGTATGTTGAATGCTTGTCAGAAATCTCACTGAATCCTCACAAGTATTATTATGCTGTTTCACAAATGAAAAATTCAGGTCTAAGAAAATAAGATAATACCACACAAATACAAATTGGGAGTTCTTTGTGGATACATAACCCCTGCTTTTAATGAATATGCACGCTGCCCCCAAATATATCAACATTTTTGTTGTTTTACTAGTAGATGATATATCAGTCTTTAAAAAATTATTAAAACTGAATTACCCTATGTTCCATTTTTATCCCATACTGAAATTTACAAGAATACGAAACATAAATCTATTTGATTAACTAAATTTGAATGTTATGGGAAATTAAAAACTACGAAACAAAATTAAAAGTCCAATATAACTTAAGTACTAATGTAAACAACTATGGACTACAGGAAGCAAGCTAGGAGTTAGATGATCTTATACAAGATGCAGGGGAAATCTGAACTATCTCTCCTAATCTTTTAGGCATTTATTTATGTGTGTCTGAAAGCAACTGACATTAATTCAGTATTTAGTATGGTGTGTAACAGTGTGCTATTAGAAACACTGCAATTACCGCCTGCAAATTTGAGGGAATTGAAGCATAAATGTAGTCAAGTTTAAAGTTTAGCATAGGTTAAAACAAGGATGAATCTAGTTCTAGACATTTTTAAACTTGGGATTATGTGACTGCTTCAATGTCTTAGTTTCCCATCCAGTAGAGTTTGATGCAACTTTTGTAGAAATGTAACTTCTATCTATTTAACACAACTAGATCTCCTTGCTTCAGATTCAATAGCAGCTTTACTAACTAGAGATAATATGTAAAAGACTCAACAGTGGAAAGAGCTGAGAGCCAATCCATCAAACAGACTCTTGCCAAGAATAACAGAATTTGGCTATAGACCACAGGGATGCCAGTATTGATTTCTGCCTGTTAAATAATTGCCTTGTAACCAATTAAACTCTGCAGTCAAGGACCGGAAGTGGAAGTGTCTCCGCACCCCTCCGCCCCCGGTGTTTAAATACATGACCTTCTGTACTTCCTTTGCAAAGAAAGAAAGAATAAAATAGAAAGTGATGCTAAGAGGAATTATAATGAGATAGTACTTTTGAAGCTATTTTAATTAGCATCGACAGAAAATTGTACAAAAAGAGAAAAAATAAACTTGACCCAGGCAAAAGAGATTCACAAATAGATTACAAACAAAACACAAAATTAAAAGTGGCTTCCTGGAGAGAGAGTAAAGGTAAAGGTAAAGGTAAAGGCCCTCCCGTTGATCGTCGATTTGCTCGAGCGGGCCCAGTAACGTCTCCATTGGAGACTTTGTTGTTACTGTGTCTGGCATATCGAATATTCTCGGTAGCTTGCCGGGCTCTCCGATGAGATTTGCTGTGCGGGTAGCTTGCCGGACTCTCCGAGAGGGACAGAGGAATCAAACTCAGGTCGGCCATATTGGCCGCTTGCAAGGCAAACACCCTATCCACTGTGCTATCGCTCCAGCCCTACTTAAATTATTTTTCTTCTATATGATTGGGCCTTGTTTGATTTCAGGCGCTTCATATGATTCCTTGAACACAACCAGGAGTGATCCCTTAAGCATAGTCAGGAGTAAGCCCTGAGAACAGGCTGGGTATGGTTCCAAATCTTCCATCACCCCTACCCCAAATGGTATTGAAAACAAAACAAAACATATATATATATATATATATATATATATATATATATATATATGTGTGTGTGTGTAATATATATGTATTTATATATCGTTGAACATTTAAAACTCTTCCATCTCATTGTTTTCATCACTGTTCCCAACAAACAATACGTGGATGTTGAAGTTTCAGTAGGTCATATAGTCAGTTGAAATGTAATGATATCATTTTGCGCAATGCCTTTTAAAACAGAAAGCTACCACATTAATTTAAGAGTTGCCTTTTCCGAATGTTTTGGGAACACCAATTCTCAGGGACCATTTTATGCTCACACTCCCTGAGTTGAATTTCAGTAATAATCACACTTGTCCGTACTCTTCAGATCAGAGAGGAAACATTCTATATGACAAAGTTCATTCTTTGTCCATCAAATCGGAATGGTCAAAGACTGCTCACCATGTGTCAGAGAACTTGGTATTGTTCTCTGTCACATTACAGCACCTCATTTTCCCCTAACTTTATCCCAAAATAGGAAAATGGAAAATTCCCTATTTTACATAAGGCTGGAGCGATAGCACAGCGGGTAGGGCGTTCGCCTTACAAGCGGCCAACATGGCCGACCCGAGTTCGATTCCTTCGCCCCTCTCGGAGAGCCCGGCAAGCTACCGAGAGTATTCGGTATGCCAGACACAGTAACAACAAAGTCTCCAATGGAGACGTTATTGGGCCTGCTTGAGCAAATCGACGATCAACGGGAGGGCCTTTACCTTTACCTTTTACATGTTTTTAATTAGTGTATAAATTTGTGTGAAATTTTAGCTACTAATTGCCTTTAAAAGTAGATCATACCTAAGTACAATTCTGATCTTAACAATTGATTTTTGTTATACTCATTGGTAAAGTCATACTGTGTTTACAAATTAGGTAAGGTTTCAAATTAAACAGCGGGTAGGGCGTCCGCCTTACAAGCGGCCAACATGGCCGACCCAAGTTCGATTCCTCCGCCCCTCTCGGAGAGCCCGGCAAGCTACCGAGAGTATTTGATATGCCAGACATAGTAACAACAAAGTCTCCAATGGAGACGTTACTGGGCCCGCTCGAGCAAATCGACGATCAACGGGAGGGCCTTTACCTTTACCTTATTATTTTATTTACTCAGTTCTGACTCATCTGCATAAGCTAACTTAATAGCGCTACATCATTTCAATTATTACAACCACCATGCATGTTAAACCTCACTTCACTATCTCTGTTGAAGGTAAAAGAAACTAATGGCAACACGTAGTACAAGTTATTATTCAGGCCAATGGACAGATCAATAAGAAAGGCAGACTTCAGAAATGTCACCTTGACTTAGTACTGAATTCCTAGTGATCACTAATCTTTACCATCTCCTTTGTGGGAATATGACCAAAATCGCTTGTTCTTCTGAAAATAACTAAACTCAAATGATGTGAGCCTTTAAATGATACATGCCCTATTTTTCAATACAAGATATGACACAGTGGGTAATGACTTCCTTTTTTATAATGTTGATTAAAATAAAAATAGTAATCTTTCTCTGCTTTTTACATGTGAGGAATCTATTTCAACTAGAAAACTGTCAAAACGTTTTACTTGATTCTGTCTATACATACTTTGTATATGTTTCACTATGGTGACATTTTGTGGCAAGAAAATTCTTTAAGACATTTCTTTATAGTTTTGAGTCAGCTTTATGCAAGCTGACTCAGAGCTTTGAAGCTGTCAGTAAAATATAAAAAAGACATTGTTCAAATCATTTTAATAGTTCTCTCAGCCCTCCCTGTGGGTGTAAACAAAGTCTGATCTCATTGAATGCCTTCAAATCTGATTAATGTATGGCCACCAAACAACCAGAAAAACAAAATTCATGTGAAAAATAATAGAGAGAACCCAGGGATATTTTTTAGAAAATATTTTGCTCTCTTGGAAAACGCATAATGTAACTTTTGAGTAAGGCTCACTCTGCATAATTCATAATTATAAAGATCTTTCTGAGGCTTTTTGAAGTCATCCAAGGGAAGATGAGCATTGGATAAATAGAGCAAAAGGATGTTGATTTATAATGATTTCACTTGAAACCTATATAATAATATAATGTTTCACCAATGAAAACTTATTTGTACTTCTAAAAATCATCCATCCTTCAGGGACTGACAGGAAGTCGTTATCCTACTCGATCCTCTAGGTTAGAGCTGACTCCACGGGAACTCTGATGTCACTGAAAGGTTCTATGAGCTACAAACATGTGCAGGGGGTCTGCCAGAGCACTGGCAAAAAACATAATTCACAGAATTGGTTCTATCTCTAGGAATCCCAGAGCAAATGCATGACACAGTCCTACACAAAACTTCATAAATATCACCGTCATTGTCAATGTCACTGTATCACTGTCATCTCATTATTCATCGATTTGCTCAAGCAGGCACCAGTGACATCTGCATTCGTCCTAACCCTGAGATTTTAGTGACCTCTCTTACTTGTTATTTGCAATAGTGCTACATTGGAGGCTCTTTCAGGGTCAGGGGAATGAGACACATCATTGTTAGTGTTTTTGGCATATCGAATACGCCACGGGAGCTTGCCAGGCTCTGCCATGAGGGCAGTATACTCTCGGTAACTTGTTGGGTCCTCGTAAAAGGAGAACTAGACTATAACTTATAGTCTATATAGTCTAGTTCACAAATATAGCTGCTAGAAATGAATGCATTGCAAAATTGTATTAACTTAGGGGTTATATAACTAATAGGTGTCATGCAATGAGTCAAGAAAGCTTTTGTTTTGTTTTGTTTTTTACCAAGGTAAGGGGAAGAAGGGAAGGAAAGAAGGGAGAACATTAGAATTGTAATTTGGTGGAGGATATGGCACCAGGCAAAGGATATCTAATAACAAAAGAATTTGAACACAATTAGAGCAGAATAAAGCTTGAATTTTAGAGACAGAATGGAAACTATTTAAAGATGGTTTGGGTTGGTTTGGCTTTCATTTATTTCTTTTTCAGTTTGGAGACCAGGCCCAGCAGTGCTCAGGGTTTACTCCTTGCTCTTTGCTCTGAGATCATTCCTGGAGGTGCTTGGGAGACCATCTGGGGTACAAAGGGAAAGAACCTTTCCTGTACTATCCAGCCAGCTCTTTCTTTATTTTACCAATTAATTAAATGTGGAGCTTCAGCTGATGAGAGAGAGCCGAGATCACATACAGGCCACAATGAGGATCTGAATTGTCTCTTCAAAATAATGGGCATGAGATACTTTAAAAGCAAGACTGAGCTACAATCACGTCCAAAGGACAGATTATCCTTGTTTCTGTAGTACAGAGGTAAGGTTGAATGGGAAAGAGACTGAACAAAGGATCTTTGGCATATCAGATTTGACAAACTGAGAGAAGCAAACACTTAAGTCAGCATGTAAGTTCCAGGATCAGTTGTGTGGATGAGTTATTTAAACGTGTTGTTTGAATGCTCAGAGGAAACATGAAAACAAGGCAAGAAAAGCCCAGTCCAGGTAAATAGAAGCAGCTTCCAGAGAGATTTTTGCTGATTCCTAGGTAGCTGTCCTGGAAAACGGTCTTACTCAGCACCCAAATCTACCAGGCTTCAGCAAGTATGTACTGGAGAAAAGCAAAACTAAATCACCAAAGGTCCCTTCTACCTAAACTGGGAAATTAGTAGACAATCTGTCCCAGAAGTTTATATTGGATTAAGAAAAAATAGAGTCAATATGGATGATGATTGAGATAAAGTTCTCCCTAAAGAAACATTAAAAATTTCATCTGGAGTAGCATTTATATCAGGAAAATAGGATAATTAATTGGTGTGTACACAAAAAAATAACATCTCATTTATAATTTGCCTTAAAAATTATTAATTCTTATCATTCAGTAGAACTAAAGCAAAGCAGGATATAAATATTCTCAAATAAACATGTAATTTTTGCTACAGTAGAACCCAGTTTCTAATGTTCTGACATAGAATAGATACTGGCATAAAAGTAAACACTTCAGAGCAAACTCAAGTATGGAACAAAAATTTGTTTCTAAAAATGATCTTACTTAAGTTGTTTTAATAGTTTTACCAGTAATCCTAAGAGTGTAGCTCTATCTTAATTCCATTTGAAGCTTTCAAATTGCATACATGTGAAGCCATAAAACACAAAACAGAATTTCTATAAAAACATGAGTAACTGATCAGGGGACATAAAACATTTTTAGTATCTTGAGAATTTTTAAATGTCCAATTGATTTTCATGAATTAGACAAATGTATGCAACCACTTCTCATTTCAGGAATCTATTGTATAACTATTTATTGTATAATCTATCTATTGTATGAAAAATTAAGAGACTGCACATTACAAGGTTAAAGGATAAATGTGATGATCT
Organism: Sorex fumeus; assembly: GCF_029834395.1. Classification (NCBI taxonomy): domain Eukaryota; kingdom Metazoa; phylum Chordata; class Mammalia; order Eulipotyphla; family Soricidae; genus Sorex; species Sorex fumeus. The sequence goes on from NW_026606155.1 coordinate 10,114,340, forward strand.
GTATCAAAGATTTTAAGTAAGATCATAGCTATATACAGGAGTTCAATAATTGGGAGATATTTTTATTATTTTACATTGATTTTCAATCTGATGCTCAGTGAACGTTTCAGAGGTCAGTTGTATAATTACAAAAGTCCTAAATTTTCAACTACTTGCTATAAATCTGAATTTTTTCACCCAAATTTATTTCTCATTTTATTAGTGCACTATTACTCTGTTCACATCTATTTAAGATCACCTAGTAGGTATGACAGAGACATTATCAAATTTACCAATAACTTTGTGTCTCTTTCCTTACCTGACTCTGTTGACTCTAATGAGAAAATTTAAAGTCATTACAACAATTCAGAGACATTGAAATGAATTAGAAATGAGTGTACTGCAATATTTGTGAGCTCTTTTGCATAACCATATTTTTCTCTAAATTCCCAGTAGAACCTAACACAATTATATGCAATGAGTAAATAAATTGGTTTAAAAAAATATCATTAATAGACATGATAGCTTAAAAGGCATTCTTGATTTGACTGAGAGTACATTTTATTCTTTGATGTTGTTTTCAAGAATAGCTAACAGCACAGAGTTGAAGGAATGTAATAAACTTTTTTTTTGCTTATGTCAAATGCATCATTGTTAAATGACCAAGAAAGATTAGAGAGATTTGGATAAATTGTGATATCAAGTCGGAGTCTAAGATGAACATGAATATATCTTGTTTCTTTTTTACTTTTTGGGTCACACCAGGAAATGCACAGGGGTTACTCCTGAATCATGCACTCTGGATTACTCTTGGCTGTGCTTGGGGACCATATAGGATGCTGGGAATCAAACCTGATCGGCTGCATGCAAGGCAAGCACCTTACCTGCTGTGCCATCTCTCCAGCCCTGAATATATTTTCAAGAATGATCACTCAATGTATGTGTAGAGTAGTTATAAATAATACTAAAGTGGAAAAATACTATTGAAATTATTTTTTAATGGACATTGAAATCCAACTATATTTATACATCTAAAATATGAAGTAGAGAGGGCTGCTTAGATTGGATAGCTATAGTAGTGCTTTTCTATATTCTAAGTAGCAAAGATTTCACAAATACAAAGTAATATGCTCAGCGTGTGCATGTATTTATAGGAAGACACAACTCAAATCGGAAATAGTAAACAACAAGAGGATTTCATATAAACACACACAAGGAAAGTTTGAAGATCCTGAAAAAAAAAATAGAAGTTGTCCTCAAGGTAGGAGGAACTGAAAATTTCTCATCTCCTCCTTCCTGCTATCCTCCTATTAATGGATGCCTCCATCAGAAGGCATCTCTTATTCCTCTTGACATTTGCAAAGCAAGTTTTGAATGACCCCCAATGAACTTAGATGAACACAAAGTGATTTTCTTTTAAAATAAGCCTTTACTGAATATATCAACAAGGTACTGTATAGCGTAGAGTGAAGTTTTAGTTAACAAAGTGTGCGACATAGTAGGTCTCAGAGGATTGTGATGCAGAATCTTCCAGCCCCTTGCAGTCCCTTGTCAGAGAGAACGCACTGAACACAAACCAGAAGCAAATCAACATATGGTTTACAATAACAAATCATCAGGAGTAACTTTCAATGAATATATACTGGTCCTTTGAGGGACACACAGTGAACCAAGCCTTCACCTTGCCTCAGCCAGGTTATAAATCTTACATCCCGTGGATATATTATACAAATGCCTCCGTGTGTGTTTTTGTGTGTGCACGCAACATGTGTTTCATATGCATTTAAAAATGCCTGTGGGATGTTCTTGCTTTGTGCTCTTCGGGGAGGTGTGCTAATAGAAAAGGAGAAGAAAACAAAACTATAGCAAAATAATCTGGTTGCTGCAACAAGTATCATACTTCCCCAAACTTTCCACAATTAGTGGCAAGCATCTCCTATTGCCAGGGAAATTCAAGAAAGAAAATTACAGTTTCCTACATTACTACTTCCCTAAAAAAAAAAAAAAAAGAAAGAAAAAAAATAGAGCATCAGGCAAGGTTTCACAATTCAAAGACCTAGGAGGTGTTTTTGTTTCATTTTGTGCCTGGGTCTTTTCCTCTTTTGGAGCTCTGTTCACTGCTTTTACTTTTAGCATGCAGCTAGAAAGGTAGGTCGTGAGAAAAACCAATTACTTTCATGTATGTTCTAAAGGAAAACTTAAGGTCTTCTTGTTAGAAACCAGACAAAAATATAAACAAGGAAGCCAAAAGGAAATTAACCACTTCACTGACTTCTCTGTGCAATGGAATCTGCAGTCCAGCTTTGATGATCAGGGACAATATTGGCTCCCTGTCAGTTGGATTGCAACACTGCCCTGTGTTTGAATAGATGCTCAGCTCACAATTTACACTGTTTGTCCTCTGTCCTGGGGAGGGAAGTTTCTGATTCATGTCAAATTCCTAAGACAGTGGCAATATGCACGAGTAAAACAAGGAGCCTTAGTATCTGCTACATTATTAATACATTAATACAGACTAAGTCACATTGCATTCTTTTTTTTTCTTTTTTATCCTTGGATACTCTTTTTAATCATGGGAAATATGTCTAATATATTTTCCATCAATGTCCAGATAATTAGAAATCTCATTATTTCTCACAGGGGAGAATGTCTTTTGCTGGACACAGGAAAGAAACGTGTCAGGGGTTACACTCTTTGTCATACTGCCTGTGACTGTTCAGTGATGACTGCTAAAGCAAATGACAAGTTTCAAGAGAAGGTAGGTCATTCCACCATCAAACATATCTCTCCCCAAAGTAGGTGTTAATGACAACTCTGGGTATGAAGAACAATAAATAATATAAGTGTGATCATGGCTAACCATTTTCCTCTTAGGATTTCCATTGCACTGTGACAATTACCCAATGCCGGTTACTATCTCCTACTTCTGAAACTACTTCACTGGGTCAGGCAGACTTTGCTTCTTATAAACTTGTGAGCAGAGTTTTGTACATGATTTTGTTCTTTCCATAGCCTTTTACTGCCAATGTCAATTCTTAACTAGTTTTCTCAAAATATCAAATAGTGGCAACAAGATTTCCCGGTACAGAGCTGATATGTCAGCAAAAGCACTTGTCATTTCTGAAAGTGCCTATTGAAGCACAATCCACTGCTGATGGATGTCATCAGCTGTCCTACGACACAGAAGACACTAAAACATCCCATGATGTATTTTTCCATCCTGTTGTAGCTGAGAACCCCACACATCCTAATTGAAAAGGGAGTCTGATTTTTATTTTAGTAGTCTATGTCACATTGTATACAAGATTAAAATAAATACTGTAACTAGGTTCTATCTCTTTAGAAAAACTCTAGCAAAGAAACCAAATTATTGTAACCTTTTTTAGATGACAGGGTCTTGACTGTACCACTTAAACTCCAAATAGTTCTGTGAACCCTACAAGACATGATAGGAACCTTTCCAATCTTGGTCTTCTTGGCCCAATGCAAAGAAGTTTCAGCAGCAGCAGAAGTTCCCAGTTGGGAGTATACACACAATAAAAATAAATGAGGATGATTGTTTTTTGGATAAAAAGGAAAAATAAAACCCTCAAAAGTCAAAGTACCATCATTTGAACACATAGTTTTATCTATACAGCCAAGTGGGAAAAGGACAGCAGAAGGGAATTATCCAGAAATATACAATATCTCATGTCATTGTCCCATATTTTAGATGACTTAGTGTTACTACACTGATCCCCTTCATAGATTGTCTCATTCCTTCACTGTGTACACCTAGCTTTAAAAAAGCAAAAGCCCAAATTCACTAGCTAATAGACTAAGATGAAGACCCAAGTCATTTTAAAATTAATTTTTAAAAATTATAGCTAATTTTAGCTCAACTGCACAGTTTCAATTTTTGTTTCTACAACATTATAAGCTTTACTTATATTTTCTGCTTATTCTGAGGGACAAAGGATATTAAAACATATAAGTTGGGGATATATTATTAAAGAAAATAAAGCTCTTACTATAAAGAAAAACTTGCATAGCATTTTTTACCTAAATTCTTACAAAGAAGACACATCACAGTTTTATTTTGTTAAGAGGAAGAGAAAGAGAAAGCAAAAAAAAAAAAGACATTAACTTTGTGGGCTCCTAAAATAATGGCCATGGAACAGGAAATAAGCATCACAGGGTGAAATGCTGATGATTTATTTTAAAAATAATTTTCCAAGGGTGTACTTTTAAAAAGTAATGTATGTGATCTATAGCCCTTCTACATGTAAGGGATGGAAAGGAGTAAATTACATATGCTTTTTTGAAGATTTATCAAAATATCTAAAATTAAAAATGGGAAACCCTCTCTTCTCTATACTTTCTGGATGATGCCCTGCTTGTCTCATACAAGGAGAACAAGTCTTCATTTTCAGACTTGTTCATTTTTCATCTGTTATCTGGTTAATATAAGATTGATTATCGTTCCACATTTCCCAAAGAAGAGGAACATACAAGATTGAAAAGAAATAAATGAAATTTCAAAAAATGGAACAGGATCAAAGTCAGACCAAGGTGGAAACTTGGTATTGCTTCTTCAAAAAATGCATTGTTTTGGCCAGCTTTGAAGTATCCTTATAGAACTGTTAGCAGTGAAAGTTAGTATCCGTTTTAAAGTGTCTAAATTTATGTTGATAAATTTATTGTGCAACTAAAACTGGCATCGATGATTGTTTTTCAAATGTTGAGCAGAGGATGAAGCAAACAAATGTGGCATAAACAGCTAACTATGAAAATAGAGGAGAGGTGATTGGAAGACAAGAATTTGCCTGGGGATAAAGGTATTAATTCAAGCTATGTCAACATGACACTAACCAAGTCAGTTGATAAAAGTATAGCAGAACCACTGATCACTTGATTTTGTCTACATGGTACCAATAAGTTCTTTAAATTACACGGTGTTTGAGTATAATATAAACGTTGATCTCTGTTTGACTTAAATATCATGTTGACATAGCTGCAAAGAATCTACCCAAATAATTCTCATTATCAAAAATAATTCCATTCAATATAATTCTTCCCATTATTTTATTAGCCTCTTCTAAAAAAAGTATTCTAGAATATATTTCTGTCAAATGTCATTCAACCTGACATATCATTTGAATAGTAACTCTTTCAAAGTGAGTTCTCTTGCTGGGACCTCAGACCTGTCCCTTTGGATGATTGGTATTAGACTCAGGTCTCTAACGATGTCTAAGTTCCTAGTCAGAAAGCCAACCCCTAGATTTGATGGTCTCTTCAATTTCATCTCATTTTCTTGATTCTATCAGGTTGGATTAACTTATCTCACAGGAACCGACTTCCTCGTGATGCTTCTGTATTTCCTGCTCTGGGTCAAATCAGGGTAACTACCTCCTTTCTTATATTTTGAAAAAAATTTTAAACGTTTCTTCCTGATCAGGAAATATAGAAATAGCACAAACATATCTTGGCCATTTCTTGTTTCACCCATATGCCTTATGCTACGCTTGTGAGTCCTTTAGGAATCTGCCCTTTTAACTGAACATCAACTCTAGCAGAGGAATTCACTGTGACAGCTTCAACAGCCAAGTGGTTAATGAGCATCATGAGGAAGAATCACTCGTTCTTTTGCCTTGGGCTTGGGTTCTCATTGTACAACCCTGTACAGTACATCAGCAACTATTTTGTTTTTTCAGATTTAAAAAGCAAAGAGTTACAAAATTGTTTGTAATTAACTTGAAATAGAAAAGATAGCACTTTTTTTTTAAATCCCATTATATAGTACACCGTATAAATTACAGAGTATTCAAATGCACAAATGCATCTGGGTAACATTTATCAAATGTAATTTGCGTGTCAGTCTGTGCGCACACGTGTGTGTTCTCCAGAGTTTCACGGTCCACTTCGAGAATGCCGGGCCCCTGGCTGTCACGTATGGCAGTGCTCCAAGTCTGGCACACTGCTATTACAGTAGCGCATATTGTTGGGGATATGGCAGTCTGTGTAATTAATGCCCCCGTTTGGGGTGTAAATGGGCTGCAGTCTGAAATCTCCTTTAAGGAGCTGATCGTTATTTAAGGAGACAATCTGAAAGCTGGTTTCCGTCATCTCCAGGATGGAATTGTCCTTCTTGGTGCCCGCCTCGCAATAATCATCTTTCCGGCGGCCTCGGTTGTATTTCCACTTCTGGGAGGTGTAGCGCCCCTTTTTGTGCATGTGCCAGCAAAAGACGCTGAGCAGGACCACGAGCACGAAGATCACCGCACCCCCGATCAAGCCCGCCAGCAGAAAGGGGGAGCCCAGGCTGTGGGAGGGGGCATGCTCAGCCGTGTTGCTGCCATTGTTCAAATAAGAGGCGTGCGTGGTGGCCTCGGAACAGACGGTGTCTTCCATCGCTCGATAGTTAAAAGCATCCAGTGGCACTAAACAAATCCGATAGGTGGATTTGGGCTCTAAATTCACCAGGCTCAAATGTTGCTTCTCCCCGCTGACAATGCGCTCCTGCACGATGCCCCCGACTAAGCTGTGGCCCATCTTCACCCACGTGAGTTTGTATGCCATCACCGTGAAGAGAGAGAGCCAGCTGACCTGCATGGAAGTGTCATTCACAAAGTGGATGGACAGTTGGATCCGTTCGGAGATGGGCGGGGTCGCTCTTTCTCTGCCATCCCAATCAGGAATCGTGGGAAGCTTAGAAGGGGTGGGGGTGAGGGGTGTGGAGCCCCTGCTGGGGGGTGGGTCAGAGAGCGCAGGAAGAGGCTGGGTGGTGGGAGAAGCTGTACTCGGGGCTGGGGTGAAGACAGGCCGTCCTGGGGTCGTGGTGGGGCATGACAAAAGATTCATATTCAACTCTCTGACGGCCATCCCCCGGACTTGGTCAGGCCCTTGGCACATGAAACCCCGCACGTTGAGAGAGGAAGGAATGTATTTGAGCCACTCTGTCACCCACTTAATACTGCAGTCACAAAACCAAGGGTTATTCCGAGCAGTGAGCTGCTTCAGATTGGAGAGATTATCGAAGACACCTTGCGTCAACATTCTCAGCTGGTTGTTGGAGATGTCCAGTCGTTCCAGCTTCCGGAGATTTGAGAAGGCTGTCAGGGGGATGTGGTTGATCTGGTTGTCCTGCAGGTACAGCCTGATCAGATGCGTACCGGGGAGATCAGGAGGCGGGTGGGAGAGTGAATTCCGGACGATGGAAAATTCCTTGAGTTTGGTGAGATGGCTGAAGGTGCCCTCAGCGATGCCCTTGTTGGTCAGGAGGTTCCCGTCCACAATCAGACGCTCCAAGCTCGTGAGGTTCTGAAAGGCCATGTCAGAGATGACAGCAATCCGATTCTCATCCACTCTCAGCTCTTGCAGGTCCATGGGAAGTCCAACAGGCACGCTGCTCAGGTGATTCTTGGAAAGAAACAATAACTTGAGGCTGATTGCCTCCCGGAAGGCCCCATCTTCCACCCCAACTGTGGATATAGAATTGTCATCCAGGTGCAGCTCTTCCAGCTTCAAGAGTTGGGCTAGTGCTGCTCGTGAAATGGTCTGAATGTTGTTTTCCTGCAGATGGAGAACTCTGACATTCTTGGGAAGGTTCATGGGGAATTCATCCAGTTGGTTGCCGTAAAGGTAGACGGTGTGCACCGACTGTACATTGTGCAGTTCTGCAGGAAATCCAGCATTATTAATTTGGTTGTTGTGGAGGTAGAGTACGGTTACGCCCTCCGGGATCCCAAGAGGCACTGAGGTCAAACTTCGCTCGTTACAGTAGACAAAGTTCCTGTCACAGCGGCACACGCTAGGGCACGCCAAGACTGTTGACACTTGTGAGTAGAGCCCCAGGGAAATGAGAAGCCAAGATTTCAGGAAAAAAGCCCCACGGCTGGGCCACTGGGTGGTCTGTAGGCCCATTTCTGAAGTACAGAAATCAAAAACACTGTGATGGGGGGAAATCAAAAGCAATGGAACAAAATGAAAACAAAAACCAGATACCAAAACCAAAAGGACAGAATGGGATTCTGTCAAAGTCCAGAACTGCAGCAAGAGGAAAAGTCCTGAAGGCCCACGCAGTAGAAAGAATCTTTTGAGGCCTCTGGTTTTATCAGCCTTTATTGCCCTCTTTGCTTCTGTCCTCCATGTGCAAAAATAAAATTTGATTGTGAGAATTTTCCGCACAGGTAAAGGGGCGATTCCAAATTATTAGTGGTCCATGAGGGTGCGACTGGGCTGGAGGGACTCCCTTATTCTGTTGTAGGTCGTGTCCGCGTTGATCAGCCTATGAACTTCTTGATGAAGCTCAATCTGAAATCTGTTGTAGAAAAGTAGAGAAAAAAAAGTCAGTTAGTGGCAGTAACTGCCAAATCAGTTAGTGCTGATTTGACTACAAGCTTTTCAACATCCATGTGTCACTCTGTCAAGAAGGTTGATATTTTAAGTAATATTTAAGTGATATTTTAAGTAATAATCATTGAGTTCACGGATATTCAAGAAATGAATGATTGCATTATTTTATCTTAGAAAGAAGATGATGCCTTTGCCTCTCACCACCATTGCTGATTCTGTGAGTTTTGCATTTCAATCAGCACCTTTTCTTAGGTATCTATTTTCACATTGTAAGAGATAGGCACAGCTGAATCCCCAGAACCAATGGAGAATGATCACCTTCATTTCCAAGTGGTCCTATTCTGTTTTCTCATGTCAAAATACATCAAGTGATTAAACAAGTAATAAAAATTTAGGGGCAAAAAACATGAAACTCTTCATGGATAGAAAGGAACAATGGCAAAATGAAACTGATAATGCCATCTTAAAAGAATACTGGTGACCTGTTGCTGATGGCCCATGTGACTTCTCTTTCCTTTCTTATTTTTTGCCTCATCATTATCTTGCTTCCAAAGAGCTCACACTCAAGTTACCAAACAGAATGGTCAAAGTCGTGGCCTATGCTTACCTAGGAAACCTCCAAGTTTATCTTTATCATGATTTACCATGGCAATTCCCTTAAGAGTAGCCCAAGCTAAAGCACGAGTTTGAAGTTGACCATGATTTAATCATCGATTTGCTTGAGCGGGCCACAATACAATCTGTAATCCCCAAATACCACCTAAGATCCCTCCGAGAACAGAGGTAAAAATAGCCCCTGAGAACTGTCAGATGTACCCCCAAACTAAAGCAAATAAGAATATATATATACATATATTCTATGTATGCATACATTGTATATTTTATTATATATGTATGTATTTATTACATATAAAAGTATATATAATTGTATTTATTTAGTATTTATAATATATGTGATATATTATACATAAGTATAAATGTATATATATTTTTGTTGATATAAATATAAATTATATGATCAATTATATACATACATATTTATTATATAGTGCTATATATTTATATATTTTAATAAAGATATATAATTTTGTTTTATATATGTTATATATAAAACATGAGTTCAACAAGCTTATGCTTGTGAATAAATTATGATGCAATGCCACCACTTAAAAATAAAAATTGTTTTTGCCTGTCCCTATCCATGATCATGTTTAAATTCTGCATCTCAATATGCACCTCTTATGTATTTATTTCACACCGATGCCCTTTTCCCCATCTGTAAGCCATTTTTATGTTATTAAAGGACTTTCAGCAAACTTTTAAATGATAGAATACATAGTTGGGGAAGTAAAGGCAATCTGAGATAGTAATCATGCCTCATTCCCGAATGTATTTTCTATCAGGCTTTAGATTGGAGAGGTAAAGAAGTTAATTGAAAGGTGCCAAATTTGATTTCCCTGAAAAATAAGCTAACATGATAGGACATGACAAGCTTTGAGTCTCCTAATTCTCACCAATACATAGAGATCGAAATAACTCATATCTAAAATCACAGAGGAATCGTTTGAAATTGTTCTCTTAACTATATTTAGAAACATAATTAAAAGAGAAAGGAAAAAAAACAATGTGCATAATATTTAAGTGTTGAAACTGTTGTAAATTTGTTCTATAATTCAAAAGACTGTAAACCATCTCAGAAACACCTTTGATGACAGATATGGTAAAATTCATTTTTTATTGTTTAGAGATGCCTATTTTTTGAAAAGCAGGAGAATGTATCTTCATAGACAAAATGAAAACCACAAAGAAAAAATGAATATATTTGCACAAAAAGTAAGTTATGTAATTTTCAAAAATTAAAAATATTTTTGGTCACTGAAGCCATTCCCTTGAATAAAAATTTGCTTCGGTGCTTAAAATGACAATTTATAATACAACAATGAATAGTACAAAAATGAGTTTAGCATTATCAGCTTGATGCTGTTCTAAACCCTGCTTTCAAATTTTCAAATCATCTGAAAATTCCCATACTGTCTACTCAAGTGTGGTCCTTGTTTTGTCAGCATGAGCTTAACCTAGGAAGTTGCTAGAAATACAGACTGCATGTCAGCAGAGCCTCAGGTGTGTACATTAAAATTTGAGAAGCATGAACTGAACACAGTGCCATCTAATTAAATCATTCAAATGTTTTCATTTATTAAATGTAAAATAGAGGCAAGAGAAGTCAAAGGATCTTTTGAGGAGAGTAAAGGCATGAGGCATTCAAATCACATTTGTCCCCAGGAGAGAGTCTCAAATTGCATCTTCTATATAAATCACTTCTTACAGTGCAGTGATCACTTGCACTTGGCCTCAACAGACTCTTGAAGAATGTCTGCCTGAGTGACATGCACTCGTGTCTGGTGAGAGTTTAAAGAGATATTTGTAATGAGAGGAGCACACTTTTGTAGAGCATGATTCATTAAAAAACAACCATTATTTGGTGCTATTAGCATTTACTTTTCAAGGGAGACCAAAAGGAGAATGAAGGCTAGTATCTAATACATGTTTAAAGAGTTCACAGAAATCTTCCAAGTGTGATACATAATGAGCGGAACTTCTGAAGGGAATAAAAACAGCTGCTTTGGGTCCTCTGAGTCTCCGGGTTAGGGGGAAAAATGCTTCTTTTCTGTATTTATAAGTCAAATTTCTAAGCCCTGAAAAACAACTTCTACCTGAGGATGACAAAATTTACTTTAAAAAGCTGATCACTTAACTACTTTAAAGTGGTATCACTGGAAGTCAATAAAGCACCCTGGGAGGGATTTTTAGACTATTGTTATGCATCCCGACTGTATATTTTCCACTCTTTGAACTGTGTCCTTTTTCTTGGAGATCAGAGTCCCTGTGAGCCAACCCTTTGCCCCAGGCCTTGCTCTTCTGCAGGTGCATTCTACTTATGAGAGGTTTTTATAATTCTGCAAGTGCAGGAAATGGTCCTGAAGAAAGCCCCTAATAGGATTACATGGGACAGACTGTCACTGTTTATCCACCTTAATTGAAGAAAGGCCCATCTAGCTCATGGTGTGTTGATCAGCTATGACAGTTCGACTGTGAATGAAAACATAAGGTTCTCGGGATTGTCTGTGCTTCTTGGGAATACCACAACATAAATGCAGATTTGGATCAACAATAGCCTACATATTATGTTAGTTAATATATTGTATCTTTGTTCAAATTCATGCAAATCTAGCTGTTGGATATTAACCCTAAATGTTTTAGGCTTCATCAGTGAATTGCCCCTTTTCTTCCTCCCAGAGAAGCTTACAGTGTTCTTACAAGCATCCCTAATTCCTCAAGTTTGTCTTTAACCTATCTTTTGTGTTTTACCTTTTTACATTCCCCAAGTTGTCCTCGGTTGCTTATAAACCAAAACTTCTGATGATTCTGGACTTCTTATTTAAAGAGACTTTCTTGATTTTCTATTTCCTCTATAACCTTTTAATATTTTACTATAGAACATTGTTCTTTGCTTAAGCGCAAAAAGACCATTATTTGGGCTTCTATTATTTTGGGCTTTGACTGACTCTGATATATATCTACTCCTAGACATATATCGTAATTACTTTACTCGGGTTTTGGTTGCTATAGTTTGTAAGACCCCACAAAGAAAGGTCCTACTTTGGGACTGGGGTGGACTCAGGGCGAGATGCTAAGCTATCCTGGCATCGAAATGGGACAATCTAGAAAGCATGGAAACACAGTCCTGATGCAAGCTGTTATGACTTAAGAGACAGGTCCCCCTTGGGGAAGGACAAGCTGAATTGGCCTGAGGATCTAGACTGGGATTTATGTTTTAAAAACCTTGCTTTCTAGAGAAGGGACCACCAAGTACAGGATGCTTGGAGGACCTGCTTAGGAGGGGAGACATGTGCTGAAAGTAGACTACAGATGGAGCATTATGGTCACTTAATACCTGTATTGCAAAACACAATACCCAAAAGGAGAGAGAGAGTAAAAGGGATTATGCTTGTCACAGAGGCAAGGGTGGGGTAGGGGTGAAGATGGGGTGGGGGTGGTGGGAGGGATACTGGGAACATCGGTGGTGGAGAATGGGCACTGGTGGAGGGATGGGTGTTCTATTACTCCATGACTGAAACGTAAGCACAAAAGTTTGTAACTCTGTAATTGTACCTCACGGTGATTCACTAAAATAAATTAAAAGTTGAATAAATAAATAAATAGTCAAACAAACAAACAAATAAATAAATAAAAACCTTCCTTGCCCTAAAATCCCAGAGAAGTAAAGTTTTGGAATCTTTATCTCTTACTGTGTTTATCCAAATAAATGCAAGAAGTAAACTTAATTGCTTAATATGTACAACAAAAGGGAAAGAGAAAAGTAATATAGATGTTCCTGGGAGACAAAGTGTCTCCTTGAGTTATTCCTCCCAAGAGAATTACCTCAGCCAAAATGTTTTACCTCTGTAAATTGATCAATCACACCTATGTGCAGTTCTGTACCTTGAACCCCTTCAGATGTTCTATAAGCATGCTAACAGCTCTGCATTAAATGGGACGTTTTGATCACCAGTTCCCTGTCTTGTGGTTCCTCTGCATGGGAAGGCCTGGGGAGGTGATTCTCAGCCACTCACTGAGCACACGCATCGTGCACCCTCACATTTTGAACTCACATCTGACATACAAGCACCTATGCAAATAATGAATTTTATTTGACACTATCTTTTACGGACCTAAGAGACAGGACAGTAAGGACGGCACTTGTCTTGCACACAGTCAACCCGGGTTCAATCCTGAGCTTCCACACAGGTTGCCTGAGCAATAACAGGAGTTATCCCCACCTACAGACATAAGGAGTATACCCTGAGCACTACTAAGTATGGCCCTAAAACTAAGATAAACAAACAAACGAACAATATACATATACAGATGTATGTATGTCCTTTAAATTTCAGCTATAATTACTATTAAATACTGAAGGCAGAAATCAATGCCATAGTTGTAGTGCAGCATAGTATAAACATCACAACTCTAAATCCTGCATTCTTATCTTACCTTTGAAATTTAACACCTGGACGATCCTAATGAATTATTTAATCTTTTCATATTTTCTCTACATCTGAATATTTAGAGTAATATTTTCTAACACAATTATGTGAAGTTAATAAGTGAAAAGCTTAAATATTGCATAACTGGCACACGGCAATGACATAAAAATAACTATAAATCTATTTTTTGTGCAATAAATAGTATCACTGTTATCCTAATTGGTAATCTCCAATATGCAGAACTAAATAAAATCATTTCTGGTCTGTTTAAGATCAATGCATTTTCATCTACCCAGTATTCCTCAACCTTACCACAATTATTATCTGAGCTATATAATTAATTTGGAAACAAATATTAAAAAATCTAGATATCGTTACATAAATAGATGTATTTTGAGGTGTATCTTGATCACTCAGCTAAAAACCACTAGTATACACTATCTGACAAACATTTTGAAAGGTTAACATCATTGTTCTGATATTTTTTTTCTTTTTTTCATTGTGAATCTTTTTTGTTGTTGTTGTTGTTCTGATATTTTTAATTGAACACTAAAGATAAGATCCTAACCAATAGAATCTAAACATACTTCTCAATATGGACACCAAAACATGAAAGGGCAAATTGTTTTTCATTCATTCAATTAACCAAATATTTATTGGGCACCAAAACATAAAAGTGAAAATTGTTTTTCATTCATTCAATTAACCAAATATTTATTGGGCACCAAAACATAAAAGTGAAAACTGTTTTTCATTCATTCAATTAACCAAATATTTATTGGGCACAAGAATGAGTACACAGTCTATGCACTGATGATATAGATTTTGACTTAATGAAGCTAAAAGCTCAGTGAGGGAAGAGAAATTAAAAAGCAGAGAATCATGGCACTGGGTAAAGAATTCTATCACTAGAGCAGCAGTAATGCCAAATGTGGTATCAAACTCTAAGTTTACGACATCGGATATGTAGAGTATTTAGCGTATCAGGTATGTTAAGAATTCTTGGGGAAAAAAACTTGGTGCTAGGAAAGATGGTGTCAGTGACCTGAGAGAGGATATAAACCAAAAAAGAGATTCAGGAAATTCTCCATAAGTATCCATGTGGGCTCTAATTTGGATCGAATGGAGAAACTAAGCTCTGATGAGAGAAGCATCAAAGCTTCAGTTGCAAGCTCCTCTCCCCGAAATCTCTGTTTCTCATGAATGTGCCTTGTTTCCAGAAGAGAATAAGCCACTCCATGTCTCCAAATCGTTAAGTCATTTTATTTATAAAAAAACTCCAGATGTGAGACGTAAAAGTAATTTTCAGAAGGTAAATTTTCTAAATTTTGAGAGCACCACCTGCCATTTTCCTCTTTGCTTGACTATTTCTGCTAAAAGAAACTAAAAATTATGAAGAATGGCTTCAAGGCAGATGCTAGAGGAAAACAGAAATTTTTGTTTATTGGTAGAAAACAGCATTTCAAAAGCCTCAGTGTAAATCACCCTGCATCAAATGCTCACCGGAGACAGCAAGGACTTGGCCTGCTGGTCTGTTAAAGATGACAGTAACAGCGGCAGTTATTGCAGGATACTTTACCTTAATTTAACTCTTTTCATGGGAACTGAGACTCGAAGCATATAAATCATGTAAAAGCTTTCTGAAACGAGTTTCTCTCCTACTGGAGAGCCGAAGATTTTTTTAAAAATTAATTCCAGGAACCTGTATTCCAGGAGCGCTTAATAAACCCTGGCTATAAAAACCATAGTACAGAAAATAGGAATCGTCAATAAGCACTGCCAATCGCATAATATAATGACACGAGGACAAACTTAATAAAACCTGAATGGTTTTGGCCTTGGCTGGATTGTGACAGAACCTCATGGTGCATAAATAGATACAAATGAAAAAGCACACCTGAGAAATTATCCTGGAAAAGTTTCAGTGGACTTGGAGCTTCTGGCGTTGGGCAATTTGTGTTTAAATTCCAACCCACACAGAACAGACGTAGGATGAATAGACCGAACCACACTACAATGTCACTGTTACGATGTGGAAATGCTAAAGCAATTTAGAGATCTGTGCAAGTTTCCACATTCCAGAGGGTAGGTTAGAAATACTGTTTGTACAGCAATCAGGGGATTTCTATAATTAGCTGTCCAAAATGTGAGGATTAGCAAAGGAATTTGGGGAAATACATAACAATAGCTACCTCCAAACTTGAAAATATTTTTCTATGTTGTTCACTAAATCTAAACCAAGCAACCTTGAACTTTCTCATTAAACAAATATTTTTTTTTCACTAAAAGAGAAAAAAAATAAGGTATGATGGAATGGAAGCAAAAAGGAAGGATGGAGGGAAAGAAAGGAAACGTGTTATTTAAACAGCTGATCATCTCCTGGCTCCATTCAGTCTAGAACTAAAAACATTAAAAATGAACCAAAGAATAAAAGCTAGTCTCCTGGCAAGCATACAATTCTCTAACACATTTGAAGAATACTCATATGTTTTTAATGCAGTAAGTTCAAATAGAGAGGCATGTTTAGAACAAGCAACCAATGTTACAAATTCAAATTCACAACCATTGAGAATGCATCCATTACTGCTACAAACTATTAATCCACGAGGGAATTCCTCATGACCCTTTCCTGAATTGATTATAATATTCATAACCTGGGATTGCAAAACAAGGCCTTCAGAGAGTTTATTTATAACAGTGGTGAGTAGATAATAATAGAGGTTGAATTTTGTTGAGAGCATACTGATAGGATTAAAGAAAAGGAAAACGTATGGGGGTGAAAAAAAGGAGTTGGTTCTAAAACTCGTATCTCTATGGCTTTCAAACTATTTCAAAAAGTGAACTTTATTCAGGTAGTCATACATTAGCACAAACACACAGATACCAAACATGTCATGTTTGAGGTACAGAAGGCAGCTGCTTTTTTACAATTTATCTGCAATAGAGATTCCCAGCACCGTTATTTGATCCAGCAGTTCCCTGGGATCAAGGGCCAAAACACTACAGGAATGTGGTGACATCAAAATTTAGTTTTGATCTCAGCTTAGCCATTCATCAATAGCAGGGTTGAGGGAACTTGACTAAAACTCTCAGAATCTCACCATTTTACTCTTAAGGGAAAATAGTAAGTCATGGTTATAAAATGAGGGGGGAAGCCTCTATAAAATGTAGGTACAGGAATGCCAAGTGGGCAGAACAGTCTATGACTTAAGAGAGGTAGAGAGAGTGTCATCAACAAGAACTGTGCTCTGGGGATACTAGACCCAAGCAACATTCCCACTTACCAGCTGTGATAAAATGGGCACAGCATGTCACCTCATCTTTGATAATTTTAGCCCACTGAAAAAAAATGAATAAAACAGGGGCTGGAGTAAGGTGCACAGCGGGGAAGGTGTTTGCCTTGCATGTGGCTGACCCAGGTTCAATTCCCAGCATCCCATATGGTCCCCTGAGCATCGCTAGGAGGAAGTCCTGAGTGCAGAGCCAGGAGTAACCCCTGTGCATTGCTGGTTGTGACCCAAAAAGCAAAAGAAATGCAGAAAACAATAGTATTGTTCTTATATGCTCATAATTCCCCTAGAAGATGATCTAAAACATGGGAAATACACACTCATATGGGCTGGTCATTTGCATTATTAGCATTAAAATAAACTAACAAACAATAACAAAAATCCTGCAGTTCCAATAGCCTTTGCCCCTAGTTCAGTGGTGTTAATTATTTTGCACTCATCACATTTGACTTTCATCTAACTTTCATGCATTGATCCCAGTTTTTGCCTTTGGAGACAGACACGTATGTTTTGCCATCCATCAACCCTGTCAATATGTTGAGACACTCAATGGATCTCTTAGATCTTCTTTCCTAAGTTCATCTCCCACTTCTTTTATTTGTGCTAGTATCTCATTGGCACAAAATGACTTCATTGGCAAGGCGTTCTTGATATGTACTGCACAGAATAGAAATCAAAATTCACTGTGGTTTGACTAGTACAGAGCACAGGCAACAAATATTTAGGAGTGCCCACATGGACCACTGCTAGCAAGGAAACTTTGGAACAGCCCCATCTCTTTGCACAGAACTCCTTACAATTCCCAGAGCATTTTAATATGCTTCACTTCATTTAATCCCACAATGACCCATAGGAGATATGTACATCAACCTCATAGTTTATAGAGATGAAGTAATTTGCATGAAGTTATGTGAAAGATATGAGTAGAGGGTGATACATTTAGATTTCCATAAAAAATGCCGCCTTAGGGTATGACTATATGAATGGTATTAACTTTAAGAATATTACAAGCAGAACCCACTCTCCTGGAAAAAAAAAAAAGAGAGGGAAGCTTCTTTTCCACTACTTAAATTGATAAAACTAGCAGGAGCCTAGCATTTGAAGTGGGTAACACATCCATCTGTATGGTAAGTAGGTAAAGGAAATTAATCCAGGGAACACTTTATCCATCCTCCCGGTCTCCCCATGTGGCTCCTGGATCCGGAAGAATGAGAAATGAAGTGATATTCAGCATAGAAGTACTGAGGATTGGGGCTGTCTAAAGGACACAATGCATAATGATAAGATGGTAAGGAGACAAGCAACAAATTATCTTTGCTTATTTCAGTATCCAAAGAGTCTCAGGATGTCACCATATTCTCATCCTGGGGATAATATTGGGAGAATATTTCTACCAAACCACTGTGGGAAAACTGTTGAAGAGGTGAAACCAATTGCCATTGCAAAACACAAGGCTAATGTCTGTATCCTATTCGCTTGGATTAAACTGATCAAGATATCATAAACTGCTTGAATTCCAAGTGATAATAATATCTGCAGCTGATGAGATCAGGAATCTGATAAATAGCAATTTTTAGGACAAAAAAAATCTGGCTAAACCCCTACATATGACTCTAAATCATTCCTATGAGTATTTGATTTCTGATCAACTCAAAAATGACTTCTTCTGTCTCCAATGCTTATTCTGAATCCAGGTGTACGCCACCTTCCTATTTTCACCCCATCTTGTCATGCACCTCAGTGCAATCTTCTACCACTTATACAAAGGACAAGAGAGAATAAAAACTCATCCTCATTTATTACATCTTTTCCTTTCTTTTTTCAGAAGTTATTCTGAGATAGAGGCTAGAGCAATAGCACAATGGGTAGGGCGTTTGCCTTTTGCACGGTCGACCTGGGTTTGATTCCTATGTCCTTCTAGAGACCCCAGCAAGCTACAGAGAGTATCCCACCCACATGACAGAGCCTGGAAATCTCCGTGTGGGGTATTCGATATGCCCAAAACAGTAACAAGTCTCACAATGAACACGTTACTCATGCCCACTTGAGGAAATCAATGAACAAGAGGAGGACAGTGCAGGGCAGTGCTACAGTGCTATTCTGAGGTAGATCATAAGGTTTGAGCCTAATGTTCAAATGACTGTTGTCAAGTCAAGAGAGGCTATAAAAAAGCAATCATCCACATAGCATTTACCTTTAGGCTCCAGTATCTCTCCAAAATTGAGTTCATAGTAAGCTAAATATTCTAATAAGTATATAGAATTAACTACTGCTTGTAATATGAATTATGCATGGTGTTATGGGGAGTTATATACCATAATATTATAATTATGTAATAATAATGTCATTAGTTCCTTAGTTTACAAATGAGTAAACAAGCTTGGGGAAATTTGCAATTTATTCAAGTTCCAATGAGTAGCAAAAACTAGAGATAGAATTTAATTTAATTTTCTGGTTGAAAAAAAATTCAGTGTTCTTCCCATTGCCCCACATTTCTCTCTATATAAACTTGGGGATTATTTCAAAATGTCGTGATCCAGCCTGTGAGATTCCTTGCCCTGTTGCTTTGTAACAACAATCAAGAAATTACCTTTCACCTACGCATAACCAATTTCCCCTATACCCCGTGTGAATTTCAGATTCCCATTTGGGAATCACTTTAATAGCTCAGACTATAGATTCTCTCTCTCTCTCTCTCTCTCTCTCTCTCTCTCTCTCTCTCTCTCTCTCTCTCTCTCTCACACACACACACACACACACAAACACACACATATAATCTCAATAATAAGAAGTCTATAGTAAGACCTTAATCCATCTAGCAATCCTATTAGACATTTACACATTTATGGAAAATTCTCTTTCCTGTTCTCTTCAATGAGGGCCCAGTAACGTCTCCATCCTGAGACTTGTAGTTACTGTGTTTGACATATTGAATACGTCACGGGTAGCTTGCCAGGCTTTGCCGTGCAGGCAAGATACTCTCAGTAGCTTGCCGGGCTCTCCGAGAGGGGCAGAGGAATCGAACCCAGCTCGGCTGGGCTGGCTGCACTCAAGGCAAATGCCCTACTGCTGTGCTATCACTCCAGCCCTCTCTTCAAAGAAGACATCAATATTCATTCTCTTCGGACCTCCAACCCTCGCCCATTATGCATGATAATTTTTATAAGGGCATCAGGCATCAGATAGAAGCTCCCACATCTTTCTTTTACCAAAAAGTGTAGTTCACCTTTGTATGTACAAGCTTTCTTTAAATTTGATCATACCTTCACTTCCTTAGAAACCTGAGCCTATATAACTCTTCAGAACATAACTCTATCTCCTCCAATGTGCAAGCAGCTTCTCTCTCAAACTTGATTCACTTTTAAATATTCTCTAGTGATTTCCACTAAAAAGTAAGACCTGTGAATCCAAATTTCCATTCTAGATATTACCATATTTCTCTACTAACTGGTAGTAAAATTCCTAGAAAGGACTCCCTCTTGAATCTCTTAACAACCTCCCCACCCCCCCACCCCCCGTGCCAAACAACAACTTAACCCATCATACTTCATATATGGCTCGAGCCCTATTTGAACGTAAGAATACTACTGATGTAAACTACTCGCTCATCATCAATAAACACAAGAGGTTTTTCCCTCTTGTCTCACAGCATTATTCAGATGTGTTGTCAAGACCCTTCTTGAAATTTTCTCATACCGTGCATTTTTTACATCATCATCTCATCATTTTTTTTCATTCCTCCTACTTCCTATTTTTCAGATTCTCCCTTTTCTAAGTAACTTCACAGTGTGAGTTAAGTAAGTTTGGAACAAAGCAATGTTCTTCTCCCTCTGTAAGAAAACAACACCTAAGTGTTCATTTTTATACTGAAGTCTTGATTTCTGATGGTTGTCTCAGCTTTTCAGCTTTTTATCTAAACACTCAAATGACATATTCACTTTCATGTTCCAGAACTATGTCCAACAGTGTTTATAGTGCCAGATGCTTTTAAAGATTTTCACATGCACGGGTTCATAAAAAAAAAAAAATACAAGTTTATCCACTATTGCCTCCACTGAGGGAATGACTATGCCCCATTAAGCAGCTTCTCTGAAGTTTATCAGCAGAAAAGTGACAGGGATGGGATTTGAACTGGAACACAGACCACAGGGTTTCTGGCCCATGTCTTGCATACCTGAGAGTTGTAGACAGGTAGAAGTTGTTCTGCTTCTGCTCAATATTATTTCCCACGGTATAGACCAGCACATGACACACATTCAAGTGTTTGCAGAAAAAGTAAAAGAACCAACCAAAGAATGACCTTCAGATGATTAGTTAATTTGAAGACACAATCTGTGCTTTGTTTAAGTATTTGTTTATTTTAGGATCATGCCTGGCTGTGCTCAGGGCTTTATCCTGGTTCTGTACTCAAGGATCACTTCTGGTGGGTTCTGGGACCCCTGTGGGAATTCTGGGGGATTGAATCAGCATCAACCACATGCAAGGCAATCACCTTACTTGCTGTACTAGCTCTGTGGTTTCTGAAGAACACAATTTGTTAAAAAAAAAAAAAAAACCTTCCACATTTTCAATTCAGTGTCTCATTATGAATAAAATGAATACTATTTTAGAATAGCTTTCAAGGATTTGCAGCAAAGCTAGCATATCCAAATAAACTGTGGAACAGATGCATGAATAGTCCCCAAACACAAAGGAACTAGACAACCTTATGAAAGGGCAAAGAGCATGCAACTAGAAAATAATTGTGATCACTATAGCACAATACTTATTTTACAGAATAATGCAAAATTCTTGGCTCTTATCAATCATTAGTACTCCTGAAATGGGGCCAGTCTGACCGATTATTAAAAACTTAACTTGCTAAGAGGTATGTATTACCATAGAAGATACCAAATGCTTCATTTCAGTGAGTGTTTTGATCTAAATTCAGGTACATCTTTTTGGTTTACCACAAAAAAGTCTATTTCTATTTGTTTGTGGCCAAAAGCTTATAAATATTTACCAAAATTGAGTTTGTTATTCTACAGAGCTTTAATCATACTTTATCATTCCATAAAGTTAGAATTAAAACAAAATAGGCCAGTGTCTTTAAAACTATTCTTAAAAGCTTATACAAACACAGTGAATCCGAAAATATAAGTATGACCTATTTTTCTGGCAAAATATTATACCATATGTGTAATATACATAATGAAAAAAAGTGTATCTTCTTCACAAGGAGAATGCAGATTTCAGTCACTGATATTGATTAGGTGCATGAAATGAAATTACACAGTGTGTATTTCCAGGTGAGTTATCTGGCTTTGAGTCTACAAAATGAAAAATTCATTGCTTAAGCCTATTTCAGTATCATAGGGATGGCTCTGAATGTAAATGGCATAAAATTTCCTTACTGAATAAATAGGTTTTACAATCATCTTCAGAACACCTGTCATGCTGAGTGCCTGGCTCTGTTCAGGGGACTATTTCCGGATTTGAGGGATGAGAGGGGACAAGAAACAAAAGAAAGGTGTTTATTTCTTATCCTTGAACTTATCCTTCTCACAAGAGCATTGTCCTCCCCATTACAAAATGGCCAGATATAGGTGAAGATAAAAGTGATTTTCAAGTGATTCCCAAAACTTAAAACACATATGATAGAAGTCAGCATCGTATCCCATGTAAGTTACAGAGTGTGCACTGGGAATAATTCAAAGCAAAATACAGAACAGATTTTAAAGGCTTCCTCTAAAAATATCTAGACCTATGGCCTGTCCATTTGAATGAGTTTTGAGACATGTTCTCCGAACAGAGGGATTTGAGCATAGGAGTGCATGCCTTTTAAATTCTCAGGATGCTGATTTCATTTATAGCCAGTGCAGGTTGCATTCTTTATTTCAAATACAAAAATGAAAGGATTTTTTAAGTATATGCTCCCAATCAATTTCAAAGATTTGATCCTTTGTTTATAAAAAATCTCCTAGGCTGGAGTGATATATAGCAGATAGTATAGTATTGCTTTGTGTGCAGTAACCAGGCTTTAATCCTCAGCACTAAATATGATGCCCCTGACCCCTGCCAGGAATGAGCTCAGATTGCAGACTCAGAAGTAAGTCCTGAACACTGCTGGATGTGGCCCCCAAGAACCCCAAATTTAAAATAAATAAATAAAAAGAAGAACTCCCTTCCAAAGTTCTTCACTTTCCTATATACATGTTTCAGAACATGATGACTTTTTATTTTAATTTTAAATACAAGCAAACCAGAGGCTAGAACAGTGGCACTGCAAGTAAATCCTGCACATAGCCATCCTATATTTGAACTCTTGGCATCACATATAATGCCCTGCATGCTGCCAGGGGTCACTCCTGAGTACAGCGCCAAGAGTTAACCTTGAGCAGAGCCTGGAGAAAGCTCTGAGCAAGTCAGGTGTGTCCCCAACCCAACCAAACCAAACAAAAAAGCAAGGCAAACTTAAGTTTGATCCAGTGGATGCCATATGCATATAGCAGCCACCAGAGGGAGGCAACATAATTGAAGGATGGTCCCCAGGAATAAATGAAGAAAACCGCAAAAAAGCAGACCTACACACCTCTCAAATGAAAACTGTTTAGATTAGCTAGTCTCTGTCAGTCGCTTAATGGTTGATCTAAAGAGTTCTAAATCTTCATGGTTCTAAATCTAAACCCTACACTCTTGGACATTTTATGATTGGTCTTATTTATCATCTCATGAAGTACATTTAAAAGGCAGATCTAGGGTCAAAGGTATAGATGGTCTAAAAGCAGAGAACTAGTGTGAGGTCCTGATTTCACTCACCAGCACTACCAAAAGAAACTGCAAATTCATCTTGGAAGCAAGAGAAACAGTACAGGAGGTAATGCACTTGCCTTGCATGAAGCTGATCCTGGTTCAAATACCAGGCACTACCTACAGCCCCCTAAGTAAGGTCAGGGGCCCACCCTGAGCTGTAGAACTAGCAGGAATCCCTGAGTATCGCTGAGTATTAGCCAATGCAAATAACAGAATGTTAGGTCAGCTTTCTGGGACAAAATAGTCAAGGGAAAAGACATGAGTGGGCAAGCACTGAAGGTGATGCTGTTACCCAAAGGGGTTGTTTCCTGAAAACTCTTTCCTTATCGATTCCCAGATACGTAAGACTTTGTAATTATACACCCATTCCTTTGCAATGGAGCGCAACCATTTCCAGAAACGCAACTATGCTTGGCAGACATTCTAAGTCAAGTGAAGTGTGACAAACCTCTTCCGGAAGCTAGAGTTTCTTATTCATTCATGGGCCAAACCATTGTTGAGTGGCTGCTCTGTGGTGGATTCAGCATGAATCCCTGAGACTCGCAGGTGTACAGGACAGAAGTCCCCACAGTCAGGAAGATGATATGTTTAGTTAAGCAAGAAAAAAGTAATAAGGTAAAAGAAAAAAGTAAAAGAAAATATGGGAGTAGAATGAGAAAATGGAGAGCAATGACATATAGGAACTAACAAAGTATAATCATGAACTGTGGCATGAGTGTAGGTTTAGAAATAGTGGTTATGGAGAAGAGGTTCTCAAAGAAGAAGGAGGAGGGTAAAGGATAGGGATTTGGAACAAATCAAGGAAATGCCTGCAGAAAAAGACTGTGCCAAAAACAAGGGAAGGAGAGCTGAGCTTTTCCAGGAATTAAAAGCCCAATGAGGATGGGATGGAATGAGTTATGTAAGGAATGGAGAGACTAAAGGATGCAGTGATGTGGCTGGTGGCTGTAATATAGTCCAGTTGGATTTTATTCTCAGAGCAATGAAAGGGTATTTCTAGATAAATGTAGAGATGAGAGTAGGTCAAGCTCAAAAGCTATCACCTAAATCTGTGCAGCAAAGAGTGGAGAGAAATGGCGAGGGAGGATGGATGCGGGTAGGGGAGAAGGAAGGGCAGCAAATTCTATCAAGAAAAGAAAGGTGCTGAGTGAAGTGAGTCAGAGGGAGAGGGATAGACACAGAATGGCAGACAGATGCAGGATGCAGAGAAACACAGTCGGACAATAACTAATGCCAAAGGCAATAGGAACAAGAGCAAGAGAACTGGTCCTTAGCAGCCATACTGCCACTGTTCTGAGGAGGACAGTAAGGATAGGTCAGGGAGGACAATGTCACGAGGACAATGACAGGGGGAAATGATCACTCTGGACAGGACAAGGTGCTGGTAGGAGTTAAAGAGATTTGAATGACATCCTATTGGTAGCAGTATTATAAACCACACTGCCTGAAAGGGAAAAGAAGAAGGAAAAAAAAAAAGAAGAAAGAAGAGGAAGAAGTTCCTGCCATAGCGGAAGTCCAGGGGGCAGGAGGGAAACTTGGAAACTGGGGGAGGGAGGTAGACCTGGTGAAGGGATGGGTGTTAGAACACTATATTCCTGAAACCCAATCATGTAGAACTTTGTAACTTTGCCATTCATAGTGATAAAATTTGAAAAAATTTAAAAAAAATGTGAAGAAGAAAAGCAAGTTCTGAACTTCTACTGAGAGCAATTCTCTACAAATGTCCTCTTTTACAGAGCCTCCCGGATACCTTCACATCTATTTTGGCTGTCTCAAATTCTCTTTGGAAATAGAGATGAAGTATTAATAATAAATAAACTTTAAAAAAAACAGAGCTTTGACTAAACAAGGACTTTGATGGCAAAATGTGGTACCCATGCTGGGTAGAGTCAGCCATGCAATTAATTAGCAGGGTCTCTTACCCTCTGTCAGGAGCCCGGAAGCACCCTCCCTGCATAGCATCACGGGGCTGCAGTCTGCCTGCTGTGCCCTGACAAGCAAATTGGTCTCTACATATAAATTATTTTATCTAGTGAAGAAAAACATTGGCTTTTCCTTCTATTTTTTTAATACTCCCTCCCTTTTTGTATTTTCTGAAACTAATCTAAAAAGCAGCACAGATCACTTGAAAACAGTGACTGATTTAAAAAACTCTAGTTAAATGTTGCTAATGTGGCGGGGGGGGGGGGAGGCTGGCATGTTTCTAGAGGGGGAAATGGGACTGCATCATCCACAGGATGCTACCGTATGTCTCCTGAGCAAAGGTCAGTGGAGGGAGAGGGGGTGAGGGGCATGGCACAGTGATAGGTCCAAGAGCCTTTATAATTCTGTTTCTAACTGAAATCTTCTCGCAAAGGGCTATAGACTACAGGAACATCAATGGTTTAGACATCTTGGGTTCAGGGTCCAGATGCAATGAAGTGAATTCTCAGCTGCGACACTTTCATTTCTGATATAGGCTACATTGTTCGACTATTGGAGCAACCTAACACAGACATACACTCACTTCAAGAATTCCTGACATAGTATAAAAGAAACATGCACTACTAATAATAATAAAACAAGGTGATGATGAAACAGATATGGCACTTTCAAAACTCACAGGATGAGATAGCCAGCTTGTATTTAAATGTTAAGCCACAATCTTGCTGTATTGTAACATTTTAGTCCCCCCCCCCCCCCCCCCCCCCCGGCTGGTGATCACTTCTCAGGCCATTTTGAGTACAGAAATAATCTCAGTATAAGTGTCAGCTGCAGAAGGAACTGACCAGAGTACCATTCTTAGCCCGGAAACAAACCATCAAAACAGGCCATTCATTGGACCAAAGTGTATGAGTATCTCAAGCCTAGGTGACTCCTTCCGGGTATGGTTTGAGTAATCAAGTTTCAAAATTTCCTACATAAGTGTGCAAGTCAAAAAAATGAGTTTATCCTCCTGAGGTGGTTATCTAGGGCTGCCAGCCTCCAGGGAGAATTGGTGGAGTTAGAGAATTTTAAAGTCAAATGTCCTTGGACTTCAAGGACATTCCAAAGGTAGATCAATCAGAGAATAACATAAATTTTTAAACAAATTTTGATAGGATTTTTAAGGTCATAAAGATTAAATCTGTGGCAGGTTTTTGCCTAACTCTTGTCCAAGGTCCTGCAAATGTTTGAGGCAAACCAGTTGATGGCATGACTCTTCAAATTCTGAGGGGCTCTTCCTACACAGAGAGAATAGTTATTAATTGTTGAATAAATAGAAATGCTTCCCAGGGAAATTTATCCCCAAAGTATATTTTTAAGGTAAAGAAACAAACACTCCCAAGAACTTACTAGTAACTCATAAATCACTGGAATTGTTGCAAAAATATAATAAAATCTAATCTATCATTTGATTTATCCATTCATTCATTATTGAATATCCATACCATGATAGGTAGAAAATTGCTATGGACCAAAATGCATCCTTCAAAGATAATCTGTTGAAGTCCTAAGCCTTAGTATCCTAAAATGTGAATGTCTGTAAAGATAGGGTCTTTTAAGGGGTAAACGTAAAAGTGGAGTAATAATGATGCAGCGTGACTGGATATGCATGGAATTCTCATAAGAAGAGGAAGTTGGGACACAGACACAGACAGTGGGAAGACCATGGAACAGCAGAAGGAAAAGGTGAATATTTAATGCCCCAGAGAAAGTGCTTAGAGATATGCTGATATCTATAGGATTGGGAGAAAATTAATTTTTGTTGCACAAACACCTGATATAGGCTACATTGTTCGACTATTGGAGCAACCTAACACAGACATACACTCACTTCAAGAATTCCTGACATAGTATAAAAGAAACATGCATTACTACTAATAATAAAACGGGGTGATGATGAAACAGATGTGGCACTTTCAAAACTCACAGGATGGGATAGCCAGCTTGTATTTAAACTAATGAAGCATCTGTTTGTCCGCTGTCCTATTTGAACCTAATTTCAGCTTCAAGATCTCCCCATAAACATTTCTAATTCTTAGTGCTGAATTCTTCTCTGTTGCCAGGTGTTGTGGTCCTATCTCCATTAGAATCTAGAATCCACCCACCCTGTACTTTCAGGCCAGTGAATGATGGTTTCATATATATATACGATGAATTCATTAACAAAAACTAAAAAAAAAAAAGAAAGAAAGAAAAAGAAAAACAACAACAACAAAACTAAATTAAACAATTATTAAGAAAAGTAAGATGGCTTGACTCTAATTGCTTTTGCAGATTCTAACTGGCATGGATGGGTATCAACTATTGACAGGATTCTCCACACCAACTGCTCCCATGTCTAAGAATCTATCTCAGAGGGAAACATCCAGGGGAAAAGAGAAGGAGATAACATTTATGCTCCAAGGTCAGAACTTCTTCAATCCTATCTCCTAAAAGGCTAGTCTCATGGACCATCATGCCTCAATGCCCTGGGTTGGAGGAGAGTTCAATCATCTGAAATACAATCATTTTGGCATCCTCACCAGGAACTAGCTCACCCCGGAGGGGTTTAAAAACAGGCTGTTGGAAATAAAAGAGAACTTCAGCTATTATAATAGTTTGTGACCCTCCGTGAGGCCACAGGGCACAGCAGTTATGTAGTATATGCAGAAAATATGCCTATGTTCTTTAGTAATAAAATGCTAGCGGGAAGTGGATGTTCAGAAGTAAAGGACTGAAACAATCTCCTTAGGGGAAATAATAATAAAAGAACAGAAAATGTGAGAAGCATTGCTGTGGGCTAGCAAGCACAGATGGAAGAACAGGAAGGGCTAATGTGTGTGTGCTGAGGGTCAGCTGAAAGAGGAACATGCACAAGGCTGGTGAACTGACAACTCCATTAATTCTTGAATTAAACCTTTGAGAGAGTAGAATTATGACACTGTTACTTAAGGGTGTAGACACTGTGGCATACCATGTTTGCCACATTCACACTTAGGCTGCAATTTGTGTTTAATCACACTCAGTTGTGAGCTCCCAATGGTGCCTGCTGGTGTCAATGTGTTAAGTAATTGTCCCAAGATTCCACAGTTTAGAGCTTATAGTGAAGGGATGGAGTAATAGTACAAGAGATAGAGCACTTGCCTTGCATGCAATTGAAGGCAGTTGATCCCTGACTTCACCCCACCTGGTTCCAGATGTAAGCCTTGAGCACCTCCAGGTGGGGTCTCCAAAACATAAAAACAAACGAAATCAAGCATTGGAAGCAGAGACAGCAGAGTTCTCACCAGGATTCCACTTAATCTCCATACCAGAAGTCACTATGCTTCCTTTTCTTCAGAAGCTTCCTGATCTCTACTGAGGAAATAGAGATGCCCTACTCAGATGCCCTGGGTGTTAAGAGTCACCCCAGTACTCCCCTGACCTCCCAGCTCCACTTAATGTGATCTATGCCCAACATATAGCGCACAATATTCTTATGCACAAAATACTTATGCACTCTAGTTGTACAGTAAGAAATACTCATAAACAAGTTTGGGGTCCAACAGATAGTACAGTGAGCAGGGCATCTGCCTTGCATGCAACTTGATCCCTAGCACTCCTAGAGTTCCCTAAGCCCTACTATTAGTGAGTGAAGCCAGGAATAAACCAGGGTGTGGCCCAAAAACAAAGAGAAAGGGGGAAAAAAAAAAAGGACCTAAGAGTACATAAGGATTTTGGCCAGCCTTGGAGTAGCCCAAAGACATGAAGAACACTTCTCTTTGAGATGCAGAACCTGACCTCTTAGGATGCAAAGTTGAGGCACCACCCAGAGGCCAAAATCCAAAGTCCCACCCAGAGAAGGGTGGGGCCCACAGAAAAGGAGAAGCTATGGAAGAATCTAGTGGCAATGCCCAGACAGACTAACTTTTAAGTGTTTGTAGCTTTCCAAGACAAGACCTTTAGGGAGACTTGGACAAAATTCCCTCTCCAAAGCCACTTGAATCTTGTTGTTTCAAGCCCCTGTTGTCTTTTTTGCTTATCTCTATTTCTTTCCACTGCAGAAGGTGAATGTGATTCTTCTCTTTTCCCTTATATCTTTTTAAGCAATTTTTTAAAAAATCATATTTATTTTTTTAAATGAATCACAGTGAGGTACAGTTACAGACTTACAAACTTGCAATTTTTTTCAATAAAACTACTTTGCTTGACTTAAAAAAAAAGTAAAAAAAAAGAAAATGAGGAAGAAAGATAAACTAAGGAGAGAGAGAGAGAGGAAGAAAAAAGAGAAAGAAAGAAAGAAAGAAAGAAAGAAAGAAAGAAAGAAAGAAAGAAAGAAAAAGGAAAGAAAAAGAAAACCAGAAATCACTATTAACGCACTTGGGAAAGAAAACAGTTTAGATCAATAGATGGTTCCAAATGCAGTCTAAAATCCAGGCACATCCTTACAAGATTATTAGTGTACAGTGATATGTCTTTTATGTGATTAAGTTGTTAATCATTTTTATGACTTATTGTCAACAAAAATGGTTCTGATGATTTCTTATGTTAGCACTATGTAAAATTCCAAAATGCATAATCATGTTTCTATTCTTCTGACTTATTACTGATGTTTAAACTTAGGCAACAGTGCTCAGTATCATCGAAGCAGAGAGTTACCATGATGGAAATAAATATTGTTCCCTATTTCCAGTGAAGTCTGTGAATCACTGGAAATAAAATGTAGTTTAGAGAAAATACAAAGCTGTGCTCCTAAATGGGATTATAGCACAAAAGAGAAATTGAGAGAAAGATGATGGAAAGAGAATGAAAAGAAGGTACCAAGAGAAGGGGCTGTGAGAAGGGAAGAGAAGGGGAAAAGGAGACATTGAGTAAGGGGAGAGAGACCTAGGGAGAGCGACCGCTGAGGGTTTTAATCAGATAGAAGGGTCTGGATAATAAAGGAAAAGATGCTGATATACAAAGAAAGTCTTCCAAACCCAGGCAATTCTGACCTTCCATGTCAGAGTTCTGCAAAAGGGTAATGATAACAAAAGCACTGGGAGCATTCTGTGGCCCTTCCCAACTCCCCGCTTCCATTCTTTCCCAATTTCTAGCCCTCTCTGAAGGTATTTTTCTACCACTGCTATAAAGTGCTGCTATTTAGAGCAATTTAGTTTATCTGTATCCTTTCTCCCACTCTATCATTAGAACAATTTTAAATACAGTAATAACAACGCTCTCCCTGCCTCCCCTCCAAAACACCCTCTGAGTTTTATAAGCAATCCTTAGGCTCATTAGGCTCATTAATCTTGCTTCCTGATTTTTTTTCTTCTTTTCTAGTGGAATTACCCCCATCTCTCAATTTCTTCACCCACAGTAATTTGTGCAAACAAAGGCTGCCCAGAGAAATCATTAATCCTGAATGGGTGACCTACTGTGAATAATAATGTTCAGAGACTTGGCAGAGGCCAGAAGAAATCAAAGATATGATCTGAGTTCTTGGTTTTTAGAATATTTACAATTTAGTTGAGAAATAAAATTTGCACACTAGAGAAGATTACCAGGCAACCAATAACTGTGTTTTAAAAAAAAGAAAGAAAACACAAAAACACAAATGAAACAAGGAACAACTTTTAGTGGCCCTCAAGAATTTGAAAATCATGACTTCACTGAATTTTCCATAGACACATTACTTATCTTTCCTGGGCATCACCTCAGCTGACTGTGTTCAGGGCTTACTTCTGGTTCCTTACTGAGGAATCATTGCTGGTTGGGGCTCAGGGGACCATTTGGATGCCTGGGATTGAACCAGTGCCAGTTGCATCCCACTCACTATACTCTCTCTGATCCCAACCAGTATGTATGCATTATCAAAACAGTCCCTTTGAGATGCAATAAAAAAGCACTCCTTTTGTTTTCCAGAAATAAGTACAATTTTATTCTCTTGCCCTTAAGATTCTTAACCTAGGACTCAATAAAGTACATGCCAAGGTCTAACCAAGTAATAATATAGAACCCCTTAATTTTCTATAAAAAGTTATTTATCTTTCCTTATCCGGTCCTAAGAAGATAGCATTTCAAAAAAACAGTAAGAAGGGCCATTATTTATATGCCAGTTTTGAGTTTATCAGTTTAGTCAGTACTGTTCTTCAAGAAAGAATTATGACATGAGTCTTTTTTTCTTACCCTTAAGAATTGAAGCCCAGGCCCTCACGTTCCTACTTCCCTACAGAAAAAAAGCAAAGAACCTCTCTATACTGTTCTCTGTACTCTTGCAAGTGAGTACCTACTATTCTATTCTAATTTCTCTATTCTAATTGCCTTCAAAGAACTAAGATATAATGCAGATTATTTGCTTATAGTTTACTTAGTAAAGTCAAGGAAGAGAGATAAACAAAAAACGAAGACAGATGATCATACATGTCATAAGTATATGTACCAACCAAATTATATTCAGCAGAAAAGAGAGGGAACATCTGACTGGAATATTGTGAAAGGCTTATAAAGGGTGTGACATTTGGGAGAAGCTCATTTTCAACTCCCTGAGGAAGGAAATTACCACAATTCTCCCCACCCAGACAGACAACCATAGTCCCAATATAAAACAACAATAATAAATGTCTTTTTTGAAAAGGGGTCATTCCTCCTTAAAGACCAAGAAGCCTAACTTGGTTGCCATTTATGTCAACCAGTATTCAAAAAGTAACTTGTAGGATTGAAGTTAAATTAGTAAAATTAGTATTTATCATAAATGGAATAAATTATAGGTCCAATAAAGAGCAATCTTTCTACAAGTACTTTTCCTTAGCTGTCCCCATCTCTGTGCCTTTAGTAACAATAATGCAAATTATTAAAAGAGCTAAATTTCACATAGAATTTATAAATTATAAGAGATAATTTATAGTTTATTTAATATTAATAGTTCATTTAATATTCACATCTCTTTAAGACAAGGTTATCATTAGTCCTATTTTATGATTGACAAAACCTAGACACAGACAGTTCCAGAGGTTCACCCAAGTGGGTCAAAGTCATGTGCTGCAGCGCTGTGGTTTATAATGAGTTCTGACTCAGTGCTGTGCCCTTTTCTTTGGAATGGGAAAATTTTTTAGGGCTTTTCTCCCCAGGCCATTAATCCATTGCATCTTGCCATTCACCAGCTGCTGGGACAGACTGCTGTCTTCTATTATCCAGAGGCCTGAAGTCTCTCTAGGGAATTGGTGATGTGGGGTATAATTTTAGTCCTGGCAGCCTGGCTGAGCTCCAGGATCTCTTTATTAGGATCATGCTGTGTCATTTAAAGTTCAAAGGGGAGTGTAATCAATGCTGAAAAAAATGGCTTAACAAATGCCTGAAGTCCATGGCTAGGTCAACCCAGTACCAATGGGTACGGATTGCTAATTTACTGCCTTCTCTGGGGCGCAATCTGTCTTTGAGCCTTTTCCATGTTGTTCATCTCTTCCATCTTATCCCTTCCCTCCCCCCTCTGAGCTCTGTTGTCTATCCTTGACCCTCACTGCCTTTCTGTATCTTTGCTCCCTGCCTGGTCATCAGTGAAACCTTTCTTTGAAATTGACTTTACAGTCTTCATACAACCTTTCCCCCTGCCCTCCTGCCTCCTGGAGAAAATGGTCTCCATTTGTTACTTGATTTTCTCAACATTCAAAAGCACATAAAACAAGAATCGTGTTTTTCTTTATGATTTTAGAAAAGGCCAAACAATACATTTAGCAAATATTTATTTCATAAAGCACCCAGAACAAATAAAACACTCTGTAGCGTGATGTATAAGTCAAAGACTGTACCTCAAACTCATCTTTTTCTGATGACAAAGAAGGTCAGGTTTTCATTATTCCATAAGCATTCCTAGTACTGGAGATCCACCACACTCCCATTCCGTCTTTCTCCTTGCATTCACGCAAATTGTACTCTTTCCAGTTTTTCTCCTCTGGTTCTCTATAGTCCAGATCATACCATACTGAAATACTTCAAAGACTTTCTTCTTTTAAAGCTCACCTCATACTACAAAACATCCTATCACACTACAAACATCTCCTGGTCTCTTTCAGTCTTCCTTCCTCCTGATCTATGCAGAACAGACCTCCTTACCACTTTCCTTCCACTAGTTTCTCTGCTTTTCAGTTAAGCTTCCTCTTCAGTTTTCTTTCCAGCTCAATGTAGACCATCTTCCTCCTCATCGTTCTGCCCCATGACACCTCTCTGACTCACAATTCAATGCTGCTCCTTGATTTTTTTTAATCTTAAATTTCTCTTAATCTTAAAACTTTGGTCCTAAATCTTCAATGGAGTTTCAACGTAGTTTAAAAAGTTCAGTTCTATATTCCCATCATATTAGCAGGCATATATTAATCTGAAACCTCAAGCCAAATTTCTTAGCTCTTCTGACATTCATTTTGACCAATGACATTGATGTCCTCTCACTTATATAGAGTGAGAAGAGGTCATCACTGCCCCTAACCCACCATGAGTCATTAGTGGCGTCAATTCTTTCTTTACGATTACCTCTTCATGTATTTACTGCTATTGGCATAAATGAGTCATTCTGTGCTTGCCTCATTTCCTTGCTTCCAGACTCTACAAACTACACTGAACAACTTGTAAATGAACATCCTGAAAATACCATTGTTTTAGCTTATTCAAAACTTGATTTTACTGCCTATAAAAATAAGTTCACTTAAACATTTCCATAGATGCAGTAATCTTTTTATGGATTTCAGTTACAGGTCTACCACCTCTGATTTACGTAACCTTAAAGAAGTTTATAATCTTCTTGTGAGTTGATTTCCCATTTGTAAAATACACGTTTATTAATTCACCAATGAGATACAAGTGAGCATATGAATTATTAAATGAGATGATTGAGGTACAATTTAAGAAGCAGAAATTATCCCTGCTATATGTAGCACTGTTGCACCAATATCATTGTATTGTCACCTACGCTTAGTCCAGGTGCTACAAAGGCAAAGTTGGAAACTTAACAGAAAACACAGTATTTAATTGTTGACCACTGCAATGAGTAGTGGTATGACATTGTGAAAATCATGTAACTTCACTGAACTATAGTTTTTTTCCCCCAATAAATGAGAATTAAGTACCTTCCAGAAATTTCCCCCCCCCCTTTTTTTTTTATCTTTTTAGTTCACACCTGGCAATGCACAGAGGTTATTCCTGCTCTACACTCAGGAATTACTGGTGGTGCTCAGGGTACCATTTGGGTTGCTGGGAATAGAACCTGGGTTGGCAGTGTGCAAGGCAAATGCCCTACCTGCTGTACTATCAGTCCAGCTCCCCAGGAATACTTTTACACTGAGAAATATCAACATTTTGTGCCAATGGTAGCTATTTAATACTGTTCCTGAGAACAGTGAATGGTAGTAGAACCCAGAACACAGCCATCTCTGAGTCTAAAGAGTGTTTTTAGCACACAGAGTCAAAATGGTTTATGGAGTCAAAAGGCTGCTTTCATCTGTAGTCTGAAATGTTTTAAATATCTATTTTCCTTATACTAATGCACAGCTGTATAAAATATGTTGCTAAGATTACATGTGTTGCTCAATATTCTCTTCTGAAATGAGAGGCTGTCGAAAAAGCAGAGAGCAAAGCTATGGATTTTAGAGTCCTGGGGTTTTGTCTTAAGTCTTGTCATTAACTCTATTCATGGCTTAAGGAAAGTCATTTTATTTTTATGGGCTTGTGTATTAAAACCATCATAGGAATAGGGTTGTATTTTTTTAAAAAATGATAATATTCAACAATTCTTTATGATTGAAAATCCCATAAGTACTGTTACTCTGAGAAGTTACTTTAAGATGTGAAGAACTCATCCAAGCATCTGAACAGCATTATCAAAATCTAAACCCTCTGATAAAGAAAGTGAATATAAATGAGAATAACAGAGGAACTCAACTTTCTGCATCTGCTTCCAGTTTCTTGTTTCTAGTATCTCATAGGTACTTCAATGTAACAGCACTGGAAAAGCAAAGGAAGTTGAGAATTCCAGAATAACATCTTTTACCAGTCCAGATGCTTTATAAATTCTGGAACATATAAATACATGACAGGTTTGTGTACCTAAACTAACCTTCTCTGTTATTAGTGAGTTGGGAACAAATATGCATGCATTTCATTCAGTTCTCTGTTCCAAAATTACCTAACAACAATGTTATAAAGAAGAAACAAGAACATATACGCAAAGTCTTTACTTAGTCAATAGCTTGAATGGACTACATGTTCAATAAACCGCATTTAGTGTTTTCATCATTGGCTGTGTCAGTGTCTACATAAAGTGATGAGAGTAACAGCTTTGAATAAAGCAGTTCATGTGAAAAAGTGATGACTTTAGACAAGTCACTAAAGTGGGTCAAAAACTGAGGGGGGTGGTGCTGGAGTGACAGTACAGCAGGTAGGGCATTTGCCTTGCACGCGACTGACCCGGGTTCAATCCCTGGCAATCATATAGTTCCTAAAGTACCACCGGAGTGATTCCTGAGTGCAGAGCCAGGAGCAACCCCTGAGCATTGCTGGGTGTGACCCAAAAGCAAAAACAAACAAACAAACAAACAAAAAAGCAACTGAAGTGGTCAAGGGTTTGTTTCCCTAGAAAAATGGTTGTGAGATAACCATGGTTATGAGAGTAAATGAGTCCATTTTTGCTGAGGTGGAAGAAACGTTCCTGAAACATCTCATTGCTATACTCTGTATCAACATAGTTCCACTTACTGGGATACCTTACTGTTTCACTGTACAGTTCACAAGCCCTTTGGAATTCAATAGAATCAAAAATGTTGGAATGCAGAGAAGCGTCAAGTCTTTATGAACAGACTGGATTTCTCACAAATTGTTTAAATACCCTATAACTCTTAAAGGCATTTTCTTATTGCTGGTATTAATGGCACTGTTTTAGATTCAATAACCTCATAGACTTTTGTCTTCTGCCTGGAAATAGAAGGCAGGAAAAAAAATCTAGTAAAAGAATATAAAATAGACTTTAATCAGCTCCTCTATGTTGTCTTTCCTCAAAAAGAAATCAAATATTTCTAAATGATTCATCCCATTTATTCACATCTTTCTTCATTAATAAAGGAATTCACACTGAGTAGAATTCATATACACTTTATAAATATATGTATTTAAATTCAGATATCTATACATTGTATACATTAAATATTATATTTTAAATATATAAATACTATATATTTAATATGGAATTTATTAATATAAATAGTAAATATTTATATATCTATACATTATATATCTATTCAAGCCTTAATAACCAATATTTCTCTTCATCTTGCTTTCATGCCCTGACACATTTTCTCTCATTTTCCAGCTCCTTGAACTATATTTTTCCTTATTATATTTTAATTGACTTTTCATATTAAATTTTGCTTGAAAGAATAAACTGAGTTAGTTCAAAAGCAACCAAGTAGTCATACCTTTTGGGCCAGAGTTTTATATGTCATATTTAATTTAATCCAAACTTTGAGAGCAAATATTCATTTCCTACTTTACTTTTTTTTTTATATCAACACAACAAAATATAATAAAGGCCTGGCTAAAAATAATAAAGAGAGAAGAAATAGTTGCTGTCATTCAAACGCTCTGATTTCACCTTGACTTTCACTATCATGAAACTCTTTCATTTTTAAGTGTTTGCTTGTTTTCTGACAATCAAATCGTTAAAGCCATATGCCATCTCCCGGCTCGGCATTCTCATTACCATTTAAAGTGTGCTTAAAATCAATTGAAAGTCAACACACCACATAACAAGGAACAGTTAGCCTGTTCTGATCTGTGCGGTTGCATGGTAACTGCTCGGCCATGAAACATCTGAATTCTCTCAGGTACTACGGTGAGTGGCAGGAAAAGTTAAAACATAAAAAAAATTGAAAATCTTTTGAAAGATGATGGGTTCAGTCATGTTAGAATTCCTAAATCTAAATTTCTTCCATTTAATACGGCCTTGGACATAGCTAGAAAATAAATTCTCATAAGACCAAAGTTCTTTCCTCACATCAGGAAAAAAACAAAACAAAACAGTTACTTTAAAATAACTGTCTTGTTTTGGATCAAATCTCTAAATTGATCCATCTATAAGGTATGATAAACAGCAAATAAATGTGCTGAAGTTATCAAAGAAAGGGGGAAAAAACCTACATGAAAAGTGTGTGTCTCACTGTTTTATTATTTACAGAAATGCTTGATTTAGTTTAAGTTTCTTGTGAAGATTAGGGCTGGTACTTATTTAGCTGACCCCACCTAAATCCTTGAGGACAGGTTCTATGTCAGTGTCCAGATCTGGAAGAGAAGATAACAAGTGAAAACAAACAACTGCAGAAGTTCAGAGGAGCCTATTTCCTGCCCCTGGGTGAGATGCAGCCTCCCTGCCCTGTGCAGGGAAAGATCATTTGTTTGTTGGACTTCACTATTTTACAGGGCCCTTCCTGAACAGTCAAAAAAAAAAAAAAATGAAATGTAATTTCCTGAGAGATGCAGCCACAAGTCAATCCAAAGATGAATGAAAACAAATCCTGTTCCAAAGCAGAAATCTCAAAGCTCTCTAAAAGCACCCCAGGAGGCTTGAACAGACTGACTTTAAGTGATAAACAAAGCAAGGAACACATGTCTGGAGAGTCAATGGAGACACAAGAAGTCTTCATCCTGATACAAAAAAAAAAAAAAAAGGGTATGAGAAGACAGGGGAAAGTAGTGAACCGGAAATGGCCTACTTTCCCCACCAAGCCTATAACTGGATATTGAGAACTTATCCCCCTATAGAAATAAGTATGGCTTTTCCTTCAAGCCCTTCTGTATTAGTACTTCAAAGAAAATTCTGAATATTAATCCTATTGATGTGCTTTGAGCATGGTAGATACTGATGCCTTGGATAAAAGCAGGACATTAATTCTTAAGCTCTTTTTTTATATAGACATCAAAAAGGTTCTTTTGCCCATATCTCTGAAATAAATCCATCTTTTCTCCTAGCAATTTACCTATACACATAAACGGGCAGGATGATATAATCAATGGGTGTGGACCTACTATGGAGCTAATACTAATCTCAATACTAAA
The DNA here is from genome assembly GCF_029834395.1 of Sorex fumeus. NCBI lineage: Eukaryota > Metazoa > Chordata > Mammalia > Eulipotyphla > Soricidae > Sorex > Sorex fumeus. Next base: position 10,152,780 of record NW_026606155.1, read on the forward strand.
ACCTTGCTGGACATTTGTGAATAACACATCACTTATACTCACAAAACTCAGGTAGGTCATTATTACCAAGCGATTCTGAGATTTTTTTTTTAATCAAAAAAGATAAAATGTTAATTTTCTCAAATTCAATTTCAGTTCATAATTACAATTGTAAACAACAGCTCTTAAACCTAGGATTATGTGTCTCTCCAAATCAAGGTCATTCTCTCATAAACATTCTCCTATTAGCTAATTAGTATAAGTCTGCATGGAATTAGTAATAATCAAAGTCCTTAAAAACTTAAGTTCTTTTCAAAAGTCTATGAAAAATGAATGGGACAAAGACTTAAAATTTGAAGTACCCAAAAACTAAAAGCAAAGCTGTGAATATCTGTCATCTGAAAACAGAGAAGTTCTGGAATACTTTAAACCCAACTTTTTTCCCAAGAAAAATTTGGGAGAAAATTTCCAAATGTTTACTGGGAGCCTAAAGACTATGAGGGATTTAGGCTTTGTGTAAAGGACAGAGAGGGTGTTACTTTAGATAGAACATTCCAGCTGAGGAGTTTGGAAAAAACTGGTCACGTAAATCCCTGGGCAAGCAGGTCAATGAAGCTTTGCGTTCACATGAATCACCATCCTGGGCAGACACACAGACACACACCTTACAAACAACATCAAACCCTAACTCATTCTTTTTTTTTTTTCTCTTTGGGCCACACCCGGCCATGCACAGGGGCTACTCCTGGCTCTGCACTCAGGAATTAATCCTGGTGGTGCTCGGGGGACTGTATGGGATGCTGGGAATCGAACCCAGGTCGGCCGCATGCAAGGCAAATGCCCTCCCTGCTGTGCTATCTTTACAGCCCCTATCCTAACTCATTCTTACATTAGTGATTACTAGCCTATAATTCTCTTCCTCTTTCTTCAACCGTTGGCATACTAGAAGTATATGGAACCCAATCAAGAATGTTTTATCCACTTTTAATTTCTCTATCACTGCCTATGTTTCCAATCTCCAAATAAAGAGTTATTTCCATTAACAGATTTGTAAGTTTCCTTAGTATCAAGATCCTTCCAATTGACACACAGGAAGTGCCTGTGAAATTTCTTCTCTTTATCCTTCACTGTCTCCTTGAGTTTGCAGGCTTCTTCCATCCATACCCTCCCAGGATTTCCAGGGACACATTTCCTGAATCCATTCTTAGTCTCACTGACAAGTCAACAATATAACATTTTAAGGATGCACTACTCTTTGGGACCTTTTTTCATCAAGATACCTTCTAATTTTAAAGGGAATGCTTCTCTACAGCAAACTCCAGAACACACAAAGCACACAAAGGTTGGAAGTCAGACTGATGGGTGACAGTCAGTGCATGGCAAATGTTGAACTCGCACACAGTTCCATGTGTCTCCTTCCACTAGCTTAAGTACGTGATATTAACCCTAGGAATCTGAGGCTCTTCTTGGTAAAGAGTATCTAATCTGTTTTTCACTTGCCCAATGAACTACCTGAGCCTATCAACTGCAATTTAAGTTTTCAGAGAAACTGAGTAGCTGATGTTACAAGTGGGTTCATTAAAATGTGGTTTTCAACTGCCAATCTGCAGACTGGTATCAATCTCCAGAAATTTCCTGTCAGCTTGAAAAAAAAAGCTACTGTAGCTGCTACAAGACCCAGGTATATCACGTGTTGGACATCAGTAACTCTGGGCTGATCTGCAAATAGTACCACCAACTGGCAGCTGAAAACCAATCCACCAAAATGCTAAGAAAAAACATAGCTGAATTCACATCTCACAACCGTTAAAATTACTAATTGTATCCTTTGTTATAATTTATGCGAACAGTACTGCATATAAAGATCACTAATCCATTTGGGATTGATTTTTTGTGTATGGTGTGAGACAGGGATCTGAGTTTAATTTTTTTGAATATGGCTGATCAATATTTCTAATATTTTTAAATGCTGTATCTACATCCTCTATCAAAGATTAGCTGTTCATATCTGAGGGCCTGTCTCTGAACTCTAAGTTCTATTTCATTCAGTTGAGAGTCTAACTTTATCCCAGCACCACATTTCCTTGATCATTATAGCTTTTTAGTATAATTTAAAGTTGGAGAAAGAACTTCCTTTTCTCACTAGGATTGTTTTAGCTATTCACAGGTGTTATTGTTCCTTGTAAATTATGACAGCATTTGGTCTATGTCTCTAAAATATGCCAAGGCCATTTTTATGAAAGATGCTATGAATCCTTATGCACTTCAAGGATGATTATTTTAATATTAATACATTTCCAATTTATGAATATGAGATGTATTTTCATTTCCTGGCATCCTCTATTCCTTTAAGTAATGACAGTTTTCTTTGTATAAAACTTTCACTTCTTTTGTTAAGCTTATTCTAAGGTATAGTTAATTTTTTTTGGTACAATAAACATATAACTTTTTCTGCTTCTCTCTCTTCTATTTCTTTGTTTGCATACAAAAAAAAATGCCATGAATTTTTGTGCACTTTTTTTTTAGCACACTACTTTACTGTACAAGTATTCTAAAGGTATTTTAATGACTCAGTGTCATTGGTCAACACTAAGAACCAAAAACAAACAAACATCTGTGGCCTAAGAGATATTACAAAGGTTTGGTGCTTGCTTTGCATACTAGCCAATTCTACTTAGATTACCTGCAATTCATTTGTTCCTCCAGTACCAAGAATGACACAGGAGCACAGAGCCAGTAGTAAGGCCATCAAACAGGAAAGGAAGCAGACAGGAAGGAAGGAACAAAGGATGGAAGGGAGGGAGGGAGGGAAGATGGAAGGAAGAAAGGAAGGAAGGAAGGAAGGAAGGAAGGAAGGAAGGAAGGAAGGAAGGAAGGAAATAAGGAAAATGTTCACACCAAATTTAAAAAAAACTTCTGCATTCCAAAAGAAAATGATGAGTGGAATAAAAGGAATTCCATAGACTCAGAAAAAAAAATTGCTCACCATTCATCAGACAGAGTTAACATCTAAGATCTATGAAATACTTACAAAACCTAACAACAACTACAATAAACAAAACATGCACACTCACACACACACACAGATACACACACAGTCACACACACATAACACCAGGAAAGAACAGAAAGAAATTCTGAGCAGACACTTACTCAAGAAAGGTATACAGATGGCCAATAGCTATATGAGAAAACATGCCTCATGCCTCATCACGTATTATAAGGGAAATTCAAATCAAAATAAGACATCATCTCACACAAGTGAAAGTGCACAAATGAAAAATAATAGGAACAGTCAGTGCTCGTAGGTATGGTGGGGAGGAAGAAAACTATCCACTACTGCAGGGAATGCTGATGGGCCAGCCCCTATGAAAAAAATAGTACCGACACTTCTCAAAGAACTATGAATAGAATTCCCATACAATCCAGTTATTTCATTTCCTGGCATCTATGAAAGATCCCCAAAAACTATTTTGAAAAGACATCCGTGAGCCTATGTTCACTGCTACTTTATTAACAATATCTAAGTACTGGAAACAATGTAAGTATCTAAGAACAGAGAAGGGGATTAAAAAAGTGTGGTATATGTGCACAATGGAATACTATTTAGATATAAGAAAAGAAAAAGAAAACATACAAATTACAACTATGTGGATGAAACTGAAGATATTATGCTCAGTGAATCAGAAGGAGAAACAAAAACAGAATGATTCCTTTCATATCTTAGTAAAACAGTAACAAATGGTCAAAGGCAACAGAACCTGGGAACTGCCCTTAAGGATTGAGTTTATCAAGGAGGGGTGTGTGGGAGAACTGGCCATCCGTAGAGGAACTTCATTCAAGAATCTTTGTCATTAACAGGCTTGTAGGTAAAATGCAAAAAAATCTAATTTTGCTTTTTGGATATATTTGAAAACAAATGACTAGCAGATGCTTGTGATCTGAATATTATACAGGATCAAATGATTGAATTCACAGATCAAAAGTTGAATAGGGAAATCAATTATCCACATATTTTAAAATATCAGATGTTGAAACCCTCAAATTCACAGAGCCATGTATAAAATTATTTCTATTCAAGGAAATGAAACAGCAAAACCCATTGAACAATGCTAAACAACTGAAAGAAATAAGGCTGGCAATGATATAGTTCATAATTAATTAATAAATAATTACTAATTAGTTCTTAGGGAAACTGCAGATTCTCAACAATATTCAGGTTCAAGTCATTAGAATGCACAATATTCAGGTTCAAGTTTTTAGAAAGTCCTTAGAAAGCAGATGACAAATTTAAAATCTTTCTGCCCACTTATTTATTTAGATAAAAAAAACAATTGTATCAGACAAATACAATTTGGACTGTATTTAAGAAAGGGTCACATGAAAGGAGTTAAGTCTTAAATTTGTCCAGCCTCCTGCATTCAGAAGTAGAAGTAAACACACACACACACACACACAAACACACACACACACACAATATCATGAGGGAGAAGCAGTAGTTAGCATCACAATTTCAAATGCAACACAGAACCACAAAAATATTTTTTTAAAAGCAGTTTTAGGAAATAAAATATCCTTGGCTGACCATCTGACAGTCATGCTCAAATAAATGAACGGATGCTCTGATGGTGGGTGCAGTATTAGGACAATGTACCCCTGAAGCTCAGTTACTGGCAGAATTGTAAATCTAAATGTCTAAATATAAATGGGGCAAAATGAGAAAGTGTTAAAGGAAGGAATAGCAGCAAATGCTAAAAAGTAATGCTGTCTTGTTCTTCACATAGATGGGAAAGTGCCTAATTTTTACTGTAGAAGTTTAGCAATAGGTTTATTTAGCGTACCAGTAAGTTACTAAGGCTTCCTTTCATTTATTTTATTTATTTTTTATCTATTTAATTTTTTTTTGTTTGAGGGTTACAATCAGCAGTACTCAGGGCTTACTTCAGGCTCTGTGCTCAGGGATCACCCCAATGTGAAAGACAGATCTGGGGTCTGTCTCATGAAAAGCAAGGACCTTTAACAGAGGAAAGCAAGAAAGAAAATAAGAAAGAGAGAGAGAGAGAGAGAGAGAGAGAGAGAGAGAGAAAGAAAGAAAGAAAGAAAGAAAGAAAGAAAGAAGGAAAGAGAGAAAGAAAGAAAGGGAGAGAAAAAGAAACGTTAATCTAGAGATACTATAAAGAGACCACTTTAAATAACCCTTTTCCCCTTTTCTTTTGATGTTAACCTAAATGTTTTAATTAAAGACACAGTATGACCAGTGGCAATTATGTTCATAAAGGGAGTAAAAAAAAAAAAAAGAAAAAGTTACCCACATCAGATGTGAAACTAGTAGTAGGGGGAGGATGCATTAGGCATATTTTTCATCCGTTGATTTGAAAATACTATGCAAAGTATTAAGAAATTTGAAATCTTATGGAATGACTGCATGGAAAGAAAAGGCACCGTGTTCCTTCATGGCACTCTGCAGATTTTATCCCCTTTAAAAATAGGGGAATGCATTCATTCACTAAGGGATTATTTCTGGTACCATGTTCAGGGTCACCCTCAAAGGTGCCTGGGGTACCATGCAGTGCTAAAAACTGAACTGGAATAGGATGAATGCAAGGTAAGGCCCTTAACTTGTGCATGCTATCTTTGGCCCCCAAACTACAGACTGCGTGGTTACGATGGAATAACAATGCCAATACTTCTTTGCACAAAGTAGACCTATTCATTAACAGAGGTGATGCACTCTTATCACTGTAAGGAAAAGGACTGGCCTATTTTTCTTACCTGATAAATGAAAAAAGGTGGGTCTCTGCTTACTATGTGCCCCACAATTTACAGCTCAACTGCATCAAATTAGAAGAGAAATCACGGTGTAGTCAATATACGTTCCCTTTACTGAAATATAAAGAGCAGAGAAAAGGAGGAGTGACCTCCTTTCTCTGGAGTCACATCCTTCCTTCTCTATTTTGTTTTAACTGAATATTATGCTAAATGTGTTGAAAGGCATCTTTTTATTCCTTTTTGGAAAAAAAATCTTACATAAGATTTTTGATTTCTTTGGGTCTCATCTATTTTAAGAAACAATTTCAAGTGGGATGAAATCAACTACTAGGTCTAGAAATATTCAAGTAGCACTTTAAAATATCTGTAGTTTGCTAGATTATTCCAACTTAATAATTACATATTTCTTGACTGTTATATGTGTTTTAAACAATAATTCTTATCTATTATTGGCAAAAATAGCTATTTTTTAGACTTGTAAAATATCTGATCATCAAAGCATTTACCTATTCCAAGTACATAATAATAACCTGTTCCACAATGTCCTGAGAAAGGGACCAGAATTTTAGTCCACTACCTAGTAGGGAGCCTAAGGTTTCTTTCCAGTATTCATAAAAACTGCACTTCAAACACACTGGGAAAACTCCCCCCCCCCAAATTGCGTGTCTGACCCCTGTGATATTAATGAATAAAACCCACACCAAGACACAATTGATATATGTCTTCATTCCATTGATACAAAATGGCTTTGTGCTCACCCAAATCTTCAGTGACTAGAAAACCTAAGTATCTCTAGCCAGAGAAAACCAAAAGCAAGTCGACCATGGCACGGGAGAAACTGGTACATGGCCTGGTGGCATTCCTCTCCCTGTATTTTGTACATTCAGAGTTAACAAAGGGACTATTTCATCTCGAAAATGAATGTGAACAAAAGATTCTTCTTCACTCCAAAATTACATTTACAGTTTAATGGATTAGATGTCTCGAAGTTCCTTTCACAAGCTTTTGCTGCTAACATCAATACCACTCACCAAAGTCAAAGGTAAGAGACATTATTTTCAAAGAATGTTTTCATTTTCTCAGAAGGGCAAAAAAAGAAGGTAAGATCAGAGAGAGAGAAAAAGGAAGGGGGTGGAGAGAGAGAGAGAGAGAGAGAGAGAGAGAGAGAGAGACAAAGATAGAGAGACAGAGAGATAGAGAGAGATACAGAGAGAGAAAGAGAGAGAAGGAGAGAGAGAGAGAGAGAGAGAGAGAGAGAGAGAGAGAGAGAGGGAGAGAGAGAACCTGAGTTCTATCCCTGACATCACAGGTTTCCCTAAGCACTGTCACCTGTAGCTTGAAGGACCTGGAGCACCATATAGGTGGCTTGAATCATCTTCAAAACCCCAAAACCACAGGGCCTGTGCAGAAGCCCATATTTGGGCTTTTGCATTGAACCTTAAATGCAGTGGGCCGAGAATCTTTGGGGTTGACTTTGGGCACCCTGAGCACTATTTAGGATTTTCCCCCAAATCCCCAAGAGAGAGAAAGAAAGAGGAAATCTAAATAATTCAGTGACTTGCTCAAGGCCTCGAGGTTACTCAGCAATTACGTGGAAACGGGGATTGGTAGTTTGACTCACAAGTTCTAAGCATACATTCATTGAGCAAGAGAAGCACAATATGTAATTCAAAAAAAAAAATGCTTACCGGAAGGTTCTTTGGTTCTGCAACTGTAATAATGCTATTTTCTCCACAATGCCCAAAAACTTACACCATATTTAAGTGATTACTACCACAAAGAAAATCCAACAGTGCTTATAAATATACTTAGGCTATCATCAAGATGAACAAGGAGACATTAATGATTCCCTTACATTCTTGGGGAATGAGGAAAGAAGGGAGAAGGAATTGTTAGCTAGAGCAATGCCTGTATAACAAGAAGTAGCAACAAAGCACAAGATTTAAGGGGAAGGTAATTGGACAAGACATTCCCAGGCTTTACCTCATTACAAGTACAGAAGTTGTCAATGGAGCCATTAAACCCCTCTCCAGCCCAGGGGACACTTATCAATGGCACAGGTATTTTTAATAGTCATTACAGGAGATGGTGCTGGCCTTTTAGTGGGTAATAGATGCTACTGCAAGGCACAGCACAGCATCCCACAAGGAAGAGTTCATTTGAACTGTTGATGGTGCTGCAAATGAGAAATTCTGAAGAGTGAAGTAATACCAACTAAGTTATCGAACTTCTAAAAGCCTGTTCAGCATAAAATTTGTAATAGAGCAGGGCCTAAGTTAAAGAGCATCTGAGGGTACCATGGAAAA